>NC_138526.1:24543522-25242830 GCF_000230855.2 Cajanus cajan
GTCTAGAATACACCAATATATCATCAATGGAGACCACCACAAACCTGTCCAAGATCGACCTGAAAATCCCGTTCATGTAATCCATGAACACTGTTGGAGCATTAGTGACACCGAAACGCATCACTACGTACTCACAGTGACCATACTTAGTCCTGAAAGCAGTCTTCGGTATGTCACTCTCCTTTAACCTGATCTGATGGTATTCGGATCTCAAATTAATCATCAAAAACACCGAAGCTCCCCTCAGCTGATCCATCAAATCATCAATCCTCGAAAGTGGATACTAATTCCTTATTGTCAACTTATTCAGTTGCCGATAATCAACACACAAACGGGCCCCACCATCTTTCTCTACTAACAGTACCAGGGCACTCCAAGGAGAAACATTGGACCTCACCATCTATTTCTCCAACAAATCCTCAATCTGTTTCTTCAATTCTACCAACTCAACTTGAACCATCCTATAAGAAGCCACTGATACCGTTCTTGCACCCAGTACCAGTGATGGAAGAGCATGGACCAAGGGTCCAACCACTAGAGCTATGGCTAGGAGATTACTTGAAGACTTGTTTGCTTCAGAGCTTAGTGGGCCTAATGGGCTTGGTGGGCCTAGGGTGCTTCTCACTTGGGCTTTACTTGCTTGACACCATGTTTTATTGCACATTCATAGAATAGGAAGTTATTTTGTTTTTGGTCTTGTATTTTGACCATAGTTTAGGGTTTGTGACCTTTGGGCTTGTAATTGGGCTTCATGAGCTTTTGGGCTTTTGATATCCAATATTGGGCTCATTCTCTTTCTTGTAAATTTTCCTATTCATTGGATTTCATTGACCATTGTATTTAGGTCATTAGATTAGGACTTAAGGAGGATTTCTAGTTTAAGTGAATTAGGCAAAACTAGGTTTAATTTAGTATGCATTTAAGTTGCATTTTGAGTCACATGGATGGCACCACCTTGGCTGAACATGTGTGACTCAAATTCAACCCTAAATGCACACTAAATCAAACCTAAATACACCTAGCACTCATGGGACCGGTCATACACATGTGTGATAAGATTTGAATTCAAATTCAAAATTTGAATTCAAATCTTGGCGCCAATGTGGAGGCCTCACATGTGGCGCCAAGTGTAACCTAGTTCCGAAAATATAAAAGACTCCCTCCTCACACATTGTACTCACTTTTGATATATGAAATTTGAGAGCAAATCTTCTGCCAAGTTTCTTCCAAAAGTCACCGAGACATTGCCTTCAAAAAAACCCTAGGAAACTTACCTAGTTCCTACCTTTTGAAGTGAGCATTCCTTTGAGCCTTAAGCTAGGGTACTTCCTTCCTTAGTCTAGGCTATTCTAATCCAAGAAACTCCTCCATTTCAAGTGTTCATCCATTCGGTTTCATTCTCCATTGAAGAGGTCCAAGCTTTGGTGAAGATAAGGAGTAGTTCATCATTCACTTTTCCTTCCTTTTCCATCAATTTTGGTATCAAGAGCAAGGTTCTTCTTGGAGATAAGTGTTCTTAAATTTTTGATCCTTTTGTTTTGTTGTCTTTGTGTTCTTGTTTGTCTTGCTTGAGTTTTATTTCGGATCTATAAGTTTTTGAAAATTTTTCTATCCATAGATCCATTGGTTGATTGTATTTTGAATTTCTTTCCACAATCAACACAATTAGGACCTATTTGCTTTTGTTCTATTTTACTTTGTTTGAGTCTCATTTCCTAAGCATGTGTCTGTGATTGGGCTTCATCCTTTGCATTAGATTTTTGTTTTTGAATCCTTGTTTTGTCTTAGCAAGTTATGTGTAGTTCTTATATGTTGATAATTCTTAGAATAGCTTGTTTAACCTAGTTTTCTTTTGTGTTGTGTTGTCTACTATTTGGTTTCGGTTTGCTTATAATCTTTGTGCCTACCTATATGTGCTTTTGTTTTACCTATTTGAGTTCATAATTTGCTATTAGTTCTAGCAAATTTCTTAGTGTTAGGTTTCCATTGTGTACTTAAGTTTTCAAATCACTTTCCATAAAAAAAATTCTTGAAACAATTTTGTGTTACTTGAAAATTTTAAGTGATTCATTTTACTTCTAGTGCACTATTTGTTTGGATTCAAATTTTAAAAGTTTTTGTGGCTGGAAAGCAGAGAAATATATTGCATTAGCATTCAAAATAGTTATAAAAAAAAAAAGAGAGAACAAAAGAATCCAACCTAAAACCTAAAACTAGTGCACTAGTTCATCCATTTTCACTTGAAATTTGTCAATCTAGTAGTCTCGGGTTCTATACATTGGAATTGTGAAAAAAATTTGAAAACAAAAGGCAAGTGTCTTCTCTGGAATATACATTTGAATTCAGAAAAAGAAAAGAATAAAAAAGAATATATAAGGCAATTATAAAACCAAAAGTCGAGAAGAACAAATTAAGGAAAACACACTTGGTTCCACAATTTTCTTTGGACTACTAGTTTGCTTATACTTATTCAATTACTTCCAAAAAAATTTTGTTTTGTTAATCTACTCTAGTGCCTATCTAGGAACCTTCCTAATTGAGTGCTAGCTTTCTTTGGGGTCTTAATTTTCAGCTTTCATTGGTGGATATCTTTGAGTCTTGTCTTAAACACCTTACTCTTCAATTTTTGGTATAAGCTTTATAAATTGTGCTTTTGTTGCTTGTCTTGTTTTCTTTGTTTAAAAATTCTATTCTGGAAGTGGCCTCAAATCCTTGCTTAAGGATCAAACATTTACTCAACAAAAAGTAGGAAAAGATTTGGACACAAAAGACTTTCAAATTTGACCTAATTTAGTGACCAAAACTTTCCTAAACTACCTTCACAAGAGTGATCATTCCATTAACCTTGTGAGCAGCCTACATTCACCACATTGTTGTGTTATTTGTGCAAGTCCAGGAGCAAGAAAAAACAAAGATTAGTGGCGGATTGAAACACTTAAACAAGTGTTAGAAAAATTGGACAGCAAATCCGTCACTAATTGGTCACTAAAGCCGCCACAAATTGTTTCCTAGTGTAGTTTAAATTTTTGCAAATTCTCTTGTATTTTTAATCAATTTGTAAAGCTTGGAGGGAGTATTAAGAAGCTGGTCAGGTATATCTAACCCTTGGTAGCTCACTCACGTGTAGTACTAGTGGAAGTGGCTTGGAAATTTCATATGTTTCAAGCTTCCACTTAGGGAAAAACGACTAGGTTCTTAAACTTGCTTCCTTTGAGTTTTTGGATCTTTAATTTGTTTACTTTGCTGCCTTGTTTCGTCTAGCCTTGAGTATATTTACTTGTTCACGTTTAGATAGCTTCAAAAACAAATTGTGAAAAGCATACAAAATAAAAATCTTTGTGAAAATTTTTGTGGAATTGAAAATACCACAAGGGAGTTTAATGATTTCCACTTGAAAAGGCTTGGTTATTAAGTGGCTCTTAGTAGCTCACCTCCCTTGATAGTGCAATTTGTACACTTAGACTTCCAAGTGCTATTTTTGTTCCTAGAAAAGACGAAAAATATTTTATCTCTTTTGCATAGCACATAAACTTCTTGTTGCTTAATCATGAGTCATATTTCTCAAAGTGATAGCGATCTTGAATCTCCTAATAGAATTGTTACGGAGGTTGAGGCACTAAAACTATGGAGACAACAAGAGGTACTTCAAAAAGAAAGAGAAAAGATTGAAAGAGAAGTACAACTTATTGCTCTTGAGGAAGAGATAAATAAATATAAGCAACAAGAAGCAAAACTTTTAGAAAAACTTAAAAAAGAAAAAGTCAAAAGAGTTCCACAAAAAGTTCCAATGCCTATACAAGCCAATAGGATGTGGGTAGTTTGAATGTTGATGAATATTACCAACCCATGCCTAGAAGAGTCATTAAGGAACCCAAAGTGAGGGAATCAAGGTTTGATCTCCCTTACTTTCATGGAAAAGAGGATGTTGATGCCTACTTGGACTGGGAAATGAAAGTGGAGCAAATCTTTACTTGTCACCAAGTAGGTGAAGAAAGAAAAGTTCCCTTAGCCACCTTAGCTTTCCAAGGACAAGCTATGTATTGGTGGACATCTTTGGAGAGAGAGAAGACTTCATAATGACCCTCTTATTGTTTATTGGAATGAATTGAGGAGTACTATGAGAAAAAGGCACATACCTTCTTATTATAGTAGGGAGCTTATGGATAAGCTCCAAAGACTCCAACAAAAGAACATGAGTGTGGAGGAGTATAGAAAAAAGATGGAGTTATATCTCATGAGGGCTGGGATAAGGGAAGAGGAAAGATTGACCATTGCTAGGTTTTTAAGTGGTCTTAATTTTAATATAAGAGATAGGGTTGAGTTACTCCCTTATAGGGACCTTGATGATTTGGTCCAACTTTGTATAAGGGTAGAACAACAAAATTTAAGGAAAAATTCTTTCAAAGGCAAAACTCAAACTAGCTCTTATATCAAGAAGGACTACAAGAGGGAGGGTCAATACGATTCTTCTAAGAACTTTAGCAAGGGTCTAGAAAAAGAAAAAGATAAAAATAAAAATGTTGTCACTTCTAGTAGTAAAACTAGTGACATCAAATGCTTTAAATGTCTTGGGAGAGGCCACATAGCTTCTCAATGTCCAACTAAAAAGGTCATGATTTTGAGAGGACAAGACATTTATAGTAGTCTTGATGAATCTAGTTCTACCACTTCAAGTGATAGTGAAACTTGTGAGGAAGACCATCCAATTGAAAGAGCATATCCTTATGATGGTCAACTTTTAATGATAAGAAGGCTTCTAGGAAGCCAACCTAATGAATCTCACATTTCACAAAGAGAGAATATTTTTCACACAAGGTGTAAAATTTCTGATAAAGCTTGTTCTCTCATTGTGGATAGTGGGTCTTGTTGCAATTGTTGTAGCACAAGGTTGGTAGAGAAGCTTGATCTTACTCCAATTCCCCATCCAAAACCATATCAACTTCATTGGCTAAATGAAGATGGGGAAATCATTGTTGATAAGCAAGTGAAAGTCAAGTTTTCCATTGGTAACTATGAAGATCATGTGGTATGTGACATAGTTCCCATGGAAGCTTGCCATATTTTGTTGGGAAAGCCATGGCAATTTGACAAGAAAACCATGCATAATGGCCTTACCAATGAAATTACTTTCACTCATAAAGAAAAGAAGTTTGTACTTCATCCTTTGTCTCCTTCTCAAGTGATAGAGGATCAAGTACAAATGAAACTAAAAAGAGAGGAAGAAAAAAAAATTTGATAAAAAAAAAGAAGAAAAGAAGCATAAATCTTCAAAGAAGAAGAAGGGAGAGAAACCTCTTCCAATAGAAGGAATTCAACAAGAAGAAACTTTAAAACAAACTTTACTTGTTGAAAAGCCTTCTTACATTCTTCTTTGTAGAGGAATGCTTAATTGTCATAATTTAAGTCTTGAACCTAGTTCTTTACCTCTTGGTGTTTCTCATTTATTAAAAGAATTTGATGATGTATTCCCTAGTGAGGGTCCAAAGGGCCTTCCTCCTTTTAGGGGTATAGAACATCAAATTGATTTTGTGCCTGGGGCTAGTCTACCCAATAGACCAGCCTATAGGACAAATCCACAAGAAACCAAGGAGATAGAAAACCAAGTTCAAGAATTGTTGGACAAGGGGTGGGTGCAAGAGAGTTTGAGTCCCTGTGCTGTGCCTTATTGTTAGTGCCCAAAAAAGATGGAAAATGGAGAATGTGTAGTGATTGTAGGGCCATTAACAATATCACAATCAAGTACAGGCACCCAATCCCTAGACTTGATGATATGCTTGATGAGTTACATGGTGCTACTATTTTTTCTAAAATTGATCTTAAAAGTGGTTATCACCAAATAAGAATCAAAGAGGGTGATGAGTGGAAAACTGCTTTTAAGACCAAATTTGGATTATATGAGTGGCTAGTTATGCCTTTTGGTTTAACCAATGCACCAAGTACATTCATGAGGCTTATGAATCATGTCTTGAGAGAGTTTATAGGAAAGTTTGTTATTGTTTATTTTGATGATAATCTAATATATAGTAGGTCTCAAGATGATCATATAGGACATCTCAGAGAAGTTTTGATGATCCTTAGGCAAAACCACTTGTTTGCAAATGTTGAAAAATGTACTTTTTGTGTGGATCATGTGGTTTTCCTAGGGTTCATTGTGAGTAAAGAAGGGGTTCGTGTGGACCCTGAGAAAATCAAAGCTATTCAAGAGTGGCCCACACCAAAGAATGTTCGTGAAGTTAGGAGTTTTCATGGGCTTGCAAGTTTTTATAGAAGATTTGTTCCTAACTTCTCTAGCATTGCGTCACCCTTGAATGAGCTTGTCAAAAAAGATGTTTCTTTTGAATGGACTTCAAAGCATGATCATGCATTTCAACTTCTAAAAGATCAACTTACAAATGCACCCATACTAGCTTTGCCAAATTTTGAAAAGACTTTTGAGCTAGAATGTGATGCATCTGGGGTTGGCATAGGAGCTGTGTTATTGCAAGGAGGACACCCCATTGCATATTTTAGTGAAAAACTAAAAGGTGTCTCCCTCAATTACCCTACCTATGACAAGGAGTTGTATGCATTGGTTAGGGCTTTACAAACTTGGGAACACTATCTAGTGTCCAAAGAGTTTGTCATCCATAGTGACCATGAGTCACTCAAATATTTAAGAGGTCAAGGTAAGTTAAATAAGAGGCATGCCAAATGGCTAGAATTCCTTGAACAATTTCCATATATTATTAAATTCAAGAAAAGAAAAGCAAATATTGTAGCTGATGCTCTATCTAGAAGGCATACACTGCTTATGTCTCTAGGTACTCAAATTCTTGGATTTGATAATATTAGGTAATTGTATGAGAAAGATCTTGACTTTGGTGTTAATTATCAACAATGCCAACAAAAATCTTTTGATGGTTTCTATATGGCTGAGGGGTATTTGTACAAAGAAGGAAGGTTATGTATACTCCAAGGATCTATTAGGAAACTATTAATTAAAAAGAGTCATGAAGGTGGACTTATGGGGCACTTTGGTGTTGATAAAACCCTTAGTTTGCTTAAAGAAAAATTTTATTGGCCCCATATGCGAAAGCATGTCCAAAAGCATTGCTTTAGATGTTTGGCTTGTTTACATGCCAAGTCTAAATTGATGCCTCATGGTACATACACACCTTTACCTGTTGCTTCTTCCCCTTGGGTAGATATTAGCATGGATTTTGTGCTAGGTTTACCTAGAACCCAAAGGGGAATGGATTCTATCTTTGTGGTTGTGGACCGTTTCAGTAAAATGGCTCATTTCATTCCATGCCACAAAGTAGATGATGCAAGCAACAGTGCAAAACTCTTCTTTAGAGATGTGGTTAAACTCCATGGACTTCCTAAGTCTATAGTTTCAGATAGAGATACTAAGTTCCTAAGCCATTTTTGGCGTGTCTTATGGTCAAGACTAGGAACTAAACTCCTCTTTTCAACTACTTGTCATCCTCAAACAGATGGACAAACTGAGGTAGTTAATAGATCTTTTTCTACTATGCTTAGAGCAGTTCTAAAGGGCAATCACAAATCTTGGGATGAGTATTTGCCACATATTGAATTTGCCTACAATAGGGTAGTTCACAAAACTACCAATATTTCTCCTTTTGAAGCTGTGTATGGGTTTAATCCTTTAACTCCTTTGGATTTGATACCCCTTCCTAATGTTGAGCATTTCATTCATAACGAAGGAGCATCAAGAGCTGAATTTGTTAAGAAAATACATGAAAGGATTAAAACTCATATCCAACTCCAAAATGAGAAGTATGCTAAACAAAACAATAAAGGCAAAAGAACTATGATCTTTGAGAAAGGTGATTGGGTTTGGCTTCATCTTAGAAAAGAACGTTTTCCTAAACAAAGGAAGTCCAAACTCAGTCCTAGAGGAGATGGTCCCTTTCAAGTCTTACAACGTATCAATGATAACACTTATAGGATTGATTTACCCTCTGATTATGGAGTTTGCCCTACTTTTAATGTAAGTGATTTGAAACCTTTTGTAGGAGCTAGTGATGATGAGGAGGAGTCTTCAGATTCAAGGACGAATCCTTTTCAAGAGGAAGGGAATGATGGAAGAGCATGGACCAAGGGTCCAACCACTAGAGCTATGGCCAGGAGATTACTTGAAGACTTGTCTGCTTCAGAGCTTAGTGGGCCTAGGGTGCTTCTCATTTGGGTTTTACTTACTTGACACCATGTTTTATTGCACATTCATAGAATAGGAAGTTACTTTGTTTTTGGTCTTGTATTTTGACTATAGTTTAGGGTTTGTGAACTTTGGGCTTGTAATTGGGCTTCATGAGCTTTTGGGCTTTTGATATCCAATATTGGGTTCATTCTCTTTCTTATAATTTTTCCTATTCATTGTACTCACTTTTGATATATGAAATTTGAGAGCAAATCTTCTGCCAAGTTTCTTCCAAAAGTCACCGAGACATTGCCTTCAAAAAAACCCTAGGAAACTTACCTAGTTCCTACCTTTTGAAGTGAGCAATCCTTTGAGCCTTAAGCTAGGGTACTTGCTTCCTTAGTCTAGGCTATTCTAATCCGAGAATATCCTCCATTTCAAGTGTTCATCCATTCGGTTTCATTCTCCATTGAAGAGGTCCAAGCTTTGGTGAAGATAAAGAGTAGTTCATCATTCACTTCTCCTTCCTTTACCATCAACCAGGTCAATGCTAGACACAACATCATGCATAGGTGGCAACCCCAGCACATCATCTGGGAAACCTCAGGAAACTCACTGACAATCTCAATCCTAGTGATGGCCCTCTTCATCTCAACACTCAAAACGACAACAACATGAAGCACTCAGCTTCATCTCTCATCAACCACTCAGCCTGACCTGCTGACAACAACACCTCATCCTCCAACTAAGGAAGTACCATCTCTCCCCGAGCACAATCTATAAGGATGTGATGGACAGATAACCAATCCATCCCTAAGATTATGTCAATATCTACCATGAGTAACACAATCAGGTTCACTCAGAACCTCCTACCAAACACCTCTATCAGGCATCTCACACGTCTCCGATGTCACCAAAGAAATTGAAGCCGGAGTAGATACATACAAATCAACGTGCCATGCAGACACTAACAACCCAATCTCCCCACACAATCAACAGAAAAAAATGAATGTGTGGAACCAGAATCAACAGGAACAAAGCATCCTCACCTGCTGCCTTCCCCTCCTTCTTCACCAAATCTGATGAAGTGGAAGCCCCTACACCTGATAAAGAAAATTACTCTCCCCTCAACCGTAGGCCTGACTGACCTTGGGGCACTCCCAGATGGAGTCGATGGCATCTGACAATCTCTAGAAATATGGCTTGGCCTGCCACATCTGAAAAAAAACATTCCCCGAATGGGAACAATCTCTAACCATGTGGGATTTTCCATATTTGTAACACTGCACCAACTGTGCTCCACCCTGAGGAGTAGCAGGACGAGGTCCCCTACTAACAGCACCCTTCTGAGACTGAACAGGCCTATTTTAGGGTCCTCTCTGCTGACCTCCCTTCTTAGATCCGGATGATCCCTCCTGAACTCTAGCAGCCTTACCGCTGCTACCACCACCCTCCAATCTCTCAAAGGTCTTTGTCTTCTCAACCAAGGCAGGAAACTACACTATGGACATAGGGACTATGACCCTCTTCAACTCATGCCTCAATCCCTCTGCAAACTTCCTACATCTCCAAGCCTCAGATACACCCTGAGAGTAGAAACGAGCCAGACACTCAAACCTCATAGCATACTCAAAAACAGATAAGTTCCCCTGATGTAGTCTCATGAACCCAGCCTCCTTAGCTATCTAACGTTGTCCAGGAAATACTTCTCCAAGAAAACTCTCTTGAAGCAATCCCAATCTACAACCACACCTCTACTCTCCATCATCTGAAAGGTATCTCTTCACCAGTACTCAACCTCGCCTGCTAGCATGTAAACCGCATAGGTCAACTTTCTTTCCTCAGAAGACCCCAGAACACTGAAGATCTTCTCATCTCACACAACCACAAATCTGCCACATCGGGATCTGAATCCCCCTTGACTTGAGGAAGCTAACATCTCCTGAACTCTCCTAAATCTCTCCCATCCTGAGAGACCGCCGGTCTAGCTACCTCAACCGCAGCTCTACCTGCCTTCATCTGAACAAAGTGAGCACTTTGCTACTACATCACCACGACTATCATCTCCATAGCCCTAGCGATTTGATCAAACTGAGGCCTCACCATACTAAAAGAATTCAAACATTCTTTTACTAACACTTCACCACTACAACTCACCAAAATTAACACATATCAGAGATATAACACAACAGAAACCTAGAAGGATCACTCCCCACAGATTATCCCAAAAGACTCAACCGGCTCTGATACCATAAAAGTGTGACGACCCTCCATGGTGTATACACTTAGTGGAATCGCACTATTGCTAGTGAAACTAAGAGAAATATTAAGCTGGATAACTCATACATACATGTACAAATAAAAAATGAAATAACTAAGTCTCTGGTTATAAAATAGAACTCCATATATGTACAGTCATCCCAAAAATAATATTCCCTAGTGCCATTCAAGCACAGACAAAATCATTACCCAAAATGGTAACTCTAACACGAGGATCAAAACTCCCTGTCTCACAGCGGACACCTCAACTCCAAGCTAGCCCTGACCTGCTCCCATACCAAGTATGATCATCGCAGTTCCACCACATGGAAACAGAAGGGTAAGCTAGAGTTCAAAACCAATCATACAAGTACAGAATAAAATCTATACTACACATCATCCAACTATCAATCATATTCATAGAGTCACACCATACATTCTATCCAATACTACTCATGCATAAAATACAATCCACCAATCATGAAGTCAAACACCACACTTTATCATATTAATAATCATGCAATAAATGCATCTCATGACAGATATCAATGCATATCAATCATCTAATGTGTCGTCACGCATACACCTAGGAGATCTCCATAACAATAGAGTTGTATAAGTGACATTCCATCCTACCGAAACCACCCCAACCGTTTTCACGCCCAATGCACCCGCTCGGTCACAGCTAAACAAGATATAATTTTCACTCGGGTTACTCGAATGATGTCACTTACACAATTAGAATTCCAGATCCACCATCATGTATAGCACAGCAAGGTATGGGCTTACCACGACCTTGGCATGCATAACCAAGTCAATTGTGGAGTTCGCCCACTGACTATCCGCAAGGATCCACGCATCTTCCCGAGTACTTGGTTAAGGGAATAACCCTCGACCTCATACCCCACTCCAACACTAGCTAAGAACTTAGAGGAGACTCACCCAACCCAGTGGCCTATCTGACCACCACTCTCCCAAATCCAGTGGCCTCCCTGAGCACCACTCTCATATATCAGTGGCCTATCCAAGCACCACTCTCAAGAGACTCTATGTGATCTCTTCCAGTTCGAAAATATTTTTCCTCTCCTCAAGTCCTAGGCTAGACTCATGCCATAAGGCATCACATGCAATTATGCATCATACATCTTACATGGTCTGCCCACCATCATGATCAACAATCTTACACATGTCATAAGACATCACATGCAATTATGCATCATACATGGTCTACCCATCATCATGATCAATAAATATAATCATGCCATAAAGCATCACATGCAATAATGCATCATACATCATACATGGCCTACCACCATTATGATCAATAAACATAACCATATGAACATATACACATGTCATATCATATTCAAACATTCATAAGTATCATCACAAAGCATACATATGAATCACCCCTCACCATACATCATATATCATACAAACATGATCTAAAACTTCAACTTTAAACATGCATAAGCATCAATTCATTCATAAACATATTCACGCCCAGCGTAGCCTGAGCTCGCCCAGCCTAATCCCAACCTGAGAGCCCTAAGACTCATCCACGCCCAGTGTGTTCAACTCACGCTCAGTGTCCTTGAAATAAAGACTCCTAAGAGTATCCACGCCTGACACAACCAAATCACGTCTAGCCCAACATCCAACCCAAGAGCCCTAAGCTCTTCCATACCTGGCGCGCTCAACATGCGCCTAGCCTAATCCGAGTCAGAGAGTTCAGAAACTCTCATCCAAACCAACAAATCCAGCCACATGCAAACACAAAAACACAATGCATAGGATCCATACAACACAAAAACAAACTCAAAATCTACATGCACCCATCTGATGCATCAATTCCACCCAAAAACCCCATTTTTCCCAAAACCTCAAAAAAATGAGCGAATTCTCCGATCCAGCCATGGATCCTCAACTTTCATGCATCAATTAAATTTCTAAACTCACATGCAACGTAAATAACAAAAATTCTAGCTTCCCTCACCTAAAGATTGGCTCAAAATAGCCAATAATTGAGAAAAAATAGAATTCCCTTCCGAAGCTCAACCCGAAACTTCAATCCTCCCAAAGCAAGCTTCCTAGTCTGAATTTCAAGAAAATCTAGAAGGCGTTAGTGATCTAGAGGAGAAAAAGAATCATACAAAGAATTTTGGGAGAGAAAGGAGCTCACAAACCCAGAGTCCTTCTCTCTAAAAACTCATTCTCCTCAACTACCCCCAACCCCTATTTATAGACATTCTGGAGTGGCCAGAATGGCCTGTACCGAAACCGGAACAGCCCGTTCTTCACCCCTTCTTCATGTGCAAAAATCACATGCAGAACGACCTGTTCTAAAATCAGAACGGCTTGTTCTGGAACTCATCTAGAACGGCCCGTTCTCCATCCAGAACGGCCCATACTCCCCTCCAGAATGGCTCGTTCTCTAACCAGAACGGCCCATTCTCCCTCTAGAAAGACCCGTTCTCAACTACAATTTATAGGTCAATTTAATAGCTTGGAACGGCCCGTTCCAGATTGGGAAAGGCCCATTCTGGACTACTAAATCACCTATATTGGGCTTTCTAAAACAACTTGTTATGTTATAGTTCTCGTTTAAAAATAAGATAACGCTAGTGTTATTCTCTAATAATCCCTTTATTATTGGCTAAAATTTATTAAAAATTACACATAATCAATGATGAACTATAGGCAAAATAGTATTATGTAAAAGTCGACCAAAAACATAGTGGTAGAAAATTCAACAAACAAACTCTTCGATTGCAAAACAGAAAAACAAAGACTCATCGAGGATCAAATCCAGACATGGATATATAAACCCACCTAACTAGCTTTACGATTTCCACGATTCTAATCTCCTGAAAACGTTCCAAAAGTCATGACCAACCATAAAAACCACCATAACAAAATCAAAGCCCAAACCAATAAAATTACATTCAAGTTGTGAAAGCCATCACCGACACGGATGGAAAGGTTCAAGACGTTATGCGCTACATGCTTGACGTTGATCTCAAAATCGTTACGCGCTACAGGCACATTACTTTCGAAAAGACAAGAAGGTCACTTCTCTCAAGGAAACCAAGAAGTGCCTCAAGGAGATGTTCAAGACGTCTATGGTTAAGGCCTTCACCAAACTCGAATTCCTTATCAAAATTCTTAATGTGCTTTTATTTTTTTTTTTTGGCTTTAATTGCAATTTTAATTTGTGCTTGTGAAAAAGAAAACTAAATAGTTGTCTCCGTATTGGAGGCAAAGGAAATAATTGGAGGGAAATAAAGAAAAATAAAAATTTAATTAATTAAAATAATGTTACCAAGTATTTCTAAAAAAAACACTTTGCACTTTTCTGGGGTTTGAAATCAAACCCCTATAATTTAACTAGAGTTATTAAAACCCTTGTAAGTGTTTACGTTTTCAGGGTTTATAATAACTCCAGTTAAAAAAAAATTCTTGTAGTGATGCTACCTTATTTATGATCTATAAAAATTTATGAAGATATATTTTTTTATAATTTTTAATGATATTGTAATTTTAGCAAGAATCTGATAAAAGTTAAACCATTTATAATTTATTTACTTTTATTACTTGTTCTTGTAAAGAGAAATATATTTGATGTTCTTGTAAATCCATTATACATGATGTATAAAATTTTATGTTCACTTTAAAAGATGATTTGTAAAACATACTTAAATATGCAGTCAACGACCACTAACTGCATGAGAGATAGTGGAGAGAACAAAAAAGTTGAAGACTGGAGCTTGGGTTAGTGACAAGATCCGAGACCTTGCTGTAACTTTTACCTTTCAACTTTTCTAAGTATATTTTGAAGTTTATCTTTATGTATTAATTGTAAAAATATGACGTTGTAATTTATTTTGCAGGAAAGATATCAAAAACATCAAGAGGAGGTCCTACAGTGTATTGGGGAAACATTCTGTTGCCTCTGTCAATGAAAATGAAATATATGTAGGTGTTGTAGGAGGTTAGAATGAAAAAGGACATGTGTATGGACTTGGTACTTTGAGCAAAAAGTTTAGTCATTTAACACGTGCTCAATCTACTTTAGGTCAACCTCTAGTGGTAGAGGTAATAAAGGAAATGTGTTGAACAATTGACAAATTGAATGCTGAGATTCTAATAAAGGAAGTAGATAAGGAAAGGATGCTTGAGCAAAAGATGGAATAATTAATGCAAAATCATGACTTGTAGATTGAGCACATGAGACAACAAAGTGAGCGTATGTGTCAACAAGATGAGCAGATACAATCAATCTTATGACACTTTCAAATTAACTCTCTTATGTCAGGGCCTAGTATACCGACTACCACCCTGATAGACTATGGCCAAGGCCAAGGAATCCAAGAGGTGATATACTAAAATAACCAAGAGGAATGGGATGATCTTAAAGACCTTTTTCTTATGTTTGTACATATAGTAGCTCTTTTGTATAGGTTATTTTTGCCTTTGTATTTGTGAGGCACTTTACTTGCTTTTCTAGTGTTTGTATATTGATTTTAAGGTAGGCTACTTTGAGAGTACTCCATTTAACCTCCCTAGTTGATACATTCATTTTCTATTTTTTCAGTAAAGAAAAGGGGGTGACATTTAGCAATACTTGAGGGTGTGACTAGTAATTGGGCTAGAACTGGGCCTAGGCAAAATTTTACATATTGGACTCATTTTGCTCCTAATTTTTCATAGATTTGATTTAGCTAGGTCTCATCATCATATGATGAACCTAACTAAACCAAATCAAATATTTTTGAAATAAATCTTGGAGCAATTTGGAGCCAAGGCCGCCTAGCATTCTCTTTTGTTCATGGCCGAAAATTACTAGTTTTCCTTCTAGTTTTTGAAGCTTCTCCACGAAGTTTCTAAACCATTGTAGGTTAGGCTGACCTTACCATGCTTCTTAAGTGAACCATGGTCAAGGATAGCTTCTCCTACAAGTTTTTAGAAACCATGGATGGTTAGCTACACCTTACCATGGTTCCTAGTGAACCATGGTTAAGGTTAGCTTCTCCTAGAAGCTACCTCCCCTATATATTTGTAAAACCTTCTCTTGTATTCACTTTTGGACAATTATGAGACTTAGAATTCAGAAATTCTCTCTCATTTTCAAGAGTCAAATTCGTGAGAAAAACTTCTCCTAGTTTTCTCTCAAAGTTCCTTCTCCTAGAAGCTTGGTTCCTCAAGCTTCTCCACTTCTTCAAGAGGTAACTGAACCTCTCTTAGGTGCTTCTCCACCATTGGAGAATCCTCCAAGGTGATTCCGCCACCTTCAAGGAGTTCAATCTCATGGAGCATTTCGGTCCTTGCATGGAAAGCTTGGAAGAATATCAATCCTCTCCAAGTGCTTCCATCACACCCTGGATGATCCTAGACACCACGTTGAAGACCAGCAGAATGATCATGTTGATGATACACCGAAAGATTTTTGATTGTATGTGTATTTATCTTTTATGATATCATATACTTGTTTTAGTTTTTACTATTAGTTATATGCTATATGCTTCATTTAAGATGCTTTCAATTAGTTATGATTTTGAAGACTTGTTTTAGTTTTTACTATTAGTAATATGTGATATACTTTTTATTTTGGATGCTTTATATTAGTTGTGGTTTAGAAGAATTTATTTAGTTTTTACTATTAGTTATTAGTTATATGTCATTTTTATTTTGGATTCATTTTATTAGTTTTCATTTTGAAGATTATATCATACATTATATATATTAATTACTTTTATTGTGATATTAGTATTATATATGCATTATCAATTTTAGTGTTATTGTTTATGATTGTTTAACAGGTTCAAAATGGAAATTAAAATAAAATCAAATAAATAGTGCTTCAGGTATAAATTTAGCGACTAATTCTTCTGTCTCTAAAAATAAAATAAACATACGACTGAATTTGGGATGTAATAAAACTTATAGCGACTGAATTTGCGACGGAATATAACTTGCAACAACTGAAAAATGTGTCACTAATAATTTAGTGACGCAAATAGCAACCGAACTTGCAATGCCTATAAAATTTAATAAAATAAAAATAAATATTTAGCGACTGATTTAGAGACTAAACTGAAAATTATTTTTATTTTATTAAAAAAATAAAAACATACTTAGCAACCAATTTAGCAACGTCTCATTTGGTCACCAATTTGGTGCCCATATACAAGAGTGACCAAAATGATAGCGACCATTTTGCGACTGATAATTTCGATCGCTAAATAGCGACATGTGATATTTCCATCTCTATTGCCTTTACAACTAGGATTTCTACAACTACTTAAATTCGGTTGCTAAGGTAAATAGCAACCAATTTGAGCAATTTAGGTGGTTGCTAAATGCCTTTTTTTGTAGTTTAAAATTTAATTATTATTTTTATTATGCTAAATTTGTCATTAAATGGGTCTGACCCTCTTTAAGCTTCCCTAGTGGAGTCGTCATCTGTCAAAACCAAAAATAATTATGATCTTGCCCATAGATGGTTTTGACTTCCATTTGAAAATCTCATTAGTTTAGGAATACTCAAAGACCAGACTAATCCTTCACCAATGATTTTGAAAAAGGTTCTTAGGAGTCGCCATCGATATTTTACTCAAAATGTCAACAAAAAAAAAAGGTTTTCAAGATTCAATAATGCCCTTGACAATCATAATTGGGTTCGAGGGTCGGTTACGTATAGGAAAGGTGTTAGGCACCCTTTAACGCCCTAATTTGGTACCCTATGACGATTTTAACATAATAATGAATAATAATTTAAATATTTATCCTTTTTATTAATGATTTACAAATTTAATGTCTACATGATGAACAATTTGTTATGAATGGAATAAATTAAATAAATAAAAGAGAGAGTGTAACACCCCAGATTTCATAATTTATAATAAATAGTATTTCAGAAATTATTTTAATATTTGATGTATTTATTTTAGAGTTTTGAATATTATTTAACCTATTATATAAATTATATTTTATGCACGATACATGATTTTATGATTATTATTTCACTACAAGAAAATTCAGTATTTCAGACGGCAAAAATCCGTGGGAAATGCCCAAAATCCGTGGGTAATGAGGCATTTCCGACGGATTATCGATGGACACTAATCCGTCGGTAAACTGGTCGTCTGAAATTTACCCACGGATTTTTATCCGTGGGTAACTTTCCCACGGATTTTCCCACGGATTTATCCGTGGGTAACTTTCCCACGGATTTATCCGTGGGTAATTTCCCACGGATAAATCCGTGGAAAATTACCCGAAAATTATAATTTTTTTTAATTTTAATAAATTTATTAATGTAACAACCCTCATATTTGGCCTCTCAAGGGTTCTATTTCACGATATTTCATTGTTTATTGTATTTTATACTTACTTGTACAATTTCTGGGAAACTTCCCAGAAGGTCACCCATCCCTGTACTACTTCAGGTCAAGCACGCTTAACTATAAAGTTCTTATGAGTAAGCTACCGAAATGTATATGTATGTTGTCAGTATAACTTGTACAAATTAATTCATTTAAGTCATCCTCAAATATAGAATCTCATATTTGTACTATAATAATAATATATAATAATTTTATATTACAAATAATAATAATTAATAATAATATTATTTATTTATATGTACTTACTTTTATAATTAACGTCTACTTATTTTTATTTAAAATTATAATTTAAATTATTTAATTTTATAATTTATAATGATAATATAATTTAAAAAATTATAAATATTTATTTAATACATACTTATAAATTAAATTTTAATATTTTAAATAAATTATTAATTAATTTAATATATTTATTTACCTTAAATCAAACATATAAAATTCAAAAAATGTATTTATCCTTGTTGTTTTTTTTCTAATTATCAACTATTAATAAAACACTAACTTAAAATCTTATCTAATTATATATAATATTCTCATATCAAATTTAAAATCAGATATTAGTTATACAAAAATATTAAGATCATATAGTAAAACCAGATATTAATTATACAAAAATATTAAGATCATATAGTAAATTGTCAACAAGATTTTAGTTAAATAATTTAAAATAATTAATGTTTCAATTATATTGTTAATTCACAAATAATTTATTCCAAAACTAATTAATTTTTTTATATTAATTATTAGTAAAATTTAGTAACTTTTAATTTAACAATTAATTAGATCGATAAAATTCAACACACGCCATGAGTTACTGAGCGGAATAACTTTACCAAAGAGTTATTTTATAAGTTATCTTAAATCAAACATATAAAATTCAAAAAATGTATTTATCCTTGTTTTATTTTTTAATTATCAACTATTAATAAAATACTAACTTAAAATCTTATCTAATAATATCATAATATTTTCATATCAAATTTAAAATTAGTTCTTACATTTTCGACAAATATAAATTTGTCTGAAATATTTCATCAATAATATAGCTTTTCCTACAAAAATTTTCTCATCGAAAATATAAATTTTTCAACAGATTTAATTTTGTTTTATAAGAAATCATCTTCGATTAATATAACATTTTGTATATATGATTTAAGAGTAAAATATTTTTAATTTAACGGTTGAATTTACAAAATTCACATTTAATATAAAGTTATACGTCATCTTGTAACTGATTTTGTCTAAAAAAAAATAGATAATCATACCCTTAACTGATTTTTCTTTTATATATTCTAATTTTATTTGTAACAATATGATTATATATTTAAATAATTTAATTTTAATAATTTTTTAAGTATATTTTTGTCTTTTCACTTAAAATATTTGAAATTCCATATTTTAATTTGAATTATGTTTTAAGTATATTTTTGTCTTTTTGTCTTAAATTTTTGAATTTCTATATTGTAATTTAAATAATTTTTTATTTCTATTATTTATTAATTCTTTTCTTTTTTAATGTTTTATAACATTATTAAAATTTTATAATTTTAATCTCTCTAATTTTATCTTACTTTTTATTTTATAAATATAATTTGGATTATTCATTTTATAATTAAATTAATTTTTTTAAATTTTTTATGAGTTTACATTCTAAGAATGTATTGAAACTCCTCAATTTTGAATTTAAAAAAAATAATTTTTCACAGAATTTCCCACGAATTTATCCGTGGGTAATTTCCCACGGACTAATCCGTGGGTAATTTCCCACGGATTTGTCCGTGGGTAATTTCCCACGGACTAATCCGTGGATAATTTCCCACGGATTTGTCCGTGGGTAATTTCCCACGGATAAATCCGTGGGAAATTACCCACGGATTTGTCCGTGGGAAATTACCCACGGATAAATCCGTGGGAAATCCGTGGGAAATTCTGTGAAAAAATATTTTTTTTAAATTCAAAATTTTATTAAATAATTATCCTATTTAAAGATGTTAAATCAATCATAATTACGTAAATCAAAATAAGTTCATTCATACAAAATAAAATGTCATACATAACAAATAAAGTTTAGGAGTTCAAATTTAAAAATAACATATAGTACGATCAGTAGTAGAATTATAACATAATGTCTAATAATCAGAATATCCATGTTGTTGCTATCTAATAATCAAATATTGAGGAATTTCAATACATTCTTAGAATGTAAACTCATAAAAAATTTAAAAAATTTAATTTAATTATAAAATGAATAATCCAAATTATATTTATAAAATAAAAAGTAAGATAAAATTAGAGAGATTAAAATTATAAAATTTTATTAATGTTATAAAATATTTAAAATGAAAAGAATTAATAAATAATAGAAATAAAAATTATTAAAATTAAAATATAGAAATTCAAAAATTTAAGACAAAAAGAAAAAAATATACTTAAAAAATAATTCAAATTAAAATATAGAAATTCAAATATTTTAAGTGAAAAGACAAAAAATATACTTAAAAAATTATTAAAAATAAACTATTTAAATATATAATCATATTATTTCAAATAAAATTAGAATATATAAAATAAAAATTAGTTAAGGGTATGATTATCTATTATTTTTTAACTATTTTTCTTCTATTCATTTTCTCTGTCTTTATCTCTACTTTCTATATATAGATTCATTGAAGTTTTAAATACTCATATTTATACTCGTTACTTTGTATTTTACTTATTTACTTAAATATAAAATTCAGAAATCAATAAAATGTAAATTTAAGAAATTACTACAACTTAAAGAGAGATTTTTAAATCAAACAGTTATTAGGAACAAAAATAATTATTTAGTGTAATTATTTTAACTTTAATGTTTTAAGTTTTAAATAAAGAAGATTTAATCTAGAAAAAATTCCATTAACCCCTACTTGAAGTTTTTCTCAATAACGTCATACATATATCTCTTCTCAAATTTTTAAGTGAGTATTAATTTTCTTATTTATTTATTTAAGTGGCACATACAACTACTTATATAAGATAATACTGTTTATATACTATTAAGATAAAATAATTTATTAACACAAATATCAATAATTAAATGAGATTTGATCTCTTATTTCATTTTTTCAACTTTTTTGAAATTTATTTTTAAATATCATGCACACTGTGATTTAAAAAAATATATTAAATTTAAGTAATAATTTTAAAAATGAATTGAAAAAAATCTTATTTTCAAAATTGAAGATCAATGAAAGTTTTCATCAAAATGACATAGTATTGGATGTAATTTAGAAATAAATGATAGATACATATATATGATTTGCAGAACATAATTTAACTTTTTTCCCCTTATTTAATTAATAACGTTATTTTCAAAGAGATGAGTGATTTTTAAAAATTAAAGAAAAGATGTGTTATTCTTAAATTTGAATGTCGTGTGTTGGCATTTTTCAAGATAAGTAATAAAAAACACATTTACGCTAATTAGTTTATAATTTATAATAACCTAAACATATAATTATATATAGGTAATATAAGTCATACCTCACACACTTTGATTTATATTTATCTTATTTATATTTTGAAAACACCCATATAATAATGAAAATATTATATAGTGCATTGTTGTGTGTATTGATGTGATTAGGATTGGTTGCATTTGAAAAATAATTGGCTTAAATTTTATTTAATAATTTCAGACGTGGGAAACTCCGTCAGAAATTTCAGACGGATTTTAATCTGTGGGAAACTTTGTCAAAAATTTTAGACGGATTTAAATCCGTGGGAAATTCCGTCGGAAATTTCAGACGGATATAAATCCGTGGGAAATTCCGTCGGAAATTTCCCACGGATTTAGATCCGTCAGAAATTCCGTCGGAAATTCCTTCATGTAAAAATCCGTGGGAAATTCCGTCAGAAATTTCCCACGGATCTAAATCCGTGGGAAATTTCCGACGGATTTTGGTCCGTGGGAAATAATTCGTGGGAAATTTGACTTTTTCTTGTAGTGTTTTCATTAGTATTATGAAGGTAATTTTATGAAATGTATTTTATTTAATGATGCTTATGTTATTTGATTAAAAGGGAAGAGTTGTATTTTAATTATATTTATGTTTATTTTAAGGGAAGGGAGGACGTAATAGTCTTTTGCTAATTTCTTTTATTATTAACTATTTTATTGAATGAAGAGAGGGTTTAAGGAAGTTGTTAGGAGTTAAGTCATTTTTACATAACCAATCTCCTGACTTCATTCTTTCTTACGCTTCTAAAGAATAAGAGGAACCTGAAGAAGGGAAACGATCAAATTCTGCTCGTGCATCTTCATCTACTCATCAAGGTAAGGGGGGAGTGAGAAACCTCACTCGGGGGTGTGGGAATAAATGTTGGATAGTCGTATTGGCCCCCAATCCCTTGTCTGATGTATGTGTATAGGAACAGACACTTTATAAAAGTTTTCTATTTTGCTTTCTAATTGTTTCTGTTGCATTCCTTGTGTGATTCTGAGTGTGGATATGTGTTCAATTTCAATAATGGATATGTTTGGTAGCGAAATTGGCCTCAACCCCTTGCCTGATGCATGCTCTTAGAAATAGGCATTTTTTGAATGTTTTCTGTTTTCGTGTTTGAGTTTGTTGTTGTATTCCTTGATAGTTTCTATATGTGATTATGCGATTAATTTCAAAAATATACAAGTTTTGATATAAATTAGAGTGCTCTATGGGTTCCTACATGTGAGAAACAAGCAAATTTTGAATGTTTTATGTTTTGGCTTTTGAGTTTTCTGTTGTATTTCCTGATGATTACTGAGCATGAGTGTATGTTTAATTTTGAATTTGGATATGTTTTTATATAGATTAGAGTGCTCAATGGGTTCCTACGAGAAACCCTATGAGAAATAGGAAAATTTTGAATGTTTTCTATTTTGGCTTCTGAGTTTTCTATTGTGTTCCTTGATGATTACTGAGCATGAATGTTTGTTTAATTTTGAGTTTGGATATGTTTTGATATGAATTAGCGTGCTCTGTGGGTTCTTGTGGGAAACCCTATGAGGAATAGATGATTTCAAAAATAGATAAGTTTTAAGCTATGTTTGAAGGTACTAATAGTGTGAGAACTATCTTACTATGGTGTTGATGCAGGTGGTGTATTTTTATAAGCATGATGAGGGTGAAAATCTCTTATATGTGACCTTGTGATTATGATTATGATAATATGATATGAGGACAAGTGACATGATGAGATATGATAAGTGAAATGTTGAGTCCATGAACATGTGAATGTGTGAAATGCATTACATGCATCTATGTGATGGGGTACACGATATGGAGTATACCGTTAGGGAAAACCCTTTGGATGAAACATCTTGAAGGAGTCCTAGGGGATATCGTGGTTTGGAAGGCCTAGTTCTGTCGTTTGTGTGCATGGGACGTATCTTGCGTGGCTTCGTTATCCCGACGAGACCCTAGCAGTACATCCTTCTAGTTAAGAGTGTGCGGTTGAGCTAGCATGTACTCCTAGACTACTCCAGGTATGTTCCTTCAATAGCATACCACATGATATGTAATGAGATATGTGACTGGTGCAACATGCATGCATTTTTGAGTCGAGTCCATGACATCATTGCATGGTAAGTGATTGTGCATGTGTTACTATTTTGTGTATGGCTTGTATGTGTGCCTTGTTTGTGATTGCTTTGTGTGTGTTATTTGACAGTTGTTTTTGCACCTGAACCCGAGTGAGATATTTCTCACTCCCCTATTTGTTTGTGTATGTTTAAAATTGTATTGTAGGGGATCATCAATAGGACAATGTTAGTGATGAAGCTTAGGGTTCTGTGTTGGGCATGCTCTAATTAGGATATGTGACACCAGGAGATAGAATAGGATGTCTTTTATTACTTTGTAAATTGAATTACTTATATGTTATTTCATTCATTAATTATAATTAAGTTGTCTATTTACTTAGGTTATTTTGATAATTGAATTACTTCATTATGAAAGTGTTTTAAGATGTGAATGTGAGCCTTTTACCCTTATGTTATTTGAGATGTTGTTCTAATTACGAAGGTTTCTATTTACTCTTATTATTTTATATAATTGTATATTTATGTGTGGGGTAGAGGGTGTCATAGAGAGAATTGATAGAAAATACCTCTAGAGTAAGCTTTTATAGAAAAAACTTCAAATCTCAATACAAAGGTGCACTTTGATAGCCTTTCGGTCTACAAAAGTCTCACATACACTCAAGAAAGTATAGAGAGGGAAGAGAGAGAGAGTTTCTACTTGGACTAGGTCAACTGAACAATGTGTGTGGAAATACGTGCATTAGGCATGCATTTATATGAACCCAAAGGTGTGGAACGATCGTTCTGATTTGGAATGGGTCATTTCAGACTAGGGTTTTATGTTGATTTTAGTGGGTCGAAATGACCCATTTTGGATTAGGAACAGGTAATTCCCAACTAGGATTTTAAGGCTTTTTAGTGGGTTAGAACAGATCGTTCTGAATTGGCAATAGGTCATTCCCTTTGTAGTTTAGAACAACTTGTTCTAGTTTGGGAATGGTCTATTCCGCACCTAAAACCCTACCTTTGAGTCTTCGGGCTTTTTATTGTTATTATGGTCCGTTTGGATGCTCAATTGGACTCTCAGGGGCCACCCGTGTCGTTCTAGTAGTCCTTTGTCCTTAGTCTTGACAACGCGGATGAAATATGGTGTCTACATATATATATATATATATAAAGAAAGAATCAAAAAAGGACGAAGAAAGAAGTAAACCAAATCTTCCTCTATATCAAATCTTCGCCACCCTACACTTTGTTGTTGCCTTCTCTACCAGCTACCAACAAGCCTCCAGAAATCCCATTTCTGCCAGATATGTAGCCAAAGCCTCAAGTTTGTCACCGACTACTACTAAAAAAATAAAGCTATCAAAAGATCAATCTGGGGCACAATTCTATAAATATGATAACATAACATGAACAAAGGGGTTGGAAAAAAATTCAAATAGAGAACCACCAAGTGACTAATTACTAAGAGTGAGTAAGATCAAGCAGGAAACAAGCAGAATAAGAAACGAAGGTAGCGTGCAATAAAATTTGTCCATCAATATTCTATCTAATCTTGTTTTGTATGTGGTTATTTTCCATTTTTGAAATAACATGTATGCAAATCAATTTCTAATCACATTGTAAATCATTTTTGTGAATCCTTTCCCCTCTTTAAATCAACTAAAACTCTCAGACAGGGGTTTTCTTCTCAATAAATAAAAACTCAACCCTAATAGGAAAAGAAATGAAAATGAAATAAAAAAGGTGAGTGAATAGTACTAGGGTAATGCGATCAGAGTGTGGTTCCCGTGAACAACCCCATGTGCCACCACTGGAGATGATTTCTGGTGGCGGCGATGCCTTCCTTTATCTTCTCCCTCGCACCCTCGCTGTGCGTCTTTGCGACGAGTCACCACGCAGACAAACCACCACAAACGTCATCGTGCGCCGCCGTGCGCCACTATCGGTGGTGATTTCCAACGGTGATGATATTCACCTCCAGCTTCTTCCTCACACCCTGGTTTGTTGGGGTTGTGACAAGTTGTTGCCGTTGGAAATGATTTTCAGTGGTGGCAACAACCCTCTACTTTTCTTTGTTTCTCTCTTTAGCCACTGTTATTTCTTTCATCTCTGCATGGTCGGGAACCTTGGCCACATGGTGTCGTCAGGAAACTTCACCTCCGTGCACCACTGCACCCTCAACACCTAGGGAAGGAAGTCCCAACCCAAAACCCTAGCAGAGCTTCCTCTCTCTCACGCATTTTGTCTTTCTTTCTTTTCTTATGTTGAATGGGCATATGGCAACTCTCATGCTTGTCTTTCTCTTTTTTAATTAAATTGTTTTCCTTTTCTTTTTAGGCTAGACTTATGGGCCAAGCCCATTAAGAAAATAACTTATTTTATTTTTTCTTAGATTTCATTAAATGAGGGAATTTGTTTTACCGGATGCCATTAAGCAAGTTATTTTTTTTTTACTTACTTCATCTTTTTTTTTCTTGTTAAAACACAGGCTTATTATATTAGTACATCATACGGTTATTATTATGGCTAGCAAACTATTTATTATTATTATTATTATTATTAAAGTGAATTAAAATTACAAGAGAATTTAACACGTATATAAAGAAATAACTTAATTAAATAAAATTAACTAAGCTAAATTCTCTTGTAATTTTAATTCACTTTTGTAACACCCTAGTTTTCATACCTTAGATTAAGGGAATGGACTTCTATTATCAAAGAAAGGAGCTCTGAAAGTATGGGAACAACATGTTATGACATCAGAAGGCTCAAAGCCCAATAAGGGTGATTTAGTAGCCCAGAACGAGTCGTTCCCAAACTGGAACCGACTGTTCCAAACTACTAAAATAAGGGTGATTTAGTAGCCCAGAACGGGTCGTTCCCAAACTGGAATGGGTCGTTCCAAGCTACTAAAAAGGCCTATAACCCTAGTTGGGAATAGGATGTTTTGGTTTAAGAACAAGCCATTCTAAACATGGCTATTATGAGTTAAACTCAACTCTAGAACGGGCCTTTTTGGTTTATGAACGGGTCGTTCCAAATGTGAATTTAACACATGATGAAAGGATCCAGATGGGCCATTCCAGATTCGAAACGGGTCATTCTGGCCACTTTTGACATCTATAAATAGCATACTCTAGCACTGTTTCTGGACACACTCTCTAAAGACTAAGGAGAACCAAGAGAAGGAGATCAATCAGATTTCGCTCTAGCTTCATCTTTTGTTTATCCAGGTAAGGGGGAGTGAGAAACCTCGCTCGGGGGTATGAGAATAATTGTTCGGTAGTAGGATTGACCCCAATCCCTTGCCTGATGCATGCTTCTAGGAAGAGACAAAATATGAATGTTTTCTATTTTGCTTTCTAAATGTTTTGTTGCGTTCCTTGTGTGATGTTGAGTGTAAATATGTATTTGATTTCAAAATTAGATAAGTTTTTATATGAATTAGAGTGCTCTGTGGATTCTTGTGCGAAACCCTATGAGGAACAATTATGAGTATGACTATGTGAAATATGAACAAATGACATGACACATAATGTGAATGAGAATGTGCTAATGTGAACACTATGACTATGAGAATGTGAAACGTGATGAAATGAGATAAAACTATGACTATGAGAATGTGAAATGTGATGAAATGAGATAAGCTATGACTATGAGAATGTGAAATGTGATGAAATGAGATAAGAAATGAAATTCCATGACAAGTGAAATGTTGAGTTAATGAAATAGTGAATGTGTGACATGCATCATGTGCATATATGATCTATTCCAGGTGTGCCGCTTAGGCCGCATACCAGTGATGTAACAAGCTAACAAGGTGTACCTTGAGTTACCAGTGATGTAACAAGCTAACAAGGTGTACCTTGGGTCGCTAATGATGAAATTATCTATTCCAAGTGTGCCGCTTAGGCCACATACCAGTGATGTAACAAGCTATTCTAGGTGTACCTTTGGTCACCAATGATGTATTCATGAAGTGATGAGAAATGTCAAACTTCCGTATGGCGCCACATGCATGCATTTATGAGTCGACTCCATGACATCATTGTATGATAAATAAGTGTACATGTGATACTGATTATGTATGTGTATTGTTTATATGTGATTGATGCTTGTGACTTGTAATATGTTTGTTGTGTGTGTGCTATCTAACCTTTATTTCTGCACCTGAACTTGAGTGAGATGTTTTTCACTCCCTTGTTGTTCTTTGTATGTGTTTAAATTCCGTTGTAGGTGATCATCTTCAGTTAGGCATGCTCTAATAGGATATGTGACATCGGGACATAGCTAGGTTTAGTTTAGGGTGCTATTTCCATTAAACTATTTGAAAACTTAATTTTATTTCTTTGTAATTTCATTGACATGTTATTTGGATTAAGTTTATGAATGTGAACTCTTTACCCTTATGTAGTTGGAGATTTGGTTTTTAATGACGAAGAATTTTATTTTTATAATTATTGTACATGTATGTTGGGGTAGAGGGTGTCACAACTTTAATAATAATAATAATAATAATAATAATAATAATAATAACAACAACAACAACAACAACAACATTAATAATAATAACTATTGTGATATTCTCTTATCAATATTAATATTAATTATATCTATCATAAAAAGAAAAATTATTTGAATGTGACATTCCTTTAATCCTAGGACTTAAAGATGTAAGTTGTGACAACTTGTTATCTTAAAGTTTTAATCTAAATTCAAAAATACATAATCAAGTATAAAAAAATATTGTTATATTTTTGTATAAATATTTGAAATCATTATATCGAAGATTTTATAGGAAAAATAGTTAATTAGATGTGACATCTTTTTAATCTTTGAATTTTAGATACAAGTTACGACAACTTAATATCTTTAAATTTCTTATCCAAAATGCAATATATAACTAAAAAATCTTTTAAATATATACCATAGTAATAATAATATCGATAATAATAATCATAATCAAGATCAAATATTTTATTAAATTAACTTTAGTACACATCTCTATCAATTTTATGTTTTAGGGTGACTGAGCCGAGACAGTTCAAAAATTCTAAATTTAAAAACTAAAATTTAATTTAAAAATATCAACACACGAATATTTTCTATAAAAAAAACTATATGAGATTCTCTATTGCACATGAAGATACGTAGGAGCAGAAAATAAATCTTGTCGAGACAAAAAATAATAATATTATCTTCCCTTTTTTTCATAAAAATATTAATTATTTTTATTTTAGGCATGAACTGTATTGTTTTTCCGAATATTTAATAAAAAATTATATAATTTTTTTTCTTTAAAAAATAAAAATACTAAGACACAAGGAAAAAGATAATTTATTTTTCTTGAAGAACTATAAAAGACAATTATTTTAATGAGATTAAAACTAAAAACTAAAAATCTTATTTTAAGAATGAAAATATATTTAATCCAAATCATTTTCATAGTAGTTATAATTCAACATCATATTTTTCGCACGTTTGTGCAAAAAAGTTAGTATAGTTATCAATATTATTGGTTAAAATTGGTGTAGGATTAACTAGTAATTTCTCCTTAACAAAAATTAGTTACTACAGTGGATACCGAATACTTAATGACAATATCATCCTAAAAAATAAAAAAGTTGAGGGTTCTTTTTATCACTTACGAAACATAGATGCATGAACAATTTTTCAATTTAAGGATGTAATGGCCCACTTAACAATTTGTCAAAGACTCTCGAGAATATTGGGCAAGGATCAAAAGCAGCCACTAAAGACTCAATGAATTTTCAAATTAATAAAGAGCTATGTATATATATGTATATTGGTTCCATATACGTTTTCTCCTTGCTCCCTGTGAAAATGGATTAACATGGTACCTTCCTTTGTCTTATCATATCATATGCTATAAATATTTAGCGTTTTCTCAGTTATATCACTCCACAACAACACAATGCATTTGAGCTCAGCACTTGCTTCCTTAGAAAGAGGAATTAGACCAATAATGGCTTTGATGTCAGTTTTCTTGAATTGCTTCACTTCATCTACATCGGTTCAAGTATCTGATTATGCTGAAGGATCATCATCTCAATTGAAATTTCCTTCTTCAGAGAAACCAAAGAACAAACTAAAATCAAAGGAAGCTCCACTTGTTGTTTCTTATTTTCCTATCAACCATTATTATCCCTCTCACGTTTGTAGTGACATGGATACTGCATCATATCAGTGGTAGTGCTATATATACTATATATGCTTCTTGGTGGAACCCTTTCACCCTTTTCAGGGTGCTTTGTTTACGGAGTTGAAATTTGATGTATTATAATTTGTAAAGAGAAGAAATAGTTTCACATTTTATTATTTCATTTATTAATCTCTTAGCAAGACTTGTCACTTTTAAAGAATTTAAGGGTTTATACACGGTTAATTTCATTAGATAAAGTGTTCTTTCATTGATGCGTTGAGAAAAAATTCGAATTTTATTTTTAAATTCTTTTTCTGTTCAATAAGTTTAGGAACCCGTGAAGTAATCATAGACTTTGATTTGTTCTTCCGCGAGTTTTTGCACAGTTCGTATATAAATCGAGCATGGTGATTGTTGATGCTTTAGGTTATGACTAATGAAGAAGTGTGTAGTTATTTAATTTCTTAGAAGGGCATGTGGGTAGAAAGTAAATATTTAGTGATTTGGGATGCGTGTAAAAAATTTCAAAAGTTAAAAGTTTTCGAATCAAAAAAATATTTTTTAGTGTAGAAAGTGTTTTATAATAGGGTTGTTTAGTAATTTTTTTTTTATTTTGACTTAAATTTAATTGTTAGTTACTTTAAAAAAAATATTAAGATCAAGGACATGAATAAAGAATATAAATTAAAGAGCTTTTAAGTGTAAGTAAAAAAAATTTCTAATGATAAGACATAAATTATACTCGAAATTTTAATTAATATTATATTACCAGTTTTATACCACAATTTTAACTAAATGATAGGTATAACAAAAACAATGGTGTTATATATTGTCCTGTCAAGAGAACTCTTTTGTCGAACCATTCAAAGATCGAACCATTCAAAGAGTAAGAATAAAATTACCTAATTATGTCTGCATACGACATCGATGTGAAACCGTGAACAAATTTAATGATATCATTCGGTTCAATCATATCTCATTTCGCAAATTTCAGAATTGCACGATTCCACAATGAGATGAAATATGACATTCTAAATCGCAATTTAGACATATAAATCACTGAAAAAGGATTAGTAAAATCAATATAAAAACAAGAAAGTTTGGACAGATTATAGAAATTAGTAATGCGAAAAAATAACAAGGAAATAGAAAATGAGTGAGCAAGAAGATGATAGGTGCCACAAACAATTGACGTTTAATTTGATAAGCCTTTAGGATCGTCACAAGAATTTTAGTGAATTCTTGATAAGATCAAATGGTTCAAGGAAGAATCCTAGCAGAGACAATTATCATGCTTCAGAAAAATAAACATCCAAATCTGTCTTTTCATTCATACCCAAATAACTTATACAAAGTGGTTCTCATGACGTAGTAAAAAGTAAATAAAAGATAAATAAATTATTAACATTATAATATAAATAAAATGTATTTGCGATTAATTGAGACCTAAAGAAGCTTGAGGCCTTGGTCCCAAAACTAGCCATAAACACTTTATTATAACTATTATTTTTTAAAAAATGTCTAAGTCACTATTGACCTTCAATGATTAATACATTTTGAATTATTTTGGCCTCTAAGTCTCTTTCCTAGGTGTAGCTTCAAAGATTGTTGTCACCACTTATTGTAGGGACTCCTCTACCTTCTTAATACTAGCTCTAGTCATAGGCCCTCCAAGTAATTGTGTAATTTTGCTTCTTGATATGGGTTGCACATGCATGTTGTTATTGGTCCAATTGCTACGTAATTTCACAAATTTCACTACATTTGGATTTTCCTTTTTTTGCTTACTTAATTAAAAAAAAGTGAAGTATTGTCAAAGTATTAACAATAAATTAAGGCAAAACATCAATGAATATCATCCTAAAATGTAGCATTTTGACAGGTTAACAACCTCCCCACACTTGAATCTTGCTTGCCCTCAAGAAAAAAGAAAGATGAATCATCACTATTCACAAATGAAAATAGATTTCCCAAAATTCAAGAACTTGTTGTGTCATTTTCAAAATTTATTAACAAAGTTTAGGGTAAAAAGAATCATAATTGCTCAAATGTTCCCAAATGAATAAATTTGTTAAGTGAATTTAATTACATTGGGTTAAGAAGAACATCTAAGAATTATTTCCATGTTTCTCAAGTTTTCTGCTTTAAAGACATTTACTTGCCAATTATGAGTAAGTCTTCTAGTCATATGCTTTGCATTTATCATACAAAGTCTCAAAGGAGTGTTGACTAAAAGATTTTTTTTTATTTATTTAGCAAAGCATTTCCCTAGTAGTCTATTTTTATGGAATATTAAAATTATTCTAAAATCCTAAAGCTTCAAAGGGATGCCTTGCAACACTTTATTTATTTATTTGTGCCCTATAGTCATGTGATTCTCAGCAACACAAATGTAGTGAATGTCACAAAAAAAATTGATTACATCATGTATTTTTCTAAGTTGAAAAACTTTTTCCAATGTTTTTATTTAAGGACTTAACAATGTAGTGTGTGATGGGTTCCCTCAAGTTTAATAATCTTTTGCCCTTAGCACTGCAATTTTTTAACAGAACAATTTCTTAGTATTTTAGGAAAATATAGCATTTAGCATTACCTTGTACAAAGATAATCATCTATCAATTAAGTGTTTGAGGAGTACACAATAATGCATGCTATATAAATCCCTCATGTCGCAACCCAAAAATTTCTGATCTCGCGACCTATGGTTTAGACATCCTTTTAAAAGTCTCATTAATTAAGGAATGCCCAGACACCAGACTAATCCTTAATTAATGGTTTTGAAAATAGGTTCATGGAGTCACCACCAATATTTTACTCAAAACATTGGAAAAAGAAAAGGTTTTTGAAGATCCAATAATGGCCTAGATAACTAGAATTGGGTTCGGGGTCGGTTACATGTAGGGAAGGTATTAAGCACCCCTACAGTGCCCTCAATCAGTACCTTATAATGAAGTTAACATGATAAGAATTAATAAATTAAATATTGAATCCCCTTTATTAATATTTATTTACATATTGAAAATTTAAATTATATGACTAACCCTAAAATATCTACATGATTGCGTTTGTTATAAATAAAAGACAGAGATAAAAATGAGAAATAAAAGATATAGAAGAAGATTGATTGAAATACCTCTTGAACGAGCTCTATTGAATCTTCAAATATGGAGAAGGTGCTTTATGGCAACCTTTCACACTACAATATGCCTCACAAATCTCAAGAAATATAATAGGAGGGAGAGAGAGAGAAATTTCGAACTCTAAGGAGTCTTGGATGAAATTTTTGTGTCCTTGAGAACTGTGCCCGAGCTGTCTATTGATAGGCATTAGAAGGGGGCCAGAACGACCCTTTCCAAACTAGGGTTTTAGGGCCATTTGATGATTTGGAACGGCCAGTTCCTGATTTAGAACAGCTCGTTCTGGACAAGTTTGTTATGGGTAAAATAAGAATCTGGAACGGCCCGTTCCTAAAGTGGAACGTCCCGTTCTGGGTTAAATCTTGCTTATAACAACCTGTTATAGATCGGGCTATTCTGGTCTTGGGAACGGCCCGTTCCAGTCTTGGAACAGCCCGTTCTAGGCTACTAAAACCAGCTTATTTAGGCTTTAGGTCTTCTGATGTCATGTCCTGTTATTTCCATGCTTCGAGAGCTCCTTTCCTTGATAATAAACTCTATTTCATTGCTTTTGTGAGCCCGGACGAAATTGGGTGTCTACACCTCCTTACACTGATGATAATATAGTCCTGATGCCAAAAGTAGTTCAAAAGAAAGTACTAAAATTCATAAAACGGAGATTGAAATAAAAGATAAAATTAGAAAGAATACCTCTTATCACTCTAAAGGTGAAAACTGCCTATAAATGTGTTAAAGCAAGACCATCATGGTTGTGGATTCCTAATGATTGTTGAGCAAATGCATCAAAAAGTTGACCTTGAGAAGCAAGACATGTGTCAATTGCATCAAAAATGCATCTACTGCTACAAAGCATGTGTTGATACCAAGCTCCACCGCATCAAATCATGCCATCACCCTATCATAGTCTACATGAGGATGTGGTGCATTGGGTGCTACAGAAGGAGGCTGACACTACTCATCTGGGAAATGCTTGTCTAGAAGTCATGGAAATTAATATCGCCATCAAAGTCTGAGTCTAAAGGAAGATCTTCTGTTGCGATGATGAAGTATGTGCCATCATCATCCTTTTGGATGACTCCTATACGATGTAGGATTTGCTTGTTGATAGGCACCATTTGGGGGTTCTCATCTGGTAAAGTCTCTAGGAAACCATAAAATACAACAATAGAAGTGATGAAAGATCCTACCATGATATGGCCCTGGGGTGTTTTACCTATCTTCTTCCCAATGCTCATGTAGTGATGTAGGAAAAGTAAGCCATCATTATAACACTATCCAATCATCATGTGCCATATGCATAGAGGAAAAAAATCCTTTTGAGTTACTACTCCTTCACTCTAATAATAAGCATCCATAAATCCTTGTAGACCCCTAAAATTGTCCGGGTCGGAAATAAGACTCGAAGACTCTCGAAGACTGAAGGAAAGTCAGCCAAAAGGACTCCTAGAAGACCCTGGAAGACTTTAGGATGATTGTCTGTAGGTTTAGAGGTCTTAGAGTAGCTTAAAATAAGAATGTGGGAGGATTGAAGCTCAATACGGCCTCCTAGAGGTTCAGTACGGCCGTACTGAACATTTTGAACTACAATACGGCCGTACTGAACTCAATTCGGCCGTATTGAAGTTTTTGAACTTCAGTACGGCCGTACCAAATTCAATACGGCCGTACCGTAGTTCAAAATTTCGGTACGGGCCGTATTGATGTCAGAGGCCGTATTGCGCCTCACTCCTATATATAGGACGTCATTTGGACGTTCCTCCACACCTTGACACTCAGTTGTAACCCTCTTCTTGAGTATTCTGGGTTTTTTTGAGCAGTGCTCTGCCTAGAAATCACTCGGAGAGTTGATCCGACGAAGTTCTTGAGCCCCGAGCCATTTTGCTTGAGGATCGAACCTAGTCGAAGGGAAATCCTCCGGATTTCCATAGTTAAAGTTTTATAGGAGGGAGCGAGCGGGCTTGTAGAGCGAGGGAACGCCAAAAAGCTTCCCAGTTTTACGAAATATATAAAAGCACGCTTCAGAGGTTTCTTCTTAAATCCTTCCTTTTACTGCTTTCTGTGTGCATATTTAAACTGTCATCATGTAGATAGTTAATTTATAATTTCTTAGAATAAATAGGGGTAATTTAGTAATTTTACGCTGTTATTTTAGAAATAATCTGTCATAGGGAACCCGAAAGGGGCGCTGTGGGGTGCTAACACCTTCCTCACGCGTAACCGACTCCCTTACCCGACTCTGGTTATAATGGCCGAAGTCGATTTTTGAATCGATTGCCTTAAACTTCTTTTTCCAATGTTTTGAGTAAAACATTGGTGGCGACTCCATGAACCCTTCCTTTTATGAAAACCGCTAATCCATAGAGGGTCCCGCTTGGGATTAACATGGATTGGTGAGCCTTTTAATAAAATTGCTCATTTGACGAGGTCTCAGTTTGAGAATAAGTCATTCTAAGCAATCCATATTTTTAAAACAAAAGAGTCCAACCATCATTCGCGAATGCCGAAAGCCCCGTTTCGGGCCGGTGGCGACAGATGGCGACTCCGCTGGGGAAGCCTCGAGAGTCAGTCCCATTTAGTGACAGATTATTTTTAACAAATAATAGTTAAAATTACTTCATTACCCCTTGCTTGTATGATAACATGCTTTATATATTTGGCTTTAAATAACTGTTGTTTGTTTAATTTTCCGCAATTGTTTGAAATAAAAATTGCACACAAACCTTTGCACACAACAGTTCCCTCTATACCCGGGGGCATGAGTGGTAATCCATAGGGAGTGGATGTTAGTACGGCCGGTTGAATGGGTCTATAGGAGCCCAAGAGACCGTTGTCGGAAAAACATCACTCAAGGTGATAACCATGAACTCGAGTCCGACAGTGCGTTGGAACTTTCCATCGACTTACGACGAAATAATTGGGTCCCTATAATGGGGGCACCTTGGGGGCCTTTGACCAAGTGAGAACAGTTAGATCCTCCTTGAATATGCACTTTTCTGCAGGAGACCCCTACCTCGTGATTCGCTCGTGACTGTTCGTGGATGAGTGAATTGTTTGTGTAAATGCTTATGTGCAATTGTTTGTGCATTAATAAATAACCTCGTAATAAGGTCTAAGAATAAATCCCCATGCATGAAAATGTCATGACATGAGAGGAAAAACCAATGTGTGAAAATATAAAAGTAAGGAGCATAGGCATCATTATCAATAAAACCTCATGCATCCTCATCATCATTTATAGGTTCACTAATACCCTCTCGATGTGAGTGAAAGAAACCCGTGACTATTGAGTTTCTCCGTTGTGGAGAGATCATAGGCTAGGGAGGGTGATAAACTTTCATCTTAAAAAGGCAGCGCCTTAAAGATTAAAGATTATCAAGCTCACATCAAGAGTGTATTCATATCATAAATAATCTAATTAGAATAAACATTCATTTTAGAAAGTGGCTGGTCATCTCTCTGTCCTCACACGCGCGCAGAAAATCAAGAAGATGGAAGCGCTGGAGGACCAAAATAAGAAGCTTACAGCCGAGCTCTCACAGCTCAAGGAGAAAATGGCGCAAATGATGGAACTCATGCGTCATCAAAACATGAATGGGGCTCACCACAGTGACCATGGGTCCCATCATGAGGAGGATCATGAGGAAGAACAAGACCCTCCGCGAGCTGTACCCCTTGGGGAGGGATTACGATTAGAGAGCCTGAAATTTCAAAAGACCAATTCCGCGCTCTAGAAGATCGGCTGAGGGCTATGGAGGGGCATGATTTCGATATTAAAGATGCCGCCGACATGTGCTTAGTGAGGGATATTCAATTTCCTCCTAAATTTAAAGTACCGGATTTCCCAAAGTACGTGGGATCGACTTGCCCTAAGAGTCATCTCACCATGTACTGTCGCAAAATGGCTGCATATGCCACAAATGAAAAGCTCTTGATCCATTGCTTCCAAGAGAGCTTGGCTGACACCGCACTCAATTGGTATATGCAGCTGGATGGAAGTCAAGTGTGCACATGGAGGCAGTTGGCCGACGCCTTTCTCAAGCGCTATAAATATAACATCGACCTAACACCCGATAGGTCCGATCTTCAAGCCTTGAGTAAGACAAATGATGAATCCTTCAAGGCGTACGCCCAATGATGGAGGGAGTTGGCGGCACAAATAGAGCCCCCGCTGTCTGATAAGGAGACGGTGTCCCTATTCATAAACTCGTTGACCGGTCCCTATTATGACAAGATGATAGGGAACACGACAACACTCTTCTCGGACATCATCACCATCGGCGAAAGAGTGGAACAAGGGCTGAAAAGTGGGAAGCTAGCTGGGCTTTCCCAATCATTTGAAGCCAAGAAGACCTACGGGAAGAAGAAGGAGGGAGGAGTCAACGCCGTAAATATTTCTTCATCTTCTTCCACTTCGAAGTCAGGAAAGTCGCAATACAACCTTGTGAGGAAGTTTGATAAACTTCCGACCACATATAGCGACCTCCTGCCGAAGCTAGTGGAAGCACGTCTTCTAGCTTACGTTCCACTAAAGAAGATTGATCCACCTCATCCCTATTGGTACAAACCGCAAGACAAATGTCTATACCATTCGGGGGCATCGGGGCATTCAACGGAGAAATGTAGAGCTCTCAAAAATAAGGTCCAAGACCTTATCGATGCTAGGTGGATCACTTTTGATTCAACAGCGCCTGACGTGAGCAAGAATCCTCTGCCGAAGCAGGAGTAGAGAGAAGATCAAGCCACGATAGGGCCCCTTCATATTTCTTCTTTAGGGACTCATGATCAGTACCCGAGATCATGAGAACCTTTTCATGTAAATAAGGGTTTTTTACAGTTTTAATACATATCAATAAAGAGGCATTTTTCACATTACTCTCTTTTTTGTTCTTTTCTCTCTTTCCCCATTAACATTAATAATTCTAAACCTAAACAGAACCAATAAAATAATTATGTCTGTAATTGTTCGCTCTGACCGGGATCCGAAGGTGAAAGGGTTGAGTTGGACAGTGATGAGGAGACCATTTCTCCGGATCTGCAAGGATTGCTAGATCAAGAAGCTCGTCAAGAGAAATTGGAGACTATAAATTTGGGGCATGGCCGAAAGATATAAGAGGTCAACATTGGGACCCATATCAGTGATGAAATAAGGACACATGTTTCCGCTATGATTATAATAAAATCATTCTTCATTGCTTCTTTTCTTGCTTATAATAAAATTCTAAACCACATTATTTTTAACCCTGTTTGAATAAACATGAATGAGGTTAAAATCATCTTAATAATAATAAACCCACATCATTTTTATGTGGAAGTGTGTGTGACAACTTGGAGCACCTTCCCTTGGCCTTGACAACTGCCATCATGGGTAAAAAGAAATCTTCCAAAATAAAAGAAACCCGCTAGGAATCCCACGAAGGGGTGACCTAGGCAAAAATTAGGGTTGCAAAATAAACAAAAAACAAAGGTCCGCTAAAACGCCACAAAAGGGTGTTTTAGGCAAAAATAAGGACAATCAAAAAACGAAAAATAAATCCATGATGGTACCACGAACCAAATTCAAAAAGAAAGGTTCAAGGGAAGCTATCCAAGTTGTCGAATCACAACACGATTTTTTAACTTCATAAGTGTTTAATCAAACAAGCCTAAACACTTAAGCCTACCTTGGCCACCCATTCTTACAAAAACCATTTTTGAAAAATAAATCCTCTCTAAAACACAAACTTCAGAATAAAAATATCTTTCCTTCTTTTCTCTCTTGTCCCAAATGATTTTAGAATAATCTAGTGGAAGCATGGAGAAATAAATCATCACTGATAATGGATCTAATCTGAACAACAAAATGGTGGAAGAACTGTGCCAAGAATTCAAGATCCAACACCATAACTCTTCCCCATATCGGCCAAAGATGAATGGGGCGATCGAGGCAACCAATAAGAGCATCAAGAAAATAGGGCAAATGATGTTTGCCTCAGACTGGCACGAGATGTTACCCTTCGCTCTTCATGGTTATAAGACTTCAGTACGCACATCTACAGGAGCTACTCCATTCACCCTCGTTTATGGGATGGAGGCAGTTCTACCCGTCGAAGTCGAGATACCTTCTCTAAGGGTAATTATGGAAACAAAACTTTCCGAGGTAGAATGGGTTCAAAGCCGGTATGACCAGTTGAACCTCATCAAAAAGAAACGGCTGAACGCCATATGCCATGGTCAAGCCTATCAGAGGAAGATCAAAAAGGCTTTTGACAAGAAAGTCCACCCTTGAGTCTACCATGAGGGAGAGTTGGTAATGAAGAAATTGCTACCAACTCAAAAGGACAAAATCGGAAAGTATGCCCCAAATCACGAAGGACCATACAAGGAAAAACGAGCCTTCTCAGGAGGAGCATTGATCCTCACAGACATGGACGGAAAAGAACTTCGATACCCAGTCAACGCTGACGTGGTAAAGAAGTATTATGCTTGAAGACGTTGCTTGCATAAGCCCGCTAGGATGAAAACCCTAAAAAGGGCGTCCTAGGCAAAAGTTAGGGCAAAATAAAAAGCCTGCCAGTACAAGGGTACTAGGCAAAACAAAGGCGAATTTATCCCCGCTAGGATACGTCCTAGGCAAAAGTTAGGGGCAAAAGAATAAGATGTAAAAGCAAAGCAAGCAACGATCGCTTGAATCGAAAACCGAAAGGCGGTTCAAATGATTATCTTCTAGAAGCAAGCGTCTTGCAGCATCTACACTCCTGGCTCACCCGAAGCAACTAGGAGAACATAAAGAGCAACAATTACAGATATAATTGTTAAGCCCAATGTATATAGCCTACCCTGGCCAGCCATTCTTCAGAAATTCCTTCTGCAAATCTTTCTGTAGAAACATTTTTGAATATCAAATAAAATATCCATTTGTTTCTTTTCTCTCTTGACCATGTGATTATGCCTCTAAATTGATGTTTCAAAAATTGTACGAAACTCTCTTAATAATCGGTCAAATAAAGAAAATTGGAGGGGTTCCTATAAAATCCGTAATCTCCTGCATAAAAGGCTCACAAAAATATTCCCTCACGTCGATGACAGAAATTCCTCCAAGAAAAGGAGGATAGGGAGAGCCATTCATTTTTCTAAAAAAAAAAAAAAAAAAAAAAAAAAAAAAAAAACATTAAATAATAAAAACTTGCATTGCGTGCATCACACACATTAGTTGCACATTCAAAGACCTTATCATGAGGCAATTGCATAAAATAGAAAAAATAGAAAAATTGCTTGTGTATGACAGCAGCAAGCAAAATGCAAAGATTCAGAAAATCAACAGCATCATACAGAATAATTGAGCCTGGAGAGGCTTGCTAAAAAGATACTTCCTCAGAATAATTAAGCCTGGAGAGGCTTGCCGAAATAATACTCTCTCAGAATAATTGAGCCTGGAGAGGCTCGCCGAAATAATACTCTCTCAGAATAACTGAGCCTGGAGAGGCTTGCTGAAATAATACTCTCGCAGAATAACTGAGCCTGGAGAGGCTCGCCGAAATAATACTCTCAGAATAATTGAGCCTGGAGAGGCTCGCCGAAATAATACTCTCTCAGAATAACTGAGCCTGAAGAGGCTTGCCAAAATAATACTCCTCAGAGACATTTCTGTACAGAAAAAGCCAAAACCAACAAAAAAGGCAAAAATACAGAAAAAGCCAAATCAACAAAAAAGGCAAAAATACAGAAAAAGCCAAATCAACAAAAAAGGCAAAAACACAGAAAAAGCCGAAAATAAAAAAGGCAAGGATACAGAAAATCCAACAAACAGTTTGTACAGAATAACTAAGCCTGGAGAGGCTTACCAAAATACTCCTCATCCTCCACATCACAGAATAACTGAGCCTGGAGAGGCTCGCAGAAATAATACTCCCCAGAGAAACCTCAACTCACGCTCTTGGACTCAAAATCCCCAGCAAGAGCTATCAAGCAAGATCGTCAAAGTCCCTAATGGAAACACGATCGCCCAAGAAGAATATCCAAGTCAAAGGACTTTAAAACTTCCTCAGTGAAGATAGCTCTTCAACTCAGGCGTTGAGTGAGGCTAAGCCTGCAGAGGCTTCCTAAAAATACTCTGGGATACATAAGATCCCCAAATCCCCAGTCGCCTACTCAAGAGGCATCCCTGCAAAAGGAGAAAAATCAAAAAATATCAATAATCATTCCCCAAGCGGAATCCGGCACTCAGCCGAACACCAAACATCAAGATAATTCGCCTACACAGAGGCATTCCTACAAAAAGCAAAAATCCAAAAGATCAATAACAATTCCCCAAGCGGAATCTGGCTTTTCAGCCAAACATCAAGCGTTAAGATGATCTGCCTAACAGAAGAGGCTAATCAAAATCAATGACAGAATCCCCAGCGGATAATAGCCTACATAGAGGCTACAAAATCAGAAAATCAAAGAGAGAAACCCGAATAAGGATAATCGGGATACTCCACCAACGTCAAAGGACGCCAGCCAAACATAAGGCATCGCTCAACTCAGAGAGAGAGCATCTGTGTCTACACCCCAAGGAGTCAGAAATTCCCCATGGGTACCAACAATGCAATGCAAGTTGGGGCACAGAAACCTATGAATGACTGCACATCCCATAGACGGATCCCTGCATTTTCCAGCCCTCAGCGGCACAAAATCAGAAAAACAAACTGTCGAAGCAGCATTGTGGACTGTGGAGACAAACTTATCTCAAAACCCTGGAGAGGGCAAACTCAGCTGCCCATGATGAGAGGCAAAACCCTGGAGAGGGCAAACTCAGCTGCCCATGTTGAAAGGCAAAACCCTGGAGAGGGCAAACTCAGCTACCCTGGAGAGGGCAAACTCACCCTGGAGAGGGCAAACTCAGCTACCCTGGAGAGGGCAAACTCACCCTGTAGAGGGCAAACTCACCCTGGAGAGGGCAAACTCACCCTGGAGAGGGCAAGACTCACGCTACCAAAGTGATCAGAAGCACTGAGGTATGCACAAGCCTGGAGAGGCGACGACTAATACTCACCCTAGAGAGGGCAAACTCACCCTGGAGAGGGCAAACTCACCCTGGAGAGGGCAAACTCAGCTACCCTGGAGAGGGCAAACTCACCCTGTAGAGGGCAAACTCACCCTGGAGAGGACAAACTCACCCTGGAGAGGGCAAACTCAGCCACCCTGGAGAGGGCAAACTCACCCTGGAGAGGGCAAGACTCACGCCACCAAAGTGATCAAAAGCGCAGAGGTATGCACCAACCTGGAGAGGCTACTCAACAATTTTCCCACCCGAAGACACTACAAGTCGGAAGGAGGGCTCATTCCCCGGACAATTGGGTCAACTCCTTTACTTATCAAACGGTACACCAAAAAAAAAAAAGGCCGTTTGACTAAGTAAAGGGGGGGCAGCTGTAGACCCCTAAAATTGTCCGGGTCGGAAATAAGACTCGAAGACTCTCGAAGACTGAAGGAAAGTCAGCCAAAAGGACTCCTAGAAGACCCTGGAAGACTTTAGGATGATTGTCTGTAGGTTTAGAGGTCTTAGAGTAGCTTAAAATAAGAATGTGGGAGGATTGAAGCTCAATACGGCCTCCTAGAGGTTCAGTACGGCCGTACTGAACATTTTGAACTACAATACGGCCGTACTGAACTCAATACGGCCGTATTGAAGTTTTTGAACTTCAGTACGGCCGTACCAAATTCAATACGGCCGTACCGTAGTTCAAAATTTCGGTACGGGCCGTATTGATGTCAGAGGCCGTATTGCGCCTCACTCCTATATATAGGACGTCATTTGGACGTTCCTCCACACCTTGACACTCAGTTGTAACCCTCTTCTTGAGTATTCTGGGTTTTTTTGAGCAGTGCTCTGCCTAGAAATCACTCGGAGAGTTGATCCGACGAAGTTCTTGAGCCCCGAGCCATTTTGCTTGAGGATCGAACCTAGTCGAAGGGAAATCCTCCGGATTTCCATAGTTAAAGTTTTATAGGAGGGAGCGAGCGGGCTTGTAGAGCAAGGGAACGCCAAAAAGCTTCCCAGTTTTACGAAATATATAAAAGCACGCTTCAGAGGTTTCTTCTTAAATCCTTCCTTTTACTGCTTTCTGTGTGCATATTTAAACTGTCATCATGTAGATAGTTAATTTATAATTGCTTAGAATAAATAGGGGTAATTTAGTAATTTTACGCTGTTATTTTAGAAATAATCTGTCATAGGGAACCCGAAAGGGGCGCTGTGGGGTGCTAACACCTTCCTCACGCGTAACCGACTCCCTTACCTGACTCTGGTTATAATGGCCGAAGTCGATTTTTGAATCGATTGCCTTAAACTTCTTTTTCCAATGTTTTGAGTAAAACATTGGTGGCGACTCCATGAACCCTTCCTTTTATGAAAACCGCTAATCCATAGAGGGTCCCGCTTGGGATTAACATGGATTGGTGAGCCTTTTAATAAAATTGCTCATTTGACGAGGTCTCAGTTTGAGAATAAGTCATTCTAAGCAATCCATATTTTTAAAACAAAAGAGTCCAACCATCATTCGCGAATGCCGAAAGCCCCGTTTCGGGCCGGTGGCGACAATCCTAAAAGCCATCGATGGAGTACTCATAGGATAGGGCTCCAAATTTTGTTGGATTTTGACTAACAAGGATTATAGCCTACTTCCCTTGTTAGAGATTATAATACTTGAGATGGCATCCTTGCTTGCATTGATGTGAGATGATGATCAAGGAAGGACACATTTACTCCTTGGACTAAGTTCTTCAAAAGTGACACATGGTTTTTGGGAGGATGATGATGGAATGAATGAATTGGAGGTTGGGTAGAAGGTGTTTGATGAAAGGCTTGAGGAGGGTACTCTAGGGTTAGCTCACTTCATGGTGATGAAGGCCACTTCTAGGGTTGTTTCTCTCAAGGTGGAGACGGTAGGGTGGTGGCCGAAAATAGCCAAGCGGACTAGGATGATATAAAGGCTTAAGGCTCTCTCTATATTCAATATCCAAAGTATTTACAAGGTGTGATGCTTAGGGTATTTATAAGTGTGGGGTGACATCACAAAACCCTAGGGAGGGTGGCGGCTAGGTCATCATTGGATGATCATTCCTTCCCTAAATGGGAAGGAAATGCATGCCAAATGACATCCAAATAAACCCTAGATAGGTACCGTCCATTTACCCTAAAAACAGGTTCTTTTGGGTTAAGCTAGGCTACATCTAGGTGCATGATGGGTGAATGCAACCTAGGTGCCCTTCCACTTGGGCCAATGCTCTTCGTAGCCCAAAAGACCTATTTTTGTCACGCCCCAAACACTTATATCACCAAGGAAAATAAAACCCTAATTTCTAAGTGCCCCAAAATACAAGAGCAAAATAGGAAATACAAAGAAAATAAATTCTAAGTCCTAAACTTCCCAAAATACAAGGGTAAAATTGGAACATTCACTAATGCAAAACAGGCTTTTTACGTCTGAATTTTCTCGTCGGACCAAAACATATCCAACGTAAAAACGACGTGGTGGCATTTTTGAAAATAATGCAAACTTTTTTACGTCGGACTACATAGGGTTCGACGTAAATTTAACAATCTACGTCGGACATACGTCGAACCCTATGTAGTCCGACGTAAGAGTTTTTAATAAATGCGCTACAATTTGGGCCATTTCTCCACACTTATTTTTCTCCGTGCCTGTTTTGCATGCGCTTCACGCACTATTGGCACTTTGCTCTCCTCTTATTCTTCGTAAGACCATGGTTGGGAGCGCTCCGATTTCCTTCCCTACGTTCTTTGCTCCTTTCCTACGTTTGAAAGTTCCTTTCCTATCTTCTTCGCCTTTCGCTTTTCTATTTTCTTTATTCACCAGATTGCATGGTATCATAATGTTTATCTTTAGCTACAGACAGGAGCAGAGTATGGACTACCAGTTCAAGTTAGGGAGACGACTCTGAGTATCGATTCCAACATAGAAACGTCACTAACACCCTTCTACAAGGAGAATGGCCCATTCTACAAGGAGCACAACCTATTCTACAAGCAGAATGTCCCGTTCTACAAGCAGAACGGGCCGTTACAATGTAATTTTTTTTGGGTTTTGCAACTTTTTTACGTCGATCTTCAAAAATCTCCAACGTAAATTTACGTTGGTCTTAAACATCGACGTAAATTTACGTCTCCGCATTAACGTCATAAGTTTTTTTGACATAAAAATCTTAAAATAGCTTACCTAAAAAGCCTCTTTTGCACTAGTGATTAAATAAACCCCATGCTAATTAGACTTAGGAGAGTATTTATTACTCTATGAACATGTGGAGGGTGTCCCTTGGTGTGAGAGCTCCCTCCTCCTCTTCCACTCTCCTAGCCATGGACCTAGTGATGGTCCCACATGAAGCTCCAAGGATGGTCCTCCATCGTCCCCTCCTTCTTGAGAAGGATTTGACCTCAAATCTTTAAGCTCTTCCATTCCATTGGTACCTTCAAAAGATGTGAGACCACAATTAGGGAAATAAACTACTTAAAACTTAGGTATGCAATCTTTAAGTACACAATTTGTTGAATGAAAGTGTTAGGGGCATTGAGGAAGCCAAAAGGCATCACTAACCAAGCACATAAGAAAATTTTAAAAAAGTTAGTGACCTCCATGCATTTCATTCATCAAATCATCTATCTTAGGGATTGGGTACCTATATTTTATTTATTGGTGGCTTTCTAAAATTGGTGCACATCCTCCATGGCCATCTTTCTTTGGCACCAAAAGAATGAGGATGGCACAAGGATTTCTTTCTCTCCTAACACAAAGAGAGAATTCTTTTCTTTTCTTTTTGATTTTTCTTTTCTCCTCTTCATCTTTCTTGGCTTGTAATTTGAGTTGGTCATTATTCACTTGAAAAGGTGATAGCGGACACCACACAAATTTCCTACCTAAATGTTGGAAACTTATTTTATTTGTGAGGCCATCATGGATTGTTTGCTTATCAAATTGTCATGGCCTCCTAAGCAAGACATGACTAGCCTCCAATGGTATTATGTTACACAAAACTTCTTCTTTATATTTACTAATGGAGATTGGTATGCTTTCTTGTTGGTTAACTACAATACCTCTTTCCTCATTCATCCATTGCATTTTGTAAGGTTTAGGATGAGATTTTGTAGTCAAGGCTAGCTTATCAACTAATCTAGTACTACAACAATTAGAGGTAGACCTACTATCTATAATGAGAGAACAAATGCTTTCTAGAACCTTGCATTTAGTTTGAAACAAGTTCTCTCTTTGAGACTGGTTAATTTCACTAGATTGATTGCTAAGGAACCTTCTAACCAATAATAAGTCTCCTTCACAAGGTAAGATTTCTTCCTCAGGATCTATGGCTTCATCTTTACTACTAGGGGAAGATGAAGTAGGTTCATCAAGGCTACTATAGTGGTCTTGGGCTTTTAAAACCATAGTTTTCTTTGTAGGACATTGAGAAGCAATATGTCCTCTTCCAAGACACTTGAAGCACTTAATTTCACTTGACTTAGATTCTTTGGAAGGTGCTTTGAAAGATGATTTTTCTCTTTCTTTTTCTTTTTCTTTTTTTTCTTTGGGATAAGGTTGGGAAGAATGACCCTCCTTTTTCAAACTCTTGGAATAAGAGAGAGTGGAGTCTTTTCTAAAATATTTTCTTTTGAATTGATGCTCCACCCTTGAGCAAAGTTGAACAAGTTCATTTAAATCTCTATAAGGCAAAAATTCGTAGATAAGCATGAAAATCCGTAGGTAACTCCGTAGATAACTTATCTACGGAAATTTTCTTAGATAACCTCACCCGTAGATAAATTTCGTAGGTATCTCTTTTAAGTCTTATTCGTATATTAAATTCGTAGGTAACGTTACCTACGGAAATTTTTCGTAGGTAATGTTATCTACGACCTTATTACCTACAGATTTTTTCCCGTAGATAATTAACAGTTACCTACGGATTTTCATGCTTATCTACGGACTTTTGCGTTGATAATACTGATTTTTCTTATAGTGAATGAATATTGGATATGATCAAATGCTTGTAGAATTAATGATAAATCAATAAGGAATCCATCAAATCTTGGTAATGAGTTTGAGCTGTATTAATAAAATAATATCCTGGCCAAAAAAATTAATTAAAAGAAGAAATGAATTTCCTAAGTCAGTCGTGATAGGTTAACTTAATGGAGTTTGACGATAATATCATATTCTAGAGTTAACTAGGAGTTGTAACGATGGAAGAATAATATTATATGTTCTTCTAATTACTTCTTGAAAGTAGAATATTACTTCATATTATATGGACGTTAAGGAGTATTTCTAGATGCCTACCTTGATTAATATATTAATTTGATTAATTTATTATCAGCTTAATATTGAACTTACAGGGTCACAGACAAAAATGAGTGTTCTAATCTCTGTTAAAGGAATTATTTTAACATTTGATGATTAAATAAGAGTATTTAATTTGATCAAATTAAATAATTTAAAGTGAAATATTATTATATTTTTCGCTAGCACTTAGAGTATACATAATATAAATTTTTTGAAATGTTTTTTTGAATTTCAAATTGGAGAAAGTAGTTGATAAAGAATATATAATTAAAGTATTAGACTTGATCAATGTTGTTTATACTGATAAATAAGAGGGGATGAAGATCTTTATAGATACATATTTCATATTGTTTTTATTTGAAAAACAAAATAAATATGAATCTTTATAAAAAAAAATGATGCAATCTCTTAAAGATACATATTTGAAATTGTTTTTATTTGAAAAAAACAAAATAAAATGTTACTAGTTTCCTAATTTTAGGAAAAGAAGATCTTTATTGTGTTATAAGTTTGACTTTCTACTACAGAGAAAGAAAATGAATTTTACTACTATCTCTTCTATCTCTTTTTTCACATATAATTCTTAAGCATTTTATTTTGATTTCACTTTTCCAAAGAATTTGAAAAATAAAGGTTGCTCTCGATGTGGATACATGTAATATCTTCACATTATTAAAGAAAAGCTAATAGTCGGACAGAGGACACACTTTGATGGACCATGGGCCAAGGGCCCAATTATTAGAGCTATGGCCAGGAGCATTCAGGAAGGATTGGACAACTTGAAGACCAATAGGCTTTCCAAGCCCAATGTACTCTTCATATGGACCAACCTATCATGAAGAGAAGGCATAGTTCTTTTGTATATAAACTTGTACATAGTTTCTTTGTATAGGTTTACTTTTGCCTTTGTATTTGTGAGACACTCTGTTTTCTTTTTATAAATCATTGTATATTGTTTTAGGGTAGGTTCTTTGGAGACTTTTACTCCAATTGACCTTGTATTGAAGGTCACTCTTTTTCTATTTTTTAGTAGTAGAAGTGGGGTGGCAATTAGCAAGGCTTAATGGTGTGTTTAGCAATTGGGCCAGAATTGGGTCTAGGAAAAATTTTACATATTGGACTTATTTTGCTCCTAACTTTTTAAGGATTTGATTTATCTAGGTCTCATCATTTTTGGATGAATCTAACCAAACCAAATCAAGCATTTTAGAAAATAGATTCATAGAGCAAGTGAGTGCAAGGCCGCTTAGCTTGCCTAGTTCTTCTCTTTGGCCGAAATTGCTTCTACACTTTAGAGCCTTAGGAAGCTTGTGCTACAAGCTTCTCATCTAGCTTGCTTCCTAAGCAAGCCAAGTGAGAAGCTTGCTCCACAAGCCTCCTAAACTAGGATGGTCGGTCAAGCAACTAAACCATGGTTCCCTTGAACCATGGTTAAGGTTAGCTTGCTCCCTAAGCTACCTACTTCTATTTGTAAACCTCTTATTTTCCCTCACTTTGGATGAATGAAATAAAAAATTCTCTTAGAATTCTCTCTTCCCAAAGCCATAGAATTCGTGGAGAATTCTCTCTCTCCATAGGAACTCCACAAAGGAATTTCTCCTTTGTGCTTGGTTCCTCAAGTTTCTCATCTTCAAGGGGAAACCGAGCCACTTTTGGTTTCATCTTCAAGATTTGAAGCTTGAACCTATTGTATCCTCCATTGACGTGAAGAACCTCAAGAGAAGAAGGGACATAGAAGGTGGAGGTTGAAGAAAACATCAATCATTCTTCAAGAGTTCTATCACACTTGGAGTACTTTTCTCATTGATAAGGAGAAATTTTATGATTCAACTTACTAGAAGGTATGCTTAAAAGTTCTCATCACAAACTTAATATAATTTATATGCAAAATAGATCCTATTATTCTGCATGTATGTGTTATGAACACTGTATTTTTTTTTCACTTAAATGCCTAGTGGAGACTTAGTGGGGGTTAGTGAGAATTTATTTCAGTTAAGTGAGAGGTTGTTATCCTACTCTATAAATAGAACCATCTTGTAGGCATCCAAGGCATATTTGAATTCAATACATATTTGAGTTTTCTCTTTGTGATAGATTTTCTTTTGTTCTTGGATTAGAACTTTATAGTGTTGGTTCTACCAGTAGGTAGCGGTTAGGGTCACACATCTCTTTTGATAACCTTGGTTCTACCAGCAAGTCGCGATTAAGGTCAAGGTCCTCTTTCTTTCTTATACCTGTTTCAAGACAATCCATTCATGTTTCAAAATCTTATCAGTATAATATTGCAAATTGATTCTTATCAATAATGGCACCATTATGCATATTTGCACAAGGTTCTTCCTCTATTAACAACTCTCACATTGAAATGCCAAATGAGAAAATATTAACCTGCCAAAGTCACTCCACAAGCTAAATGTTTGCCAAAAGACCTCGTTGTTCCTCTATATCACTAAATTTTATATGAATATATGGTTTCAGGTTTCCTTTTTAGAAACTGCAATTTGATGATAATTATTACTTGATAAAGTAATAAGACCATGACACACACACACACACACACACACATATATATATATATATATGTATATCCTATTTTAAAAAATTATCATTGTCAATAGTTATATAAAATAAAATATATCATGTGAATTATGCCAAAACATTTATCATTACAAATGTTTCCCTTGGTGGCATCATTTCCTTGTTCTTGAAACCTTCAAGTTGATTTGTTGAAACCATCCTAATTTTATTTATAGCTGATTTCATAAAAAAATTGAATGTAAAACAATTTATTTGAAACACAATCTTAATAAATAGTTTCCTTTTTTTGGGTATCTTGATCTTATTTTCAAAAAATGAAATTACAATTTTATCTTAATTATTACTTGGTGAAGTAATTATAAGATCATATTTGTTGGCTTGTCTTCAAAAACAAAAACAAAAACAAATTCCCGCAAAAATTTTATTCCCTCTATAAATTGCAACAACCACCTTTCATTTTTTTTTCAATAAAGCTTTCATTCTTGTTCAATTCATCAAATAATTGGTGGATCTTCAATGGATGAGAGTAGTGAATAATCGTGAAGAAAAATGGTAATAAGGCTTTACTTACTTGAATTCGAAAAGTGTGAAGAAAGGGTGTGTGAAAAGAGGAGTTGTTCAAAATCAAAGCCAAAATGTGTAACACTGACTATTCTTCAAGGGTGTGAACTGAAGAATAATAAGGGTTATTATGCGACAACAATTAGTGTTAATTCTAAAATCCTATCATCATCATCAAGAAGCAAGTGTAATGAGAAAGAGAGTGTAGGTATCATTTGTTGAGATTCATAGTGGTGAATCAACTCACATCTGGAGAATGAAGGTTTTGATGATAACAAAGTGTGGAAAAGGATGACCAAGGACATCAACAAGTCAAAAACAAAGTCAAGAAAAAATGTGGCTATTATGTTGTGTAATAGGAGTAGCTTATAAATTGTATTGTTTTGTTGAGTTTATTTTTCGTGTGTATGCTTTGTGCATGAGCTAATCTTTATCTAATCTGATCAAGAGTGAGTTGATGATGAGTTTGAAACTTGAGAAGTTATTTTGAGACATAAAACAGAGTTTTTGAAAACTGACTCAAAATAATCGATTATCATTAAATATAATCAATTATTCTAGTAACAGGTAAAAAGGATACCTTGCTACAATAATCAATTATTTGTGAAAAAATTGATTATCCCAGGAATCACTCTCTGAAATAATCGATTATCCTGTAAAATAATCAATTAAATTGTTCTTGGTTGATTTCCAGAAATCATGAAGAACAAAATAATTGATTATTCTTTAAAATAATCGATTATCTAGTTCTGAAAATGTTATAAATAGTTTTCACATTTTGAAACTTCAGAACAAGAGAAGAATAAGATTGAACAGAGTGAAAAACGTGTTTGTGAAGTCTTTGTGACCTTCTTGGAGAGTTTTTTTTGTAAAATCAAGAAGAAAATTGTTTTTGAAATGTTTTGAGAGAAGATCATCATCATCATCACATTCTTGAAAAAGAGAAGGATTAAGATTTGCTTCTGAATTCCAGGTGAATTCTTTCCTTTAATTCTTTGTGAATAATTGTAAATCTTGAGTAGGTTTCTCAAGTGGTAAGGAATTGTTGTAGTGGGTTTCTACAATGGGTGCTTTCTTGGGGTCTAGAAAGTGATTATCTTTCTTGGTTTCTACAATGGGTGCATTCTTGATAAACATGTTTGTATGAACAACATTGCATTAAACTGAATCAAAGTATTGCATATTGATTGCTTTTAACTTTGAAGTTTATCAAATATTAATCAAGAAAGCATATAGGACTCATTTTTCATTGACAAGTCTTTAAGGAGCTTCTTTGAAAATTCATATTAGAAAAGTTTGAATTGAAATAAAGATCCTAAGAACTCTGAAAATTTTTAAAGTGTCATAGAATCCAATTCACCCCCCTCATGGATTGAGCCATTCTTTTCTAACAATTGGTATCTAGAGCAAGGTTCTTGAGTGTTATTCAAGATTTCAAAAATGGCCAATAGAGACCTACCTTATGGTGAGAGTGTGTCTATTCACAGACCTCCTATTTTCAATGGTGAAAACTATGTCTACTGGAAAATTAGGATGAGAATTTTCATTGAAGCAATTGATATTGCTGTGTGGGATGCAATTGAAAATGGACCATATATCCCTATGACCAAAGATGATGATGGGAAGAGAGAAAAACATTGGAGTGAGTGGAGCCCAATATGACTATAGAGTAAAAAAATCATTACATCTGCATTGTCTATTAATGAATTTTTTAGAATTTCTCAATGCAAATCTGCTAAAGAAATGTGGGACACTTTGCAAGTCACTCATGAAGAAACAAGTGATGTTAAGAGATCTAGAAAGCATACTCTCATAAGAGAATATGAATTATTGAGAATGAACAATGGTGAATCAATTTTTGATTTTCAAAAGAGGTTTACACACTTGATAAATCACCTTGTTGATCTTGGCAGGAAATTTGAAGAAGAAGAATTAAATTTGAAAGTGCTGCAATGCTTGGATAGATCATGGCAAGCAAAGGTGACTGCCATAGAAGAATCAAAGGACTTGACTTCATTGACCCTTGCTACTCTCTTTGGGAAGCTAAGAGAGCATGAGCAAAAGCTGCATATATTTGAGGAAAATGAACAGCAGGACAAGAAGGGCAAGGGAGTGTCACTAAAAGCCTTAAAATCATCCAAAGGCAAAGAGGTGTGTGAAGAATCAAGCTCCGAAGATTCTAAAACAGAGAACTTCAATTTGCTGGTGAAGAAGTTCAGAAAATTCTTAAGGAAAAAGAGGAATTCCCCTACAAGTTCAATAAGAAGACTAACAAGAAAGAGGAAGCAAGTACATCCTCCTACAATTGTTTTGAGTGTGGGAAATCGGGACACATAAAAGTTGAATGTCCAAACCTCTTAAAGAAGCAACAAGAGGAAAAGAAAATGAAGAAAAATGGCAAAGGAAAGAGAGCCTACATTGCTTGGGAAGACAATGACTCAAGCACAACAAGTGATGAATCTGAATTTGAAGAGAACAACTTGTGTTTGATGGCTTGAGTTGATCAAGACACAATAGCAAGTGATTCTGACCTTGAATCTAATCCGGACTATGATCAACTACAAGAAGCTTTCATTCAAATTCACAAAGAAGCTGTGAAGTTAGATGCATTAAATTCAAAACTCAAAAACAAGTTGTCATCGTATGAAAATGCTTTAATTAAAGCTAAACAAGAGCTTGAAGATTTGAAAAATGAGCATGACAATCTTCAAACTATTTTCAACTTTAATGAAGGTCATTGTGAAACCTCCCCTTCTTCAAAAGGTATTTGTGAAAATTGCAAGACTTTGGAAAAGGAAAATGCTGATTTGAAAATCATTCTTACAAAGTTCACAAATGGAAATGCAAATTTGAATATCATTTTGGGAAAACAAAGAAATACTTTGATAGAAGTGGACTTGGTTTTAATCAAAGCATGAACATGCCATTAAAATCAAAGAAAGAAGTTTTTAAGAAAAACCAAAATTTTAGAAAATATAAAAGCAATTTCATTAGAAAAACAACTTGCTATTATTGTTGTAAGAAAGGTCACACAATAAGGAATTGCTACTCTAGGAAATATGGAGTTCCAAATGGAGAAATGGTTTGGATTAAAAAGAGCCAAAGGCTGAGAACTAACCATCAAGGACCCTTCACATGGGTACCTAAATCATTTTTCTGATCTTTGTTGTAGGAAAGCTTGAGGGCCAAGAGCTTACTATGGTATCTTGATAGTGGCTGCTCAAGGTATATGACTGGAGATCCTTCAAAATTCTCAAGTCTGAAATTGAATAATGAAGGGTTTGTTACTTATGGTGACAACAAAAAGGGAGAATTCTTGGTCATGGTAATATTGGTAACTCCTCCTCCCTAACATTGATTGAGAATGTATTACTTGTTGAAGGGCTGAAACATAATTTGCTAAGTATAAGTCAACTTAGTGATAAAGGCTTTAAAATTGAATTTGATAATACTTGTTGCTTGATATGTGATAAAAAGACAAAAGAAATCAGATTCATTGGAAAAAAGAATTGACAATATATACATGCTTGACTTAGAACACTCCATAGAAATTTCAAATACTAAGTGCTTAATAACCAAAGAAGACAATATTTGGCTTTGGCACAGGAAAGCTGCACATATTCACATGGATCACTTAAATAAACTGAGTAGAAACGAGTTAGTGATAGGATTACCAAAACTCAAGTTTAGTAAGGACAAACTATGTGATGCTTGTCAAAAGGGCAAACAAGTGAAGGCTAGCTTTAAAAGCAAAAATCATATTTCAACTACTAGACCTTTGCAATTAATTCACATGGATTTGTTTGGACCTTCAAGAACCATGAGTCTAGGTGGGTACTACTATGGGTTAGTTATTGTAGATGACTATTCAAGATTCATATGGGTTATGTTTCTTGCAAATAAAAATGAAGCTTTTAATGCCTTTAATAAATTTTCCAAGCTTGTTCAAAATGAAAAGAATTCAACCATTACCTCTATTAGAAGTGACCATGGAGGTAAATTCCAAAACATTTTGTTCCAAAAATTCTGTGAGGAGCATGGTATAAATCATAATTTTTCAACACCTAGGACACCTCAACAAAATGGGGTTGTTGAGAGGAAAAATAGGTCTCTTGAAGAATTAGCTAGAACTATGCTGAATGAGACCAAATTACCAAAATATTTTTGGGCTGATGCTATTAACACAGCTTGTCATGTGTTGAACAAAGTTCTGATCCAGCCCATACTAAAGAAAACACCCTATGAAATTTATAATAGGAGGAACCCTAACATTTCATACTTTAGAGTATTTGGGTGTAAGTGTTTTGTCCTAAACAATGGAAAATAGCAACTTGGAAAATTTGATGCAAAAGTTGATGAGGCAATCTTCTTAGGATATTCTACAAATAGAAAAGCCTATAGAATTTATAACAAGAGAACTCTAATTGTTGAAGAATCAGTTCATGTTGTGTTTGATGAGACTAACAAACAAGAGACAAAGCAAACTGAAATAGAAGACTTGACTAATTTGCTTGATCAACCTCTATTAGAGTGTGAACCTAATGAAAAGCCTAAAGAGAGTGAATCAAATGAAACCACTGAGGATACAAGTCAACAATTGCCTAAGGAATGGAAAACTTCTAGGGACTTATCAATGTATAATATAATTAGAAATATTGGTAAGGGAGTGTCAACTAGAAGAGCCATCAAGAATATTTGTAATACTATGGCTTTTGTGTCACAAGTTGAACCTAAAAATATAGATGAAGCACTAAAAGATGAACATTGGTTAATGCCTATCCAAGAGGAACTAAATCAATTTGAAAGAAATGAAGTATGGGATTTAGTGTCATTACCAACTGATTATCCAATTATAGGAACCAAGTGGGTTTTTAGAAATAAGCTTGATGAATCAGGAATTATTATAAGAAATAAGGCAAGGCTAGTGGCTAAGGGGTATAATCAAGAAGAGGGAATTGATTATGATGAGACTTTTTCCCCTGTAGCAAGGATAGAAGCCATTAGATTACTTCTTGCTTATTCCTCTATAATGAATTTCAAGCTTTATTAAATGGATGTGAAAAGTGCTTTTGTTAATGGTTTGATACAAGAAGAAGTGTATGTGGAGCAACTACCAGGTTTTGTGAATTTTAAGTATCCTAATCATGTGTACAAACTTAAAAAGGCACTCTATGGCTTGAAACAAACTCCAAGATCATGGTATGACAGTCTGAGCAATTTTTTGATTGAAAATGACTATGTAAGAGGGAAAGTAGATAATACATTGTTTGTGAAAAAGTTTAAAAATGATACAATGTATGTTCAAATATATGTGGATGACATTGTTTTTGGATCCACTAATGTCTCTCTATGCAAAGAATTTGCTAAGACCATGCAAGGTGAATTTGAAATGTCAATGATGGGAGAGCTTACATTCTTCTTGGGGTTGCAAATCAAAGAAATGAATAATGGAATCTTCATAAGCCAAAGCAAGTATTGGAATGAGCTATTGAAGAAGTTTGGTATGGAAGGGTGTAAGGAAGCTGCAACACCAATATCAAGCACATGCAATCTTGACTTGGATGAGAAAGGCATAGCTGTTGATAACTCAAAGTATAGAGGTATCATTGGATCTCTTTTATATTTGATAGCTAGTAGGCCTGATATAAAGTTTGTTGTGTGCTTGTGTGCAAGATTTCAAGCAAATCCAAAAGAATCTCACATGAAATCTGTAAAGAGAATTCTTAAATATCTTAAAGGAACAACTAATGTAGGTTTGTGGTATCCAAAAGGAGTCTCACTAAGTCTGATAGGCTACTTGGATTCAGACTATGCTGGGTATAGACTTGATAGAAAAAGCACAAGTGGTACTTGTCACCTACTAGGAAGTGCACTAGTTTCATGGCATAGCAAAAAGCAAGCTTGTGTTGGTTTAAGTACAGTTGAAGCTGAATATATAGCTGCTGGGAGTTGTTGTGCTCAAATTCTCTAGATGAAACAACAACTAAGAGATTACGAAACTGAGCTGAATGAAATACCTTTGAGATGTGACAATACAAGTGCAATAAATCTGACCAAAAATCTAATTTTGCACTCTAGGACAAAACACATAGAGATTAGACACCACTTTTTAAGAGATCATGTTCAGAGAAATGATTGTGTTGTAGAGTTTGTTGAAATTAGTAAGCAATTAGCTTATATATTTACAAAACCTCTACCAAGAGAAAGATTTAATCAATTGAGAATTGAACTAGGAATAATCAATGAATCTTGTTTGAATTGATTGTCATTATGCATTTGAGATTGATTGTTTGATTGAAGTTGGTTGATGTATGTGTAAAACATTGATGTATAAAGTATAAAAGAGAGTGTTTAAGAGTTGAATTAGATTTGGAATGGTTTGAAAAGTTAGATTTAAGAGAAGCAAAACTTCTCTGGAATAATCGATTATTTTAAAATTTAATCGATTATTGTAAGTGAGCCCATAAGAATAATCGATTATTTGGGCAATAATCGATTATCTGGGAAGCAGAATTCAAAGAGTCTCTAGAATAATCGATTATTTTGGAAATAATCGATTATCTGGGCAAAGTTGAGGAAATTGACCCTTTGGAATAATCGATTATTCCAAAAATAATCGATTATTTAGTGCAGAAAGGGTTTTTCAAAGGATTTTACTGATACAAATAATTAATTATTTGTATGAATAATCGATTATTTGCGCGACCCTTGGCATTTCAGAAGGTTTTTGAACAGTTTTATTCGCGCCAACCCTTAACTTCCTATTACTCTTCAGTTGTGTAACCTCTCCTCCACCGAAAAACGTGCTAGGGCTTTCATAACCTCCAAACCCTCTCATTTTCCAAATACTCATTCTCTCAACTCTAAAACCCTAACCTCTTCATCTTTCTTCATCTTCTTCACCTCTACCAAAGAATCAATATTTAACCCAACAATGGCTTCATCCTCCAAAAGACCAAAGAAGCTAGAAGTGAGGGGGAGCAAACGTCCTCTACCCATGGAGCAACTCATTTATAAATGGTTCGCGGATGAGAAAACCCAAGACTACTATTTTGAATGGTATGCGGGTAGAAGAATCATCCCTCCCAAGACCCTGAAGCTGGAATGGTTCAAGAACGAAGGGTTTAGATTTCCTACTCTGTTAGAGCACCAAGAACTTGGGAAGTTTTTGGAACAAGAAGGACCCTACTACCCTGAGCTTATAAGGTTGTTTCTCTGCTTTGCCTCAAGCAATGAAGGGATAATGCAATAGGTTGTGAAGGGCAAGCTCATAAAGCTTGACGGTCCTACGTTGATGGAAGTTGTCGGGCTGAGTGGAGATGGGAGTACCAAGCCCCAACTCTTTAACTTCAGTGATTTTGAGGAGTTGACAACCTTCAGAGACTGTCAGAGAAACCCGGAGAACACCAACTACACCAAATTTCTGGCAGGAGGTATGAAGAAAAATTCCCGTTTAATTTCTTTTATTATAGCTTGGATGCTTAAACTGCGTTTGCATAATCATGCTCAAATGTCAAGGGATGACATTTTTCTGATGCATGTTATTAAGAAAAAGATCAAAATTGATTGGGTGTCTATGGTGAACGACTGTATGTGGAAGGCCAATAGGAAAGAGGACGGTCCAATTCCATATGCTTTATTGTTGTTTAAAATTTTTTAGAAAGCAGGGGTGGATCTAAAAGGGGAGAGAAAGATTATTCTCCATGCCTCTAATAAGATTGAAAAATCTTCCTTGCATCACATGGGGATGCTGAAACAAGAAGATAAATGGGTATTCAACGGCGATGTGCCTCCGACCCCTGAACCGGCAACTGATAAGGTTGGCGTTCCATCTCACGATGAAGATCAGCCACCATAGGTCGAAGTTGAACCTGACAGAGAACAAGAAGCGAAGCCTAAACCATTCTCTCCATTCGAGCAGATAATGATTAATAAGCTTGATGCAGTAATGGAGATCTCCAGGAGGCATGAGTCACTGTATTCGGGTATTCTTGATCGGTTTGATAACCTTGATCATGAGATTAACCGAATTAAGGCTCAACTTGGGATGCCTGAAGACTCGGAGTGATTTAGTGTTCTGCTTTTGAATTAGGAAGTTTAGTTTTAAATTTCTGTTGTTTTTCGATTGGGTTGTAATTTCGTTTAATTTATGAACAATTTTCTTTCTTTATTCTGTTGAACAATTTAAATTCTATTGGAATGTGAAGTTTAATTGTTGATATGTTGTGTTTGGATTGATTTGATAATTCTGTTTTGGATGATTGATTGTGCAATGTTCTATTTTTGAACATTGATATGTGGTCTTTGATCTTTGCTGGCATATTTGATAATGTCATTGGACTTTGAAATGTGATAATGTACTGCATATTGTGATTTTGGCTGACAAATTAATGTTTTTGCTGTTGATCATATGATGCTTATGGCTTTGATATTGTGATCAAAGTTTACAAGTTTTTTATATAAGTTGAATGGAACAATGCCTATTTTATGCTTGAATCAGTCTTTTGGCATTGAGTTTAAGCAAATAAGCATTATGCATAAAGCTTACACATGTGTATTCTGGACATACATATATTAGTTTGTTTTTGATGATGTCCAAAGGGGGAGAAAGGTTTTGTGAGTTTGTTTTGCAGGTTTTGAAATGTTGTGTAATGTGGCAAAACAAAATGGCTTGGCTTGTATGGTTTGTCATCATCAAAAAGGGGGAGATTGTTGAGATTCATAGTGGTGAATCAACTCACTTCTGGAGAATGAAGGTTTTGATGATAACAAAGTGTGGAACAAGGCTGACCAAGGACATTAACAAGTCAAAAATAAAGTCAAGAAAAAATGTGGCTATTATGTTGTGTAATAGGAGTAGCTTATAAATTGTATTGTTTTGTTGAGTTTATTTTTCGTGTGTATGCTTTGTGCATGAGCTAATCTTTATCTAATCGGATCAAGAGTGAGTTGATGATGAGTTTCAAACTTGAGAAGTTATTTTGAGACATAAAACAGAGTTTCTGAAAACTGACTCAAAATAATCGATTATCGTTAAATATAATCGATTATTCCAGCAACAAGTAAAAAGGATACCTTGCTGCAATAATCGATTATTTGTGAAATAATCAATTATCCCAGGAATCAATCTCTGGAATAATCGATTATCCGGTAAAATAATTGATTAAATTGTTCTTGGTTGATTTCTAAAAATCATGAAGAACAAAATAATCGATTATTCTTTAAAATAATCGATTATCTGGTTTTGAAAATGTTCTAAATAGTTTTCACATTTTGAAACTTCAGAACAAGAGAAGAATAAGATCGAACAGAGTGAAAAACGTGTTTGTGAAGTCTTTGTGACCTTCTTGGAGAGTTTTCTTTGTGAAACCAAGAAGAAAAACGTTTTTGAAATGTTTTGGGAGAAGATCATCATCATCATAACATTCTTGAAAAAGAGAAGGATTAAGATTTGCTTCTGAATTCCAGGTGAATTCGTTCCTTTAATTCTTTGTGAATAATTGTAAATCTTCAGTAGGTTTCTCAAGTGGTAAGGAATTCTTGTAGTGGGTTTCTACAAGGAGTGCTTTCTTGGGGTCAAGAAAGTGGTTATCTTGAATGTATAAGTGTATGCATGTGTGGTATGCTTGGAAAACTTCTTCATTAAGATAGTGGAACAAACCTTGATCAGGTTATGATTGAGGACTGGATGTAGGTCACATGTGGAGTGGCTGAACCAGGATTAAAGACTTGTGCAATCTTCTCTTACCATTATCTTTTACTTTGAGAAACATCTTGGTTGTATGTTAAAGAGATCATTCTTGATAAACATGTTTGTATGAACAACATTGCATTAAACTGAATCAAAGTATTGCACATTGATTGCTTTTAACTTTGAAGTTTATCAAATATTAATCAAGAAAGCATATAGGACTCATTTTTCATTAACAAGTCTTTAAGGAGCTTCTTTGAAAATTTATATTAGAAAAGTTTGAATTGAAATAAAGATCCTAAGAACTTTGAAAAATTTTTAAGTGTCATAGAATTCAATTCACCCCCCTCTTGGATTGAGCCATTCTTTTCTAACATCATTAACAAAAGATAGTTCAAGAATGAGAAGGAGTGTGTGTTCACTAACAAAAGAGAGTCTCCTAACTCTAACATAAAGAATAACAAAGAAAATGTGCGTAATTGGAACAACTATCACATAGTGATGATGGATCGTTGCAACAACATGCATTATTGGATAATATTGAAGCGTTTGATGGTAGGAAGAGATGCATGGGCTTTGAAACAACTTCTTCTAGATAATAAGTCAAGATCAAGAAAGGCAAAAGTATTAATGGGCTTGCACGATATTAAGTGCAATAGACTTCTCACAACCCGAAAATTTTCGATCTTGCGACCTATGGTTTATGTTGGTCCCTACGGTTAGAATCTAGAAGGGGGGGTTGAATAGATTCTATGTTAGTTTTCCTTTTCTTGTTTGCTTTCTAAATCTTTACCAAACAAATCTTGATTTAAAACAAACCTTTAAACATAAAAAGTAATTCAGAGTTATATATGCACAGCTTATCCAACAAGATTTGAATAACACAATTAATACAAGATATGTAAAGATTGAATTTATCAATTACCAAGAATCTTTAAAGTTCAGTTTCTGCAAATAATGTTTTTCTTCATACAACATTAATCAAGAAACTTATACAGAATGTAAAGAGTGTAAGAGTTAAGAAAATCATGCACCAAGATATATACTGGTTCAGCCATCCAAAGGCCTACATCCAGTTTCAGATTTAGATACACCTCTAAATCCAGTCAAATCCACTATTGATATTCTTTACATGCACCCTGCACAAGCAATATCCAATCAATGAATTTAACAAGCAAATCTTGACACCCACAAGATTAACAAACCATTTCTTGACTCCACAAGAAACATATAACCCAAGAATATTGATCCCACAATATCCTACTTGAGAAAAACCTATCTCAAGATTTCTCTTTACACAACTCTTCCAGAGATTCTCTAATCTCAAGAGTTAAAACCATTCAAACAATAACAAAAGATCAGAAACGAGTACACCTGTTCGTGTAGATATGATCTTCAACAACGTAAACCAGTTTAGAATGAATTTTCTATATGAACTTCATCTTCTTGAATTGATCTTGCACACTTCTTTTTCCAAAAGTTGATTTTCAGCAGATATGTTCTTTCTTTCTTTTTCAGAAAATCTTTTTCTCTTTTGCAGTAATGTGTATTCAAAAAAAAGTCTCTCTTGTTCGTGTAAGTATTTCTCTTTTTTCCGTGTGTGAAAATTCTCTTTTTAAAAGCTTCAGTTTTAATCTTATTTAAAGACAATTTTCATGTGCAAGGAAACAGTTATTTCAGTTATATTCATAACGGAGATAATCTATTACCTGTGATGGTAATCTATTACCACGAGTTAGAATAACTGAACTAATTATTTCAGCTCCTGTTTTAATCTATTACCTAACATGGTAACCGATTAACACGATGCCAAAATAACACAAAACTCACATTTGGAACAGAGGTAATCGATTACTTTAAAGAGATAATCGATTAACACGATCCTTTTTCCTCTTGAAATCATCATAATCAGTTTGGTAATCTATTACCAGTTCAGGTAATCTATTCCTTAACTCAGAAAATTTCTGATGTTTTCAAGTTTTCATTTAAAGTCTCAAACACTCAGTAAATTAATACTTCATGTTCTCAACAATGAATGAAATAAGAAAAATGAGTATTATGATATTTTCACCTTCATGTTAATTACTAATTTTTAACACATAACAAACAAACACATACAAGCCTAATCTTTTAAACAATCAATACATTATCCTTTTGACATAGGCTTAAAATAAAAAGCAACATGAGCAAAACATCAAAACTAAAACTTCTAGGGAACATCTTCCAGATGTAGATTCTTCAATCTTCAACAATCTCCCCCTTTTTGGTTTTGATGAGCCAAACTCTTCATGTTGACTTTCACAATCATCATGTTGTTTTGTTTCACTTGTTTGTTTGAAATTTGAACTTGAATTTGAACCTGCATATGTCTAGAACAAAAACTTCCATACAAAGCATTATGCAGTTCTATTTCCATTTCTTTCTTATACAATACATAAACAACCATATAAACATTTAATCAGTTTCTCATGAATTTCTCCCCCTGTTTGGCTTAACCAAACCAAAAAAAACAGAGTAAACAGAGAAATAACATGATACTTATGCAACAAAAACAACAAGCACTTAATAAGACTTTCATCATATAAGCATTAAAAATGTTCAGAAGCATACAAATACTACAACTATTACAAACTTTAAGTCTGAAATATAAATCAAAGTATTTATGCAGAACAAATTAAAATGCAGTGCCTAAAATGTAATGCATAACTAAATTTCTTCAGGGTAGGGTATGTTCATCGCATCCAGTCGTTCAGATATAGATTCAGGACAAGCCTTCAGCTCTTGATAATCTCTTCTCTGAGTTTCTCTGATGTCATCTAGCTTTGCCAGAACAGATAGCTCAAAAGTAGAAAGAGGCTTGGGCTCTTCAGCTCCTTCCTCTTCTTCAGTTTGAACTTCAGGTTGAGACGGCTCTGTAGTCTCAGCAGTAGGAACATCTTCCTTTGCTATCCAACCAGCATCTATTTTCACTAGCTTCATCATTTTCAGAGCTCTATCCTTGATATCATGAACATCTCTGGTGACCTCTCTTGCTTCACCAGTTAAGGGAACTTTATAGAACACCAATACCTTGCTTATGAACACAGCATATGGACACTTGCAGTCCATTAACCTCCTTGTCTTTAGCATTATGTCTTCTACCACATATACCCAATCAACTTGAATGTTGTTCTTAAAAGCTGCGAGCAGTGCCATATCTTCTTCACTGATTTGTGCGTGATTGCTCCCCCTTGCTGCCAGAATCCAAACAATTACATAATGTAGGAGTCTATCTTCCACTCGTAGACCTCCAGCATTATATGTAATTTTCCTCTTTTCTTTTCTTTTGTATTCTTTATTAGCCTCCCAGGCTGAAACATCCCTCAGCATACTCATAAAAAACGTATCTTTACCTATTGAGAAATTTTTCATCTTTAGTTCATTGAAGGTAGGTTTAATACCATTTCTGGTTAATCCACCAATCTTCAAAAATACATCAGCAGATAGAGTAACTTTTATTCCTTTAACTTCTGAAACCAAAGCACCATTTTCATCTCTTCCCAAATTTGAGTAAAAGACCCTTTGGAGCCACAATGTCTTTGCAAGCAAAAGACTCATTGAAAGTTTCCTCTTGAGACTTCCTTGTGAACCACGAATGAGAATATTCTTCTTCAGGTTCTGGACGAGAGAACTCTTGTTTCTTCTTTTTAGATGTACCTTGACCTTGAGTAGTAGGACGAGGGTAATCTCTGTTGGCTTTGTGCTTTACACGCTTTCCTTTGCCAAGACTTTCCATGAATGGGGCTTAGGGTTAGGTTTTGAAAGAGATTTTGAGATAGAAAAGGGAACCAGGGGTTTCGTTCGTTTTAGTTTGAAGCAAAAATGGAGAGAGTTTTGAATTAATTTGAATTCGAAACAGATTTAAAGAGGGTTTTTGAGTACTTAAAAAAAACACAGGGGTTCGCGTCAGGTAATCGATTAACCCAGTTGGTAATCGATTATCTCGCAACTGAAACAGGGTAATTATGCAAGTGAGTGAGTGGTAATCGATTAACCCGCATGGTAATCGATTATCACAGTGGGTATGCATCAGAAATTGCATCAAAGTAGCAGAGGTAGTCGATTACTGAAAATTGATAATCGATTACTGCTGTTGATTTTTCAGCAATTTCTTCATTTCTTCCAATGGTAATCGATTAACCCGATAGGTAATCGATTATCACAGAGAAATGTGTGCAGATACAGGGCATACTGTGTTTTGTGTGATTTCCTATTATGAGTGCACATACATCAAGTTTAAACCTATAAGTGCTTAGCAATTTCATGCATATTCACACAATCATACTTTAATTATGAGATTTAGGATAGATTGGACTCACTAATGATACCAAGATTGGTTCTTAGCTTGAAAAATCTTTCCTTTGGTAGAGGCTTTGTAAAGATGTCAGCAAGTTGATCTTCTGACATTATGAATTTGATGTCACAGTCTCCTTTCTCTACATGATCTCTGATAAAGTGATGTCTAACTTCAATGTGCTTAGTTCTTGAGTGTAGAATAGGATTCCTTGAAATGTTAATTGCACTTGTGTTGTCACACTTCAGTGGTATGTGATCAATCTTCAATCCAAAGTCTTGAAGTTGATGTTTAAACCAAATTGACTGAGCACAGCAGCTTCCAGCAGCTATATACTCAGCTTCAGCAGTTGAGAGTGCTACACAAGCTTGTTTCTTGCTCTGCCACGATATGAGACATTCTCCAAACGTGTGGCACGTTCCACTTGTACTTTTCCTATCCAATTTACAACCAGCAAAATCGGAGTCAGAGTAACCAGTTAAAGATGGAGAAGTACCTTTAGGATACCACAATCCAACATTGATTGTGCCTTTCAAATACTTCAGTATTTTCTTTACAGCCTTCAGATGTGATTCCTTTGGTTTTGATTGGAATCTAGCACATACACATACACTGTACATGATGTCAGGTCTGCTAGCTGTTAGATACAGAAGAGATCCAATGATCCCTCTATACATTGATTCTTCAACATCTTTTCCTGCAATATCACTATCTAGATAACAATTAGTAGACATAGGAGTATTTGATATCTTACAATTCTCCATATCAAATTTCTTTAACAGTTCTTTGCTATATTTAGTTTGATGTAGAAAAATTCCATTTTCCATTTGTTTGACTTGTAGTCCTAGGAAGAAGCTTAATTCTCCCATCATAGACATATCAAACTCCTTATGCATATTGGAAACAAATTCTCCACAAAGAGATTGGTTAGTTGATCCAAATATTATATCATCAACATAAATCTGAATCAGCAGAATATCTTTTGATTTTCTCTTTATGAAAAGAGTTTTATCAACATTACCTCTTTGAAAGTCATGAGTTAGTAGAAACTTACTCAGCCTTTCATACCATTTCCTTGGAGCTTGTTTCAGTCCATACAAAGCTTTCTTGAGCTTGTAAACATGCTTAGGTAATTTGCAGTCAACAAAACCAGGTGGTTGAGCTACATAAACTTCTTCATCAATTAAACCATTTAAAAATGCACTTTTCACATCCATTTGATATAGTTTGAAATCAAACACACAAGCAAATGCAAGTAAAAGCCTAACAGCTTCTAATCTAGCAACTGGAGCATATGTTTCACCAAAGTCTATACCTTCCTGTTGATTGTATCCTTTGGCTACTAATCTAGCTTTATTTTTAACTATAACACCTTCTTCATTTAGTTTGTTTCTGAAAACCCATTTTGTACCAATGATATTCATATTCTTATTGAAAGGAACTAAAATCCAAACATCATTTCTTTTGAATTGATTCAGTTCATCATGCATGGCCATTATCCAGAATTCATCTTTTAATGCATGTTCCACACATAATGGTTCAATTTGAGAAACAAATGCCATATCATCACTTAGAAGATTAAAAGAGTGTCTAGTAGAAACTCCCTTATTTATATCTCCAAGAATGTTATCCAGAGATAGATCTTTGGGTTTCCTCCATTCTTTGGGTAGTGATGTGTCTTCAGATGGTGTTTTCTGCTGTAGTTCCAGTTTTTCTTCTTCTTGTGTAATACTGTCACCTATCTCATCTTCATCATTAAGAGATTTTCCTTTTTCAAGGATGTTAGTTTCATCAAAAGTAACATGTATAGATTCTTCAACAGATAAGGTACTTTTGTTAAAGACTCTATATGCTTTGCTAATTGCAGAATATCCAATAAAAACTCCTTCATCAGCCTTAGCATCAAATTTTCCAAGAGTGTCTTTTCCATTATTCAGAACAAAACACTTACAGCCAAACACTTTAAAATGTGAAATGTCAGGCTTTCTTCCTTTGTAAAGCTCATATGGTGTTTTCTTTAAAATAGGTCTAATCAAGATTCTATTTAGAACATAGCATGCAGTGTTTACTGCATCAGCCCAAAAGTATTTTGGTAAACCATTTTCATTTAACATGGCTCTTGCTAGCTCTATTAGAGATCTATTTTTCCTCTCTACAACTCCATTTTGTTGAGGAGTTCTAGGGACAGAAAAATTGTGATTAATACCATTTTCTTCACAAAAAGTTTGAAAAGATTCATTTTGAAATTCACCACCATGATCACTTCGCAAAGATTTAATTTTCAAGTCCTTTTCATTCTGAATTCTTTTTGAAATGATTCTAAAGGCTTTAAAAGCATTGTCTTTATGGGATATAAATGCAACCCATGTGAATCTGGAGTAGTCATCAATGAGAACTAAAGCATAAGTGTTTCCACCTAGACTTTTGGTTCTTGATGGTCCAAAGAGATCCATGTGCAAAAGTTCCAGCGGTCTAGAGGTTGACATAACTTTCTTTGATTTAAAAGAAGCTCTAGTCTGCTTTCCCTTTTGACATGCATCACAAAGTCCTTGTTTAGAGAACTTGATCTTTGGAAGACCACTAACAAGATCTTTAGATGCAAGTCTATTTAACTGATCTGCATTTATATGTGCAATGCGTCTATGCCATAACCATGTTATATTATCATGTGATGTGAGACAAGAATTGGATGATGAATGCTCTAAGTCTAAGATGTATATGTTATTGACTCTTTTTCCTATAAGCAGGACTTCATTTGATTCCTTATCACAAACCATACAGCATTGATTATTAAAAGAGATATTGTAATTTTTGTCACAAAGCTGGCTAATACTAAGCAGGTTATATTTGAGACCTTCTACATACAGGACATTTTCAATGAGAGTATTGGAATTGTTACCAACACTGCCTGAGCCTAGTATTCTGCCTTTGTTGTTATCTCCATATGTTACAGATCCTCCTTCTTTTTCCTGTAATGAGATAAATTTGCTTTTATCTCCTGTCATGTGTCTTGAGCAGCCGCTGTCTAAGTACCACATTGATTGCTTTGCTCTCAAGCACACCTGCAACACAAGTTATTCAATTTGATTTTGGTACCCAATGGATCTTGGGTCCTGGAGAATCAGTGAGTACATAATCTAATTTCTTAATCCATTTATATTTTCCACTAGGAATGCCAAATTTCCTTATCATGCATCTGTAGTAGTTATGACCAGATTTCATACAATAGTTACATGAGAGGGAATTAATGGATTTCATAACATTAACATTCTGTTTTTCTTTATCCTTTGCTTTTAATGCAGCATACAATGTTTCACAGTTCTCACATGGTGACTTTAGTTTAGAGATATCTGAAAGTAGTTTCCTGTTATCATTCTCTAAATCAGAAATTTTATCTCTCATGTGTGTCATTTTCTTTTTGTAAACATTATTTGATTTTTCTAATTTCTTTGCTTCAGCATACAGTTCAGCAAATGCATTTTGCAATTCATCATACGAGTCAATAGATGAGTCAGAATCATATACCTCATAATCTGAATTATGTTTGGTCATGAGACAGAGATTTGCTTCCTGATCCTCATCACTATCACTTGAAGTTGTTGAGGCATTCTCTTCCCATGCTATGTATGCTTTCTTTTTCTTTGATCTGAACTTTTGTTTCGTCTCCTCATTCTTTTTCAGGCTTGGACAGTCAGCTCTCATGTGTCCAGCTTTTCCACATTCAAAACATTTGAACTTTGGAGATGAGTTTTCATTCTTCTTGAAGGATTTCTTCTGACTGGAGAATCTCTTATTGTTGTTCTTCCTTCTCATGAATTTTCTGAAATTCTTCACCATTAGATTTAATTCTTCTTGTTCAGAACTTTCATTGCTGTTATCCTCTTCATCACTTGAGGATTCTTTTACCTTTAAGGCCAGACCTTTTGCCTTTTTATCTTTTTGTTCTTCATCAGCAATCCTTGACAGATCCATCTCATATTCTCTTAGCTTTCCAAATAACTCAGCACTTGTCATCTGAGCTAAGTTCTTTGACTCTGTAATTGCTGTGACAGTTGGTTGCCATCTTCTGTTTAGTGACTTCAGGATTTTGACATTTACTTCTTCTTCCACGAAGTCTTTCCCTAATCCTTTTAGGTGATTTATTATGTGAATGAACCTCTTTTGCATATCCATGACAGTTTCACCTTGATTCATTCTGAAGGTTTCATATTCCTGAATGAGTGTGTTCTTTCTAGCTCTTCTCACTTCTGGAGTTCCTTCATGTGTTACTTGGATTAAATCCCAAGCTTCCTTTGCTGTAGAACAAGCTGAAATTCTAAAAAATTCATCAGAATTTAGTGCAGAATGTATGATATTTAAAGCTTTTGCATCATTCTCTGCTCTTCTAATTTCACTTTGATCCCAGCTATCATATGGTTTCTCAATTTCTTTTCCTCCCTCTATCTTAGTGGGTATTTTGTAATCTGTGATTACAGCCTGCCAAATATTTCTATGAACAGATTCCATGAAAATTTTCATTCTAACTTTCCAAAAGGGATAGTTATCTCCACAAAACAATGGGGGTCTGTTTATAGAAGCACCTTCAGCAAACGGTAATTGATTACCAGCCATCTAACCTTTCTAAAGATCTAGTCTTGAATGTTTTACAAGATACAGCTCTGGTACCAATTGTTGGTCCCTACGGTTAGAATCTAGAAGGGGGGGTTGAATAGATTCTATGTTAGTTTTCCTTTTCTTGTTTGCTTTCTAAATCTTTACCAAACAAATCTTGATTTAAAACAAACCTTTAAACATAAAAAGTAATTCAGAGTTATATATGCACAGCTTATCCAACAAGATTTGAATAACACAATTAATACAAGATATGTAAAGATTGAATTTATCAATTACCAAGAATCTTTAAAGTTCAGTTTCTGCAGATAATGTTTTTCTTCATACAACATTAATCAAGAAACTTATACAGAATGTAAAGAGTGTAAGAGTTAAGAAAATCATGCACCAAGATATATACTGGTTCAGCCATCCAAAGGCCTACATCCAGTTTCAGATTTAGATACACCTCTAAATCCAGTCAAATCCACTATTGATATTCTTTACATGCACCCTGCACAAGCAATATCCAATCAATGAATTTAACAAGCAAATCTTGACACCCACAAGATTAACAAACCATTTCTTGACTCCACAAGAAACATATAACCCAAGAATATTGATCCCACAATATCCTACTTGAGAAAAACCTATCTCAAGATTTCTCTTTACACAACTCTTCCAGAGATTCTCTAATCTCAAGAGTTAAAACCATTCAAACAATAACAAAAGATCATAAACGAGTACACCTGTTCGTGTAGATATGATCTTCAACAACGTAAACCAGTTTAGAATGAATTTTCTATATGAACTTCATCTTCTTGAATTGATCTTGCACACTTCTTTTTCCAAAAGTTGATTTTCAGCAGATATGTTCTTTCTTTCTTTTTCAGAAAATCTTTTTCTCTTTTGCAGTAATGTGTATTCAAAAAAAAGTCTCTCTTGTTCGTGTAAGTATTTCTCTTTTTTCCGTGTGTGAAAATTCTCTTTTTAAAAGCTTCAGTTTTAATCTTATTTAAAGACAATTTTCATGTGCAAGGAAACAGTTATTTCAGTTATATTCATAACGGAGATAATCTATTACCTGTGATGGTAATCTATTACCACGAGTTAGAATAACTGAACTAATTATTTCAGCTCCTGTTTTAATCTATTACCTAACATGGTAACCGATTAACACGATGCCAAAATAACACAAAACTCACATTTGGAACAGAGGTAATCGATTACTTTAAAGAGATAATCGATTAACACGATCCTTTTTCCTCTTGAAATCATCATAATCAGTTTGGTAATCTATTACCAGTTCAGGTAATCTATTCCTTAACTCAGAAAATTTCTGATGTTTTCAAGTTTTCATTTAAAGTCTCAAACACTCAGTAAATTAATACTTCATGTTCTCAACAATGAATGAAATAAGAAAAATGAGTATTATGATATTTTCACCTTCATGTTAATTACTAATTTTTAACACATAACAAACAAACACATACAAGCCTAATCTTTTAAACAATCAATACATTATCCTTTTGACATAGGCTTAAAATAAAAAGCAACATGAGCAAAACATCAAAACTAAAACTTCTAGGGAACATCTTCCAGATGTAGATTCTTCAATCTTCAACAGTTTAGACATCCTTTTGAAAATCTCATCAATTAAGGAATGCCCGGACGCCAAACTAATCCTTAATCAATAGTTTTGAAAATGGGTTCTTAGGAGTCGCCACCAATGTTTTACTTAAAACATTGGAAAAAGAAAAGGTTTTTTAAAATTCAATAATGGCCTTGATAACCAGAATTGGGTTCGGGGGTCGGGGTTACGTGTAAGGAAGGTATTAAGCACCCCTACAACGCCCTTAATCGGTACCCTATGATGAAGTTAACATTATAAGCAATAATAATATAAATATTAAATCTCCTTTTATTGATGACTATTTACATGCTTAAAATTTAAATTATACGACTAACCCTAAAATATCTACATGATTGTGTTTGTTATAAATAAAAGATGGAGATAAAGATGAGAAATAAAATATAGAAGAAGATTGATTGAAATACCTCTTGAACGAGCTTCTATTGAATCTTCAAATATAAAGAAGGTGATTTATGGCAACCTTTCACACTACAATATGTCTCACAAATCTCAAGAAATACAATAGGAGGGAGAGAGAGAAATTTCGAACTCTAAGGAGTCTTGGACGAAATTTTTGGGGTCCTGAGAACCGTGCCCGAGATTTCTATTTATAGGCATCAAATGTGGGCCAGAACGGCCCGTTATGGATTTGGAACAACCCGTTCCGGATCTGAACGTTATGTGTTAATTTTGCACCCTAGAACGGCCCGTTCTGAAATCAGAACAGTCCGTTCAAGAAACCAGAACGGCCCATTCTGAAATAAGAACGGCCTGTTCTGGGGTACAAATTAACACTAAATTCCCCTAACCAGATGATGGGTTCCTTCTCCATGAAATGACGTAGGGAATGAGGAGAGGAAGCCTTGCCCTTGATCTAGGTTCAACAAGGAAGACCAAAAGGAGGATATATGGTGAGGGAAAGGGGGTTGGCGTGAGATGATGGTGTTTGGGCGGAAGCACTTAGGGTGGAGGTGTTTGGGTGCTCAAAGTTGGCTCACTCCAAGGTAGGTGGAGGCCACTCTAGGTTTCCTACTCTCCAAGGGTGGAGCTAGGAGGAGGTTAGCCGAACTAACCTAGGGACTAAGGAAAGGATTTGAGGCAAAAATGCTCTCTCAAATTCATATAATCCAACGTATTTACAAGTGGTGGGGTGTTGGGTATTTATAGGAGGGGAGGCATCTAGGGTTGCATTTGGAGCAATGCATGGCCGAAATTCACAAGGCAAATGCACTCCAAATGCAATGCCAAATGAACCCTAGATGCTACTTGGTGGCCAAGGATGGAATCTAAGGGGTTAGATTGGCTACAACTAGGTGCATGATAAGTCCATGCAACCTTTGCCCTCCACTTGGGCCTAAGCCTTTCTAACACCAAAAATAGATCCAAAAACCACCAAAATAGGCGTCACCTCCTAATGGAATACCCTAGCCTAAAATAAAAACCCTAATCATCTAAAGCACCCCATAATACAAGGGTAAAATAGGAAATACAAAGAAAATAAATCCTATGACTAAAATACCCCAAAATACAAGGGTAAAATTGGAATAAACCAAATAAATCCTACACTACTCAAAATTAGTCATAGCATTGGACCATGTGATGGGTTTCACATGAAGTACCATGGATGGTCCTCCATCATACCCTCCTTCTTGAGAAGGATTTGACCACAAATCTTCAAGTTCGTCCATTCCATTGATCCTTCAAAAGAAGTGAAACCACAATTAGGGGAGTAAAATATTAAAACTTAACTATGCAATCCTTAAGTACATAATTTGTTGAATGAAGGTGCTTAGGGCAAAAGGGAAGAGCCAAAGAGGCATCACCATTTAAAATTTATTGACCCATGCAATTCATTCACCAAATCATCTAACTTAGGATTGGGTGCCTTTTATTCAATGATGGCTTTTAAAAAGGTGCTCATCCTCCATTGCCATCTTTCTTTGGCACCAAAAGAAGGAGGATGGCACAAGGGTTAAGGTTCTTTTGAACCTAGCCCTTTGTCTTCAAAGGAAAAATTCTTTTTTTCTTTTCTTTTCTTTTTGTTTTTGTTTTTGCTTTTCTCTTCATAATCTTTCTTAGCCTTTAGTTTGAGTTGGTCCTCATTCACTTGAGAGGGTGATAGAGGACACCACACAAACTTCTTACCTAAGTGTTGGAAACTTATTTTATTGGTGAGGCCATCATGGATTATGTGCTTGTCAAATTGCCATGGCCTTCCAAGCAAGACATGACTAACCTCTAATGGCACTATGTCACACAAAACATTTTCTTTATAGTTGCCAATAGAGATTGGTATGCTTGCTTGTTGGTTAACTACAACACCTCTATCCTCATTGATCCATTGCATTTTGTAAGGTTTAGGATGAGGTTTTGTAGTCAAGGCTAACTTATCAACCAATCTAGTACTACAACAATTTGAAGTAGACCCACTATCTACAATGAGAGAACAAGTATTTTCTAGAATTTTGCATTTTGTTTGAAACAAGTTCTCTCTTTGAGATTGTTCAATGTCACTAGGTTGATTGTTAAGAAGCCTTCTAACCAATAGTAAGTCTCCTTCACAAGGTAAAATTTCTTCCTCGGAGTCTATGGCTTCTTCTTCACTAGAGGAAGATGAAGTAGCTTCATCAAGGCTACTATAGTGATCTTGGGCTTTCAAAACCATGGTTTTCTTTGTAGGACATTGAGAAGCAATATGTCCTCTTCCAAGACACTTAAAGCACTTGATTTCACTTGACTTAGACTCTTTGGAAGGTGCTTTAAAAGATGAATTTTCTTTTTCTTTTCCTTTTTCTTTTTCTTCTTTGGGATAAGGTAGGGAAGAGTGGCCCTCCTTCTTAAAACTCTTGGAATAAGAGGGAGTGGAGTCTTTTCGAAAAGGTTTTCTTGTAAGTTGATGCTCCACTCTTGAGCAAAGTTGAACAAGTTCATTCAAATCCCTATAAGGTAGAAGTTCAACTTTGTCACTTATCTCAAGATTAAGACCACTTTGAAATCTAGAGATTGTGGTCCTCTCTTCCTCCCTAATCCCAGCCCTCATCATGAGTAACTCCATAGATTGCCTATATTCTTCCACACTAGAGGACCCTTGTTTTAATCTTTGAAGCTTATCCATAAGCTCTCGGTCATAGTATGGAGGAATATGCCTCCTTCTTAAGGCACTACGGAGCTCATTCCAATATTGAATTGGAGGCTCATGGTTTATTCTTTTTTCTTTTTCTAAGGAGGTCCACCAATACATAGCATGCCCTTGGAAGCTAAGGGTTGCTAAAGAAACCTTTCTATCCTCACTTATTCCATGGCAAGAGAAAAGTTGATCCACTTTCATTTCCCAATCTAGATAAGTTTCAACATTATCTTTGCCATGAAATGAGGGAAGATTGATGTTGGGTTCCCTATTGGAAGACTCCCTATTTCTATGATGCCTTGGGGGTCTTTGATAGTAACCATCATTGTGATGGCTACTAATGAAGGTATCACTTAGAGGTTGGGTGTGATGCCCTTCCTCCTCATGATCACTTGCATACATATGCCCCTTTCCTCTTGAGGGTTGAGGAGAAGTGACTTTTGGTCTTGAACCACTAGCCTCTCCTCCCACAACTAATCTTTCAAGTAATCTTTTTATTTCCTCATTGTTTCTTTCAAACTCTTTTTCTTTCCTTTTCAATTCTTCTTCTCTTTTTATATTTTCCTCTTCTTTTTTTCTTAGGTACTCTTTCAATTCCCTAAGTTCATCCCTAACACTAGACCTAGTGCTACGAGAATTATGACCATGGACACTAGAATGATCACTCATCTTTGATCAAGAAAAAGGTTTTCACAAATTGTTTTTCAAAAAGGGATTGAAAATGGTTTTCACAAAGAGTGAGTGATAAAAGGTTTTCACAAAAAGGTTTTCAAGGTGCAAGATAGGTAGGAAAAGGCCTAAGTGTACAAAGTGAACTTTCAAGGGGAGGTGGACTACAAAGAATCACTTAATAACCAAGCCCTATCAAGTAAAAATCACTAAGCTTTTTCTACTTTTCTTACAAAACAATTTGGCACAACAATAAAGTGTGTGTGTGCACGTTACCCCTAGTAGGCAAATAACAAGCCTTCTAAACGAATTTGAAGACAAAGATAAAAGCCTAAACAATTATACTACCAAAAGCTCTAAAACATGCAAAAGGAAAGCACTTAAAACATGTTCTAGTCGAGGTCCTAGGTGAAGGTTTTCAAATCACCTTCAACTACACGAACTAAAACCAAGTAGAAGAGGTTTAATAATGGCCAAATTACAAACCAAAATAAGAAGCTAAGGCCAAAAAAAACACAAAGAGGCCGAGAGAGAAAAATTAAGCAAAAATCAAGTAAAACAAAGATTCAAGTCTTCAAACTCCTGCAAATGGGTTCCTTCACAATGAACAAACGTGTTAGACCTCTCCAAGTGTTTGTTCACTCCTTTATGTGTGGTGTAAGTCCCTCCAAAGGCTAGGCTTGGATTCGGTTCACCCCTCCACTCAAATCCACCAAAGGTGTGAAAAATGACTAGAGTGGGTTTTGACCTACAATGAAATTAAAACCAACCCAAAGCAAGAGTCCAAGAAATAAAAACTGAAAAGCACAATTAAGAAAGGCTAAACTCAAAGAGAATTTAAGATGACAAAACAAAAGAGGCCAAGAAAGACAAGCAAAAAAATTAAGACTCAATCAAAGAAAGGAAGCACACAAAGAGAATAATCCTAGAAAAGCACTAGAATGAATAAGTGTTTAAGCTCACTTGATTAAGTCCTTTATATGTTTCGGTCCAGCCAAAGGTAAGGTCCCAAATTAAGGTCAAAATGTCATAAGTCCAACTCCCAAATGCATAGGTAATTGTCCAAGTCCACAAGTCTAGCAACAAGTCCTTTTTGGTCCAAGAATTTTTTTTTTTTTTGTTCTAGTCTTTTTCTTTGTTGCTCACGGCATTCTTTCTTTTATATGTCTTGGGTCCGAAATTTTTTTGTTAAATTAAGCCCAATTGTTGCTTAGGTTTTGCACTTGTGGATGGTCAAAAATTAGGTTAAACTTTTAGGAGAGGAGGTGATGACAAGTGGCGTGAAATTAGAGGTCCAAAGGGAATCTTTTTAGTGGAATTGGTTTTGTACTATTTTGGACAAATAATTTTGCACAAAAATTCAGCACACCTCTTATATTCTTTTAGGGTTTCTTTAGGCATACAATAGACTAATCAAGTGAGAAATGCAAGGAGGTGGGGCGGCAATGCATGTGCAAGAAAGTATTTCACACATGGAAACTCAAATTACAAGGAACATGCTAGGACTATTTAGCATGCATGAATGACCTCTAAAAAGCTACTAAATGTCACGCCCACTATCATGCAAGATGGTATATATTTTGATCATGTAATCATGCAAAGTGTTTGGGTACATACATGGAAATTTTGTTGACAAATTATAGGAAACATACAAGACAAAACTTAGGTGGATTCAAAAATCAAAAAGCATGTTTATGGCATTTTCATATGAGACTCAAGAAAAATGAAAAGCATGGCAACCCTAAAACATGGAAACCTAAAATGGCAAGGAAAGGCTCACAAGGACAAGGTGTGAACCCTAAAGCTATTCGGCCACACAAAGAAAGCAAGGAGAAGGGAAGTGACCGAAAGCAAAAAGACTCAAAAAGACTCAAAGAGACTCAAAAGGATTAGATGTTACCCTTGTAGAACCTTGGCTCTTGATACCACTTGATGGGTTCCTTCTCCATGAAATGACGTAGGGAATGAGGAGAGGAAGCCTTGCCCTTGATCTAGGTTCAACAAGGAAGACCAAAAGGAGGATATATGGTGAGGGAAAGGGGGTTGGCGTGAGATGATGGTGTTTGGGCGGAAGCACTTAGGGTGGAGGTGTTTGGGTGCTCAAAGTTGGCTCACTCCAAGGTAGGTGGAGGCCACTCTAGGTTTCCTACTCTCCAAGGGTGGAGCTAGGAGGAGGTTAGCCGAACTAACCTAGGGACTAAGGAAAGGATTTGAGGCAAAAATGCTCTCTCAAATTCATATAATCCAACGTATTTACAAGTGGTGGGGTGTTGGGTATTTATAGGAGGGGAGGCATCTAGGGTTGCATTTGGAGCAATGCATGGCCGAAATTCACAAGGCAAATGCACTCCAAATGCAATGCCAAATGAACCCTAGATGCTACTTGGTGGCCAAGGATGGAATCTAAGGGGTTAGATTGGCTACAACTAGGTGCATGATAAGTCCATGCAACCTTTGCCCTCCACTTGGGCCTAAGCCTTTCTAACACCAAAAATAGATCCAAAAACCACCAAAATAGGCGTCACCTCCTAATGGAATACCCTAGCCCAAAATAAAAACCCTAATCATCTAAAGCACCCCATAATACAAGGGTAAAATAGGAAATACAAAGAAAATAAATCCTATGACTAAAATACCCCAAAATACAAGGGTAAAATTGGAATAAACCAAATAAATCCTACACTACTCAAAATTAGTCATAGCATTGGACCATGTGATGGGTTTCACATGAAGTGCCATGGATGGTCCTCCATCACCAGAATGGCCCATTTTAAACTAGGTTTTTTAGGTCTTTTAACCTTTTGGAATGGCCCGTTCTGGTTTTGAATGGCCCGTTCTAACCTATAATTTTTAGGCCTTTTAGGAGTCTCGGAGCGGCCCGTTCCAATCCAAGAACGGCCCGTTTCAGACTTGGGAAAGACCCGTTTTGATTTAGGAACGGGTCGTTCCAGGCCACTAAAAACATATGATTTGGGCTTTTGGGCCCTCTGATGTCCTATCTTGTTGTTTGTATGCCCCTGGACGAAATTGGGTGTCTACAGCTACCCCTCTTTACTTGTCTTTTGAAATAGCTATGTTGCTTTTCCAAACGCAACTAAAGACGTAGACATTTCATCTGGGTCTTCTTCTCGTCTCTATGTTGATGCTTCTACGTTGCTTTCCTTAGACAGGTGTATTTGCTCGTATCCTCACCCTCTAGAGCAATTGAGCATTGATTGCGTACTCTATTGGGTAACAAGGTTGACAAACTGTACACCTGATCTTCAGTCTTCGAGTAGAAGCTGCTTTGTTTCTCTTGTGATAATGTGTCCCTTTATTTGTAGCTTGTTTAAGAGGGAGTATTATTATGGCTGGCCTCTCCAGGCTGCCTGCTGAATAGTGAGTATTATTATGCCTAGCCTCTCCAGGTTGCCTGTTGAATGTTGAGTATTATTATGTCTGGCCTCTCCAGACTGCTTGCTGTATAGTGAGTATTATTATGCCTGACCTCTCCAGGCTGCCTGCTGAATGGAGAGTATTATTATGCCTGGCCTCTCCAGGTTGCCTGCTAAATGGTGAGTATTATTATGCCTGGCCTCTCTAGGCTGTCTGTTGAACGGTGAGTATTATTTTTCCTGGCCTCTCCAGGCTGCTTGCTGAATGGTGAGTATTATTATGCCTGGCCTCTCCAAGATGCCTGCTGATTCTGAGTAATATTATGTCTGGCCTCTCCAAGCTACCTGCTGATGCTGAGTATTATTATGCCTGGCCTCTCCAGGCTGCCTGCTGAATGCTAAACATTATTATGCCTGGCCTCTCCAGTCTTCCTGTTGATGCTGATGTTGTGATTGCCCCTTTTCTATGGGAAGATGTTTGATGAAGACGAGGATTGCTGGTAGGTGGTGCCCTTGTGATGGTGGGAAAAGGAGTAAATGCCGAGTATTATTATGCCTGGCCTCTCCAGGCTACCTGCTGATGATGATGATGTGATTCCCCCTTTTCTTTGGGAGGACGTCTGATGAAGACGAGGATTTCTGGAAGGTGGTGCCCTTGTGATGGTGGGCAAAGAAGTAAATAGGTGACAGGGGTTCTGGTACTGCCCCTACCATGTGAGTATTGTGATGCCTCTCCAGGCGCCTTTATTGTGGGATGGTTTGTAAGAGTTTGGTGTTGTTCTTGTCAAGGTGAGTATTGTGATGCCTCTCCAAGCACCTACTTGTGGTAGGGTTTTTTTTCTGATATTCATTTTTTAGCTTCGGCTTTTTCAAGTTTGAAACCTTCCTTTTTTGCTATTTTTCTAAATGCTTTGGCTTTTTCAACATTTACGAAACTTGCCTTTTTCTGATGTTGTTTTTGCTTTTTATTGTCATCATTGATGGAGGGATCTATTCCCATGATGTTATTTGCTGAATCTTTATTGATGAGTATTATTTTGGAAGCCACTCCTGGCTTTGGTGAGGAAACCATTCCTGGTGGTCTTGGCATTCTCTCGGATTATCCTTCATTTGGTGAAGAAGTAAGGCGTGATGGCCTCTTCATGCTTATAGGCTTGATTGTTCTTCCTCGTCCGATTCTATCCCGTCTTGCTATTGATGTGTCTTTCTTTTCTTGGTGGGTATTTGAAACCACTTGTATGGAATGCCCTTGTTGGGGCTAGGTTTTTTTTGTACATGATCTTGGCTCTTAAGACACTGTCTAGCTATTGATCGTTTTTACGAGTGTTTCAGCCTCTTGATTCCTCCAACAAGTGATGGATAGACACACACAAAGAATGCAAGAATGCAAAAGAAAATGCAAAGCAGGAATGGATTGGATTTTTTTTAAAATGAACTTATACCCTTTTGTGCACGCTTGTGCCATATGCATGTTATGCAATGATGATTCTATGCTAATGCTTAAAATGCAAATTTATTTTTACTTTCAAGAAATTAATCTATGCGCATTGATGAATGACATGGACTGTTAGTCATTAGCCCTATCGATTTTAGTGTTGCTTCTTGAACCTAAGGTTTGTGTAGTTCAGCCCTCTTGCTTGTACCAGATGTGATATGTTAGCCCTTAGATCAGGTGTACCTAGGCTCTACTCTAGGACACCTCCATCTTTTCCTTGTGAGTATTCACTATTCATACTCCGTGTATCTCTCAAATTTCTCTTAATGCCATATAGGTCAAGAGGAAAGGGAGGAAGAGGTTATATACATATATTTTTTGCAAAAGTTTTGTTAGAAAGGATTTTTTTCAAAAATAATTTTAGAAGAATGGTTGGTCGAGGTAGGCTAGTGGTTTAGGCTGATGAACAAGCACATTCAAAGTGAGGAAATCATTTTCCACGTTGGCTTATTATTTCCTTCAAAGCTAAGCGATGACTTGGGATTGCATATTGATTAAATGATCTTCTCGAGCCACTTTTCGATTTTTAGCTCGGGGATGCTGCTTTGTCCTAACTTTTACCTAGGTTACTTGAGATGTGTTCCCTAGCGGACATTTTCTTTTGATCCTCGCTTTTTCCTAGGCTACCCTTTTTGTTCATGGGTCTCCTAGCGGACCTTGCTCTAATCTTTGTGTTGCCCTCTCAACGGGTTTCTTGCAGGGCTTTTGTTTTTGCAGCATTTGTGATCATCTTTCATTCCTTCACTAAAGGGGGATGCCCCTTGCACTGATTTCATTTGGACTTTTATCCACAAATCATGCCAATTGATTTTTATGTGTTTTTTATTGCGTATTAAGCCATTGTTTCTAATGACGTCCTTATTTCAAATGTACTTATTCATTTAAGGTTTGTTGACGAGGCCCAGAGTAGATAAAAGGGAGAAGAGAAATGAAGTAGAAAAGTGTATGGCATTAAAATAGAATTTTCAATTTACGCGTGCCCATTTAATGTAGCTTGAGGGCCTGGGTATGCCCCAAGTTCATGATTCGTACATAAAGAAAAAGAAGGAGGTTGCCCCTTAGAGAGGCCTAGGTCATCTAACTGTAGAGCTAGTCCTCCACTTGCTTGGATGTGGCGCTTCAGAAGATCTCGTGTAGAAGGAGGGCACTTCAGAAGATCTCATGTAGAGAGAGGTCCTTTGGCTTCTTCTCTCATAAAGGTATTTTCAACTCATATCCTAAGCCTTTCCTAAGAAGTAGGAATGGGTAGAAGCGATGATAGAGCTTTCCATGGAGTCTTGCTTCTCAAGAGGAACATTCAAGTTGTCTCTCAATTTTTAGCTCGAACAAACATTGCTTTTCAATTTTTTTTTAATTTTTTTTTTGCCTAGAACGCCCTTTGCGGGTTTTCGTTCTAGCAGCTTCTTAACAAGCAATGTTTCTCTCTTTTTGAAATCACTTTTCGAGAAAGCTCTATTCACTTTGCCTTAGTGTTTGAGGGATTCGTCCTCCTCAGATTCTCTTTATTAGCTTGCAACTCGTTAGGAGTGTGAATCCATCCGTTCCTAGTCGTTTCTCCTATTCCGCTTGGATTTCACGGTTGCACGACACGGCTTTATCCTCTTGGGGCAAGAGTTGGCATCTTGAAAACTCTTTATGCATATGGCTTATATCCCATTACTTTCGACTAATGCATATAGGTTAATTTCCCTTTTTATTCTCATTTATTCTTTTACAAGGAGGGATTTGTTCTAAATGAATGTAATGCAGAATGTAGAGAAAGTTGAGAGAAATAAATATCAGTCTCATTGATTTGTTTATCTGTGAATGCTCAAATAGATTTTGACAGTATTTAGCGAGAATCTATATTAGATTCTAAGTAGACTTACTTTAACAAACATATCAAAGCAAGGGCCAAACCATAGTATTTTTTTAAAATTGATTTGGGCTTTTCTTTAGAGCGCAGGTACTGTCGTATATTAGAGCATTCACTTTTCTTAACTTTCTATACGTACTGCAACCTAATCCTCCTTAGCTAATAAAATAAAATGAATGAAATTAATGAGCTAATCTAGAATGCATGCCATATTTTTTTTGCCTAATCTTTATCATGTTTCTATTATCTAAAAGGGAATGATGCATGGTAAAGAAGAGACTTCTTTTATTGATTTTTTTTTTACAAAAAGGAAACTACCTATATGATGTTAATGGAATGCTGACCTAAGAATGTACGAAGGGGTACAAATTTTTTATTATTATTTTTTTATTATTTTTTATTATCTGTTTGCTTATTTTAAAATTCCAATCCACTCTTATTACAAGAAATAATACAAACAAATGCACACACACATGCTTAATCAATGTATACCCACGAACGATCGTGTTCAAATCCTTGGTCTGTGGTCCCTGTCAAGAAAAGTGCATTGTATAGGACGGTTCTAATCTCACTAGTCTTTAAGGCCCCTAAGGTGCCCCCATTATAGGGACCCAGTATCTCTGTCACCGTCACCTGGCAATCTCTAAGGTCTGTCGCAGTATTTCGGGCTAGAGTAACCGGTTATCACCTTGAGTGTGATTTCCGACAAGGCTCGCAAGCTCCAAAGCCAAACTTGGGCCGGTCGTACGTCGACCACTTCCTATGTTTAATACCCCCATGCCCCCGGGTGTAGGGGGAACTGTTGTGTGCAAAGGTTTTGTGTACAATTTGTATTCCAACAAGTGCATAATTTAAATAAGCAAACAGATATTAAAACCAAGCAAATAAAACAAACAAAGTAAAGGGGAAAAATATTTAAATTATTATTTTTATTTTATTAACTTCATCAATTAAATGGGCCTGACCCTCTTTAAACTTCCCCAGTGGAGTTGCTATCTGTCGCAACCCGAAAATTTTTTATCTTGCGACCTATGGTTTAGACATCCTTTTGAAAATCTCATCAATTAAGAAATGTCTAGACGTCAGACTAATTCTTAATCAATGGTTTTGAAAATGGGTTCTTAGGAGTCTCTACCAGTGTTTCACTCAAAACATTGGAAAAAGAAAAGGTTTTTTAAAATCCAATAATGGCCTTGATAACCAGAATTGGGTTCGGGGGTCGGTTACGTGTAAGGAAGGTATTAAACACCCCTACAACACCCTTAATCGGTACCCTATGATGAAGTTAACATTATAAGCAATAATAATATAAATATTAAATCCCCTTTTATTGATGATTATTTACATGCTTAAAATTTAAATTATACGACTAACCCTAAAATATCTACATGATTACGTTTGTTATAAATAAAAGATGGAGATAAAGATGAGAAATAAAATATAGAAGAAGATTGATTGAAATACCTCTTGAACGACCTTCTATTGAATCTTCAAATATGGAGAAGGTGCTTTATGGCAACCTTTCACACTACAATATGCCTCACAAGTCTCAAGATATACAATAGGAGGGAGAGAGAGAGAAATTTCGAGCTCTAAAGAGTCTTGGATGAAATTTTTGCGGTCCTGAGAACCATGCTCGAGATTTCTATTTATAGGCATCAGATGTGGGCCGGAACGGCCCGTTCTGGATTTAGAACAACCCGTTCCGGATCTGAATGTTATGTGTTAATTTTGCACCCTAGAACGGCCCGTTCTGAAATCATAACGGTCCGTTCAGGAAACCAGAATGACCCGTTCTGAAATGAGAACGGCCCGTTCCAGGGTACAAATTAACACTAAATTCCCCTTCCCAAAATAGCTCGTTCCAAATTAAATTTGTTAGGTCTTTTAACCTTTTGGAACGGCCCGTTCTGGTTTAGGAACGGCCCGTTCTGGTTTAGGAACGGCCCGTTCTAGACCAAGTTTTTTAGGCTCTTTGATTGGTTTGGAACAGCCCGTTCCAGTCTAGAATGGCTCGTTCCAGCCTACAATTTTTAGGCCTTTTAGGAGTCTCGGAACGGCCCGTTCGAATTGAAGAACGGCCCATTCCGGACTTAGGAACGGCCCGTTATGATTTTGGAACGGCGCGTTCTGGGCCACTAAAAACAGTTGATTTGGGCTTTTGGGCCCTCTGATGTCCTATCTTGTTGTTTGTATGCCCCTAGATGAAATTGGGTGTCTACAAGACTCCAAAGAGTGAGGTTCACAAAACTTCAAGGAGGGTTAAGAACACTTTTGAAGTCACTTGGAAAATTTTCAATCACAAGTGGAGGCTGCATTAGGATTAGGAGACCAACAACATTTTTCATTATTCTTATCAAAGGAAGGAGAATTAAACAAGAGTTTTCCCCATTTATCTATTATTTATATTCATTCTCATATAATTAAAAACTTTTTTATTTTCACCAGTGATCAATTATATCTTACACCTCCAAGCTACTTATTTACAATTATATTTGGTACATCAATTCAATTATGTTATTATATTGCTCTTGTAATTTTTAAATATATTACTTTTTTATTTTCAAAGACAGTGTTAGTTTAATTCTTGATAATCCCAAATCTCCAACCTAGAAGAAGAAAACCAAGCTACAATAGAAGAATTGTCATATTAAGACGATTTTATTTCTTTTTATTGAATCATTCTAATATGTTAAAATATTTTTCCTTCGATGCACAGGTTGTAGTTTCTTTCTACCCTGGGCTTTTCCCTGCCCCCACATTCTTCCAAAGAAAACAAAGAAAAAGAACCATGTAAGTGCATAAAAAGAAAGTCACTTAAACAACCATATGCATGTCATTTAATATTTGGAATTAGGTAAGGCAATGACAAATGAAATTGATACATAGTTTAAATTAGGTTGAGAGGTAAGGAAAATGATAGAAAAATGGTTCAATATTATAAAAAAGATCTAAATTTTGGAATTAAATATAGAAAAACTACTTTGAACAATATTGATAATTCAATAGACATGTTCTATCTCATTTTGAACATTAGCAAGTCATTTCATAAACATATATAAGCCTTCTAGGCCTTTCCTAATCCATATTATATCCTAACAAGACCTTTTTTTAGTAAATGTATCCTAATAAAACTTTTAATATTACATATCATTAAACTATCTAACAAAAACTAAATGACATGCCTAACATAATTCCTAACAAAATTACAATTAATTACCAAAGACCAAAACATCATAAATTGCCTTTTTTTGGCTACATCATTTCCTATGCACTTGAAAAGAAAATTCATCAATAAGCTTTTAGGGTGATAGTTCTTGAAATCTTACATTCCTTATGAAAAGATGATATGAATTTGGTTAGTTTGTTGAAACCATTCTAATCTGAAATTTAGTTGATTTGATGAAAAAAGTGAAAGTATAACAGTTTCTAAGTCCAATAAACCAAGCCTACAATTTATCTATAATTATTCCAAGAGACTTTGGTCATTTTTGTTTTGTTTTGTTTTGTAGATTTTCTTTTGCAACCTCCTCATGTAATGAAGTAATTAGTTCCTGTCAAAACTCCACAATTTTCATCCCTCCACATTTATTGCTATACTTCTCAAATGTCATTGAGATAAAGATTAGATAATGGTAGACTTTCTTTGAAAACAAATGGACCAAAATTTATATCTTAAGTGTCAAGACTTTAACACAAGTTGCACATGAAATACCTTTGAGTATGGAAAAAGCACAATGCAACAATGAAGAATGGTGGTCGACAAAGATCAATCTCCATATCACTTAGACATTGAGACTTTAATTTATAATGTGGATTTTATTTATTTTGGGTGTAATATTTCCAAAATTGTTGTTGTGTGCTTGGCATGGATTTTCATGGAATAGAGTGGTGAAATCAAAAGGACCAACCCTATAGTAACATTTTCCTTAGGGCACTAAATCCCAAATACAATGTAAGAAAGCAGTTTTAATCACCTTTATAATAATTTTCATTCTCATGTCAATCTTTTAGAATGTCTAGAATCTCCATATTACTTCCCATATGTTTTCTTCAAGCATATGCCACAAAGCTTATTCAATTCATTAATATATTTTTCCATGACTTCAATATTGATAAACATAAGATGGAAAGGTAAAGAAAGAATAGGTTAAGGTAGAGGGTTGAAGGATAAAGGGTTTTGGGGTCAAAATGCTTGTTTCATGATTCTATTCTTAGTTCCAAAATATGCTTTTCCACTTCTAATAAAACCTTTGATCAAACATTTTCATGAAAAAAAAACAGTAAAATAAAAATTAAGCATGCAATTAGAAAATCATGCTTAGATTTTGTGATATCATCTCTTTTCTTATTTTAAATGTTAAAAGTTATATATAATAGTCCACATTCATTATCATATAGGTTATCCAAACCATGTTAAGATAATTAAAATATCTATGATTTTATATTTATCATTTTTTTAAAATAGGGATTTCATTATATGTCTCAATTTATAGTTCATGGTACCTCAAACCTAATGAGCTACTACCCTCATTTGTGTACCCTATGGACCCACTATCAATTTGTTATATATTACTAATGTTTTTCTCTCAAGTTTTAGACATTCTCTATTGTGACACTCATCTAGAAGTATCTTTTCCCTCTATCCATCACTCGCTGATGTATTTTCCAACCAATGACCCTTAAATTTAGTCTTTCTCCTTTGGCCCAGCCTATAGGTTGTGGTTCCTTTCCCTATGGTTGGTGCACAGATGTCATCAATATTTTTATCTCTTTTTTCATTCTCATTCTCAGCCATAAGGTGTAAAAAAAGCATCCTTTATGGTTTTTGTTTGTTGCTTTGTGCTTTCCCACTTCTATCTATTCTCCTTACATCTACCCTCACCTTGAATTGACCTCTATTTTTATTGAAATGAAAAAGTGCAAGACCAATTATGTCATTGCCACTCGTCTTCATTGACAGATTGGAGGAAACAAATATGATATGTGTGTTGAGCTTAGAGGATCCTGAACTTGATGAGGTCAAGATTATCTCTGAAGCTTAAAGGAGTTTTGATGATCACAAAATGTGTGTCAAGGACAACAACAAACAACAACAACTTAGAAGACAAAAACAAAGTCAAAGAAAATTCTATGTAATAGGGATTAGTATATAAATTGTTTTCAATGAGTTTATATGTTGTGTGTGCTGTGTGCATAAGCAAAATCTATATCTAAACTGATTAGAGAGTGTGTGATGATGAGTTAAAAGGACTAAAAAGTTATTTTGAGACTTAAAACGAAGTTTTGAAAACTAACTCAAAATAATCGATTATCACTAAATATAATCTATTATTCCAGCAACAGGCAGAATGGGATGCCTTGCTACAATAATCGATTATTTGCCAAATAATCGATTATCCCAGAAATGACTCTCTGGAATAATCGATTATCTAGCAAAATAATTGATTATATTGTTCTTGGTTGGTTTCCAGAAAACCTAAAGAACAAAATAATCGATTATTCTTTAAAATAATCGATTATCTGGTTCTGAAACTTTTATAAATAGTTTGAACTTTTTGAAACTTCAGACATGAGTTAGAACTGAGAATCAAATTTAGAAAAGCGTTTTTGTGGAGCCTTTGTGACAATCTTGGAGATTTTTCTTTGTGAATCCAAGAAGAAAAACGTTTGTGAAAAACTTTGAGAAAGAAGATCATCATCATCATCACATTCTTGAAAGGGGAAGATTAAGATTTGCTTCTGAATTCCAGGTGAATTCGTTCCTTTATTCTTTGTGAATACGTGTAAAATCTTGAGAAGGGTGTCTCAAGTGGTAAGGATTCTTGTAGTGGGTTTCTACAAGGGGTGCTTTCTTGGGGTCAAGAAAGTGGTTATCTTTAGTGTTGAAGTATATGCATGTGTAGTATGCTTGTAAACCTTCTTCATTGAGATAGTGGAACAAATCTTGATCAGGTGCTGATTGAGGACTGGATGTAGGTCACATGTGGAGTGGCTGAACCAGTATAAAAGACTTGTGCAATCTTCTTCTACCTTTATCTTTTACTTTTAGTAATATCTTGGTTGAACATTAGAGAAGATAATTCTTGATTAACATGAGTGTGTGAATATTGATGGTTGAATCTGAATTAAAGCATTACATTTGAACCTCATTATTTTGTAATCAAGAAAACATATAGCATTCATTTTTCTATAAGCAAGTCTTTGAAGAAACTTCATTGAAAATTCAGTCTTAGAAAAGTTTAAGTGAAATAAAGATCTTGAATACTCTGAAATTTTTTAAAGGGTCATAGAATCCAATTCACCCCCCCTCTTGGATTGTGCCATTCTTTTCTAACAATTGGTATCTAGAGCAAGGTTCTTGAGAGTTATTCAAGATTTCAAAAATGGCCAACAACAACCTACCCTATGGTGAGGGTGTGTCTATTCATAGACCTCCTGTTTTCAATGGTGAAAACTATGTCTACTGGAAAATTAGGATGAGAATTTTCATTGAAACTATTGATATTGTTGTATGGGATGCAATAGAAAATGGACCTTATATCCCTATGAAAAAAGATGGTGATGAGATCAAAGAAAAACATTGGAGTGAGTGGAGTGATGAGGAAAAGAAAAGAGCCCAACATGACAAGAGAGCCAAAAACATCATAACATCTGCATTGTCAATTGATGAATTTTTTAGAATTTCACAATGCATATCTGCTAAAGAAATGTGGGATGCTTTGCAAGTCACTCATGAAGGAACAAGTGATGTAAAGAGATCAAGAAAGCATACTCTCATTAGAGAATATGAGCTGTTTAGAATGCAAAATGGTGAATCTATTTCTGATTTTCAAAAAAGATTTACACACTTGATAAATCACCTTGTTGACCTTGGCAGGAAATTTGGAAAAGAATAGCTGAATTTGAAAGTGCTGCAATGCTTGGACAGATCATGGCAAGCAAAGGTGACAGCCATAGAAGAATCAAAGGATTTGACCTCCTTGACACTTGCTACTCTCTTTGGGAAGCTAAGAGAGCATGAGCAAAAGCTGCACATATTTGAAGAAAATGAACAGCAGGACAAGAAAGGCAAAGGAGTGTCATTGAAAGCCTTGAAATCTGCTAAAGGAAAAGAGGTGTGTGAAGAATCAAGCTCCGATGATTCCGAAACTGAGAACTTCAATTTGCTGGTGAAGAAGTTTAGAAAATTCATAAGGAGAAAGAAAAATTCCCCCTACAAATTCAATAGAAAGAAAAACAAGAAAGAGGAAGCAAGTACATCCTCCTTCAATTGCTTTGAATATGGAAAACCGGGGCACATGAAAGCTGAGTGTCCAAACCTCTTGAAGAAGCAACAAGAGGAGAAGAAAAGCAAGAGAAATGGAAAAAGGAAGAGAGCCTACAACAAGTGATAAATCCGAATGTGAGGAGAACAACTTGTGTTTAATGGCTGGAGCTGACCAAGACATAATTGTAAGTGATTCTGACCTTGAATCTAATCCGGACTATGATCAACTCCAAGAATCTTTTATACAAATTCATGAAGAGGCTGTGAAATTAGATGCCTTGAATTCAAAGCTGAAAAACAAGCTAAAATGCTATGAAAATGCTTTAATTAAAGCTAAACAAGAGCTTGAGGATTTGAAACATGAGCATGAAAATCTTCAAACTATGTTTAACTTTAGTGAAGCTCATTGTGAAAACTCCACCTCCTCAAAAGATGTTTGTGAAAATTGCAAGACTTTTGAAAAAGAAAATGCTGATTTAAAATCTACTCTTGTAAAGTTCACTAATGGAGATGCAAATTTAAATATTCTTTTAGGAAAACAAAGAAACACTTTTGATAGGAGTGGACTTGGTTTTAATCAAAGCATGAGCATGTCATTTAAGTCAAAGAAAGAAGCTTTTAAGAAGAACCAAAATTTTAGAAAATTTAAAAGCAATTTCTCTAGACAAACAACTTGTTTTTATTGCTGCAAAAGAGGTCATACAATAAGGAACTGCTATTCTAGGAAATATGGAGTTCCAAATGGAGAGATGGTTTGGGTTGAAAAGAGCCAAAGGCTGAGAACTAACCTACAAGGACCCTTCACATGGGTACCTAAATTTTTTCTCTGAATCTTTGTTGTAGGAATGCTTGAGGGCCAAGAATCTACTTTGGTATCTTGATAGTGGCTGCTCAAGGCATATGACTGGGGATCCTTCAAAATTCTCAAGTCTGAAATTGAAGAATGAAGGGTATGTTACCTATGGTGACAACAACAAAGGGAGAATTCTTGGCCATGGCAATGTTGGTAACTCCTCCTCTCAAACATTGATTGAGAATGTATTGCTTGTTGATGGATTGAAACATAATTTGTTGAGTATAAGTCAACTAAGTGACAAAGGCTTTAAAATTAAATTTGATAATACATGTTGCTTGATATGTGATAAAAAGACTAAAGAAATCAGATTCATAGGAAAAAGAATTGACAATATATACATGCTTGACTTAGAACACTCAATAGCAATTTCCAACACTAAGTGTCTAATAACTCAAGAAGAAAACATATGGCTTTGGCATAGGAAAACTGCACATATTCATATGGATCATTTGAATAAACTGAGTAGGAAAGAATTAGTGGTTGGTTTACCTAAACTCAAGTTTAGTAAGGACAAACTATGTGATGCTTGTCGAAAGGGAAACCAAGTGAAGGCTAGCTTTCAAAGCAAAAATCAGATTTCCACAACTAGACCTTTGTAATTAATTCACATGGATTTGTTTGGTCCTTCAAGAACCATGAGCTTAGGTGGAAACTACTATGGTTTAGTGATTGTTGATGACTACTCAAGATACACATGGGTCATGTTTCTTGCAAACAAAAATGATGTTTTTAATGCCTTTAGAAAATTTGCCAAGCTTGTTCAAAATGAAAAGTGTTCAAACATTACCTCAAAAAGAAGTGACCATGGAGGTGAATTTCAAAACATAATGTTTCAAAAATTCTGTGAGGAACATGGTATAAACACATCTTGTCATGTGTTAAACAAAGTTCTGATCTGGCCTATCTTAAAGAAAACACCCTATGAAATTTATAATGGAAGGAAGCCTAACATTTCATATTTTAGAGTGTTTGGGTGTAAGTGCTATGTGCTGAACAATGGGAAAGAGCAACTTGGAAAATTTGATGCAAAGGCTGATGAGGCAACCTTTCTAGGATACTCTACAAATAGTAAAGCCTATAGAAACTATAACAAGAGAACCCTGGTTGTAGAAGAGTCTGTCCATGTGGTATTTGATGAGTCTAACAAACAAGAGACAAGGCGAACTGAAATTGAATATTTAACTGATTTGCTTGATCTACCTCTATTGGTGAATGAACCAAATGAAAAGCCTAAGGAGAGTGTATCACATGAGAAAACAAAGGAAACAAGTGAACAATTGCCCAAGGAATGGAAAACTTCTAGGGACTTATCAATGGATAACATAATTGGAAATATTGGTAAGGGAGTCTCAACTAGAAGTGCCATCAAGAATATTTGCAACACTATGGCATTTGTGCCACAAGTTGAACCTAAGAGCATTGATGAAGCACTAAAAGATGAACATTGGTTAATGGTCATGCAAGAGGAACTAAATCAGTTTGAAAGGAATGAAGTATGGGATTTAGTGCCATTACCAAAAGATTATCCAATTATAGGAACCAAGTGGGTTTTTAGAAATAAGCTTGATGAATCTGGAATAATTCTAAGAAATAAGGCAAGACTAGTGGCTAAGGGGTATAATCAAGAAGAGGGAATTGACTATGATGAGACTTTTGCCCCTGTAGCAAGGATAGAGGCCATTAGATTACTTCTTGCTTATTCCTCTATAATGAATTTCAAGCTTTATCAAATGGATGTGAAAAGTGTTTTCCTCAATGGGTTGATACAAGAGGAAGTGTATGTTGAACAACCACTAGACTTTGTAGAATTTAAGAATCCTAATCATGTGTACAAACTCAAAAAGGCACTCTATGGCTTGAAGCAAGCTCCAAGATCATGGTATGACAGGTTGAGCAAATTTTTGATTGAAAATGACTATGTAAGAGGGAAAGTGGATAATACATTGTTTGTCAAGAAGTTTAAAAATGATACAATGTATGTACAAATCTATGTGGATGATATTGTATTTGGATCTACAAATACCTCTCTATGTAAAGAATTTGCTAAAACCATGCAAGGTGAATTTGAAATGTCAATGATGGGGGAGCTCACATTCTTTTTGGGGTTGCAAATCAAACAAATGAATGATGGAATTTTCATAAGTCAAAGCAAGTATTGCAATGAACTTCTGAAAAAGTTTGGTATGGAAGGGTGTAAGGAGGCTGCCACACCAATATCAAACAATTGCAATCTTGACTTAGATGAGAAAGGAATAGTTGTTGATAGTTCAAAGTATAGAGGTATCATTGGATCACTCTTATATTTGACAGCTAGTAGGCCTGATATAATGTTTGTTGTATGCCTTTGTGCAAGGTTTCAAGCTAATCCAAAAGAATCTCACATGAACAGTGTAAAGAGAATTCTTAAATATTTGAAAGGTACAACTAATGTAGGTTTGTGGTATCCAAAGGGAGTATCACTAAGTCTGATAGGTTACTCAGATTCAAACTATGCTGGGTGTAGACTAGATAGAAAGAGCACAAGTGGTACTTGTCACCTACTAGGTACTGCACTTGTCTCATGGCATAGCAAAAAGCAAGCTTGTGTTGCCTTAAGTATAGCTGAGGCTGAGTATATAGCTGCTGGAAGTTGTTGTGCTCAAATTATTTGGATGAAGCAAAAATTAAGAGATTATAGAGTTGAGCTAAATAAAATACCTTTGAGATGTGACAACACAAGTGCAATAAATTTGACCAAGAATCCAATTTTGCACTCTAGGACAAAACATATTGAGATAAGACACCACTTTTTGAGAGATCATGTTCAAAGGAATGATTGTGTTGTAGAGTTTGTAGAGACTAGTAAACAATTAGCTGATATATTTACAAAACCTCTACCAAGGGAAGATTCAACCAATTAAGAATTGAGTTAGGGATAATCAATGAATCATGTTTGAATTGAGTATGATTTGAGAGTGATAGTTAGAGATATAGGATACAATGATGTATAGAAGAGAGTATTCAAGTGACAATTTAGACTTGGTGTAATTTGAAAGGTTAAAATTTCTGAGAAGCAAAACTTCTCTAGAATAATCGATTATCTTAAAATATAATCGATTATTTTAAGTAAACCCATGATAATAATCGATTTTTGGGTAATAATCGATTATCTCGGAGATGAAGAATTCCAAGAGCCTCTGAAATAATCGATTATTTAGGGAATAATCGATTATCTGGTAAGAAGAATCTAAAGAGTCACTGTAATAATCGATTATCTAGGGAAATAATCAATTATCTGAGAAGAGGAATCTGAAAGGCCACTGGAATAATCGATTATCTTGCAAATAATCGATTATCTGGGCAAAGTTAGGAGAAACTACTCTCTGTAATAATCGATTATCTTGAAAATAATGGATTATCCATATCAGATTATGTTTTCAAAGGGATTTTGATGATGCAAATAATCGATTATTTGCATAAATAATCGATTATCTAGGCGGTTTTTGAAATTTCTGAAACATTTGAACAGGTATAAACGCGCCAAACTCTTAAAACCTCCCATTACTCTTAAAACCTCTACCACTCAGAAGGTGCTAGGGCAAAACCTCTCAAAACCTCTCCTTCTCTCATTTTCTCACATTCTCTCAAACCCATAGACCCTAACCCTCTCAACTCTCATTTTCTCTCATTCTTCTTCTTCTTCAATACCCACTCATGGCATCTTCATCAAAGAGACCCAAGAAGCTTGAAGTGAGGGGGAGCGAACACCCTCTACCCTCTGGGCCTCTGATTTCAAAATGGCTCCCTGATGAGAAGACTCAAGAATACTACTTTGAGTGGTATGATGGGCGGAGAATCATTCCTCCGAAGACTCTTAAGCTGGAATGGTTTAAGAATGAAGGTTTCAGTTTCCCAACCATACTGGAGCCCCAAGAACTTAGGAAGTTTTTGGAAATGGAGGGACCATATTTCCCTGAATTGATCAGGTTATTCCTCTATTTTTCCACAAGCAATGAAGGTATCATGCAATCGGTGGTGAAAGGGAAAATGATTAAGTTGGACGGGCCAACATTGAAGGCTGCTGCGGGTCTGAGTGGCTCGGGACGAGAGAAACCCCAAACCTTCAATTTTGGGGATTATGAAGAACTGACAACCTTCTGGGACTGTCAGAGAAATCCGGTGAATACCAACTATGAAAAGTTTCTGGCGGGAGGTATGAAAAAGAATTCCCGTTTAATTTCTTTCATTATTGCTTGGATGTTGAAACCTCGTTTACATAATCATGCTCAAATGTCAAGAGATGACATTTTACTTATGCATGTGATTAAAAAGAAAATCAAGATTGATTGGGTATTAGTCGTAAATGATTGTATGTGGAAAGCAAGACAGAAGGAAGATGGACCAATTCTGTATGCTCTGTTGTTGTCAAAAATTTTTGAAAATGCAGGTGTGGACTTGACAGGGGAAAGAAAAATAATTCTACATGCTTCGAACAAGATTGAGAAATCTTCCTTGCATCACATGGGGATGCTTAAACAGGAAGATAAATGGGTGTTTAAAGGAGATGTACCCCCAACCCCTGAGCCGGCAACCGATGAAGTCGGTGTTCCGTCACATGATGAGGATCAGCCACCACAGGTGGAAGCTGAACCTGGCAGAGAACCAGAAGCTGAGCCAAAACCATTTTCACCCTTTGAGCAAATCATAATAAATAAGATTGATGTAGTGATGGAAATGTCTCGAAGGCATGAATCTTTATTTTCTGGTATTCTTGATAGGTTCGATGATCTTGATCATGAGGTGCAGCTACTCAAGACTCACCTTGGCATACCTCAAGATGAAGATTGATTTCTGTTCTGTTCTGATGCTTAGTTTTAATTAGGTTTTTAAATTCTGTTTTTGAACTATCATTTTCAATTTGGTTGTAATAGTTTAAGTCTGAAACAATTTACCTGCTTTGTGCTGTTGAACAATTAAATTCTGGTGAAATTTGAAGTTTATATTGCTGATATGATGGTTTGATTGTGGTACCAAATTGTGATTTGGATGGCTGGTGCATTGATGCTCTGGTTTTGAGCATATTTGTTGATGTTCTGATTTTAATTGTAATGTTTTTAATGAGCTTGGTTGATTGCTGATTAGAATGCTCTGTTTTGAGCATGAATGATTGTTGATATATTGTTGATGTTTTGGGTTGTAAAAATTTTGAGTTGTATTTTGTATCTTGTAATTTTTGATTGATCAAATAACTCTGGCTGAGATGGTGTTGTTCACAAAGATTGAGTCTAATACCTATGATGTGTTATACTTGTTTTGGTATGATTCTGAGTACTTAAGGAATGTGCATATGGCTTATATTGTGAAACATATCTTGGTTTGTTTTTTATAATGCCAAAGGGGGAGAAAGGTTGTTGTGTGTATATGGTTGTTGTTTTGCAGGTATTGTGATGGAGGACCATCCTTGAAGACACATGTGGGCCTCATCACTAGGTCCATGGCTAGGAGAGTTGAAGAAGAGGAGGGTGTTCACACACCAAGAGACGTTTTCCTCATGATCATAGAGTATTAGTACTCTCCTAAGTCTCATTAGTATAGCGTTTATTTTATTTGCCAATTTTACCCTTGTATTTTGGGTATTTTAGTCATAGGATTTATTTTCCTTGTATTTCCCATTTTACCCTTGTATTATGGGGTGCTTTAGATGATTAGGTTTTAATTTTGGGCTAGGGTGTGCATTAGAGGGGTGACGCCTATTTTTTTGGTGAGCTTTGGATCTATTTTTGGTGATAGAAAGGCTTAGGCCCAAGTGGAGGGCAAAGGTTGCATGGTCTTATCATGCACCTAGTTGTAGCCAATCTAGACCCATAGATTCCATCCTTGGTCACCAAGTTGCATCTAGGGTTATTTGGCATTTCATTTGGAGTGCATTTGCCTTATGAATTTCGGCCATGCATGTCCCAAATGAAACCCTAGATGCCTCCCCTCCTATAAATACCCAACACCCCACCACTTGTAAATACTTTGGAATATATGAATTTGAGTGAGCCTTTTTGTGCCACAAATCTTCTCCTTAGTCACTAGGTTAACTTTGGCTAACCTTCTCCTATCTCCACCTTTGGAAAGTGGGAACCCTAGAGTGGCCTCCATTTATTTTTGGAGTGAGCCAACCTTGTGAGCACCAAACACCATACCATAAACACTTCCGCCTATCATCTCCTTCTCACGCCCATCTTCCATTATTGTCCCATAAACTTCCTTTAGTCTACCCCTTGGTGAACCTAGATCAAGGGCAAGGAGTCTCCTTTCAACCTTTGTCATCACCCATGGGAGGAACAACTCCATCATATTGTGCTTGTGCGTGTATGTTTTTGCAGGTTTTGTATGTTGAAATTAGAAGCACAAATGGTTGGAGCCTAGATTGGTTGTCATCATCAAAAAGGGGGAGATTGTTGAGCTTAGAGGAGCCTGAACTTGATGAGGTCAAGATTATCTCTGAAGCTTAAAGGAGTTTTGATGATCACAAAATGTGTGTCAAGGACAACAACAAACAACAACAACTTAGAAGACAAAACCAAAGTCAAAGAAAATGTTATGTAATAGGGATTAGTATATAAATTGTTTTGAATGAGTTTATATGTTGTGTGTGTTGTGTGCATAAGCAAAATCTATATCTAAACTGATTAGAGAGTGTGTGATGATGAGTTAAAAGGAATAAAAAGTTATTTTGAGACTTAAAACGAAGTTTTGAAAACTAACTCAAAATAATCGATTATCATTAAATATAATCGATTATTCCAGCAACAGGCAGAATGGGATGCCTTGCTGCAATAATCGATTATTTGCCAAATAATCGATTATCCCAGAAATGACTCTCTGGAATAATCGATTATCCAGCAAAATAATCGATTATATTGTTCTTGGTTGGTTTCCAGAAAACCTGAAGAACAAAATAATCGATTATTCTTTAAAATAATCGATTATCTGGTTCTGAAACTTTTATAAATAGTTTGAACTTTTTGAAATTTCAGACATGAGTTAGAACTGAGAATCAAATTTAGAAAAACGTTTTTGTGGAGTCTTTGTGACAATCTTGAAGAGTTTTCTTTGTGAATCCAAGAAGAAAAACGTTTGTGAAAAACTTTGAGAAAGAAGATCATCATCATCATCATCACATTCTTGAAAGGGGAAGATTAAGATTTGCTTCTAAATTCCAGGTGAATTCGTTCCTTTATTCTTTGTGAATACGTGTAAAATCTTGAGAAGGGTTTCTCAAGTGGTAAGGATTCCTGTAGTGGGTTTCTACAAGGGGTGCTTTCTTGGGGTCAAGAAAGTGGTTATCTTTAGTGTTGAAGTATATGCATGTGTGGTATGCTTGTAAACCTTCTTCATTGAGATAGTGGAACAAATCCTGATCAGGTGCTGATTGAGGACTGGATGTAGGTCACATGTGGAGTGGCTGAACCAGTATAAAAGACTTGTGCAATCTTCTTCTACCTTTATCTTTTACTTTTAGTAATATCTTGGTTGAACATTAAAGAAGATAATTCTTGATTAACATGTGTGTGTGAATATTGATGGTTTAATATGAATTAAAGCATTACATTTGAACCTCATTATTTTGTAATCGAGAAAGCATATAGCATTAATTTTTCTATAAGCAAGTCTTTGAAGAAACTTCATTGAAAATTCAGTCTTAGAAAAGTTTAAGTGAAATAAAGATTCTAAATACTCTGAAATTTTTTAAAGGGTCATAGAATTCAATTCACCCCCCCCCCCTCTTGGATTGTACCATTCTTTTCTAACAATGTGGGTTTTAGATATCAACTTATGGATTACCAGGTCGGACTACATGACCTACCTCACTACCAATGGTGACTTTGTCTTTGTTTCCATACACTATAGTTCAACTAAGATTGGCACCCAATATGTAGCATCAATAAATAAAAGATTCATCCATTTTTAGAATTAATATATTAATGAGTTTGTTGGCTCTATATCATGAGTGTCATTACCCCTCAAAAGTTTGAAAGCCTCACGTTTGATTATTTAGAGAAATTTCATGGGTTCTCCATGATTTTAAAAAGTATTTCCCCCATATAAAGACATCAATATAGAAATTTGAGCAACATAGCACTTTCGTGTTGTTAGCCGTCTATAGTTTACCTTTGGAATATTCTACCATCTAAGATCAAATTTTTGGCTCACTCATTGTCCTTGCGGTGAAAAGCCCTATAAGTTTGATATGCCTCCTCCTCTTTGTTGATCCTATGCACTTTTATCCTTGAGTTTCAATCATGATCATATGACATAAATCATACATGTAATCACTACAACAAGTTGGGCCACACCACTGAGAACTGATTGGCTTTCTATGGCCACCCTTCTCATAATTAATATTGCATAGGCTACTCATAAAACCCATTAGGTCATTAGATCATCTGACACAATTTTTTACTACCTATTTTAACTTTTTAAAGTGGTTTGTGGATTATCAAACACCATCTTGATTCCTATTTGTGATAATAATCTAAATCATGTATTCCACTAGACCAAACACATTGAGATTGATGATGACATATTATCTTCGAAAGGTCCTATTACAAGGGCAATGTCAATGAGGATGCAAGACAAATAGGTTCATGGTGAAGGTAGAAGGCCCAAGCTCCTAATTTAAAGCTACAGGGTAATAACTTAGTCCATTTTCTCTTGTGTATATTTTTTCTTGTAAAAATTTTCCTCATTTTTGACTTTGTATTTTTGGTCAAGTAATGTAGGAACTTATTTTCTTATAATTTTATTTTAAGGGTGTAAATATTATTTTAAGAAAGGTGCAACTAGAAAAGACTATTTAGACTTATTAGGATTGAATGACCAATGAGCACTACCTATGCCTCATGTGTTGATATCTACTTGCTTGAGCAAGTGTGTTGGATGTCCAACATGAAGGAGACAAGGTTGGCTCATAAGCTATTCAAGGAGACAACATGTCACATGATCTTATTTATCCACACTTTAGACACCATGTCAAATGACAGCCTCTTATTGACTCTTCTAAATCTAGAATGTTGACATAAATCACGTTTTCCTTGGCTTGTTATGTGGCAAGCTATTATTGGCTTTCCTAAATCTAATAATAATATAGTGATACTTTGGGGGGGATTTTCAAATTTAAATTTTGTAACTAGGGTTAGTAGTACTAGTCTTGAAATCAAGTTAACCTAATCTAGGTTAAACTTCACCTAGGTTAGCCTAACTTGCACCCCAAGTTACCAAACCTTATATATACTTGTATAATATATTGACCAAACCACTTTTGAGTCATTTGAGAAATAAACTTGAGTTTTTCTCTTCCAAAAGTCTTAATTCTCTCTCTTGGAGATAATTTTCCTTATGAACTTTTTATTAAGGATTTTCTTCTTGTAGCAAGTTCTTCACCATTCTTACTTATCTTTTCTAAGAAGTGGTGTGCCTCACCTCTTCTCCTCTTCCATTATTTTTGAGTTTTGAAGCTTTGAAATTCATGAAAAAAGCTAGAGAAACTAGTTAAAGAGAAACATCAACCTTTTCCAAACTAGTTTCATCAATCGATTTCCATTTATAAAGAGAGAAAATCTCCAAAAACCAAAAACATCATCACTTAGTTCATTAATTGAAATGACCAATTTTTTGGATGCTTTCACTAAAAGTCCTTGGAGGTCCTTACATAAGGTACATACATAACATGGTGCATTTGACCTATATGCTTCAGCTAGAGGATCATTGGAAATTATTTAAATGGTATCAAAGTTCATTATATAAGATGACCACATCATATATTTATGGTAATTTGGAAATTTTAATTTGTATGTATTACTTTTTTATGTGTAAAACTCAATCTTTACAATATGGATTTCATCAAAATTCTTTTTCTTTTTTTTTGCTTGTTCCTTAACATAAAACAAGCTGAAGCATGACATCTAGGATTCTTACCTAGCATATGGGTTGTTGTGGATCCCTTAGATATTTACAAGTAAATTGTCACATTTCAAATCAAAATGGACAATATTTTCCGAGTGCAAATATTCCATACCAAAAGATGCCCATGGCAGTTATTAGATTTTTACAACGATCTAGTTATCTACATAAAGAGTCGAATATGTGCATAAATAAATATTTAAAATCATATTCAAATAAAATTAAACAAGTTAGAATACATGTTGTTCTTTACAAGGACATGCCTAAGAAAGCCATTAACCATACACTTTATTATAGTTGTTATAAGGTTCCACCAGTCCCATCTGATACTATTTCGTAAAATGCAACCACGTTGGGATGGTGAAGATTTGAAAGGATTTGTGTCTCTCTCCAAAAATCTTTTGCCTACCCAAGCTTGAAACATTGAAAGATTTCAAGTACATAGCTTACTTTTCTTTCAATAGAAATCAGCGGAGTTACTTTCAAAACTGGTGATTTTCAAATGAATATCATGTTTTCAAAAAAAAAAATTGCAAAATAGTATACAAAACATCCCTTTTTACCTTGTGGTTTAAATTTAAAAACATATGTTTTAAATTATTTGGATTTACTCCTCCTCTCATCCTCCCACTTTATTTATGAGAAGTCACATTAAACCTATGATTAATGTGTCCTCATCCCAAATCAATTACAATCTTTATTAATTACCATCTTTAATCAAACATTTTATCGATGACAATTCCTTCAAAGACTGAATAACCGTAAAGAGTTAATTCGATTTTCTTTAATTTGGCCTCCTCAATTAAAGAATCGTATTTCATTCAAATGTCCATGATTTTTCTTTTCCTTCACTTCCTTCTCGATTTTAGGTGTCGATGCATTTTATCGAAATTTTAAAGAAAATTGAAATTAAATATATCCATATTTATTCAAATTAAAAGATAGTAAAATCATTATCGTATAAAAATAAGATAAAACAAATATACTTTATCTTATTACTTGATCTTGTTTTCAATATATATATATATATATATATATATATATATATATATTCTAAATTCAAAATTTTCAAATGTCCTATATATATTGGAAACATAATTTTAAAAAATTTAAATATGATATTTTTAATAAATAGGTCAAATCAAATCCATCTTTAAATAAATTAGATCATAAATTTTGTTTAAAATCTGTCTTATTTTCATGTTAGTGATGATATTGGATCTTCATTGACACTCCAATTAAGAAGAAAAAATATTGGATGAGGGTGAAGTCAGAAGCAAACCACAAAAGACTCCAAGAATATTGAGCAAGGGTCAAAAGCTGCCAGAGAAGACTCCAAGATTTATCAAATTATAATAAGGGCTATTACGTGTGGTCCCATATACATTCTCCTTGCTTCCTAACAAGGTGCCTTCCTATGTCTTATCAAATTACACTACACATATATCTATCAACTGGTTCTCAATATATCACTCACACAACAAATATTCATTTCAACTTTGCACACTGTTTACGGTGGATTTCGTTTTATGGATCCTTTTTACTCGAACTAGCACTACAACGGTTTCAATTTAGGTATGTAATTTAAGGTCCGAGAGTGTAAGAAGACAATTTAATAATCTCTACTTTCCAGATATTAGAAGACAATTTAATAATTTCCGCTTTCCAGATATTCATCAACGATTATTAAGAAATAGTGTTCATGCACGTAGATGCTTAAATAAACAGAATGAACAACAGATATAATTCCTAGACAAATCATGGTTCATACTTTTCAAGCATTACAACATCATCAGAAATGTACGTGAATGAAAATGAAGTGATTATAAGGAACACTAAACTAAACTAATCCTAATCTAGAAAAGAAAAAAGAAGAATGGTCAAGAAGCAACCATACCCAAACACGATTCCACGCACGAAAGCCATAGCGCATGCAGAGAGTGCTTCAGAGTGTAGTTTTAGTATGATGTTTTCCGACCTTGTGACCATGCAGGCTTCTTGATTTTATAGAGTGAATCAATGACGGTTAACTCACTCAAGCGTTCGTGCACGTAGGCCACTATGAGATAACTGCTACCCATTATGCTCATTATGTGGCTTCTAAAGTGTAACTTCTCATAACCGTTCTTCGCGTATACTAACTTCTCGACTTGGACGTTAACTGTCATTGTATGATCATAAACACCTACACAACTTCACCAAATCTCGAACATTGTTCAACTCGAAATAGTTGTCTTCGATCTCGAATTCGCTGTTATTGGCAGGAGTTGGTCTCAATATTTTTCGAGAAGTTTTATATATGCTTCAAAATGTTTTCGACTATATTTCTAGCACGAATACATAAAACTCCTAATACGTTCCAGATAGGTGTTCATCCTCCTCCATCTTTCGATTAGCTTCATAAGCACGTCTTTCGATTTCCCTGACTTTCGAGTAGTCTCAACAAATGCCCCCCTAGGAATTCAATCTTGATGTGTACATCAACCAGAAAGATTGAGTTCCTATCGAAGGTTGTTATTGACGTTTGGATAGTGTGTCGTTATATTTCTTCGATTAAAATCTATCCCTGTCTCATTTAATGCTAATGATCGTTTGATGGGAAATTGATTATCCTAACGGCACGTGCTCACTCTGTTCCATAAATTTGTCGTTGGGGAAAATATCTTTTGGCGGCTGTTACGGATATTCAAATTAAACGTTTGGATTTATTTTCCAAGCCCATTTTCCTTAAGCCCACCAAAACGTTCAAAACCATGTTTTTACCTTAGGGTTAAACTACTTTCATCGTTTGCTAAGCCCATTTGACTCAAGCCCACCAAAACGTTCAAAACCCTGTTTTTACCTTAGGGTTAAACTATTTTCACCATTGTCTTCCTTCGCGCCCAAGTCTTCCTGCTTATCGCTCCCTCTTTTACTCTGATTCTTGATCTTCTTCTCTGGTAGTTCTCTCTGTTCTTGCTTTGATTCGTTATGGCTTCTTCTGCTGCGTCAACTTCTACTGCTATAGCCTCTACTGCCTCTCCTACTGCTATCTCCGCTTCATCTCCAGTTCTAGCCACTACCACATCTCCTACTATGGCAATTGTCCCTGTAACCACCATGGCCACTGCAACCACTACTCAAGGCACTCCTTTGCTAATGACCAACGCTCAAGTCTGCAAGGTTAAGAAGGGCGATGACACTTTCGTTCCAATCCCAGGCATGGAGGAGGCCAGTTTGAAGATATTTCAATCACAAGTACTTCTCCCTTTCTCTTTAGAAAGTGGTTCTATTCATGCTTTTCTTGGTCCTTTCGCTGGTCAGCATAAGAAAAAATTTGGAAATACTCTTTTTCCTGAAGACTCCTCCACATTACCTTTCATCTATTCTCCAGAGATAGACTTAACTCTTTTTGGAGATACTACTAAAATTTTTTGAGCATTCCCTCCTATTAAAGATAGGCATTCATCTTGGCTAACCCGCGTAGAAGCTTCCATACACTCTGAATGGAAAGAAACTGGTATCTTTGAGTTCATCCAGCTAGCTAAATTCGACCTTCACCTTTTTGACCCACAGATGCTACTTTCTGCTCTCTCTTTTTGGAATAGAGAAACTCGAGCTTTTGAGTTTCCTTGTGGCTTTATTTGTCCCACCTTGCTCGATATTGCTGCTATAACAGGACTAATGCCTATTGGGGAAAGATTTCACCCTGACGCATTTGAAGAGGACATTTCGATCAAGGATATTTCGATCTCTTGGGACAAAAAGACCTATTTGGCTTTTATTACTGCGCATATGGGACAACCTGGTACACCTGTTTCACCTTTAGAGCATATTGCCTTTTTATTGTATTGGTTATCAGCATGTGTCTTCTGCACTCCTTCACTCCAAGTCCCAAAATATTATTATGTTTTAGCCCAGGCTCTTCATTCGAAAAAGAAAATATGTTTAAGCAAACTTCTTTTGGCCTCTCTATACACTTGTCTTGATGAAGCTTCAGAGAGCCTTTCTCGAGAATTTGGGCCTCGGAATCTCTCCGGCCCTTTATGACTACTTCAACTATGGCTTAATGCGATCTTCGAGAAGAAACTTCGTTTGCCTTCCCTTCCAATTCCTATATGCGAACTCGAGGGGGCTCGTTTGATGACCCTTACCCCTCGGAAGCGTCTGGTCGATAATTTTGAGAAGTATGTCCGAGCCATTCTTAGTTTCACTGAGTTTACTGAAGACTTAGCCCCTTTTATTCGACCAAATTTAATAGGTCCAACCTGGCTTCGTCAAAATAATCAAGTTGGGAATATAAGTCCCTCTTCGACTGACATGTGGTTTGGGTTTTTGTCATGGGATGTCATTATCTCAGGCATGAGGCAGAAAGATGTTAGGCTTTATCCCTATCAACCCCAACTTTTTGCTCGACAGTTTGGGCTTTGCCAAATGAAACCCCTCCCTCTTCGACGTAAGGAAAGCATCGATGCAGATATTTGTGTCGATGAAGGGAATTACGAAGAAGTCCTTAAGTTCATCCTTCGCCCTGATAAAGCACTCAAACTTACACTATCCACCTTCTCTCCTTCATTCTTAGTTTCGAAGTGCTATCTTCGATGGTGGTGCTATTATATTGTAGATAAACTCATCGATTTTGATAGCTTTTTGAAGAAGCTGATAAATTCTCCTCTCTCTTGTTCACAAGGGCCCAAGCAATCAGGTACTTTCAAGAATCAAACTATAATTATCAATTAGAACAATTTTTTAAAGTTTGTTATCGACCCAACAATGTGCATCAAACCATCTTTGACGCTTCTGTCTCCTTATCGAAAATGGTACAAAGGAACATTCGCTTAAAAAAGGTAATAAACCCTCGAGGTAAAACTGATTTCGAAAAATTTTGTCCAAAACACATACCTCCTCTTCCGAATGCTCTTTTCGGTTTAGTTAAACATGTATCTCACCCTCCTTGGGTGAAGACACTCGACCCGTTTTACCTCGAGCGCAAAGATATTCCTGTTAAGGATCGAGTTACCTATGCGAGATGTTCCGTGTATGATTTTCCTCGAAGCAAATGGTGGCCACTATGTTGGGTCAATAACATTAACCCTCCTCCTGGTAAATATCTTTCGCCAAATTCGTCTTCGATTTTGATTTGAACTCATCTCATCTCTTTTCTCGACTTTTGCAGCTGCCATTCCTCAACGTGTTCCCCAACATGTTGAGCAAACTCTTAATTGGGAGAGTGATGATGACGAGGACAAAGAGTCATCAAAGAAAGGTCGAAAACGAAAGACCGCTGCTGACAAAGTTTCTTTACGTTCTAAGGTACCATTCACTTCGATTTCACTCTTTACTAAAACTCTTCGAACATTTCATCTTACCTTTTCAAGCTTTTACCTTACAGAGTATTGAAACTTCAAAGAAACAAAAAATGGGCTCAGACAGTACCAAAACTGTAAGTGAATCAACCCAAATACCAGTGTTACTCTCTTGCTCACATTTCTTCATAATGCAATTGTCCTCACTTTCAGGTCTCGACCACAAAAAAGCAAGATAAAGGGAAAGGAAAAATGATAGTTTCTCTTTCCAAGAAAACCCAAAAACCTCCGACTGTGAAACTTCTTCAAGATGCAATGAAATCGGTGTCAGAGGTAAGTTAATTTTTCTCGATTTCATTTTCCCCGTGCCTTTGACTTCTCTAATACCCCTTTTTTTTATTGCAGGATGTTGAATTCATCCAACTTGATTCTTCTCACGATGTTTCGAGAGATCTACCCCCTGTTACTGAAGCAACCCAACAGGTTCACTTTTCTAACTTTCGGTCTTATAACCTTTCCTTCAGTCTTCTCACCACAGAGTTTATGTGCAGTTGACCACACCTCAGTTGAACATTGCTGAGATTGCCTCTGTGGTGGCTTCAATCGAAGTCCCTCCCCAAGTTGAAGGAGACAAAATTCCCGACTCTGAACCTTCGGCTATTGTGAAGACCTTACAGGATTCTGCTCAAGGTGAACCCTCTTTCGAGCTACAACCTCCCTTGAGTCCGAACAAGGGTATATTTATTTCGACTGTACAATCTCGTCATGATTCTTAATACCGTCATCTTATATATTCTCTTTTTGTGTAGGGTCGACTGAATCGCCTCGACCTTTCACTGCTTCCCCTTCGACTCAGGTGGTGCTACCTCTTTTGTTCAAGGCTTTTCGTCAATTCCTTCTCCAGACTTAGATCTGATGAGCTTCTTCAACGATGAAGATGAAGATATTAACAGTATTTTCGAGGTCTTGGATAATTGGACAAGTGGTCCTTCGGAGTCGGAAAAAGAGAAAGTTAAAGTTGTCGAGCAAGTTTCTGAGACTCCATCATATCAACCTCTACTTGACTCTTTTCGATCAAAGGCGTATGTCGAAGATCTTGACCAGGCCTTTCTCCTTCCTGAATTCAAGACACAGGTTGAGCAGATGATGGATGACCTATTATCTTACTCAAATCTTCCTCCTGAAGTCCATTCTGAGCTGCAAGAATTTGTCCAACCCTTTAGCCTCGCATGGGACCTTCGATCTCAATGGTCCACTTCCTTTCAAGAAGTAACCCATGTCGAGGTTGAAAGAGAAGAAGATCGTGCTACACTCGAGAAGCTCCGAACTGACCTGCTTACGATCAAAAACTCAACGGCGGAAATGGTGTCTTCTCTGCAAAAATTACAACAAGAAGAGAAGGATATAGAGATCACCATCAAGTCTCTCCAACATGAGTTAGAGAAGGCTCGCTCGAAGAAAAATGCCATTAAAGTTCAAAGTCAAGAGATCAAGCAGCGTCAAACAGGTCTCAAAGAGGAAGGCAAGGTCATATCTTCTCGACTTGCGAAAACCTTAGAGCAGAAGAAACATTTGGAAGCTCAATGCACCTCCCGAAGAAAACGTTTGGACGAGGCTTACAAGGCTTTCAAAGATTTTAGATCAAAATTTTGTAATAATTAGATTTCTCTATCTTTACTTTTATTAATCCTTGAACAATCAGTATTCTACCCTTTTATGAAAGCACTTTAAGTATTTTCCATTTATTACTTTGCTTGCATTCGAATTTAATTCTCTGATCACATACGCATTGCTTGAATATACTTGCTCGACTATAAAGGGACTTTCCCAATTGTAGGACCACTTCCCTAGGTATCGAGATTTCTGATCCATGGGAAGGATCACCTTTAACACCAAGTGATGGAATAACACTAAGGTCGAGAAGACCAAGAGGTGATATACTAAAGGAGGCAAGAGGAATGGGATAGTAAGGCCATTTTTGGACCTTAGCTCCTAGGTTTTATAGCATTTATTTCTTTATTTCTATTTTGCCCTTGTCTTTAATTTCCTATTTTACCCTTGTATTTTGGGGTATTTTAGTCATACAATTTAGTTTACTTGTATTTCCAATTTTACCCTTGTATTTTGGGGTGTTTAGGACCTAGAATTTATTTTCTTTTGTATTTCCCATTTTACCCTTGTATTATGGGGTGCTCTAGATTAGTAGGGTTTTTAATTTTGGGCTAGGGTGTTAATTAGAGGGTGACACATTTTTGGTGCTTATTGGGTCTATTTTTGGTGTTAGAAAGGCTTAGGCCCAAGTGGAGGGCAAAGGTTGCATGGTCTTATCATGCACCTAGATATAGCCAATCTAAACCCAAAGATTCCATCCTTGGCCACCAAGTTGCATCTAGGGTTCATTTGCATTTCATTTGGAATGCATTTGCCTACTCCAAATGCAACCCTAGATGCCTCCCCTCCTATAAATACCCAACACCCCACCACTTGTAAATACTTTGGATGTATATGAATTTGAGTGAGCATTCTTATGCCTCAAGTCCCTATCCTTAGTCCCTAGCTAAATTCGGCTAGCCTACCTTCATTCTCCACCTTTGGAGAGTGATACCTAGAGTGGCCTCCACCTACCTTGGAGTGAGCCAACCTAAATCACCAAACACCATCTCCTAAAATAGCTTCCGCCCAAACACCTCCCTTCTCACGTCACTTCCTTTCCTTCACCAAGTACCTACCTTTGTCTTCCTTGTTGAACCTAGATCAAGGGCAAGGCTTCCTCTCCTTCATCTCTACGTCATTTCATGGAGAAGGAACCCATCAAGTGGTATCAAGAGCCAAGGTTCTTCAAGGGTAACATCTAGTCTTTTCTTGTCTCCTTGAGTCTTTTTTTTTTGCTTTCGGTCATTCCTTCTTCTTGTTCTTCTTTGTGTGGCCGAATAGCTTTTGGTTCATGTTCTTGTCCTTGTGAACCTTCCTTTAACATTTTAGGATTCCATTATTAGGTGTTGCCATGTTTTTCTAATTTTTAGGTTGAGTCTCACATGAAAATACCATGAATATGCTTTTCATTTTTGAATCCACCTAAAAGTTTTGTCTTTGTATGTTTCCTATAATTTGTCAACAAAAAAAATTCCATGTATGTGCCCAAACACTTTGCATGACTACATGAACAAAATATATGCCATATTGCATAATAGTGGGCATGACATTTAGAAGCTTTTTAGAGGTCATTCATGCATGCTAAATAGTCCTAGCATGTTCCTTGTAATTTTGAGTTTCCATGTGTGAAATGCTTCCTTGCACATGCATATAACTTGCTGCCCACTTTTCCTTTGCATTCCACTTGTTTTGGTTAATTTTGTATGCTTAAAGGATCCCTAAAAGAATCTAAGAGGTGGCTGAAAAAAAAAATTGTGCAAACAACTTGTACTAACTAGTACAAAACCTTTTCCACTAAAAAGATTCCTTAAGGTACCTCTAAGAAACCGCCACTTGTCATCACTTCTTCTCCTAAATTTTAACCTAAATTTTGACCATCCACAAGTGCAAAACCTAAGCAACATATGGGCTTAATTTAAAAAAAAAAATTCGGATCCAAGACTTATAAAGAAAAGAAAAGAACAAAAAAAAAAAATTCTTGAACCAAAAAGGACTTGTTGCTAGACTTGTGGACTTGGACCAATACCTATGCATTTGGGAGTTGGACTTATGACATTTTGACCTTAATTTGGGACCTTACCTTTGGCTGGACCGAAACATATAAAGGACTTAATCAAGTGGACTAAACACTAACCTAATTCTAGTGCCTTTCTAAGATTACTCTTTGTGTGCTTCCTTTCTTTGATTGAGTCTTAATTTTTTTGCTTGTCTTTCTTGGCCTCTTTTGTTTTGTCTCCATAAATTATCTCTGAGTTTAGCCTTTCCTAATTGTGCTTTTCAGTTTTATTTCTTGGACTCTTGCTTTGGGTTGGTTTCATTTTGAATTGTAGGTGAAAAACCACTCTAGTCAATTTTCACACCTTTGGTGGATTTGAGTGGAGGGGTGAACCGAATCCAAGCCTAGCCTTTGGAGGGATTTACACCACATCAAAAGGAGTGAACAAACACTTGGAGAGGTCTAACAAGTTTGCTCATTGTGAAGGAACCCAAGTGGAGGAGTTTGAAGACTTAAATTCTTGTTTTGCATAATTTTTGCTTGAAATTTTCTATTTTCGGCCTCTTTGTTTTTGGCCTTGGTTTCATTCTTTTGGTTTGTAATTTGGCCATTTCTAAACCTCTTCAACTTGGTTTTAGTTCGTGTAGTTGAAGGTGATTTGAAAACCTTCACCTAGGACCTCGACTAGAACATGTTTTAAGTGCTTTCCTTTTGCATGTTTTAGAGCTTTTGGTAGTATAATTGTTTAGGCTTTTATCTTTGTCTTCAAATTCGTTTAGAAGGCTTGCTATTTGCCTACTAGGGGTAACGTGCACACACACACTTTATTGTTGTGCCAAATTGTTTTGTAAGAAAAGTAGAAAAGGCTTAGTGATTTTTACTTGATAGGGCTTGGTTATTAAGTGATTCTTTGTAGTCCACCTCCCCTTGAAAGTTCACTTTGTACACTTAGGCCTTTTCCTACCTATCTTGCACTTTGAAAACCTTTTGTGAAAACCATTTTTTATCACTCACTCTTGGTGAAAACTTTTCTAACCCCTTTGAAAACAATTTGTGAAAACCTTTTTCTTGATAAAAAATGAGTGATCATTTTAGTGCACATGGTCATAATTCTTGTAGTACTAGGTATAGTGTTAGGGATGAACTTAGGCAACTCAAGGAGTACCTAAAAAAAAATATAAAAAGAGAGGAAGAATTAAGACAAAAAGAAAAAGAGTTTGAAAAGAATAATGAGGAAATAAGAAATTTACTTGCAAAGTTGGTAGAAACTAGTGGATCCAAACCTAGGATTGTTCCAACTAGATCTCAAATAGGAAAAGAAGTTAGAGTCCCTAGGAGTATGCATGAGGAGGAAAATACAAAAAGAGAGGAAGAACTTAGAAGAAAAGAAAAAGAAAAGAAAATAGAAAAGAAAGAAAAAATGAAGAAAAGCATAGAAAAAGTTCAAGAGTGGTTAGAAAATGAAAAACAACAAACACTCTTAGAGAAGAGTAAGGAGGATAATGTTTCCTCCAAAGGGCTTATGCTTGAAGAGAGTCACTTTCCCATTGAAAATGATTTAAAAGAAACTCTCTTTATTCATCAAGACCTCAACTCTTTCTCCCATGTTGCCACTAGTCATGAAGTGGAGATTCAAAAACAAACCCTTTTTAAAGAAAAAGAATCTCAACTTCAAGATTTAGTGAAGAAGAAATGGACTTCACTTAGTTCCTGTCGCCACCGGCCCAAACGGGCCTCGGCGGTCGCGAAGACGGTCGAGCTCGCTTTTATTTTAGTTTTGAAAATGTATTGGATTATTAGAACGACTTGTTCTCAAACTGAGACCTTGTCGATCCTATCCAATTTATTTATTAAAACGTCTCACCAATCCATATTAATCCCAAGCGGGACCCTCCATGGATTAGTGGTTTTCGTAAAAGGAGGGTTCGTGGAGTCGCCACCAATGTTTTACTCAAAACATTGGAAAAAGGGATAAGGCAATTGATTTTAAAAATCAACTTTGGCCATTACAACCAGAGTTGGGTAAGGGAGTCGGTTACGCGTGGGGAAGGTGTTAGCACCCCACAGCGCCCCTTTCGGGTTCCCTATGACAGATTATTTTCTAAAATAACGACGTAAAATTACTAAATTACCCCTATTTATTATAAGCGATTATAAATTAACTATCTACATGATGACAATTTAAATATGCACACAGAAAGCAGTAAAAGGAAGGATTTAAGAAGAAACCTCTTGAAGCGTGCTTTTATATATTGAGTAAAACTGGGAAGCTTTTTGGCGTTCCCTCGCTCTACAAGCTCGCTCGCTCCTTCCTAAAACTTTTAACTATGGAAATCCGGAGGATTTCCCTTCGACTAGGTTCGATCCTCAAGCAAAATGGCTCGGGGCTCAAGAACTTTGTCGGATCAACTCTCCGAGTGATTTCTAGGGCAGAACACTGCTCAAAAACCCCAGAATACTCAAGGAGAGGGTTGAAACTATCTGAAAAAGTGTGGAATGACGTCCAATTGACGTCATATTTATAGGGAATAGGCGCAATACGGCCTACAGAAGCAATACGGCCGTATTGAATTTTTTGAACTTCAATACGGCCGTATTGAGTTCAATACGGCCGTATTGAAATTCAGAAATTTCAATACGGCCGTATTAAGTTCAATACGGCTGTATTGAAGCTTCAATACGGCCGTATTGATTTCAGTACGGCCGTATTGAAGTTTCAGAAACTTCAATACGCCGTATTGAGTTCACGGCGGCCGTATTGAAGCTTCAATACGGCCGTATTAAGTTCAGTACGGCCGTATTGGGCTTCATTCCCTCCACTTCCTTATTTTGAGCTATTCTAAGACCTCTAGACCTACAGAGAACCCTCCTAGGGCCTTCCAGGAGTCCTTCTGGCTGATCTTCCTTCAGTCTTCGAGAGTCTTCAAGCTTTATTTCCGACCCGGACAATTTTAGGGGTCTACAGCTGCCCCCCCTTTACTTAGTCGGACGGCCTTTTGGTGTACCGGCTGACAAGTAAAGGAGTTGACCCAATTGTCCGGGTGATGCGCCGACCTTCTGACTTGTAGCGTCTTCCGGTGGAAAATTGTCGAGTAGCCTCTCCAGGTTTTACTTTGCTTGCTGCCCAAGCTGGAAGCTGTGAGTACCGCCTCTCCAGGCTTAGCTTCACTCTTTGTTCGAGCCGGAAGCTAAGTACCCTTGTGACAACGGTAGCAGTGTGAGTTTCGCCTCTCCAGGCTTAGTCTCGCTCTTTGTTCGAGCCGGAAACTAAGCACCTTTGTGACGACGGTGAGCAGTGAGAGTTTCGCCTCTCCAGGCTTAGTCTTGCTCTTTGTTCGAGCCGGAAACTAAGCACCTTTGTGACGATGGTGAGCAGTGTGAGTTTCGCCTCTCCAGGCTTTGCTTTGCTTGCTGCCCAAGCTGGAAGCTGTGAGTACCGCCTCTCCAGGCTTAGCTTCACTCTTTGTTCGAGCCGGAAGCTAAGTACCCTTGTGACAACGGTGAGCAGTGAGTACCCCCTTTCCAGAGATAGCTTCGCTCATTGCTCGAGCCGGAAGCTGCATACCTCCGTGTTTGTGACGACGGGGGTAGCGTGAATATCTCCTTTCCAGGGATTTATGATGATTTTGTCTCCACAGTCCACGATGCTGCTTCGACGGTTGTTTTTTTGATTTTGTGCCACTAAGGGCTGGATAACGCAGGGATCCGTCTAGGGGATGTGCAGTCATTCACAGGTTCCTGTGCCCCAACTTGCATTGCATTGTTGGTACCCTTGGGGAATTTCTGACTCCTTGGGGTATAGACACAGATGCTCTTTCTCTCTGAGTTGAGCGATGCCTTATGTTTGGCTGACGTCCTTTTGACGTTGGTGGAGTATCCCGGTTATCCTTATTCGGGTAACTCTTTTTAACTCTTGGATTTTGTTGCCTCTGTGTAGGCTGTTATCCGCCAGGGGATTTTGTCATTGGTTGTGATTGGCCTCTTCTGTTAGGCAGATCATCTTGATATTCAATGATAGGCTGAGAGCCGGATTCCGCTTGGGGAATGATTATTGATCTTTTTATGATTTTTCCTTTTGAAGGAGTGCCTCTTATGTAGGCGACTGAGGAATTGGAGTTCAGTGTTCGGCTGAGTGCCAAATTCCGCTTGGGGAATATTTATTGATGTTTTTGATTTTTTCTCCTTTTGCAGGGATGCCTCTGAGTAGGCGATTGGGGAATGAGGGATCTTATGTATCCCAGAGTATTATTTAGGAAGCCTCTGCAGGCTTAGCCTCACTCAGCGCTTTGAGTCGGAGAGCTATCTTCCACTGAGGAAGTGTTAAGTCCTTTGACTTGTATATACTGTTTGGATGATCGCACTTCCATTGGGGATTGCGTCGGTTTTGCTTTGATAGCTCTTGCTGGGGATTCGTTCCATGAGCTTGAGTTGAGGTTTTCTCTGGGGAGTATTATTTCTGCGAGCCTCTCCAGGCTCAGTTATTCTGAGAGTATTTTTTCGGCAAGCCTCTCCAGGCTCAGTTATTCTGTACAAATTGTTTGTTGGATTTTCTGTATCCTTGCATTTTTGCTTGCTGCTGTCATACACAAGCAATTTTCTATTTTTCTATTTTATGCGGTTGCCTCATGATAAGGTCTTTGAATGTGCGACTAATGTGTGTGTGATGCACAAATACAATTTTTTATTTTTGTTCATTTATTTAGAAAAGTGAGTGGCTCTCCCTATCCTCTTCTTCTTGGAGGACTTTCTGTCATTGACGCGAGGGAGTATTTTTGTGAGCCTTTATGCAGGAGATTATGGATTTTACAGGAACCCCTCCAATTTTCTTTTATTGACCGATTATTAATGGAATTTCGTACAATTTTTATGAAAAACCAATTCAGAGGCATAATCACATGGTCAAGAAAGAAAAGAAACAAATGGATATTTTTATTGATATTCACAAGTGTTTTTACAGAAAGGTTTACAAAGGGAAATTTCTGAAGAATGGCTGGCCAGGGTAGGCTATATACATTGGGCTTAACAATTATATCTGTAATTGCTGCCCTTCCCGTTCCCTAGTTGCTTCGGGTGAGATGCCTGAGCCAGGAGTGTAGATGCTGCAAGACGCTTGCTTCTAGAAGATTATCACTTGAACCGCCTTTCGGTTTTCGATTCAAGTGATCGTTGCTTGCTTTACTTTTTGCATCTTATTTTTTTTGCCCCTAATTTTTGCCTAGGACATGTCCTAGCGGGGATAATTTTGCCTTTGTTTTGCCTAGTACCCTTGTACTGGCGGGCTTTTTGTTTTGCCCTAACTTTTGCCTAGGATGCCCTTTTTGGGTTTTCATCCTAACGGGCTGATGCAAGCAACGTCTTCAAGCATAATACTTCTTTACCACGTCAGCGTTGACTGGGTATCGAAGTTCTTCTCCGTCCATGTCTGTGAGAATCAATGCTCCTCCGGAGAAGGCTCGCTTCACCACGTATGGTCCTTCGTAATTTGGGGCCCACTTTCCGATCTTGTCCTTTTGAGCTGGTAGCAATTTCTTCATCACCAGCTCTCCCTCATGGTAAATTCGAGGATGGACTTTCTTGTCAAAAGCCTTTTTGATCTTCCTTTGGTAGGCTTGACCATGGCATATGGCGTTCAGTCGTTTTTCTTCGATAAGGTTCAATTGGTCGTGTCGACTTTGAACCCATTCTGCCTCGGAAAGTTTTGCTTCCATGATTACTCTCAGAGACGGTATCTCGACTTCAACCGGCAGAACTGCCTCCATTCCATAAACAAGGGAGAATGGAGTAGCTCCCGTGGATGTACGTACTGAAGTCCTATAACCATGGAGAGCGAAGGGTAGCATCTCATGCCAGTCTTTGAATGAGACAACCATCTTTTGTACTATCTTCTTGATATTCTTATTGGCTGCCTCGACTGCCCCATTCATCTTTGGTCGATATGGGGAAGAGTTATGGTGCTGAATTTTGAACTCTTTGCACAGTTCTTCCACCATCTTATTGTTCAAATTGGATCCATTATCAGTGATGATTTTGTCGGGAATACCGTATCTGCATATGATATTCTTTCTGATGAAGGATGTTACCACCTTTCGGGTCACATGAGCATACGATGCCGCTTCTACCCATTTGGTGAAATAGTCAATGGCCACAAGGATGAACCTATGTCCATTGGATGCCTTTGGCTCGATGGGTCCAATAACATCCATGCCCCACATTACGAATGGCCATGGTGAAGCCAACACATTGAGTGGCGTTGGTGGGACATGAATGTTGTCGGCGTATGCTTGACACTTGTGGCATTTCCGGACGTATTGGTAACAATCCTTTTCAATGGTCGACCAATAATATCCTGCTCTGAGGATTTTCTTAGCCATTGCAGGCCCGGGGATATGGGTACCGAAAACCCCCTCATGTATTTCTTTGATTACATTTTGAGCTTCGACTTGGTCTATGCACCTCAACAAGACCGAGTCATAATTCTTTTTGTAGAGGGTTTCTCCAATCAACAGAAATCCCATGGCCCTTCTTCGGATATGTTTTTTATCATTATCGCTAGCCATATCAGGATATTCCCCTTTTGACAGATATTGTTTGATGTCATGGAACCATGGATGATCGTCAACAGCTTCATCTATCAGTAGGCAGAACGCTTGCTTATCGTGCCGCCGGATATTGATGATGGGCATTTCATGCTCCTTATCCAAGGCGAACATCGATGATAGTGTAGCAAGGGCGTCAGCGAACTGATTTTCCTCCCTTGGGATATATTCAAAGACGACATTTTGAAAGAATTGTATCAGGTCTTTGATATGTTCAACATATGGTATCAGCTTAGGATTTCGGACTTCCCATTCACCTCGCAGTTGGTGGATGACTAAAGCCGAATCTCCGAATACTTTGAGCTTTAGGATACCATTGTTGATTGCTGCTTGGATTCCTAACGTGCAAGCCTCGTATTCGGCCATGTTATTTGTACAGTCGAAGTTGAGTCTTGCCGTTAAGGGGATATGCTTTCCTTGTGGGGAGATTAATACTATTCCAATCCCCTGTCCAAGCATGTTGGAGGCTCCATCAAAATACATGGTCCACGCATCATCTTTTGGTTCTTCATGTTGTATACTCATTATATGCTCATCGGGGAAATCATCCTGAAGGGATTGGTAATCATTGGTCGGCCCGTGTGCTAGGTAATCAGCTAGGGTACTACCCTTGATGGCTTTTTGTGTGACATGTATGATGTCGAATTCTGATAATTGTACTTGCCATCGGGCGATCTTCCCAGTGATTATTGGCTTGTCGAACACATACTTAATTGGATCCATTTTGGAAACCAACCAAGTAGTATGCCTTATCATATACTGCCTGAGCCTTTGTGTTGCCCATGCTAACGCACAGCAAGTCTTTTCTAATGGCGTGTAGCGGGTTTCATAATCTAGAAATTTCTTGCTCAAGTAGTAGATGGCTCGTTCTTTCTTTCCAGTTTCGTCCTGTTGCCCTAGCACGGCTCCCATGGACTCATCAAGCACTGTTAGATAGAGGATTAATGGCCTTCCTTCGACAGGTGGCACCAATACTGGTGGATTGGCCAAGCACTGTTTGACCTTGTCAAAAGCTCGTTGACAATTCTCATCCCAAGTTTCGGAATGATTCTTGCGCAATAGCTTGAATATTGGCTTGCACGTGTCAGTCAACTGTGCGATGAACCTTGCAATGTAGTTCACCCTGCCAAGGAATCCTCTTATCTCCTTCTCGGTTTTAGGAGGAGGCATTTCCATTATTGCCTTTACTTTATCGGGGTCCACCTCTATGCCTTTTTCACTAACGATGAACCCGAGAAGCTTACCCGACCGGACTCCGAAAGTACACTTAGCCGGATTTAGCTTAAGCTGATACTTGCGAAGCCGATTGAATAATTTTCTCAAATATTGAATATGGTTCATCTCGTCTTTTGACTTCGCGATCATGTCATCCACGTATACTTCAATTTCTTTGTGGATCATATCGTGGAATAGCGTCACCATCGCTCGTTGGTAGGTGGCACCCGCATTTTTAAGTCCAAAAGGCATCACCCTGTAGCAGAAAGTTCCCCAGGGTGTAATGAAAGAAGTTTTCTCGCGGTCTTCTATATTCATCTTGATTTGATTATACCCCGAGTATCCATCCATAAAGGAATAGAGTGTGTTTGTGGCGGTGTGATCCACAAGTGTATCGATGTGGGGCAAGGGAAAATCGTCCTTTGGACTGGCACGATTCAAATCCCTATAATCAACACACACTCTAACCTTCCCATTCTTTTTGACGACTGGCACAATGTTAGCCAGCCATTCAGGATACTGGGATACAACCAAGAATCCCGCGTCCAATTGTTTTTCTACCTCCTCCTTAATCTTTAAGGACCATTCGGGCTTGATTCGTCGAAGCTTTTGCTTAATGGGTCGAAACCCCTCTTTTAAGGGCAACTTGTGTTTGACAATGTTGGAGTCCAAACCGGGCATATCATGGTACGACCATGCAAATACGTCCTTGTATTCCCTCAATAATTGAATCAATTGTGTTTTTATTCCATCACTGATACGGGTCCCAATGTTGACCTCTTTCAATTCTCGATCCTGCCCCAAATTCACGGTCTCCAATTCTTCTTGATTCGGTTGGAGTAGACGAGCTTCTTGATCTAGCAGTCTTTGCAGATCCGGAGAGATGGTCTCCTCATCACTGTCCAACTCAACCCATTCACCCTCGGCTTTCGGATCCCGGTCAGAGCGAGCAATCACAGACATAATTATTTATTGGTTCTGTTTAGGTTTAGAGTTTATTAATATTAATGAGAGAGAGAGAATAGAACAAAATGAGAGAATAATGTGTGAAAAAAAATGCCTCTTTATTGATATATGAGTGTAAAACTGTACAAAACCCTTTATTTACATGAAAAGGTCCTCATGATCTCGGGTACTGATCATGAGTCCCTAAAAGAAAAAAAATATGGAGGGGCCCTATCATGGCTTGCCTTTCTCTCTACTCCTGCTGCGGTAGAGGATTCTTGCTCACGTCGGGCGCCGTCGAATCGAAAGTGACCCACCCAGCATCGATAAGGTCTTGGACCTTATACTTGAGAGCTCTGCAGTTCTCCGTTGAATGTCCCGGTGCCCCCGAATGGTATAGACATTTGTCTTGTGGATTGTACCAATCGGGGTAAGGTGGATTCACTTTCTTTGGTGGAATGTAAGCTATAAGACGCGCCTCCACTAGCTTCGGCAGGAGATCGCTATAAGTGGTCGGAAGTTTGTCAAACTTCTTCACAGAGTTGTATTGCGATTTGCCTGACTTCGAAGTGGAAGAAGATGGGGAAATGGTTACAGTGTTGACTCCTCCTTCTTTCTTCTTCCCGAAGGCCTTCTTAGCTTCATATGGTTGGGAAGGCTTAGCCAGCTTCCCACTTTTAAGTCCTTGTTCCACCCTTTCTCCAATGGTGATGATGTCCGAGAAGAGTGTCGTTGTGTTCCCTATCATTTTATCGTAATAGGGACCAGTTAACGAGTTGATGAATAAGGACACCGTCTCCTTATCCGACAGCGGGGGCTCTATCTGTGCCGCCAACTCCCTCCAACGTTGGGCGTACGCCTTGAAGGATTCATCATTCTTTTTACTCAAGGCTTGAAGATCTGACCTATCGGGTGTTAGGTCGATGTTGTATTTATAGCGCTTGAGAAAGGCGTCGGCCAACTGCCTCCATGTATGTACTAGATTTCCATCTAGCTGCATATACCAGTTGAGTGCAGTTTCAGCTAAGCTCTCTTGAAAGCAGTGGATCAAGAGCTTTTCATTTGTGGCATATGCAGCCATCTTGCGACAGTACATGGTGAGATGACTTTTGGGGCAAGTCGATCCCACATACTTTGGGAAATCCGGCACTTTAAATTTAGGAGGGAATTGAATGTCCCTCACTAAGCACATGTCGGCGGCATCTTTGATGTCAAAATCATGCCCCTCCATAGCCCTTAGCCGATCTTCGAGGGCGTGGAATTGTTCCTTTGATACTTCGGGCTCTTTAACCATAATTCCAGCCCCAAGGTGTACGGCGTGTGGAGGATCTTTTTCATGCTCTTCCTCCTCTCCCTCATGATGGGACCCATGATCACTGTGATGAGATTCATGGACGTTGTGATGACGCATGAGTTCCATCATTTGCGCCATTTGGTCTTTAAGTTGTGAAAGCTCGGTTGTGAGCTTTTTGTTTTGCTCCTCCAATGCTTCCATTTTCTTGATCTTTTTTGCGCGTGTGAGGACAGAGAGATGACCAGCCACTTTCTAAAAATGAATATTTAATCTAATTAATTTATGGAATGAATACGCTCTTGACATGAGCTTGATAACCCTCCATTTTTAAGGCGCTGCCTTTTTAAAATAGAGTGTTACCACCCTCCTTGACTTATGATCTCTCCTCAACGGAGAATCTCGATAATTATGGGTCACTTTTACTCATGTCAAGAGGTATTGGTGAACCTAAAATGCATGGTTTATGAGGATGCATGATATCTTTATTGGTAATGATGCACATGCTCCTCATTTTTATTATATTTTTACACATGGTCTTTCCTCTCATGTCATGGTTTTTTCATGCATGGGGATTATTCTTCAGACCTTATCACGAGGTTATTTATTAATGCACAAACAATTACACATAACGAATGCACAAACAATTCACTCATCCACGAACAGTCACGAGCGAATCACGAGGTAGGGGTATCCTGCAGAAAGGTGCATATTCAAGGTAGGTTCTAACTGTTCTCACCAGTCCAAGGCCCCCAAGGTGCCCCCATTATAGGGACCCAATTCCTCTCATCGTAGGTCGATGGAAAGCTCCAACGCACCGTCGGACTCAAGTTCATGGTTATCACCTTGAGTGATGTTTTCCGACAACGGTCTACGGGCACCTATAGACCCATTCGACAACCGGCCGTACTAACATCCACTCCCTATGGTTAATCACTCATGCCCCCGGGTATAGAGGGAACTGTTGTGTGCAAAGGTTTGTGTGCAGTTTTTATTTCAAACAATTGCGGAATTTAAACATACAACAGTTATTTAAAAGCCACATAGATAAACATGTTATCATACAAGCAAGGGGTAACGAAGTAATTTTAACTATTATTTGTTAAAAATAATCTGTCACTAAATGGGACTGACTCTCGAGGCTTCCCCAGTGGAGTCGCCATCTGTCGCCACCGGCCCAAACGGGCCTCGGCGGTCGCGAAGACGGTCGAGCTCGCTTTTATTTTAGTTTTGAAAATGTATTGGATTATTAGAACGACTTGTTCTCAAACTGAGACCTTGTCGATCCTATCCAATTTATTTATTAAAACGTCTCACCAATCCATATTAATCCCAAGCGGGACCCTCCATGGATTAGTGGTTTTCGTAAAAGGAGGGTTCGTGGAGTCGCCACCAATGTTTTACTCAAAACATTGGAAAAAGGGATAAGGCAATTGATTTTAAAAATCAACTTTGGCCATTACAACCAGAGTTGGGTAAGGGAGTCGGTTACGCGTGGGGAAGGTGTTAGCACCCCACAGCGCCCCTTTCGGGTTCCCTATGACAGATTATTTTCTAAAATAACGACGTAAAATTACTAAATTACCCCTATTTATTATAAGCGATTATAAATTAACTATCTACATGATGACAGTTTAAATATGCACACAGAAAGCAGTAAAAGGAAGGATTTAAGAAGAAACCTCTTGAAGCGTGCTTTTATATATTGAGTAAAACTGGGAAGCTTTTTGGCGTTCCCTCGCTCTACAAGCTCGCTCGCTCCTTCCTAAAACTTTTAACTATGGAAATCCGGAGGATTTCCCTTCGACTAGGTTCGATCCTCAAGCAAAATGGCTCGGGGCTCAAGAACTTTGTCGGATCAACTCTCCGAGTGATTTCTAGGGCAGAACACTGCTCAAAAACCCCAGAATACTCAAGGAGAGGGTTGAAACTATCTGAAAAAGTGTGGAATGACGTCCAATTGACGTCATATTTATAGGGAATAGGCGCAATACGGCCTACAGAAGCAATACGGCCGTATTGAATTTTTTGAACTTCAATACGGCCGTATTGAGTTCAATACGGCCGTATTGAAATTCAGAAATTTCAATACGGCCGTATTAAGTTCAATACGGCTGTATTGAAGCTTCAATACGGCCGTATTGATTTCAGTACGGCCGTATTGAAGTTTCAGAAACTTCAATACGCCGTATTGAGTTCACGGCGGCCGTATTGAAGCTTCAATACGGCCGTATTAAGTTCAGTACGGCCGTATTGGGCTTCATTCCCTCCACTTCCTTATTTTGAGCTATTCTAAGACCTCTAGACCTACAGAGAACCCTCCTAGGGCCTTCCAGGAGTCCTTCTGGCTGATCTTCCTTCAGTCTTCGAGAGTCTTCAAGCTTTATTTCCGACCCGGACAATTTTAGGGGTCTACAGTTCCACTTCTTGTGCTACTTCCTTGGTGGTGCCCAAGGTAGATAGCCTTCCTTTGTGTAGGACTTTTCCTACCTTAGTTGTGTCAATAATGCACCCAATTTATGAAATATATTATTTGTTGGATATAACATATGAACCTTCATGGTTCCTTGTGACAAATTCTTTTCATAACTATCCAACAAATAATATAATCCAAAATTGCTTAGGAAATTTTCTAGTTGTATTTCCTTTGTTTTCTAGGAAATGCCTAGGTTACCACATAGGGTACTTTAGGCAAGATGTTCTAGTTTTTAGGACTAATGCATTAGTGTGCTATAGTTTTAGTCTTTTTACCTTTTTAGGTTTTAGTTATACACTTAGACTTCATCATGGGGAGGATCCTATCCTTAGCATTAGGGAGTCTAGTCTTTTTAGTTTAGAAAATCTTTTTAGCATTTTTAGTGGCACTCCTCTTAGGATGCACTTTCCATCTATATCATATACTATTACCTCTCATGCTTACTTTTATGTTTTTGTTGGTCATGACGTCCACCATAAAGAACCTCTTGATTTGAAGTCAAATCCTTTTCAAGAGGGAGGGAATGATGGAATAACACTAAGGTCGAGAAGACCAAGAGGTGATATACTAAAGGAGGCAAGAGGAATGGGATAGTAAGGCCATTTTTGGACCTTAGCTCCTAGGTTTTATAGCATTTATTTCTTTATTTCTATTTTGCCCTTGTCTTTAATTTCCTATTTTACCCTTGTATTTTGGGGTATTTTAGTCATACAATTTAGTTTACTTGTATTTCCAATTTTACCCTTGTATTTTGGGGTGTTTAGGACCTAGAATTTATTTTCTTTTGTATTTCCCATTTTACCCTTGTATTATGGGGTGCTCTAGATTAGTAGGGTTTTTAATTTTGGGCTAGGGTGTTAATTAGAGGGTGACACATTTTTGGTGCTTATTGGGTCTATTTTTGGTGTTAGAAAGGCTTAGGCCCAAGTGGAGGGCAAAGGTTGCATGGTCTTATCATGCACCTAGATATAGCCAATCTAAACCCAAAGATTCCATCCTTGGCCACCAAGTTGCATCTAGGGTTCATTTGCATTTCATTTGGAATGCATTTGCCTACTCCAAATGCAACCCTAGATGCCTCCCCTCCTATAAATACCCAACACCCCACCACTTGTAAATACTTTGGATGTATATGAATTTGAGTGAGCATTCTTATGCCTCAAGTCCCTATCCTTAGTCCCTAGCTAAATTCGGCTAGCCTACCTTCATTCTCCACCTTTGGAGAGTGATACCTAGAGTGGCCTCCACCTACCTTGGAGTGAGCCAACCTAAATCACCAAACACCATCTCCTAAAATAGCTTCCGCCCAAACACCTCCCTTCTCACGTCACTTCCTTTCCTTCACCAAGTACCTACCTTTGTCTTCCTTGTTGAACCTAGATCAAGGGCAAGGCTTCCTCTCCTTCATCTCTACGTCATTTCATGGAGAAGGAACCCATCACCAAGTCCCCGACTCGAAATCTTTGTGCTTTCACTTTCTTATTGTACGATTTCTCGATTCTTTCTTTTTGTTGAACAAGGCTTTGTAATGCTATTAACCTTTCTTCGTCTAGAGATATCAATTCGTCATACATTAAGTTCCAATAATCCTCGATAGGCAAATCATTCTATTTTTGCACGTGAACTGATTGCAAATTAATATCTAAAGGCAAAATGGCGTCATGCCCATATACCAATTTGTAGGGAGTAGTCTTTGTGGCATCTCTGGGGGAATTCCTATATGCCCATAGAATTTGAACAAGTGTTTCATGCCAACTTCGTGGCCTGCTTGATACATGCTTTTTGATTAACCCGATCACCACTTTGTTAGCAGCCTCGACTTGACCATTTGCTTGTGCATAATATGGTGTTGAAGTTATCAACTTAATCCCTCTCGATTCCGTATATTGAGCGACTTTTCGACCTGTGAAGATTGTGACTTGATCAGTAATAATTGTTTGAGAAATCCCAAACCTTGTAATAATGTGATCTTTGACAAAATTTTATGTCTTTTTGCTCGACATCTTTTAAAGGGATAGCTTCAACCCATTTTGTAAAATAATCTATGGCAACCAATATATATCTGTGATTTTTCGAGGAAGGTGGGTGTATTTGTCCAATTAAATCCATTGCCCATCCTCGAAATGGCCAAGGTTTGATGATCGAATGCAACTCACTTGCTGGTACCTTTTGTATTGGTCCATGTTTTTGACACTCTTCGCAACTTTTTGCGAATTCGATACAATCCTTAATCATAGATGGCCAATACAAACCTTTTCTCGACAAAACCCATTTCATCTTCTTTCCAGCCTGATGTGCTCCACAAATACCTTCATGAATCTCTGTCATAGCTATATAACTCTCATGACTTCCAAGGCACCTGAATAAGATTCCATCGAAACCTCTTTTATATAATTCATTATCTAGCAATACATAATTGAGGGCTTGGAGTTTGATCTTTCTTTCTACCTTTATATTGGGATTTCGCAAATATTCGATCAATTCGCTTCTCCAGTCTCATTGATTCGAAGAACCAACACTTAGAACCTCGAGATGGCCTATCAATTCATTTTCGGTATGAATCAGATACTCTAGACATTCCTTACTTACTTTATACCCTGATGCCATCTAAGCCAATTCATTCGCAATGCTATTCGAGTCTCGAGGAATATGTTGTAATTGAACTTCATCAAATGCGTTAAGTAACTGCACAGCTTGAGTTTTGAATTCAATTAGTTTTTCGTTTAAACATTTGTACTCTTGTGTTAATTGTTTGATAACTACTTGTGAGTCACCTTGAATCAATACATTTCGAGCGCCCAACTCTTCGAGAATTTTGAGTCCCGTTATTAATGTCTGATACTCAGTTTCATTGTTCGAGTACCTTTTGTTCGTTTCAAATGATAACTTAGTTGGGAACCCTTCGGGGGATATGATTAAAAGACCTATTCCAGCGCCCAATTCGTGTTTAGAGCCATCGAAATATAATTGCCAAGGTTTTGTGGTTAAGTAAATAACTTCCTTTGTCTCTTTCGAGTGGTCCGCGAGAAAATCCGCAATTATTTGACCTTTAGTTGCTTTTAACGGCTCGAAAGTTAACGAATATTCAGTTAATGCAAGTGCTCATTTACCAACTCGAGAATGTAAAACAGGTTTACACAACATATACTTAATCACATTACTTCGACAAAATATTACAACATCACGAGTCTTAATATAATACTTCAACTTTGTACAAGCAACATAAAGACTTAAACATAATTTCTCTAAAGGGGAATATCTAATTTCTGCCCCTACTAACATTCGACTTAAATAGTAAATGACTCTCTCGATGCCATTATCATCATCTTGCGCCAGCATGCCCGCAACAGTCGAATCGCTAGCCGAAATATACAACTTCAGTTGCTTCCCTTTAGAGAGTGGTGCAAGCACTGGAGGATGAGCCAGGTAAACTTTAATTTCCTCGAACGCTTTCTGGTGCTCTTCATTCCATCGAAATTCTTGCTCCTTTTTTAAACGTAACAGAGGAGAGAACACTTTAGTTTTACTAGACAAATTCGAGATAAATCTTCTCAAAAAATTTACTTTACCTAAGAGAGATTGAAGTTCCTTCTTGTTCGATGGAGGTTTAGTCTCCATGATAGCTTTCGTCTTATTTCGATTAACTTCAATTCCTTTCTGGTGTATGACAAACCCCAGAAATTCTCCTGCTGTAACACCAAAAGCACATTTTAGAGGATTCATTTTCAAACCATGTTTTCTCATTCTCTCAAAAGATAATTTTAAATGGTTTAGGTGGTCCTCTTTTTGCTTTGACCCAACAATTATATCATCGATATATACTTGTACGAACTTACCAATTAAATCATGGAATATCAAATTCATTGTCCTCTGATAAGTAGCACCTGCGTTTTTTAATCCAAACGGCATCATCACCCATTCATAGACGCCTAGAGCACCTGGACATCGAAAAGCAGTTTTTGATACATCATTAGCTACAATATAAATTTGGTTATATCCAGAATAACCATCGAGCAAAGTCATAATTTCATTACATGCAGCGGCGTCTATCATAGTTTCAACTATGGGCATAGGATACTCATCTTTGGGAGTTGCCATTTTAAGATCTCGAAAATCAATGCATACTCTGAGTTTTCCATTTTTCTTCATAATTGGCACTATATTCGAGATCCACTCGGGATATCTTGAAGTTCTGATGAACTTCGCTTTCAATAATCTCTCGATTTCTCCTTTGATTTTTTTAACTACTTCAGGAGCAAATCTTCGAGGACTTTGCTTCACAGGTTTCTTTCCTGGGATCATGGGTAGCCTATGCTCTACCAACTCTCGATCTAATCCTGGCATTTCATCATAATCCCATGCAAAGCAATCTTTGTATTCATGCAAAACTCGAATTATTTCCTCCTTTAACTCCCTTGCAAGAACTTGCTGATATAAGTTACTTTCCTATTTTCGACAGTTCCCAGATTAATTTCTTCAAGTGGGTCCTGGGACTCTAACCTATGTTCTTCATTGGTGGCCCTTTCGAATCCTAGGGGCGAATCATCGAAAATACAATCTAACTTGGGTTCTAGCTCTTGCTCTTTGCACTCTTTGGTTTTTTCGACCTTCTGGTCTCTTTCTATTTTTTCTTTTTCTGTTTGTCTCGAGGCAACTTGGTCCTCTCGGTTTTTCTCTGTTTTTTATTTTTCTTTGTTTTTTCCAACTTCGAGATCCACATTTGTTTTTTGTTTTTCTTTGTTTTTTCCCACCTCGAAGTTTACCTTTGTTTTTTGTTTTTCTCTGACCACAATGGCCGAACTATTCTTGCCATCTCCAATATATTGTTCTTCGGCCATGTTGGCCGTTCGATCGGCCACATAGGCCGATATTCGAGCTAAAAAGCTCGAGTAAGGATCTTCATCCTTCATTCTTCAGGTGGAGCCGAATCATTTTCGGCTCGAATCACAAATCCCTTCTTCACATCCCAGCAAAAGGTTTTCTTGACTTCTTCTTCTTCATCCATCACCCCAGAATTGTAAGCATCAAACGGTTTGGTCTTGGCAAATGCTGTCAATTGTTGATCAGCAAAATACATGCCAACTTCATACGTCTTCTGGCCAGCCTCGAGAACCTCTAACCCTTCATCATCATTCCAGAAGAAAATCTTCTGGTGCACCGTGGAAGGAATAGCACCTACCCCATAGATCCACTCTCGACCTAGCAAAACATTAAAATTTGCCTTGGATGGCGTCACTATAAACATGGTGGTTCTCTTCACACTCCCAATCTGCACATCAAGCAGAATCATGCCTTCAGGGTGTGAAGACTGTCCTGCATAGTCAGAGATCATTATGTTGTGAGGCTTCAAATCAGCTAAGGATTTTCCAAACCTCTTCAGCATTGTCTTGGGTAGGATGTTCACAGCTGCACCTCCATCGACCAAGACCTTGTTCACCTCTTGCCCCTCGATCATCAGTGTTAACAATAGGGGCTTAAGATGTCCTTTCATTTCCTCCGTAGGTGAATCGAACACAGCAGAATTGAATTTGGGGATAACCCTCGAGATTTGATTGACCCATATGATTTTGGATTCATAGTTGGGGTCATCAAAGAAATCTTCTCGCTGCATATCCTCTAGTTCATTCACAGACTCCATAGCCCCAGCATACTCTGAGGGTAAAATGGAGACTACCCCACAAATATCTTCTAAGGAATCCTCGAAGCCACTTTCAAAACAATCAGTAATCATGTCTTCATCATCCTCGAGGAACTTTTGAGATGATTCCCCTCTCTGAGGTACAGGAATAGAGAAGCGGTTTCCCCCCAACACCTTCAAAGGTAGCTTTTCGCATCCTTTGCTGTCTCCTCCACTGAGTCTTAGTTAAATTGTTGAACGGTTGTCGAAAGCCACGCCCATATCCTCCAGTCGTAACTCTATTAGGCCCTGTAATCGAATTTGGAGCCTTCTCAGGCCTTCCTTGCATTGGGTGTGCAGCATAACCCATTACCTGTTTCCCTTGACCCATTCCACCAACTATGGGCTTCGGAGGTGCATTCCATCTTCCGGTTGGGACATTCGCATTCGGCACGAAAGTATTACCGAATCTCGAGGAGTTATACATCTCCATCTTTCCTACTGGAGCATTATACTGAGGCATATGAACCTGCCTCATTGTTAACCCAGCATTTGGTCCAGTATTAGTCTTGGATTTTTGTTGAAGACTTTCAGCTTTATAGTTCCTCATCATATCCGATTCTTCAAAGGCTTTAGCAGCAGCCCTATCAAAAACAGCACTGCATCGAGGACACAACATAACCTCTTTATCAGCTTCTTTCTTCTTTGACAAGAACTCAACCAAACTATCCCCTTCTTTTGGGTAGATAAGTTCCTGCTCCTTAGCGAAATCCTCCATTAATTCCTCTAGCTTTTCCTCAGAAATTGGTTCGATGTTCTCGTCATCCTTGACAGCAATATCCACCATGTTGATCCCCATTGGAACTGGTTTGACATATCTAGTATGAGCAGCGAATGGGTCTGTGTCAACTTTCATATCCTTCTCTCCGAAAGCAAGGCGACCATCAGTAATCACCTTTTCGATCAAATCCCTGAAGCGTACACAGTTGTTAGTCCAATGACCATACATATTATGATAATTACAAAATTTGTTTCCTTTTCTTTGCTCGAATGATGGGATCTTATGATTTTCTGGGAGTACAATTTGTTTATCTTTTAGTAAGATATCAAATATCTTTTCTGCTTTAGTTACGTCGAAACTATATTTCTTAGTCGAATTTCCTTCTACATTATCCCCTGGTTTTAACATTTGACACTGATACATGGGGCCAGGACGTAGTTCTGCTAGGTTGATCTCAAAATCTTCACTTGAAACCTCACAGTTGGGATCTTCACAAAATTCGGAATTTTCTAAGTAAGCCACCTTTTCCTTTCGAACAAACTTATCAAATTTCTTTAATCTTTCTTTTTCTATTTTGATTTGCTCAATTCTTCTTACCTTCTCGGCTAATTGGGTCATGTCTCTCAACTATTCATTCACTAATTTTTTACGTATCGAGAAATCTAACCCCATTGCTGCAATCCTAACTAATTCATGTTCAGGTATATTAGTATAACATCGAGATTTCAATTGCCTGAATCTATTTAGATAGTCATCCAAAGTTTCATGGTTTTGCCTCTTAATGTTCATTAGATCGACTGTACTCACTTTCGTTTCTTCTCTGAAGAAATGTTCATGGAAACTACCTTCTGACTGAACCCAAGTGTGTATCGAATTCGGGGGCAAGGTTGTGAACCATGTAAAAGCATGTTTAGTCAATGAACTTGGAAAATATTTCATTTTTAAATACTCATTATTTGCCAAATCCCCACATTCGACTCCATACCTAGCTATGTGTTCGACTGTTGACTCAGTTAACTCTCCCGCAAATTTTGAAAACTTTGGTACTTTTATTCCTCGAGGTAGTTCTACTTGAGTTATATAATCTGGGAAGGCTGACACAAAATAAGGACGCTCATTTCGACCTACATCGAATCCGTGTCTATTCAGTATTCTTTCTACCATTTGATCTAAGTTGTCCTGTGGATTCCTATTAGGTCGAACTACGTTCTGACGAAAATTCTCATTCCCTCCAGGATTCTCCATTTCATTCAGATTCACACTCATGCCTCTCGAAGGTGTCCCATCACCTAATTTGTCTCCTATTTTATTTATCAATTCATACAAAGGAGTCATAATATTATGCATTTGCGTTGACAACAAATTAACCATGTCATGATTACTATGGTCCATTTGTTGTCGAAGAGCCATCATGGCTTGGTTACTAATACCCGTAGGTACATAACTTCCTTGTCTAATCAGAGAACCCTCCTGACTTGTCCCTACATGTTGATATGGGTCATGCATAACAAAACCCATGCCATTCGGCCCAGGATTATATCCCTGTGGGGATACATGCATTTGTGAATTCGGTCCTATTAACGGTATTGGCATTTCAACATGCACAGGTTGGGTATTTCACCAATTCTGTGGCATACCCCAGGGATATTCCTTAGTGACATTCGCTAGTTCCTGAGTAACATTTGTTTGCCTAGCTGTGTTTTCGAGTAACACAAGGGATGAGGACGTTGCCCCCTTGGTCACGTTAGTCACATTATCAAGATTAGAATTTGCTTGTTCTACATCTACGTGATTATTATTGTTCGTGCCTGTTTCTCTATTAGATGTAGACATTGTTCTTCCACTCCTAAGTCTCATGCAACACACATACCCAAAACTAGTCCAGTTACGTTTGATTTAAACGTGTCCCACTGGGCGTGCCAATTTGTTTACGGTGGATTTCGTTTTATGGATCCTTTTTACTCGAACTAGCACTACAACGGTTTCAATTTAGGTATGTAATTTAAGGTCCGAGAGTGTAAGAAGACAATTTAATAATCTCTACTTTCCAGATATTAGAAGACAATTTAATAGTTTCCGCTTTCCAGATATTCATCAACGATTATTAAGAAACAGTGTTCATGCACGTAGATGCTTAAATAAACAGAATGAACAACAGATATAATTCCTAGACAAATCATGGTTCATACTTTTCAAGCATTACAACATCATCAGAAATGTACGTGAATGAAAATGAAGTGATTATAAGGAACACTAAACTAAACTAATCCTAATCTAGAAAAGAAAAAAGAAGAATGGTCAAGAAGCAACCATACCCAAACACGATTCCACGCACGAAAGCCATAGCGCAGGCAGAGAGTGCTTCAGAGTGTAGTTTTAGTATGAAGTTTTCCGACCTTGTGACCATGCAGGCTTCTTGATTTTATAGAGTGAATCAATGACGGTTAACTCACTCAAACGTTCGTGCACGTAGGCCACTATGAGATAACTGCTACCCATTATGCTCATTATGTGGCTTCTAAAGTGAAACTTCTCATAATCGTTCTTCGCGTATACTAACTTCTCGACTTGGATGTTAACTGTCATTGTATGATCATAAACACCTACACAACTTCACCAAATCTCGAACATTGTTCAACTCGAAATAATTGTCTTCGATCTCGAATTCGCTGTTATTGGCAGGAGTTGATCTCAATATTTTTCGAGAAGTTTTATATATGCTTCAAAATGTTTTCGACTATATTTCTAGCACGAATACATAAAACTCCTAATACGTTCCAGATAGGTGTTCATCCTCCTCCATCTTTCGATTAGCTTCATAAGCACGTCTTTCAATTTCCCTGACTTTCGAGTAGTCTCAACACACACATAAACAGAATTGTCACTTGGCTTGCTTCAATTCCTTAAAAGAAGAACTTCTACAATACCTAAACATACTTTATAGCTGAAACCCACCAAGAAAATTTAGAACACTTACCATAACATGGCTTTGAATTTGATGTCAGTCTTCTTAAATTGCTTCACTGCATCTTCATCATGTCAAGTCTGATTATGCTGAAGGGTCTAATCCGAAGTTTCCTTTTTCAGAGAAACCAAAATCAAAGGGAGCTCCACTGGTTGTTAATTATTTCCCTTTCAACCATTATCATTCACTCTTCAGCATAAACACATAAAATTACATAGAATGAAAAAAATGTCACATTATATGATGCGTTCAATACATAAACACAAACAAGGTGAAAGCGTCAAATTATTTGACGTTCTGGGTATAAATTTTTAAAACGAAAAACATTATGATATTTGACGTTTTCTTTATGATTATAAAATCAAGAACCGCTCCTAACCTTTGCAGTACACACTGAATCCCTAACCGTGAATAGCATGTGCCTTCAAACAAAAAAGATCGCACCAAATGCTCTCATGATATATAAATTTTAATTAATGAAATTAAATTTTCTATCATAAATGCTTTCTAACCTTACTTTCAGCTTTGCCACTCGAGTTCCACGCAGCAAAACTCCCTGCAAATCTGTCGCATCAAACACACAATTCACTAAAAATTAAAGATTCAATTCAACATTTAACAACAATAATAATATAGACACAAACGCTGAACGAAATAAATATCGAGGTCACAGGATCAGCCATGGTACAGTAGCAAAGAGAGAGTGAAGGTTAAGAGCGGTTTTTTATTTTATTATCCTTTTTTATCTGCTTCAAAATCATAAAAAAAACATCAAACATCGTAACGTATGCAGCCGCGTTAAATCTTGGGGCTAACTATCCCACCCTTTGAGGTGCCTCCAACATAGCGAGGAGATTAGTCACTGCTACCGGCGGTGGATACTCCAGGAACGAACCAAAAAAAAAAAATCATATGAAATTTTTTTACGTAAAACGTCAAACGATTTGACGCTTTCACGTTGTTAGGGTTTATGTATTGAACGCATTATATAGTGCGACATTTTCTTCACTGTATGGAGTCTTTATGTGTCCAAAATAATTTATTTTAATAAAATGTTTTTTAATTAATTTATTTTAATAATTTTTTATTTTTTATTTATTATGGCCAAAAGGCCAAAATATAGGTTGGACAGTGCACACACGATGCCTTTTGTGTTGACTTTTTTTACCCTTTTTCAGGGTGCTCAGTTTACATATATTGTATTTATTTTATTCTAAACATTCCAAGATTTTAATAATTTATAATTTGCTAAATTTATTAAATAATATCAATAAGTTAAAACTGGACTCAATCGACTTAAATAAAATCTTAAATTTGAGTATTATGCATGAAAAAAACATATAGTTGAGAAGAAAAAAAAATTATTAGATAATTAATTACAACATATTTAAGGGATAATATTTCATTGATAATGTAAACAAATTAAATTCTTGTATTAGGTTCTTTCATTGTTTTGTAATAAGAGTTGTGTTATTTATATATAACAACTTATATTAAAATTCATATAATACTTTTTTTCTTTTTATATTTCTCTATCATATTACTAATTACATCTCAAAGTTTTTTCTCGCTTTCTCTTTCTTTATTGTAAGATTGGTGTAGCAATTATTATATAAACATCATTTATCTTGTCGAAATTGGTTGATCCGTGAGCTAAATTAAATTGAACATGGATCGAGACTTTGATTTGTTCTAAGACAAGTTTTAGCATGATGCATCTCTACTTATAAAAATTGAGACTACCTTCAGGAAAAATTTTAATGTGTCATCACTCGTGTATTTAGACTATAAACTTCCCAAAAAATAGACAATGACTATAGGTTTGTACTTTAGGCCCAAACTTAAAGCCGAATAGTAATGTTGCAAGCATAGTTTTTTTTTAATATTACTTGTGTATTTATCTCTTTTCATCAATTTATTTATTTATTTGATGATAAATATTTATTAATAATAAAAAGATAGACATAAAAAATAGTGTACAAATAATTATTGTAAATTTAGCATTCTTTTTTTATATAGAAGTCAATAAATTATTTTGTCCAATACTTTTGGAGCTTAAGTCTAGGCTTCTCTTTTTAGATGAATTTTCCCGTCCGTGGACCAGTAGCAAAGTTTTTATTAGGTATATATTCTATAATGATCAAATCTGAATATAAATACAAAGCAGCATTAGTATAACAATACTCAATATAATCTCATTCCCTCTCTGGTATTGACTAAATAATAATATATAATGGACTAAGTCTTATCGAACCATTATTTTCTCGCACGAAAAAATTAATAATCAAACTTAAAATGTGCTGCATGCTTATTCTACAGTTCATCTCAGGATCATCATGTACCACTACTTTGTACATGTACCAGTACCATGCTAAAACTCAGCAGCATACGAATCCACCCATTAAATATCATATGCCAAATTAATTGAATAACAAAGGATATTAATGATAAGAATTGAATTATTTGTTTACATCATCGACGAAATAACACTCTTTATATCCAATGAAGAATAAACAATATATAAATGATAAAATTCTCTTAAAAAAGACAAGTCTAAGACATTAATAAATGAAATAATAAGGTGTGAAACTATTTCCTCTCTTTACAAATTATAATACATCAAATTTCAACTGTGTGAACCAAGGACCTTGAAAAGGGTGTGAAAGGGCACCACCAAGAAGCATATATAGCATTGCCACTGATATGATGCCACTACAAGCGTGAGGGATAATGGTTGACAGGGAAATAAGAAACAACAATTGGAGCTTCCTTTGATTTTGGTTTGTTCTTTGGTTTCTCTGAAGAAGGAGATTTCAATTGAGATGATCCTTCAGCATGATCAGAGACTTGACCCGATGTAGATGGAGTAAAGCAATTCAAGAAAACTGACATCAAAGCCATTATTGGTGTAGTTTCTCTTTCTAAGGCAGCAAGTGCAAAGCTCAAATGAATTGTGTTGCTGTGTGAATGATATAACTGAGAAAACCTTAAATATTTATAGCATATGATATGATAAGACAAAGGAAGGTACCATGTTAGTCCATTTTCTTAGGGAGCACGGAGAAAACGTATATGGGACCACATATACATAGGTCTTTATTAATTTGAAAATTCATTGAGTCTTTAGTGGCTGCTTTTGACCTTTGTCCTCATAGTCTCGGAAGTTTGCTATGTTTGCCTTTTTGGATGTATGTCTTTGTTACATGAATTGAATTATTCATGCGATTAAGAGACATCATTGGATCGATAAAGATGCATTTTGAGCAAGAGATATACCCTAGTGATAAAATTCCACCTCAAGCTATAAAAGTTTCTCATTGAAAATAATAAAATCATTTTCCGAACCTAAAATATTCTTAAAAACATTGCTAACTTCTAAATAAGTGAAAATAATTTTTTTTTCTGTGATAATTGTGTAGAAAATTTCTTTAATCCTTATTTCCATATTTTTTTATGTGGAAGCCAAAAGTTCACATACCAACAAATTAATATTAGTTAATATAATATAATTGTTTTACAAAATTAGTTCAAAATAATTATTGTAATATAAAATTCCAACAAATTGAGTCTAAAATTAATAATTTTCTATATTTTTTTATTGAAAGTCAAAAGGAATTTCATTTTAAATTTGATTTTACACTACAATATATTCAGCACAAGGTGCGCAACAATAACGTGGAATTTCTATCGAGGATTACGTGTCTCTTTGTATTGTTGTGGTGTCATGTGTACATTTTTAGCCAATATAACCTTGAGTCTTGACACCTTCTGTGTTAAAGTTTGGTTTTCTTTTCATCTTTTACTTGATTATCACAAAACACAAAAGAAAAATTCTAGCCTTATTATTTGAGAGGGTACTGGTATAATTATAATTATAATTTTATTTTATATTTTATATTTTTAATAATTTATTTATATAATATTTATTATATTTATTCTTTTTATTTTTAAAATTATTTAATTATTTTATTTTTATTTTATATATTCTAATTTTATTATAATAATATTATTATATATTTAAATAGTTTAATGTTAATAATTTTTTAAGTATACTTTTTCCTTTTCATCTTAAATTTTTGAATTTTTGTATTATAATTTTAATAATTTTCTATTTCTATTATGTATTAATTATTTTCTTTTTTGAATTTTTAGGCTTTAGGATTTATTTATATAATATTTATGATATTTTATTCTTTCATTTTTTTAAAAATTATTTAATTATTTTATCTTTATTTTATATGTTCTAATTTTTTTGTAATAATATTATTACATATTTAAATAGTTTAATTTTAATTATTTTTTAAGTATATTTTTTTCTTTTTACCTTAAATTTTTTAATTTTTATATTGTAATTTTAATAATTTTTATTTCTATTATTTATTAATTATTTTCTTTTTTAATGTTTTATAGTATTATTGAAATTTTATAATTTTAATCTCTATAATTTGTGTTATTTATTATTTTATAAATACAATTTAAATTATTTATTTTATAATTAAATTAGCTTTTTTTTATAGATTTTTTATAAATTTATATAGGAAAATATATAGGAGAATGTGAAACCCCTCAATTTTTGAGGAGAAAAAAATGACCCATAGCAGCGAATGCAAAAGAGACTTTGATTTATTCATTCATCGATCGTATTCGTGGCAGGTTCGACGCACCAATGATCTCGATTAAGAAAGCAATGTTAGGAAACAACGTCGTAATTAGTGAAACCATATTTGACCACGTGAAATATGAGGTCAAGGTCCAAAGCAATTAAGCATGCACAAAATTCCCATGATATATATGAATTTTCAAAGAGTTATGTGGTCCCATGATGCTCTCCTTGCACCCGAAGAAAATGGATCTCTAACGTGGCAACTTCCTTGGTCCCATCAAATTACGCTATAAATATTTAAGCTAACCCTAAAATTCTTCATCCACTCAAACAGAATCTCCACTTCAATTTCATCGAACATAAGGCTAAACTATTCATTGTCATTTTTGGCTCAAAAAAGAGAAGGTATCAAATTAAAGACGTAGCAATTATATGATGGCAATGATGTCATTCTTGTTCAATTGCTTTGTTACCTCTTCCTCATCCCCATTAGCAAAAGTTTCTGATTCATCTCAATTGAATTTGAAATCTACCTCTTCGGAGAAACCAACAAAATCAAAGGGTGCTCCATTGGTGGTTTCTTATTTTCCCGTCAACTATTATCCCTCACGCTTGTAGTTCATGATCATGAGGCCTAAGGATTCCAAAACTACGCAGTCACGGTGCCATTTCTGGGGAGACTTGTCACTCTTGTATTGGTTTCTTTGATTCATTAATTTTTACATAATAATTTTGTAAATATTTTATTCTTATTTATTTATTTATTGATTTTCATAATATTAATGAATTTTACAATTCATATTATTGAATTTATATATCAAATAATATGAGATTATTGTAAAACTAATAATTAATACAACTATTTTATATTTTTTACTCGAATAATATATATAACTCGAGAAATTAACGGGAAACATACACGAGAGAGACCTAACAAGAAAAAGGGAAATAGACATGCGACGGGAAGAAGAAAAAAAATGAAAAAAGAAAAAGAGATTTCCAATACTAAATACAACTAACTATATCTATGACTTAGGGTGTATAATCTATTTCATTAATTGGGTCTTTAATTTTTATTTTTTTTTAACAGCCAAAAATATATTGAATATGTGGTACTATTGGTGCCACAAACCCAAAAATACAGAGTAAGAAAAAAATGTATGGGTGAGGCTGGGTAGCAATACAAATTTAATAAGCTCCAGATAATAGAGATTGTGGTTGTAGTTAAGCCCAAGAGAGAACACGTGTGGCCTAGTAGACTCGCCCAACCACCTCAATTAATCACACATTGGACTTCTCCAACCATTTTGCAAGCATTGAGATGGACGCGCTATCCATTGATCAAAGGTAAAGTCCATGAGGTCATTAAGCTTTAGCCACAACCACAGAGTAAGGTGTAAGTTGGCTTTCAATTCTTCTAGTGCATTCGCTCTTCTTCTGAAAATCTTGTTATTTCTCCCATTCCAAATACACCATACAATGACACTCCTAACAATGTCCCATCCCTTCATTTCGCGACGACGAAAGCATAACTGGGGGTACTGACAATAGTGTTGCCTCACTGTTTGAGGTAGAACAATGCTGATAGAGGTCCAAGAGAGATAATACTTCCACAACTGGTCAGCAATTGGGCAGTTGAAGATGAGATGCAATAATGTATCAGGATGCTCACTGCACATCACACACATTGAGTTTGGAGGAGGCAAGACAATGCCTCTCCTTAGAAGGTTTTCAACTAAAGGAAGAGCATTATGCAGCAATCTCCATTGGAAGAGCACAGTTTTAGGTGGGATTTTCAAATGCCAGATGTGAGCCAATAAGTCATCCACCTAACCTTTGTACTTGAGATCATGTAATGCCTTATAGGTAGAGCTGACCGAGAAGCGTCCTGACTTTCAATAGGCCACACCCAGTTGTCCTTGGCATGTTTTTGCAAGGCCACTATGGAGATTGCATGTTGAAAGTATGTCCATTGCTCTTGATCTCTCCCTAGCCAGTTCCTTCTCCATTGGAATTGCTAGTGCCAATCCTCTCCCTCCCAGCAACCCATGTCAACCAACTTATAACTTTGTTGCTTTGAGTTTACATACACTCATGGGACCTTATGCATCAAGCTTTCTTCTCTTATCCACACATCCTCCCAGAAATTAATTTCACCCCCATTCCCAATTCTCCACCTCTTAATTTTATCAAACCATTGTGACTGCTCATGACTTCCACAACATTTCTATAGATCCTTCCACCACTCAGACCATAATCTATGTTGTCGACCTCGATGTCCCCCACCTAACCTACCATGGCCACCATATTTTGAGTCAAGGACGCGACTCCACAAGATATCTTTTTGACAGGACAGGTTCCACTGCCACTTTACAAGCAGAGAGGCATTGAAACACTTCAAGTCCTTTATCCCCAACCCTCCTAGACTTTTTGGTGACGTGATTTTTTCCCAATTTACCCAGCAGATTTTCTTTGTCCCTTCGTCCATGCCCCAAAGAAATCGCCTTTGAATAGCTATCAAATTTTTATGTACTAATGTTGGCATCCTAAGGAATGACAAGTAATAGAGGGGGACAACTGATAATACTGAGTTAATCAAACAGATTCTCCTGGCCATAGATACGAACCTATGTTTCCAATTGACCAGCTTGTCTTGAATCTTCTTCAGGACTGGTTTCCATGTAATTGAACTCCTAGCTGAGGCCCCAATTGGAAGGCCCAAATAGGAGAATGGAAAGTGGAGTGATTTGCAATTTAACAAGTCTGCATACCTTTCTGTAAGATTGTTGTTCACACCTAAAATGTCCATGCTACTTTTGTGAAAGTTGACTTTGAGTCCTGATGTCAATTCAAAACTCCTCATGAGGCACTTGACTGTAATTACATTTTCCATAGTTGCCTCTCCAATAAAAATTGTGCCATCTGCATATTGTAGTAAGCTAACTGCCACTTTTTTCTCCCCAACTTGATACCCAGCAAATTTAGCTTTAGATGTTGCCATCCTCGTGAGCCCTGTAAGGCCTTCAGCCACGATAGTGAACAGGAACGGCGCTAGTGGGTCACCCTACCTAAGACCTTTCTGTGGAATAAACTCTTCTGTAGGACTTCCATTAACTAAAATAGACATGGTGCTTGTGGAGGCACTCCAATATCCAACTAATCCACTTATTGCAAAAACCAAGCCTCTTCATCATGTATGTCAAGTACTTCCAGCTCACAAAGTCATATGCTATGACAACCCCATGGAGAAGATTCCTATTTTCAATAAAGGCTGACTGAGCTAGATCAATTACTTTTGGGAGAACCTTTTTTAGACATTTTGCAAGCAATTTGGCTAGAATCTTATACATGCATCCAATGAGAGAGATAGGTCTGTAATCACTTAGTTGTTGGGGGTCCACTTTTTTTGGCACAAGTGCAATGAAGGACGAGTTTGACCTTCTTGGAAGTCTCCCAAACATATGAAATTCATTAATAAATCTGATGATATCCTCCTTCAAGACTCCCAACATTGTTTGATAAACTTAAAGTTGAATCTGTCTGGACCAGGACTTTTACTTCCATTACACTCCCACATAGCTTTCTTTATCTCTGACTCCTAAAAGACTCTTATTAGATCATCATTATCCGCCTCTGTTATTTGATTAAAAACAACCCCGTCCATTTTTGGTCTTCTCGAACCTCCTTCCGAGAATCGGTCTTTAAAGTAATTCCTCACTTCTTATTTAACTTGTTGTGGTTCCTCCACCCACACACCTGCAATTTTCAACCCCCTGATCATATTTTGTTTCCTCCTCCAATTCACTATTGAGTGGAAATACTTTGAGTTACAATCTCCTTCCACCAGCCACTTGGCTCTTGATTGTTGTCTGAGGATGGATTCATTTCTCTTTGCTAGAGTCCAAAACATTTCTTGCAATAGTACTCTGTCGATTCTTTGTGCGTCTTGCAACTCTCTATCATCTACTTTCTTATCTATCTCATCTAAGGAAGCCTCCACCTGACTCAACTGCTTTTGTACGTTTTCAAAGTTATCCCTATGCCATTGTTTCAGCTTCCCTTTCAGACCTTTGAGTTTTCTTTTAAAACAAATGCCCCTGTCCCTTGTACATGTATCTCCAACCAAGCCTTCTGAACAAATTTCATGAAATGTTTATCATGGAACCAACAATCCAATGATTTGAACGGTTTAGGTCTCCACTCCATATTAGCAACCTTCAATAGGATAGGGCAATGATCCAACACATTCCTTGATAAGATGAATTGTGTACTTCCTGGCCATGCTGTTGCCCAACTATTAGAGATGAGGAACCTATCCAGTTTGCTTCGAGCCATTCCATTAGGCCTATACCAAGTAAATTTCCTTCCCACTACTTGTATGTCTTCAAGCTCCATATCTAAGATGAAAGAGTTGAACTCCTCTCTGTGCACAACCTCGTGATCTCCAGCTACAACACCTTGCCTTTCTTGGGTTATCCTTACGCTGTTAAAGTCACCCAAAACACACCATTTATCTATAGTGCTTTGAGCTTTTTCCTGCCTCAATTGCCTTCATAGCTCTCATTTTTGTGTTAATCCACAAGGAGCATACACATTCACTAGTACTATGCGCTGCCCATCTTGCTTCCAAGTTCCTTCCAAGCCTAAATAACCAGGACCCATAAAAGTATTAGTTACCTCCAGGCATTCGTTATTCCACAAGCACATTAACCTTCCTGCTAAGTTTATAGCAGGAACTGCAACTGATTCAACATTGGTATCTCCCCACAAAGTTTGACATAATTTTTTGCTGACTTCCGATAACTTTGTTTCTTGTAGACACAGTACCTGAACTTTCTCCCTACACACCAACTTTCTTATATACCGCTATTTGATCTTTGCTCCCAATCCTCTTATGTTATAGGACATTATTCTCATTTATCACACTGTACTCGACCCTACCCTAATGCCCCATTTGGTCTTTGCCTTTCTTTTTGGTCACATTCTTCCATCATCCTAACCTTTTCAATTGCCTCTGCTTTCACTCCTTCACATGATACCCCAGAATTTTCCCTAGTTCCCATAGTTTGTGGGCTTCAGTTGTATCTCTTTTTAGCTAGAAAATAGCGTTGCAATTGACAATGTTTGAGTCAGAAAGTGTATTACTACGCTAGAAAGTAAATGGTTTTACCTTTTCTTTCTTTCGCATTGCCATTGTAGAGGTGCTACCCCATTCTTTCTGTGCAACCTTGTTTCCTCCACCTACATAGTGTATCATAGTACCCATAAGGTTTTCTCTTATGAATGGCTACCCCATATGGCTTAGCTGTGGAAAATTTGCACCACCTTGGCTAACCACGTTGAGTGAAGCAACATGCCCATTTGGTGGCCCATGGTTTGGTTCAAGGGCTGTGAGGCCCATCTTCGTTGAGGCTGAATTATTGCAGCGTCCTCCGTTGCCTGGCTGCGAGAGGTGTTCCTGATGGGGATCAATAAATTTTGGATTCGACTCGCTGGCCACCATTTGTTGGAGGCCCATTCCCACCACTTTCCCCAGTATTTTTTATGTTAATCCTCGTGTCAGAGCCATTAATGCATTCTACATTTACCAACTCCGCAGCCACTGCTCCATCCATTTCCTCCCTTATGCTTTGCAGTTTCGTGCTTGCCGATTTTTGGCTATCTTTTGTCCCATCCAATGGGTTTTTAATAATATCAATATTTATACGTCAGATGTGCACCTTTCAATTAAGTGATGACACTTACGGTCGGTTCCTCTCTCATTTTTAAAGGTGTTGTGGTAGTTTACTCTTATTATTAACTTAGGCCACAATTCTTTCTATTTATCGGGACTATTCTTATCTATACTCGCCCCTTCTTTTCTCTTATGCTTATTTATACTACTAATAATTTACGATACTCTTATCATATGATATTCTATCTCTAATAGAATCGATTTTAGGGTAACACCCTTCTCACTCCTTAATGGTAACCTACCACATCATTATATAATAATTATAACGTAACATTATCTATCAAAGAATATAAAGATACATGCATAAAATATTATATAACCACAACTCAATCATTCTCATCAATTGGCATAAATAATAGTTTTTCCTTTTGTTTATACATTTTAAAAGTCTGATATTATCTCTAACTAAAAGGCTAAATCTAGTTTATAAATATTTTTTTCTTTAATTCAACATAGTTACGGTCAAAACATTGACATGAAAAGAAAGGTTTGAGTCACTTTTGTCCTTTAACCTCAATTAGAAAATTTGTTTCAATATGTTTAAAAATTTTACATCGTTTAAAAATTAAGAATAGTTTATAAACATTTTCTCTCCTTATAATTTACTTAGAATTTTTTTAAATGACAAAACTATAATGATCTACCAAACATCAATATTTTGAACACGATTATTCTAACAATTTTAGCATTCGCCAAATAATGGGAAATAATTGTTAAACACACTCAACTGGGAAGATATGCTCTATTGAGTCTTCAAATCACCCAACAATAGTCTTTGTTATATATATATATATATCAAAAATCATTATTCATTGAAACAGGTATGTGCACTACTCTATTCAACTGTGAGCACCACACTAAATTTCTACAAAGCTTGCTTGCTGCAAAATCGCCAAGCCACGCGTGTTTGGGTAAAAATTTGAATTAATCGAATGTTATAAGTCAAAAAAATAATTCGACGAAGGTATCAAGGAGTCAAAAGGGAAATTGTAAGGGGATAACAGTAGTTGAGAGTAGTTAACTACGTCGCATAATGTGAAACCGTTATATATCACACGTGGAACTAGTATAAAATAACCATTCTTCAATATAACAACTAACACCTGTAAATACCAATTTTGTTCCATCAATTTTTTTAATAATTTCTTTCTCAAATCTCTAAATCAATTATTCGAGAATAAACGAATAATATATATATATATATTGTTTACGGTGGAATTAACCATCAAATCCTGGGTTCTTTTTATTTAGACTAGCATACGAACGTATTTCAATTTAGGTGTCTCACTGCGCGTTATCGTGTTACCGAGAATGGAGAGTAGGATGAAAAAGTCTTAGCAACTACTTGTTTCGAAATATTCTTCTATTACTACTAACAAGCGATGCTCATGCAAGCAAATAATAATATGAACAGAGTGAACAATATATATGTTAGCAATGCAAATCATAGTTCATTTCGTACAATGATCAAATTACGTTACACATGCGAACATATTGATCCCAGTACATGAATACACTACGTAATTAAACAAAGAACAAGAAGACTATTCTACTTCTACTCCTAAAAAAAAAGAAAAAAGTGGCCGAGAGTCAGTCATACCCAAAAACGATCTTGTGCACGAAAGCCATGTGTGTGTGTAGGTAGAGAGTGCTTCAGAGTCCAATTCTAGTATGAGTTTTTCGACCTCAGTAAAGGTCCGTACTCCTTGTATTTATAGAGCAATTAAGGGCGGTTGATTCTGTACATGTACGCTTTTGACTCAACCGCTATCCACTATCTTTGCTACGTGGTCTTGACTCAACTTCCTTTAACCGCTCTTCCCACGTTCCTTGTTTTCTCGATTGATTTTTTAGTAACCGTTTTGGCTTAACCTCCATGTTCTGACGGTCTCAACTTTTCAACTATTTTCGAGCAACACTTGTTTTTTCGAGTCCCATAATTTCATCATGTGTTGATTTTACTTCTCAGGCAGCGCTATCAATCTTTTCGAGTCACATGATTTTCGAGTATGCCTAACAAATGCCCCCCTAGGAATTTGGTTTCGATGAGCATCTTAGGAGAAAACTAAATTCCTATCAAGGTTGTTCTTCGATACTTCCTCGATTTGTTTCTTGATGTTCACTTTTCTTGACGTTAACTTAATCTTTCTTTCGATGAAAACCTATTCTTGTAAGGTACTGACCATTTGGATGTGACATCGATAGCTCTGACGGCGCATACTTCTATTTTTCCATAAATTTGCCTTCTGATATGAAACGTTTTGGCGGTTGTTTTGGAAATTCAATTTAATATTTCAAATAATCTTGCCTAACCTAACCCGTTTCAACCTAGGCCCATTTACCTCGTTTAAAACCCCTTTTTCACCCTAGGGTTAAATTGTTTTCACCATTCTCTTCCTTCGTGCCCAAGTTTTCTTGCTCACTGTTTCTTTTTTGCTCTGGTTCTTGATCTTCTTCTCAGACCGTTCTCTCTGTTCTTGCTTTTGTTTGTTATGGCTTCTTCTGCTGCGTCCACTTCTGCTGCCGTAGCTTCTTCAATGTCTCCTACTGCCACCACTTCTTCCCCTATTTTGATTGCTACTACTTCTGCTGCTATGCCCACCACTCCGGTAACCACTATGGCCACCGCAACTACTATCCAGGACACTCCTCTGCTACTGACTGGTGCTCAGGTTCAAAAGGTCAAAGAAGGTGATGACACTTTCATTCCAATTCCAGGCATGGAGGAGGCTAGTTTGAAAATATACCAATCTCAGGTACTTCTTCCTTTTTCTCTAGCAGATGGTTCTGTTCATGCTTTCCTTGGTCCTTTTGCTGGTCAAAATACCAAGAGATATGGTAATACCCTTTTGCCTGAGGACTCCACCACCCTACCTTTCATTTATTCCCCAGAAATAGACCTAAACCTTTTTGGGGATACTACCAAAATTTTTAGAGCGTTTCCCCCCGTTAAAGAAAGGCACCTTTCTTGGTTAGCTCGTGTAGAGGCTTCTATGTCCTCAGAATGGAAAGAAACAGGTATTTTTGAATTTATCCAACTAGCTAAGTTCGACCTCCACCTTTTCGACCCTCAAATGCTCCTTTCTGCTATCTTCTTCTGGAATAGAGAGACTCGGGCTTTCGAGTTTCCTTGTGGCTTCATTTGCCCGACGTTACTTGATGTTGCTGCTATAACAGGGTTAAAGCCTATTGGAGATAGGTTTTATCCTGACGCCTTTGAAGAGGAAATTTCGATCAAGGATACTTCAATTTCTTGGGATAAGAAGACCTATTTGGCCTTTATTAACGCGCATATGGGACAACCTGACACGCCTGTCTCACCTTCAGAACATATTGCCTTTCTTATGTACTGGTTGTCAGCCTGTGTCTTTTGTACCCCTTCGCTTCAAGTCCCAAAATATTATTACAATTTAGCTCAAGCCCTTCATTTGCAAAGGAAAATCTGCTTAAGCAAATTACTTCTGGCCTCTCTTTATACTTGTCTTGATGAAGCTTCTGAAAGTCTTGCTCGAGAATCTGGGCCTCGAAATCTCTCTGGCCCGTTATGGCTACTTCAACTTTGGCTCAACGCGCTATTGGAGAAGAAACTTCATTTGCCCTCAAAACCCATTCCCATATGTGAACTCGAAGGAGCTCGTTTAACAACCCTTACCCCTCGAAAGCGTCTGGTAGACAATTTCGAGAAATATATTAGAGCCATCCTTAGCTTTACTGACTTCACTGAAGATTTAGCCCCTTTCATTCGACCGAACTTGATAGGCCCTACATGGTTGCGCCAAAATAACCAAGTTGGTAGCATCAGTCCAGCTTCAACTGACCTGTGGTTTGGATTCTTGTCTTGGGATGTGATCATGTCGGGTATGAGGCAAAAAGATGTCAGACTTTATCCTTATCAGCCCCAACTTTTTGCTCGACAGTTTGGACTTTGCCAAATGAAACCTCTTCCCCTTCGACGTAAAGAGGGCATTGATGCGGATATTTGTGTCGAAAAAGGGAATTATGAAGAAGTCCTTAACTTCATCCTTCGCCCTGATAAAGAACTTAGGCTTACACCGACCACCTTTTCTCCTTCCTTCTTAGTCTCAAAATGCTACCTTCGATGGTGGTGTTACTATATTGTAGATAAACTCACGATTTTGATGGCTTTCTGAAAAAGCTGATTAGTTCTCCTCTTTCTTGTTCGCAGGGGCCTAAACAACCAGGTACTTTCAAGAATCAACTTATCATTTATCAATTCGAACAATTTTTTAAGGTTTGTTATCGACCTGACAATGCGCACCGAACCATTTTTGACGCTTCTGTCTCATTATCGAAAATGGTACAACGGAACATTCGCTCAAAAAAGGTAATAAATCCTCAAGGTAAAACTGATTTCGAAAAATTTTGTCCAAAGCATATACCTCCTCTTCCAAATGCCTTTTTTGGTCTAGTTAAACATGTATCTCATCCTCCTTGGGTGAAAACACTCGACCCGTTTTACCTTGAGCGCAAAGAAGTTCCTGTAAAGAATAAAGTTACCTACGCGAGATGTTCCGTGTACGATTTTCCTCGAAACAAATGGTGGCCATTATGTTGGGTCAATAACATTAACCCTCCTCCTGGTAAATATTTTTCACCTCCTTCTTCTTCGCGTATACCTTAAACTTGTCTCACTTCTTTGCTCGACACTTGTAGCTGCCATCCCTCAGCGTGTTCCTCGACATGTTGATCCAACTCCTGATTGGGAGAGTGACGATGACGAGGATAAGGAGACATCGAAAAAGGGTCGAAAGAGAAAGACCGCTGCTGACAAGGTTTCTTTACGTTCTAAGGTATACCTGTTTGGATTGCAGTTTTTCTCGAAACTAATATTTTATCTTACCTTCTCGAAATTCTACTCTACAGAGTATTGGAAACTCGAAGAAACAAAGAATAGGTTCAGACAGTACCAAAACTGTTAAGTATCTTACCTCAAATATTAAGATTATTTTCTTGCTCGTTTTTCATACCTAATCAATTATTTTCCAATTCAGGTCTCGACCACAAAAAAACAAGACAAGGGGAAAGGTAAGATGGTCTTGCCTCTTCCCAAAAAACCTCAACAATCCTCTGGCGAGAAGTTGCTTAAAGACGCCATGAAGTCCGTTCCTAAGGTATCTCAATTTCGACGTCTTTCCTCCTTTATATTTCTCTTATGCTTTTAACCGTTCTAAAATCCTATTAATAGGATATTGCGATTATCCCACTGGATTCTTCTCAAGGGGTGTCTCAAGAGGTGCAGAAAACGTACCTTTTGCCACTGAGGTAACCCAACATGTTCATCTTGTTATACCTTGTGACTCAAATTTCCTCTTGATGTTTAGCCTGACTTCTTCATTTCCTCAGTTGTCTACTCCTCAAGTGGATGTTGCGGCGCTTGCCTCTGCCATGGCTTCGATAGAAGTTCCCCCTCCTGTCGAAGAGGGTAAGATTCCCCAACCCGAACCTTTGACTAATATGGAGACGCGGCAAGACTCCGCTCAAGGTGAACCTTCTTTCGAACTACAACCTCCCTTGGATCCGAACCAGGGTATATTTCTTTCGACTTTAATCTTTGATATGATACATTGTTAATGGAAGTTTCTTATGTATTTACTTTTGTGCAGGTTCAACTGAGTCCCCTAGACCTTTTACTACTTCTCCTTCGACCCAGGGCGGTGCTACTTCTTCTGTCCAAGGTCTCTCCTTGATTCCCTCTCCAGATCTGGATTTGATGAGTTTCTTTAATGACGAGGACGAAGATATCAATACTATCTTCGAAGTGTTGGACAACTGGACGAGTGGTCCCTCTGGGTCAGAGAAAGACAAATTGAAGGTTGTTGAGCCAGCTTCTGACACACCTTCTTACCAACCCCTACTCGACTCTTTTCGCTCGAAGGCATACGTTAAAGATCTCGATCAAGCCTTCCTCATTCCTGAATTCAAAACGGAAGTGCAACAAATGATTGATGAGTTGCTCAGTTATTCGGACCTTCCTTCTGATATTTCTTTAGAGCTTCAAGCATTTATCAAGCCCTTTAGCCGCGCCTGGGAACTTCGAACTCAGTGGTCTATTGCATATCAAGAAGTGACTCAAATTGAGGTCGAAACTGAAGGAGACCGTGCTAAGCTCGAGAAACTCCGAGACGAGTTGGTTTCTATCAAGAAATCAACGGAAGAAATGATTTCTGCTTTACAAGCATTGCAGAAGGAGGAGGCTGATATCGAACGTACTATCGAAGCCTTAAACCACGAGCTTGACAAAACTCGCTCGAAGAAGGATGGAGTGAAAATTAAGAGTCAAGAGATCAAGCAACATCAAACAGGGCTTAAGGAAGAGGGCAAAGCCATTTCTTCTCGGTTAGCAAAGACTTTGGAGCAGAAGAGGCATTTAGAAGCTCAATGTGCGTCTCGCAAAAAGAATCTGGACGAGGCTTACAAAGCTTTCGAGGATTTCAAGAAGCAATTTTTGCAATAATTCATTCTTCTTATCTACTTTTCCAACCTTTTAGTTTATATTTGCCTTGTATTGAACAATTATTCTTCTGCTCTTTTATGGAAATGTTTTAAATATTTCCCATTTATGACTTTGCTTGCACTTGAATTATTTATCTCCTTAATTACATATGCGTTCTTTGAATATACTTGCTCGACTAGAAATGGGCCTTCCCAATTATATGACCACTTCCCCAAACATCGAGATTTTTGATCCATGGGAAGTATAACTTTTAATACCAATTCTCCGACTAGAAAACGTTGCATATTCACTCTCTTATTATAAGTTTTCTCGACTCTTTCTTTCTGTTGAACAATATTCTGTAACGCAATTAATCTTTCTTCCTCTAAAGAGATCAACTCATCATACATCAAGTTCCAATAATCCTCCACGGGTAATTCATTTTGTTTTTGTATATGAATTGATTGTAAGTTAATATCAATAGGAAGAATAGCCTCATGGCCATATACTAATTTATATGGGGTTGTTTTCGTGGCATCTCGAGGTGAGTTCCTATATGCCCATAGTATTTGGACGAGAGTTTCATGCCAATTTCGAGGTTTATTTGATATGTGTTTTTTGATTAAACCAATTACCACTTTATTAGCAGCCTCAACTTGACCATTAGCTTGGGCGTAATATGGTGTTGAAGTTACCAACTTAATTCCTCTTGATTCTGCATATCGAGCAATGTTTCGACCCGTGAAAACCGTACCCTGATCAGTAGTGATTGTTTGAGGAATTCCAAACCTTGTAATAATGTGATCTTCGATAAAATCAATTATATTTTTTTGCTCGACTTCTTTTAAAGGAATAGCTTCAACCCATTTTGTAAAATAGTCTATGGCAACTAGTATATACCTGTGGTTCTTCGAGGAAGGTGGGTGTATTTGTCCGATTAAATCCATTGCCCAACCCCGAAATGGCCAAGGTTTGATGATCGAATGCAACTCACTTGCCGGTACCTTTTGTATTGGTCCATGCTTTTGACACTCCACACAACTTTTTGCGAATTCGATACAATCTTTAATCATAGTAGGCCAATATAAGCCTTTCCTTGACAAAACCCATTTCATCTTCTTTCCAGCTTGATGTGCTCCACAAATGCCTTCATGAATCTCTGCCATTGCTATATAACCTTCATGGTCTCCCAAACATTTGAACAAAACTCCGTCGAAGCCTCTTTTGTACAATTCATCATTTAGTAAGAGATAATTGAGAGCTTGGAGTTTAATCTTCCTTTCAACCTTTATGTTAGGATCTCGCAAGTATTCGATCAATTCGCTCCTCCAATCTTGTTGACCTGCTGAACTTATATTTAGAATTGCTCGATAGTCTAACACTTCACTCTCTGTATGAATCAGATATTCAAGATACTCTTTGCTGATTTTATATCCAGAGGCTATTTGGGCCAATTTATTTGCAATATGATTTGAGTCCCGGGGAATGTGTTGTAACTCTACTTCATCAAACGTGTCAAGTAATCGTGTAGCTCGAGTTTTGAATTCAATTAATTTTTCATTTAAACACTTATACTCTCGAGTTAATTGTTTGATGACCAGTTGTGAATCTCCTCGAATTACCACATTTTTAGCGCCTAATTCTTCAAGAATCTCAAGTCCAGTAATCAATGCTTGGTATATTCAGTTTCATTATTCGAGCATCCTGTATTTGTTTTGACTGATAACTTCGTTGGGACCCCTTTGGGAGAGATGATTAAAAGACCTATTCCGGCGCCTAACTCGTGTTTCGAGCCATCGAAATATAATTGCCAAGGCTTGGTGGTTATGTAATTAACTTCTTCAGTTCCATTCGAATGTTCTGCAAGAAAATCTGCAATTATTTGTCCTTTAGTTGCTTTTAGCGGCTCGAAAGTTAATGAGTATTCGGTTAAGGCAAGTGCCCATTTGCCGACTCGAGAATGTAACACAGGTTTACACAACATATATTTTATCACATTACTTCGACAAAGTATTACAACATTACGAGTCCTAATATAGTACTTCAACTTAGTACACGCAACATAAAGACTTAAACATAATTTCTCTAAAGGGGTGTATCTAAGTTCTGCTCCTACTAACATTCGACTTAAATAGTAAATGACTCTTTCGATGCCATTTTCATCATCTTGCGCCAGCATGCCCGCAATAGTCGAATCATTAGCTGAAATGTACAACTTCAGTTGCTTCCCTTCAGAGATTGGTGCAAGCACTGGAGGATGAGCCAAGTAAGCTTTAATTTCTTCGAATGCTCTCTGGTGCTCTTCATCCCATCGAAATTCTTGCTCCTTTTTTAAACGCAACAAAGGAGAGAATACTTTAGTTTTACCCGACAAATTCGAAATAAATCTCCTCAAAAAATTTACTTTACCTAAGAGAGATTGAAGCTCTTTCTTGTTCGATGGAGGCTTGGTCTCCATGATAGCCTTGGTTTTGTTCTTGTCTACCTCGATCCCCCTCTGGTGTATAATAAATCCCAGAAATTCGCCTGCTATGACACCAAAAGCACATTTCAATGGATTCATTTTCAAACCATATTTCCTCATTCTCTCGAAGGCTAGTTTCAAATGATATAAATGGTCTTTCTTTTGTTTTGAGCCAACAATTATGTCATCAATATAAACTTGCACGAACTTACCAATCAAATCATGAAAGATTAAATTCATCGCTCTTTGATAAGTCGCACCAGCGTTTTTAAGACCAAATGGCATCATCACCCATTCGTAGACGCCTAAGGCACCTGGGCATCGAAAGGCAGTTTTCGACACGTCATTCGCTGCAATATAAATTTGATTATATCCAGAATAACCATCTAACAAACTCATAATCTCGTTACCTGCAGCGACGTCTATCATATTTTCAGCAATGGGCATAGGGTACTCATCCTTGGGAGTTGCCATGTTGAGATCTCGAAAGTCAATGCAAACTCTGAGTTTTCCATTTTTCTTTATAACTGGCACTATATTCGAGATCCAGTCAGGATATCTCGAAGTTCTGATGAACTTTGCTTTCAGCAATCTCTCAATTTCCCCTTTGATTTTCTCGATCACTTCAGGAGCAAATCTTCGAGGACTTTGTTTCACGGGCTTCCTTCCTAGGATCATTGGTAGCCTATGTTCTACCAATTCTCGATCCAAACCTGGCATTTCATCATAATCCCATGCGAAGCAATCTTTGTATTCATGCAAGACTTGAATTATCTCCCCTTTCAGCTCCCCTTGCAAGAACTTGCTAATGTAAGTAATCCGCTTATTTTCGATAGTTCCCAGATTAACCTCTTCGAGCGGATCTTGGGATTCTAACTTATGCTCTCCATTAGCGGCACTCTCGAAACCCAAAGGTGAATCATCAAAAATGCAATCCAGTTTGAGTTCTAGCTCTGCTTTTTCTTTTTGCTTTTCATTTTTATCTGAGACTCCTTCGTCCCTTTGATTTTCTGTTTTTTGCTTTTCTTCCCTCTTTTTCCCGATTTCGAACTCCTTTTCTTTTTGTTGTTTTTCTTTTTCCTTTATTGATTCGAAATCCATCTCTTCTTTTTTTTTTTTTTTTCTTCAGCCAACATAGCCGTGCTAACCTCATTGTCAAATTGATCTTTATCGGGCAAATTGGCCGTTTGATCGGCCACGTAGGCCGATATTCGAGCTAAAAAGCTCGAATAAGGATCTTCGTCCTTCATGCATCCAAAGGAGCCGAATTCTTTTCGGCTCGAATAACGAATCCTCTCTTTACATCCCAACAAAAGGTTTTCTTGACACCTTTCTCTTCATCCATCACCCCAGAGTTGTAAGCGTCAAAAGGTTTGGTCTTGGCAAATGCTGTCAGTTGTTGATCAGCAAAATACATGCCAACTTCATAAGTCTTCTGATCAGCTTCGAGAACCTCTAAACCTTCATCATCGTTCCAGAAGAAAACCTTCTGGTGTACGGTCGAAGGAACAGCACCTACCCCATGAATCCACTCCCGACCTAGCAACACGTTGAAGTTTGCTTTGGAAGGTGTTACTATAAACATGGTAGTCCTCTTCACACTTCCGATCTGTACATCGAGCAGAATCATACCTTCAGGATGTGAAGACTTGCCTGCATAGTCGGAGATCATGATGTTATGGGGTTTCAGATCATCCAAGGATTTCCCAAACCTTTTCAGCATTGTCTTAGGCAAAATATTCACAGCTGCGCCTCCATCGACCAAGACCTTGTTTACCTCTTGCCCTTCGATCATCAGTGTTAATAATAGGGGTTTGAGATGTCCTTTCATTTCCTCTGTGGGAGAGTCGAAAACAGCAGAGTTGAACTTAGGGATAACCCTCGAGATTTGATTGACCCATATGATTTTGGACTCATAATTGGGGTCCTCGAAAACGTCTTCCCTGATGATATCCTCTTGTTCATTCACGGATTCCATAGCACCAGCATACTCCGAAGGTAAAATGGAAACTACCCCGCAAATATCTTCCAAAGAATCCTCGAAACCGCTCTCGAAGCAGTTTGTTATCATGTCTTCATCGTCTTCGATGAACTTGCCAGAAGATTCCCCTTTCTGAGGAACTGGGATCGAAAAACGATTTCCTCCCCTACCTTCAAAGGTTGCTTTACGCATCCTTTGCTGCCTCCTGCATTGAGTTTTGGTTAAGTTGTTCAATGGCTGTCGAAATCCACGTCCATATCCCCCAGCTGGAATTCCAACATTCCCTGTAGTCAAGTTCGAAAATTTTCCTGCATTTCTTTGTTCCGGGTTTCCCATGCTAGTCATTACTTGTTTACCTCGACCCATCATAGACCTAGGTGGTGCGTTCCATGTCCCGACAGGCACATTCGCGTTCGGCACAAAAGTATTGCCGAACCTAGACGAGTTATACATCTCCATCTTCCCAACCGGGGCATTATATTGAGGCATATGAACTTGCCTCATAGTCAGACCAGCATTCAACCTAGCATTGGGCTTCATTTTTTCACGCAGCTTCTCAACTTTGTAATTCTTCATTATTTCAGACTCCTCGAAAGCCTTAGCCGCTGCTCTGTCGAAGACAGCACTGCATCGAGGACACAACATGACCTCTTTATCAGCTTCTTTTTTCTTCGATAAAAATTCCACCAGACTATCTCCTTCCTTTGGGTATATGGGTTCTTGCTCTTTAGCAAAATCCTCCATTAACTCTTCGAGCTTCTCATCAGAAATGGGCTCAATGCTATCATCGTCCTCAGCAGCGACTTCCACCATGTTGATGGACATCGAAACTGGTTCAACATAGCCAGTATGGGCAGCAAATGGGTCAACATCCACTTTCATTTCCTTCTCTTCAAAAGCCAGGCGACCATCAGTAATCGCCTTCTCGATGAAATCCCTGAAACGCACACAACTGTTAGTCCAATGTCCATACATATTATGATATTTGCAGAATTTCTTTCCTTTTCTTTGCTCGAAAGGTGGAATTTTATGATTCTCTGGGAGTATAATCTGTTTATCTTTTAACAAAGTATCGAATATCTTTTCTGCCTTACTAACGTCAAAACTATATTTTTTAGTCGAATTCCCTTCTATATTACCTCCTGGTTTTAGCATTTGACATTGGTACGTAGGTCCAGGGCGCAATTCTGCCAAATTAATCTCGAAATCTTCACTTACAACTTCATAATTAGAATCCTCATTTAACTCAGAACTTTCTAAATACGCTATCTTTTCTTTTCGAACGAACTTGTCGAATTTCATCAACTTTTCCTTTTCTAATTTAATTTGTTCAATCCTCCTCACTTTCTCAGCAAGTTGAGCCATGTCCCTCAATTGTTCATTTACTAATCTTTTGCGTATTGAGAAGTCTAAACCTGTGGCGGCGATTCTAACCAATTCATGTTCTGGAATATTAGTATAGCATCGAGATTTTAATTGCCTAAACCTATTTAAATAGTCATCTAATGTTTCATTACTTTGCCTTTTGATATTCATTAGATCGACTATACTAACCTTTGTTTCCTCTCGAAAGAAATGCTCATGAAAGCTACCTTCTAGCTGTACCCAAGTATGTATCGAATTAGGAGGCAGGGTGGTAAACCAGGTAAAAGCATGTTTAGTCAACGAACTTGGGAAATATTTCATTTTCAAGTATTCATTATTAGCCAAATCCCCACATTCGACCCCATACCTAGCTATGTGTTCAACTGTTGACTCAGTTATATCTCCTGCAAATTTCGAGAATTTTGGGACTTTCATTCCACGGGGTAATTCTACTTGTGTAATATAATCAGGAAAGGCTGACACAAAGTATGGGCGTTCATTCCGACCTACATCAAATCCATGTCTATTCAATATCCTTTCTACCATTTGATCTAAATTATCATTAGGGTTCCTGTTAGGTCGAACTATGTTTTGCAAATTTCCATGCCCCCCAGGGTTTTCTGTATCGTTCAGATTCACACTCATTGCTCTCGAAGGAGTCCCATTACCCAACTTATCTCCTATTTTGTTTATTAGCTCGTAAAGGGGTGTCATGATGTTGTGCATCTGAGTAGACAACAAATTGACCATGTCATGATTACTATGGTCCATTTGTTGTCGAAGGGCCATCATTGCTTGATTACTAATACCCGTGGGCATGTAACTACCTTGTCGAATTAATGAACCCTCCTGACTTGTTCCTACATGCTGATACGGGTCTTGCATAACAAAACCCATGCCATTCGGCCCAGGATTATAACCCTGTGGGGATACATGCATTTGTGAATTGGGTCCTATTAGCGGTATTGGCATTTCGACATGCACAGGTTGGGTATTTCGCCAATTCTGTGGCATACCCCAGGGATACTCTCTAGTAACATTTACCAACTCTTGAGTGATATTATTATGCCTAGCATGGTTTTCAAGCAACACAGGAGGAGATCTTGCCCCCCTGGTCACATTGGTAGCATTATCAGGATTGGAGTTAGGCTGTTCTACATCTACATTATTATGGTTTACGTTCATGTTATCAGACGTAGACATAGTTCTTCCACTCCTTAATCTCATGCAATTCACACACCTAAAACTAGTCCAATTATGTTCTAAATTAAACGTGTCCCACCGGGCATGCCAATTTGTTTACGGTGGAATTAACCATCAAATCCTGGGTTCTTTTTATTTAGACTAGCATACGAACGTATTTCAATTTAGGTGTCTCACTGCGCGTTATCGTGTTACCGAGAATGCAGAGTAGGATGAAAAAGTCTTAGCAACTACTTGTTTCGAAATATTCTTCTATTACTACTAACAAGCGATGCTCATGCAAGCAAATAATAATATGAACAGAGTGAACAATATATATGTTAGCAATGCAAATCATAGTTCATTTCGTACAATGATCAAATTACGTTACACATGCGAACATATTGATCCCAGTACATGAATACACTACGTAATTAAACAAAGAACAAGAAGACTATTCTACTTCTACTCCTAAAAAAAAAGAAAAAAGTGGCCGAGAGTCAGTCATACCCAAAAACGATCTTGTGCACGAAAGCCATGTGTGTGTGTAGGCAGAGAGTGCTTCAGAGTCCAATTCTAGTATGAGTTTTTCGACCTCAGTAAAGGTCCGTACTCCTTGTATTTATAGAGCAATTAAGGGCGGTTGATTCTGTACATGTACGCTTTTGACTCAACCGCTATCCACTATCTTTGCTACGTGGTCTTGACTCAACTTCCTTTAACCGCTCTTCCCACGTTCCTTGTTTTCTCGATTGATTTTTTAGTAACCGTTTTGGCTTAACCTCCATGTTCTGACGGTCTCAACTTTTCAACTATTTTCGAGCAACACTTGTTTTTTCGAGTCCCATAATTTCATCATGTGTTGATTTTACTTCTCAGGCAGCGCTATCAATCTTTTCGAGTCACATGATTTTCGAGTATGCCTAACATATATATATATATATATATATATATATATATATATATATATATATATATATATATATATATATATATACTTTTGTGATTTGTATATTTAAAATAAAAATAGAGTGATTAATTACAGTTTACAACTTTTCTTTCTAAAATATAATATAAAATAAAATAACAAAAATAGAAAGAAATAAGAGAATCAATGAATATATAAATGAGAGAAAACAAAACCAAGTAAAAAAATTGGAAGGCACCATTTTGAGTTCAAGACAAAGAGCCTTTCTCCTGTGCCTCTATGCAGCTACTCCCATTCTCGTACAAGGTGGTGCAAACCTTGTTCTGCAACTGAAAAGGTTGTCTATGCTACCTATGTTGCCTACTTGCAATACTCTAAACGCAACAAACAAACAAAGATCCTCACGCTCGCTTAATGGGGGCTATTCTCCTTCTAATTGACAAAAAACTTCCTCGGAATGGGAGGAAAAGAGACAAAAGAAGGAGTTCATGGGTTATGGGGGAACCATATATACGACTCATGGTCCATCCTTTGGCGGGCGGAAAAAGAAAAAAAAAAAAAAACCTGTAGCGGGAAAAGACCATCAAACAGTGAGGGTTTGCACTTTGCAAGTTCCTTCTTCTCCTCGCGTGTGTGATGCAAGCATTTTCTCAACTCCCTTTCAAAAATCTCACCGTTTCGTGCGATGTGGTATGATTATCTCGTTTCTCCCTTCAACGTGCTCCGCACTGTTCATGTGTTTTTCAAACTTCTTGTTTTTGTTCATTAGGAATTTGGTGGAACTGGGATGCTTGATTTGGGGGTTTTGTTTTCAGGAAAAATAATATTAATGTAATCTGTGTTGTACTCTGTTTTTGGTTTTTGGGTAGAACGGTATGGTTTCCTTTCGATTATGTGGGAAATAAAAGGAAACTTGGGAGTTGCATCTTGGTTTGTGTACCGTCCCGGTCAGAATCCGATCCAACCCATCTACATGGGTGCACTCGGTAAAAATTTGACCTGTCTGCTCGGCAGGGGCAACTCGGCCAAAATCCGATCTAACTCTCCCAGATAGATACTGATCCGATATCATGGATAAAATCTCATCTTTAGTGACAAAATATTCTCCAAATAATAACGGTTAAGGAAATCCCTTGATCCTCGGGGCCCAAGTGGCCCATGAACGACGTACCATAAAACCCTAAACCCTAGAGTTGAGAAGGCAGATTACACTCTTGAATGCTCTGGCTTCGCGGCTTGATCTAGGAAAAACCTTAGCGCATCCCGTGGCCGGAACATTTTGGCGCCCACCGTGGGGCTACGGTAAAACTTTCCCTACGCCCTAAGAAATAGAAAAAAACCTACGCCCTACTATGACAGGAGGCGGCGCACCCAACCACGACCCACCACGACTCTCCCATGGCGAAGCACAGAAACAAGAGCCCCTCCCTTTTCCTCTCCGACGGTTTCCTCTTCCTCGTCCTCTCCTACACCTACGTGGCGATATGGATCTTCTTCAGCTTCACGGTCATCGTGTACAACAAGTACAGTCTGGATCGGAAGATGTACAACTGGCCATACCCAATCTTCACTCCCCAAACCAAAGCTGTTCACATTTAGAAGCGACTAAAAGCATTGGCGTCGTTTTGGCTCCACCACCACAAAACTCGCCCAAAACTGAAATTGCACCCGTTGCGGTGGACAGCCACGTCACCATGTTCCACGGAACCACCGCGGGGGGGTTTAAGTGCTTGGACCCGCTTTTCTTTCTCATGAACCCCTCCCCGGTTTACACGGTCCGGTTGTTGGACCCTTCGCCAACCCACCAAGAGAAGACGAGATTTGAGGTGGATAACGGTGTCCAAAGACAAATTGGGCAGGCTTTGGGTTTTGAGTGCACTAAACTCGCAAGGAAAGACAAGTACTTGATGTTGGCCGGTAACGAAGGCTTTGTTTCCAATGCCAAATCTTCCTAGCTAGTTAGCTACCTTAATTTTGAACTTTGCTTTGCTTTAAAAATTTGAACTTTCATGTAATGTCTTGCGATGGCGAGGTTGGCATGGCAAGCGGAGGATGGTGCGGCGACGAATAATTACAACAACAACAACCAACCGCGACCTCAATCTGAAGCTATTCAAGTTTACACGCAAATTGAGAGGTTCTTTCTCTTTCCTCTCTAAAAATTAACCTTTTCAGGTTTCATATGCTTTGTCTAGGCCACCTTAAATTAAAAAAAAAATAGGGGAAAAGAATATACTTAATCAAATAGCATATCATAAATATAATGAAATTATATACTTATTGTTTTATTATATAGCATGCTTTTGAAACCATTTTCAAGCTGAAATACTTTTCTATTTAAAAAATCAATACTATTTGAATAGGCATGATTTGTTTTATTATATTCTTGGGGGACCGCTTTGATTGCAAATGCGATACCTTAAGTCAAATCCATTAAAAAAGAAAAGTGGCGCGCCCATGTCCACAGTTTGGTTTGGCATTAACGTACGCAATGCCGAAAGTTTAAAAAAAATAATAATAATTATAATAACAATAATAATAAATAAATAAATAAATAAATAAATAAAAAGAAATCTTTGGTAATGGGGCAGCCACAGCCTTGGTTTTGAATAACATGTCTAGACATATCAGGTGTTTGACGGATGGAATCATGGATCAAATTCAAGCCACGAGAATGCGTGAAGAGGAGAATGCGTGATCAAGGTAAACTCGTGATTGTCGGTAAAAGTCCGACTGGGCGAGTATAAATAACTCGAAGAACTTGTCACTGATCGGTAAAAATCCGACTGGCGCAAGTATAAAAAATCAAAGAACTTGTCACTGATCGGTAAAAATCCGACTGGCGCAAGTATAAAAAATCGAAGAACTTGTCACTGATCGGTAAAAATCCGACTGGCGCAAGTATAAAAAATCGTGAAACTTGTCACTGATCGGTAAAAATCCGACTGGCGCAAGTATAAAAAATCGAAGGACTTGTCACTGATCGGTAAAAATCCGACTGGGCGAGTACAAATAATCGAAGAACTTGTCACTGCTCGGTAAAAATCCGACTGGCGCAAGTATAAAAAATCGAAAAACTTGTCACTGATCGGTAAAAATCTGACTGGCGCAAGTATAAAAAATCGTGAAACTTGTCACTGATCGGTAAAAATCCGACTGGCGCAAGTATAAAAAATCGAAGGACTTGTCACTGATCGGTAAAAATCCGACTGGGCGAGTACAAATAATCAAAGAACTTGTCACTGCTCGGTAAAAATCCGACTGGCGCAAGTATAAAAAATTGAAAAACTTGTCACTGATCGGTAAAAATCCGACTGGCGCAAGTATAAAAAATCGAAGGACTTGTCACTGATCGGTAAAAATCCGACTGGGCGAGTACAAATAATCGAAGAACTTGTCACTGCTCGGTAAAAATCCGACTGGCGCAAGTATAAAAAATCGAAGAACTTGTCACTGATCGGTAAAATTCCGACTTGGCGATTATAAATAACTCGAAGGACTCGTGATTGATCGGTACAATATTAACTTGGAATTATTTTTCCTATTCTTCATGATATCGGAATTAAAACGACTTCATCTTTCAACAATATTTTTTAATTCGGAATTATTTCCCTAAATTTTTAAGGAGATTGGAATGTTTCATTCACCATAGTGATCCGCGTATCGGCAATTACCCGATTCAAAATATCTAACTTTACCCCTTACAGAAAATTCTTATTGATAATTAACATCAGCGTTTGGGCGTACAAAGTCTCTAACTTAGAGTATTTTCTATTTCATCGTTTTAATCGGAGTTTGGGCGATTGACTTGCAAAAATTCTAGTTTTACCACAGGATGACTCATAATATCTCGGTTTGCCTCCGACATAAATCTAAGGCGTGGTTGCTTAAGCCCTTTTCGCCTTTTAGGCTCAGGGCTGGGAGGCAAGAGTGTACCGTCTCGGTCAGAATCTGACCTGTCTTATCTCGGCCTATTTCCGATACGATTCATAGGAGCGTTTGCTTAAGCCCTTTTCGCCTTTTAGGCTCAGGGCTGGGAGGCAAGTGTACCGTCTCGGTCAGAATCTGACCTGTCTTATCTCGGCCTATTTCTGATACGATTCATAGGAGCGTTTGCTTAAGCCCTTTTCACCTTTTAGGCTCAGGGCTGGGAGGCAAGTGTACCGTCTCGGTCAGAATCTGACCTGTCTTATCTCGGCCTATTTCCGATACGATTCATAGGAGCGTTTGCTTAAGCCCTTTTCGCCTTTTAGGCTCAGGGCTGGGAGGCAAGTGTACCGTCCCGGTCAGAATCCGATCCAACCCATCTACATGGGTGCACTCGGTAAAAATTTGACCTGTCTGCTCGGCAGGGGCAACTCGGCCAAAATCCGATCTAACTCTCCCAGATAGATACTGATCCGATATCATGGATAAAATCTCATCTTTAGTGACAAAATATTCTCCAAATAATAACGGTTAAGGAAATCTCTTGATCCTCGGGGCCCAAGTGGCCCATGAACGACGTACCATAAAACCCTAAACCCTAGAGTTGAGAAGGCAGATTACACTCTTGAATGCTCTGGCTTCGCGGCTTGATCTAGGAAAAACCCTAGCGCATCCCGTGGCCGGAACAGTTTGTGATTCTTGGTAGTGTGGTTGCTAATGAAGTAATGATTTGGGGGCAGAAATGTTGTTTTAAATTATAGGCTTAGCTGAGTAATTTGTTATTGTTTTATAAGGAGGGTTTGCTATTTTCATGTCCTCGGGTTGTTTGTTTGTTAGTTAGCATGAAGCATTTTGCTTGTATTTTTTAATTGATTGCATCGGATCCTCTCCTTTTTTCTCCTCCCTTTTGAGTGGATTATGGTTGAATTGATTCTGGATAATTCCATCTGCGTTGGCATTCATTTCCTACATGGTTTCCACTTGTGTAGTTGTGGAGCAAGGTGCTTCTTGAAATTGTTATTTGCAAATATTCAATTTTGGTTGTTAATGAAAATTCTAATGAGGCCTTTAGTATATGCTATTGTTAAAAAGCTTAGCCTTTTCGAATTTTCCTTAGATGGATTGAAGTGATATCTAAAATTATATGAAAATTTGAGTTTGGTATTTAAAATAGTAATAATCGTAATAGTTACTATTATTATAATTATAATAATAATAATATCAATAATAATTATTATAATTATAATAATAATAGTAATAGTTACTATTATTATAATAATAATAATAATAATATCAATAATTATTATTATAATTATAATAATTATTATTGATATTATTATTATTATAATTATAATAATAGTAATAATAATAATAATAATAGTTACTATTATTAAATTAATAACTATGTGATTTCTTCTTCAATATTTATATTTATAATATCTATCATTTTAAAAAAGAAAGAATTATTTGAATGTAACATTCTCTTTATTCTAGAGCTTAAAGGCGTAAATTGTGACAATTTGTTATCTTAAAATCCTTATTTAAATTCAAAATATAATCAAACATCAAAACGTACTATTACAATATTCAATATAAATATTTAAAGTCATTATATCGAAGATTTTATTGGAGAAATGGTTAATTAGATGTGATATCTTTTTAACCTTTGAATTTAAGATACAAGTTGTGACAACTCGATATCTTTAAATTTTTTCTCCAAAAATAAAAATATCCAACTAAAAAATCTTTTTAAGTATATACCATAGTAATAATAAAATCGATAACAATAATTATAATCAAAAGTAAATATTTTATTAAGTAGACTTTAGTGTACACCTTAGTCAATTTTATATCTTAGGGTGAATGAGCTGAGACAGTTCAAGAATTAATCTTAAATTTAATAAAAATAAAATTAAAATTAAAAATATCAACATACAAATATATTTTCTACATAGAACTATGTGACTTTGATTCTCCGTTGCATATGGAGATACGTAGGAGCAAGAAATAAATTTTGTCAAGCTCAAAAAATAATATTATCTTTTTTATATAATATTTTAGATTTTTTATAAAATAAATGCACTAGTTAAATAAAAATAAATTTGATTATTATAGTTAATTTTAATTAATCTAGGGTGAGATAAATATTTTAAATTATAAATAATTTGTTTAATTAATTAAAAGTAATCGTCTTAGGACGAATGTTGTGAAGTGCTAATACCTTCCTTACACGTAATCGACTCCCGAACTCAAAAATCTGATTTTTGTAGACCATTTTCTACTTTGTGATTTTTTCTAATGTTTTTCCATAAAAATAAAAATTGGTGGCGACTTCATATTTTTTACTTTATCTTCGTTGTCCTGTTATGATCTCGACAAGACCTTGAAGAAATCATTCGACAATTATACACCACACCTCGAATATAACCCCTCTTTCTCGTTTCCTATAAATAAACAAATTAGGCTCATTCGTAAGGGTCAAAAATCCAATATTTACACGCTCGTATGCACCTACCCGCGTTCATGGCTCCCATGCACAAGACATCTAAGAATGATTTCTTGGCCACTTTCTTTTCCTTTTTAGTTTAGTTTTAGGATAGCTTAGTTTAGCATAATTTAGCTTTTATGTTTCATCTTTGAATCCTCATTGATAGATTGGAATCAAATAAAAAAATGATATTTTAAAATGATATTTTATATAATTAAATTTTTATATAAAAATAAATAATATATACTATTATCATTTTATTTTTCTTTCTTTATTCACAACTGGTTTTATATTTATGAGCATAATACATTTTTAATTTCATCCTATTTAAATATGGTGATTTTCACACATAATGAATTATCTATTTGTATAATGTATTATACACAAGAGATAACTTGAATTTTGATAATACATTATTCGTTACCATAATGCATTATACATAAGATAGAGTTTTGCTTCTTCAATCACGAGCGTGTATAATAATACAAAAGAAATAAAGATTATTTTTCTCTTTCTTGCTCAATCCCGCAACAATTCCCTCATCTTAAAGGGTAAATTTTTAACACATGAGACCTATCATCTTCTCCACTCAATTACTCATTAATCCATTTTACCCGTTAAGAATATTAATATTCAAATTATATTTGAGTTAGAAAAATTATTTTTATTTTAATAAATCGATAAAACATTTCACATATGGAATTATTTATATTCACCTTAAAAATGTAATTAGTCACTATAGAATTAATTTTCAAAATAAAAAAAAAAATTTGCCAAACACATTAGCTAGATACCATCATATGTGATCTGGATCTAGGTTGAAAATATTATTTTATTGTAAACCAAATAAACTATTAATCTTAATTATATATTGTGCTACCCGTCTTGGTCAAGTCAAGTTGATCGTCAGGTCATCCATGCTACCTCGACGAATCGAGTTAACCTCTTCCAACTCATTTACTTGGGTCCCTCACCCATCATCACATAATAAAATTATAAACAATTAATTCTTAATAGTTAGCAAAATAACTTAACATCAATATCTTCCATAAATATCAGATTATAACTCATTGTGATCGCCTAATATAATATCTTCATTTATCAAGAACAATATTTACACTAAAATAATCGATAACAATATCCTCGGACAATCACAGGAATATATCTTCAAGATATCAAAACCACTACAATAAAAACGCAAATTTCTGACAGAAAAATCCGTCGAAAAAAGTCCATCGGAAATTACCGATGGATAAAAATCCGTCAGAAATTTCTGATGGATTTTTCTGTCGAAAAATTTATGTTTTTGATGAAAATATAATTCGTAGGAAAAGTTATATTATTGATGGATTATTTCTGACAAATTTATATTTGTCAAAAATGTAAGAATTTATTTACAAAAATTGACAATCATATATTAAAAAAAATCAATAAAATTTTAAATATATAAATATATATATATATATATATATATATATGTATGTATATATGAGGATGGTTATAATAACACCGATATAATTTTTGTTAAGTATTACATCGGTCAATAACTTTATATTAAATGAGAATTTTGTAAATCCAACCGTTAAATTGAAAATTCTTTACTCTTAAATCATATATATACAAAACTTTATATTAATTGTAACAGTCCGATTTTCACAGATTGTACGAAGGCCCAAAAGCCCAATATAGGTGATTTAGTAGCCCAGAATGGGTCGTTCCCAAACTGGAACAGGCCGTTCCAAACTACTAAAAAGACCTATTTTTGGTAGCCCAGAACAGGCCGTTCCAAACCACCAAAATGGCTTATAACCCTAGTTGGGAGCGGGTCGTTCCAAAGTTGGGAAATGGTCGTTTCAAACATGGTCGTTATGGGTTAAAATGTGATTTTAGAATGGGTCGTTCTGGTTTTAGAACGGGCCCTTCTGGATGTAAAATTTTACACATGATGAATGAGTCCAGAACGGGCCGTTCCGGATTGGAAATGAGTCGTTCCGGCCACTGCTGATGCCTATAAATAGCACGCTCTAGCACTCCCAAAAACACACTTTTCAGTTCTGACTTCTTTCAGTTCTGACTTCTTTTCCTTCTACATTCTTTGAAGACCGACGGGAACCTAGAGGAGGAGACCAACCAGATCCTGCTTTAGTTTCAGATACTGCTTATCGAGGTACGAGGGATAAGGGAATTATTTGTATGCAAAGTTACATAAGGGAATTGGGTAGAGGAGGAAGCTTGTAGGATTATGAGTAATTTAATAATTGTTTATGTTTGGAGAATTATTGGTATTATGAGATTCTGTATGTGTTAAAGATTATGAATATATAATTAATTTGTAAAAATGATGATCTAGGAGAGAGAACGAAATTATAGAAAAGTTCCTGTGAATTAGGTTTTTGGAAAAATAGGGGATTTTACTATTTGAGTTAAGATTATATTAAATTGGTGATTCAATTGAGTGTTATAATAATTTATAAATGTTATTGTTATATTATATGGTGAAAATTGATGATCTAAAAGTGAATTCATGGTGAATTGCTTGAGGGGTATGTGAACCACCATTTTGTTGGACTTATTTGTTGTGTGTATGTGATATGAAATTGAATTATGAGATGAGATGTATTGAATGTGAATATGATTGTGGTTCCTCACACTAATGACCAGGGATGGCACGACCCTTGGGTAAGTGATGCTACAAGGACGGGGTGACCTTAACATAGTGTGGGATGAGTGAGGCAATTAACACGTATCACTTATGTCAGATGTGGCGTGGCCTTGGCATAGGGTTAATTGTAAGATTTGTGTGGATTATGAATGTGATTGTGGTTCCTCACACTAATGACCAACGATGGCACGACCCTTGGGTAAGTGATGCTACAAGGACGGCGTGACATTGGCATAGTGTGGGATGAGTGAGGCAATTAACCCGTATCACTTATGTCAGTTGTGGCATGGCCTTGGCATAGTGTTAATTGTAAGATTTGTGTGGATTATGAATGTGAAAATGATAGTGTTAATTGTAAGATTTGTGTGGATTATAAATGTGAAAATGATAGTGTTAATGGTAAGATTTGTGTGGATTATGAATGTGAAAATGATAGTGTTAATTGTAAGATTTGTGTGGATTATGAATGTGAAAATGATTGTGTTAATTGTAAGTTTTGTGTGGATTATGAATGTGAAAATGATAGTGTTAATTGCAAGATTTGTGATGGATTGGTGTGATTGCGAATTATGACGTGAAGATGATGCATGATTGATAGAGCTATGATATATAGAAATGCTTGTGAATATTTCATTAAGTAATGAGTTATGATGAGATTATGTTGTGTTTTTCCTTATGTAAAAGCTTTACATATAAATGTTTTCTTTTCTCACCGTACAATTTGTGAATGTTTTAGGTGAGAAAGATCCGGTTATGAGTGGTATCTAGAAATGTCAACAGTTGAATTATGGGTATGCTTTAATATTGTGACATCGGGGCAGAGAATTTCTAGGACATGGATTTTATTTGTATATGGAGTTGTACTTATTATTTTGAAAACATTTTGTAACCTCTTAGGTTTTATTTTCCAAGTTTTATTTTCAATTATTTTGGATATTGAAAAACATTTCTGAAGGTTTTTATGTGAACCCTTTTACCGATGTTAAAAATTTTACTTCCTTGGTTTATTTACACTATTACAATATATGTGTTGGGGTAGTTAGGGTGTCACATTAATCAAAGATGATTTCTTATAAAATAAAATTAATATAATATATACATTTCAAAATATATAAAATATGAACATTTTGATTACCTTGACGTTGTTGTTCAATATTTACAAAATTTGATATAAACATACAAAGTGATATGAACTTTTAATCGAACGGTTGGATTTACAAAATTCACATTTAATATAAAGTTATTGAGCGATGTGTAATACTTAATAAAGGTTACACCGATATTAGTATATACATATATATAGAGAGAGAGACAGAGGAGGAATCAAATAACTTACAAAATAACTTTCGGTAAAATTATTCCGCTTAATAACTCATGGTGTGTGTTGAATTTCATCGATCCAATTGTTAAGTTAAAAGTTATTAAATTTTACTAATAATTATTATAAAAAAAATTTATTAGCTTTGGAATAAATTATTTTCTAATTAACAATATAATTGAAACATTAATTATTTTAAATTATTTAACTAAAATCTTATTGACAGTTTACTTTATGATCTTGATATTTTTTTATAACTAATAATTGATTTTAAATTTGATATAAAAATATTATGATATAATTAGATAAGATTTTAAGTTAGTATTTTCTTAATGGTTGATAATTAAAAAATAAAAGTGTAACAACCCTTCATGGTCGTCACACTACGAACAACATTACACACTACTGAAATATATATATATATATATATATATATATATATATATATATATATATATATAAAGAGTATAATAAAATATTTCTTTTTCAATACAAGTTGCTAATCAAGCAACCAATGACGACCAAATATATACAAAATATGGTACCTTAAGGTAGCCTACAAAAAAAATCTATCTCCTGGCACCTCCTGTGGCCTCTAGCAGCTATCTGCAGTCTATCTCTGCCCTGCTCCCATACAACATATGATCATCGCAGTCCAAACCACATGGAAACATGCAAGGGTAAGCTAGAGACAATAAAAAACTCATAATAATTTAATCTGCAACATAACAACTATAATCATCTTCACATCTGACACAAAAGATAAACAACACATATATATATATATACATCTTAACATCATTTCAACTTAATTCCACATATCAACACTGTATCAACACCTCTCAACAAATACATGTTTAAAACAACTTACAATACAACATAACAACACTATCATCATCCTCAACAGGATTAACATACAACACAATTACAACATACAACACAATCACAGATTAACAACATAACAACATAGATACAACTTTTATCAACAACAAATCAACTCATCAACAACTTATGCGTCGTCACGCATTTCAACTCAGAGATCTCCAACAACTGAAGTTGAGCAGTCTAGGTGGCATAAACCCTACCGAATCCAGCGTTTGACCTATCTCAACCAGGTCAGGTATAGAACAGCGTTAGGAACTCCGAAGAGAACCAGGTATAGACAACAATAGTTGATTGCTCAGGTGTGCCACTTAGACTCGGAGGTCTAGTACTACTGTCAGGACAGAAGGGTTTGGGTATAAGCCTACCACGGCCTTGGCTAGCTTCACCAATCCACATGTGGAGTTAGCCCATCCACTGTCCTCTAAGTACCACGCACCCTCCAGTACCTAGTCAAAGACTACATCTCTAACTAGATACCTTACTCAAATTGGTCATTCAACCATGACATGGATCGACTATTTCCATGTTGCCCACACAGTACTAAGGGATTCAACTTTAAAACAACTTTCAACTTTAAAACAACTTTCAACTTATCACCTTAGTACTATGTATCTCAACATAGGACATATATCTTCACCATATGTTCCCAACTTTTCAACTTTACAACAATATATACCATAACAAATTTACAACAATAAACATCTGGCTGCTTGTAATCGGTATAGCTCGGCCTGGCCCCTATACCGTGGTCACTTTATACATGTGTGCCTCGACCTTGCCCACACACGGGATCCACTAAGTCCTAAAGGAGAACAACACAACGTCCACTCCAAGGGACAACTTCCCAAGGAGGGTTTTCAACAAATTGGGCTCTCAGAGCACCACAACTATCTCAATCCGCACAATGGGATGAGCAACTTCAAAAATATCTCCTATAGTCCTAGTGATCAACAACTTATCATCACAGCTTAATCAACTTACATCTTAAACAACGTGGTATATCAGCATAACAACTCATCAACGTTATTTAACAACACATTTTAACAACACAACATCTCATTTCAACTTTAAACAACACATGGCACAACATACAATTTTTTAGCAACATACAACTCTCCTCTAACAACTTAACAATATTGTCATCATGCACTTCACAACATATACATGTCCACACATAACATATAACAACTTTATCAACTTAATTTCAACTAACTTCAACTATATCATAGATCAACACACAACTTGTAAACAACTTCACAACTTAACTACAACATGCATCTCCAACAACATCATTAATAAATATTTAATCATATATTAGCAACACATAATATTTTCATCACATAATACAACTCATACTAATCAACCTAAGTACCCATATGAGTTCCCAACTCACATACAACCAACAACTTTACCATCTAGCTTCCCTTACCTGAAGATTGGCTCAGAATAGCCAAGAAGCGAAATTCCCTTTTTCGAAGCTCAACCCGGAACTTCAATCCACCCAAAGCAAGCTTCCTTGTCCAGAGTCCTTCTCTCTAAAACCTCTCTCTAAAAACCTTCATTCCTCTTCCACCCTCCAATTCTATTTATAGACATTCAGGACTGGCCAGAATGGCCTGTTCTGAATCCGGAACGGCCCATTCTGCACCCCTTCATCATGAGCAAAAATCACATGCAGAACGGTCCGTTCTGAAATCAGAATGGCTCATTCTGGAACTCATCCAGAACGGCCCATTCTCCATCCAGAACAGCCCGTACTTCCCTCCAGAACGGCCCGTTCTCCAACTAGAATGGCCCGTTCTCAACTACGACTTACAGGTCAATTTAATAGCTTGGAATAACCCGTTCCAAATTGGGAATGACCCGTTCTGAGCTACTGAATCACCCATATTGGGCTTTTGGGCCTGAACTTGCTACGTCACTAAAATAAGGATAAATATATTTTTTGAATTTTATATATTTGATTTAAGATAAATAAATATATTAAATTAATTAATAATTTATGTTTAAAATGTTAAAATTTAATTTATAAGTATGTAATAAATAAATATTTATAATTTTATAAATTATATTATCATTATAAATTATAAAAATAAATAATTTAAATTATAATTTTAAATAGAAATAAGTAGATTGTTAATTATAAAAGTAAGTATATATAAATAAAGATTAATTAAATATATTATTATTATTATTCGTAATATAATTATTATATTATTATATTTTTATGGTAATCTAACGGTTAGATTTACAAAATTTACATTTAATACAAAGTTATTGAGCAATGTGTAATACTTAGTAAAAGTTACACTAGTGTTAGTATAACCCTCCCCTCTCTCTCTCTCTCTCTATATATATATATATATATATATATAGAGAGAGAGAGAGAGAGAGAGAGGAGGAGGAGGAATCAAATAACTTACAAAATAACTTTTGGTAAAATTATTTCGCTTAATAACTCAAGGTGTGTGTTGATGAATTTTATCGATCCAATCGTTAAATTAAAAATTAATAAATTTTACTACTAATTAATATAGAAAAAATTAATTAGATTTAGTATAAATTATTTGCTAATTAACAATATAATTGAAACCTTAATTATTTTAAATTATTTAACTAAAATCTTAATTATTGACAATTTACTATATGATCTTAATATTTTTGTATAATTAATATCTGGTTTTAAATTTGATATGAAAATATTATTTAAAATGTTAAAATTTAATTTATAAGTATGTAATAAATAAATATTTATAATTTTATAAATTATATTATCATTATAAATTATAAAATTAAATAATTTAAATTATAATTTTAAATAGAAATAAGTAGATTGTTAATTATAAAAGTAAGTACATATAAATAAAGAATAATTAAATATATTATTATTATTATTATTATTCATAATATAAAATTATTATATATTATTATTATAGTACAAGTATAAGATTGTATAGTTGAGAATGACTTAAATGAATTAATTTGTACAAATTATACTAACAATATGTATATACATTTTGATAGCTTATCTCATCATAACTTCACAGTTAAGCGTGCTTGACCTGGAGTAGTGTAGGGATGGGTGACCTTATAGGAAGTTTTCCAGAAATTGCGCAAGTAAGGAAAAAACACGCTAAAAACTGAAATGTCGTGAAATAGAACCCTTGAGAGGCCAAATATGAGGGTTGTTACATTAATAAATTCATTAAAATTAAACAAAAATTTTCCGTCAAATCATATAAAGATCTTCAAACAATTTCTAAAGGATTTCTCTGACAGAAATTTCCGTCGAAAGTTTCCGACGGAATAAAGTATTTTCGATGGATTTTTTTTTTCGACGCCCCTTTTGCCGACGAATTTAAATCCATCATAAATCTGTCGGAAATACTTTATTCCGTTGAAAATTTACTTGTTTCCGTCATAAATTAACATTTTTCTTGTAGTGAATAACAATGTCGTCTCTAAACTTAAAGACAACATCAATCACATATATAAGGAGACACTAGGTATATATCATTCTATTCTAACCTAATTCTCAACCAAAGTTTCCCTCCAAGTTAAGCATTAAAGTATCTTTACAAGTGCCCCTACCACAAACATTGGAACATCATCTCTACCATTGAAGCATTTGTAAGATTCTAAAAAATAATATATATATATATATATATATATATATATATATATTAAAAAAAATTTACTTAAATCTAATAGTAGCTATTCATGTAAGATTGAACGATTACTGATAGATAAATTATATCTTAACAACAAAATTATATATTCTTTGTAACAGTTAAGGGAGATGGAAGAGATGGAAGAGAAGGAAGAGAGAGAGATAAAATATGTAATATATGTTAAGTCAGACGAAAAAATTTCCAGTAAGGTTTTGAATGAGACAAATATAATGCATATTGTTATCTCTAACAAATGTGTTAGTGTTTTAGATAAAAACATAAGTACAGGCAAGTTGAAGAATAGAGAATATGCATGCACCACCCTCTGCCCCAGAACCAAGACAAAATAAGCTAAGCACTGAATGAAGGTGATGAAGGTTGAACAAAAGAAAGAAATACACCAGACAAAGCTATCCCCAAGCTACAACACATCAGACAAAGAGATCAAACGATAACAAGCTCAACATAAGAAGGAAATTAGTGAAGCCTCAGATGATACAAAACTACGGACGATGAAAAAATCTAAAATCAAAGCATCCTAGACGAAGTTAAGAGCTTGCATAGCTGACCAGACGGAGACTCAAATACACAGACGAAAACCAAAAATGTTAGATTGCGCCTGAAGTCACAACGAGAAGAACTACCTAGCATTCACACTCTTAAAAGAACACATGAAGTCATCAAAATAAAAGAAGAGAGAAAAGAAAAATGGACGAGCGCTTATCCACAAGTCAAAGCTGCATATGTCAGAACAAGTACACCTACCAGTCAGTAAAAGACAACGGCTCTACAGCTACAATACCAGGAAAGTATAGAGATGTCTAGGTCATGATTGATGCCAGACATAGAAGTAAACAAATGGTACAAAAGACTTCGTGAAACGCAGGTTCAGCAAGCAAATATTTAATGCAAGATCAAATGCATTAAATGTAATATCTACGAAGCCTGGACAAATCAAACAAGAGAATCAAATGATGGCCACTCAAGCATCAAGATCAGGTCCAATCACAGACGGAAGAACATTCAACAAACACTAGATGAGGCCTACTACAGGTCGAGACATTGAAGCATCAGATGAAAAGCCAAAACAAGGCTAAACCAGGAAGAATAAAAAGATGGATTAAACATCAGATGAAACCAGATGGTCAACTTTGATAAAAGAGCAGTCAAGGCAAGACACATCATGAGAATTAGACAAATCCAATTGAAAGAGACAAAGTATAATATGTACACCAGACGACTATGAGTCAAAAATCAAATGAAGGTGTGTCAAGGAGAACCTCCAGTACAACATAAGGAATTAGACGAAGCTTGAGATAAAGAACAGAAGAAAGTCAAACGAAGGACAAGACAGATTGAAAGACACGTCAAACAATGAACAGAGTTTGTCCACCTGTAATGTTGACCAGATTAAGAGAAAAGTCAAAGCACTAAACTCAGATGCTCAAACGAAGGCCAAGATTGAGATGCATAAGACCAACAAACGCAGACGAAGACTGCCACGCAAGCATTTAAAGAATCAAGTCTTAAAAGACAAATCAAGGCATTGTCTACAATCACTCAGATGCTCTCAACATGATAGCGTGATGAAAGAATAAGAAGAAAAGAACGCAAAAGTAAAAGCATGCATGTGTCAGAAAAAGTACATCACTTTTTCAGATAAGGACAACACTCTACAGCTATGTGACCAGAAAAGGACAAAAAGGTTCCTAGGTCTCTGGTAAATTCAGACACTGCTGCTAACAAGGCAAAGAAGACTTCACGCAAGGTCTATCACAGGAAGCAACATTTAATGCAAGAACTCACGCATTAAATGAGTAGATTGAACTAGTCATAAATGACTATATCTGCTTCAACGGACACTTGCAACGGGCATATTCTACAAGACAATATATATATATATATATATCACTATCTCAAACCTTGGAAGGTTGGCTTCGTTGGCTGGCCTTTGGTGTCCATGTTTGCATTCTTAACCAAGTGATATCAAGCCCACGAAACAACGAAACCAGAGATAGAGCGTATAGAGTCAAATGTACCAATAGTGTATTCATCTCTGTAAACTAAGGAGTTCCAAACATGTGCATCCTAGGAACAAAATCTTAGTGAGTGTACCAATTTATGTATCCTCTCTGTGAGAGTAGACAAAACACTCAGTCGTTGTAAAGACTAAGGTTACATACCTTAGTGAGTGTAGAAACCTATGTATTCTCTCTGTGAGAGTAACCCAAACACTCAAACTAAATTTGTCTAGTTGATATTTGTAAAGCTTAAAGAGGTTAGGGAAATAATACTTGTAAAGCTTGGAGAGGCTTGTCAAAGAATACTCATTGGGAGCCAGAAGTGGCTGATTAAAGAATACTAGCGTTGATGAGTAAAGTCAACAGGCCAGGAGTTGGTCAAAATACTCACTGGGAGCCAGAAGTGGCTGAGTAAAGAATACTAGCGTTGATGAGTGAAGTCAACGGGCTAGGATTTGGTCGATAATACTCACTAGGAGCTAGAAGTGGCTGAGTAAAGAATACTAGTGTTGATGAGTGAAGTCAATGGGCCAGGAGTTGGTCGATAACACTCACTAGGAGCCAGAAGTGACTGAGTAAAGAATACTAGCGTCTGCGAGTGAAGCTGACGAGCTAGAAGTGGTTGAGAATACTTGAGACCAGGAGTGGTCGTGACCTGGGTGGTCTATAATACTCACTACAAGCCTGAAGAGGCTGAATAAACAATACTTGTACTTTATTGATTATCTAGTGGAACCCTTCATTTGATGGAGACTGGACGTAGCTCAATTTGAGTGAACCAGTATAAAAATACTTGCAATAACTTTATATTTCATACGTATTTTGTTTGGTTAATCTGACCCACTGAAAACTTTGTCCAATGATTATCGTCTATTAAAACCATCTTCAAACAAAAATCATACTTATTCAACTTGTCACCTTAAAGAACGATTTTCGTTTAAAGAAGCATTTTATCTAAATAGACGATGAAACTCCCAGACTGAAAATAATTTTGTTAAACCAACTCTGGGTTGTCTCTGTTCAGCATTCACTAATATTATTTTACTGGATAAAAGAGAACGTTATTGTGAAAATATTTTAAAATTCCTTTGTTCACATACACACACATATTCAACTCCCTTTTATGTGTTTTTCATCTAACTTCAATATAATCAATGTTTTCAAAATCAGATTGATGATGATGATTGAATCAATTTAGACACGATTCAAAGTTAATAGTTTAATTATAGTTGAATCATGAACTTGTGATCAAATCAATATTAATAAAATAATAATTATTATTAAATAAATATAATTTTATAACACTAAATATTAAAATAAAAAATTATTTATAGATTCTTAACATTTAATATACACATAAAATTGTAAATTATATATAATATTTAAATTGAAGTTTTAATAAAATATAACAATGTCCAATAATAATAAAAAGTTTATATCTAGAATAATAAATATTAAATTAATGTAATCTAAACAATAAAAAATAAAGGTATTAAAAATTATAAGTTAATATAAATTATTAAATTATATTTATGATACAAATATTAAAAATAAGTTATTCTAATTTATAATTTTTATTGAATGTGATTCTTATTAAAAATATTTTAAATTAAATTTGAAAAAAAAAATTAATTAGATCCATTCTGATTGTTTCTGACGGATTCTACCAATTTTGTATTGAATATAAAATCCCTTAATATTAACCTTTTTCAACTCCTCAAACTCTCCTTTAATATACTCGCCAATAAATGCATATGATTTGAATTAAAAAGCCTTTAATTTATTTCAGAAACGTAGAGAAAGAATAACTTCTAAATTGAATTAAAATATTTTTTTATACCATAGGTATTTTATGAGTACTTAACATAATTCAATAATTAGAATTCTAACTAAAAATTACTAGTCATATTGAAATAACTTGTACTAATTAATCTACACGTTCAATACAGATGTATTAGTATGGGGCAATTTCCCCACTATTTGTACTTATATTATAATTAATAATAAATAAAAAAATTGCCCCATAGAAAGTATAAGTAATGCTTCCACAACATAATTTTTTTTATAAAGATAAAAAGAATTTTCATAAATAATAAAAAAAAAAAAAGAATGAATTGGTAATAAATTTACTATTTTATTTTACTAATTTTTTTTCCTATTCTTGCCACCAAAGACGTGTTCAAATTGAGTCAGCCACATAATTATACGAAGAGTCAAACACACACTTCATTTTGATTTTTTTGTCATAAGATAAGATTATGAATTTTGTAAAGCATCATATTAACTATTCTTTCGTAAAATACTAAATTATGTTTTTTCACCCACTAAGAAAAACTTATATGAATCCGCCACCTCACCCAATAATAAAATTATATTCCTTTGAAAACATAAACAAATTATAGTATTATAACTAATTAAGACTTAAAGTATATATCTTTTAATTGGAGTCAAAGTAGTTGTTGCACTTTAGTCCTTTCCTTGCTGAGAAAGCCAAAGAAATCAAATGCGTCTTGAGCAAGGAATTGTCAAATATAAATACTTTATACATCCTCCAATTAATTCACCTAACTCACTCTTAGCCCTTTTTCTGTGTCCAAAGATCACACTGAATCAAATTCTCCACAACAAGATGAGATTCCTCTCAGCCATATTCTTCTGCTTCAAGTTCAAGGAAGAAAAAGTGGTGGTGGTGGAAGCAGGTTCTTTATCATCACAAAAACCCAAACAAGATCCTCAACGATCTTCAGCTCCTATTGTTGTTTCTTATTTCCCAGTTAACTCTCAACCTTCTCGTTTGTAACTCATAATGTTTCAATTATAACATGGGTAACATGTTATGACATTCAAGATCTGTTTGGATAAGTTTTTCTCTAAGTATTTATAGATAAAAAATGAAAGAAAAAAAAAAGAGAAAATTTTATAAGTTAAAATTAACTTATGTATAAGTTAGTTTTAATTGATGAAAAAAAATTTTTTTGTTATTTTATATTCAAGGAATGTTTGTGAAAATGATCTTAATGGAGTAAAAATGTGTATTCATTAAGAGAGAGAGTTGAAAATCATGCATGGCATGGTAACCAATATGTACTCTTCTCATCCCTGAATTTTTGTTTTCTTCTGAGAATTTTGTGTGTATTTTACTACTTGATTTGGTGAAATCTTTTGGCAAATTGAAATTGTTACTTTGTGAGGTATATTCTAACATTGTGTGGTTGTTGTTAGAGTTTCAAACGCAGCACCAATGAGAGCATGTAATATATAAGTTTTTATGTAACATTTTTTTTTTTATGAAAATAGCTAGATTGACTGAAGTGGGATTTGGCCAGATTGTCACCACTAAATCGTATGCAATGATTCGTTTTTGAAGGAAAATTATCGTCAATGTTAAAGTTTATATGAATATAAAATTATTGAAAAATAACTCTTTCATTGAAAAATAGTTTATTTTTATGTTCTTTACACATAAATAAATAAATTAAATTTATGTCTAACTTTTAAACCAACTATTATAAAAATATTAAACTCATCATATATAAGAATATAATTTGATGATAATATAAATTTATTTATTATAATATATATATATTAAATAATAAATTGTTACAATTAGTCTATATGCAATGAAAAGTTGAAATGGGATGTAAAAGATATAACAAGTGTCCTAAATTTAAAATATTTATTTTAATCTTTTTAAGAGATTAACAAGTGTGCTAAAAAAGAAATTAACAAGTACTCCTAAAAAGTAAGAAATTAACAATCAAAAGAATATTCAAAGAAACTTTATGATAAAATTTCAATACACAAAACACGAGAGGGTATAAAATTATATATTCAACGTCATAGGTGACGCAGGGAAATAATATTTAATTAGAATACTTTATAATCGTAAATCCTATAAATCTGTAATCAACGTCATTGGTGACGCGGGTTTAAAAATTAAAAATTAAAAGTTTATTTTTACATTGAAGCAATTTTATCAAACAAATAAGAAAATAAAATTTTCTTTTAACACAAAATAGTAGGAATTTACATGATGAATTTTGAATTTAATCTAAAATCATATTATCTAGTAAAGGCATGAGCAGAATAATAATAAACATAAACAGTAGAACTCAAATTGTTTTCATTTTGCTTATTTTTATTGTTGCTATTTGTTCATTGTAATTTATATATTTTCATCCATTTTTAATGATTTATATAACGGTTGTAAAAAAAATTATTTGTAAAATTATGGCCATTTTCTAGTTTCGCCATTTAATATTTATAACCCAAAAAATTTGCTCTCTAAATTTCATAGCTTGACTCATGTATATATTCTAACATTAAAAAGGTTAGACTTAAAATTCGATTTTTGCTTATTCTAATACGGAATTTTTTTAAAAAATAAAAAATTACAAATATAATCACAATAGGATCCAACTTAAGTTGTCATGTCTCTAAAAACTTTTAAAAAAATAATAGAAGATTCTTATTTTTTTTATTTATTTATAAAGATCCAATTGAACTTTTTCACAGTTGGAAATTATATGAAATAAGTGATTTTTTATTTTTTCTCTTTATTAATTTTTTTATAATCTAATATCAAGATCATTAAGATTAATTTAATGGTTGAAAGATAAGATTAAAGTAATTAGAAGTAAAAAGACTTAAATTTGATCATCATGGCATCTTGTAATTTTATTTACTCACTATAATAATAAAAAACTTTATAATCTTCTATATTTTTAAATTACAAGTATAAATCAATTAATACAAAATTTAAATATTAAAATTGTATTATATGTTGTTTATTAAAAAAAATACATGTATATTTTTAAATTATATATATATGAAATAATAATCCTTGTGTATGTAACATTTTGAAACCCAAAGAGGATTGTACACGTGAAAAAGAACGAGATTGTTATAGAGGATATTATTTATTTGTTGATTTTATTCAATATTTTAAGATCAAGTCATTTTCAAAAGATTTCTAGTTGTCTTCTAAGAATTGGAAGCTGAGTTGCAATAACAAAGGAGTATGGTAATGGAGATGGGTTGACAAAAAGAAAATTTCTTAATATTTTTTTATCATTGATAAAAATACCAGATACACTAAGATATCAGTTAAAGTAATAAAACTTAATTGTAAAATATAAACATGTTATACAAGATTTGAGCAAAAAAAATCTTATTAAATTTGTCAATTTTTATATTGATTATTTTCTCTTCAGGAGCGTTTAGTAAGGGAAGAACTTTTTTTTTTATATTTAGGAATCATGATTCATCATAATTACAAATTCTAGAAATTATAATTTTTAAGAATGACCAAAATTTATTTGATTACTCATAAAGATTTATAAGAATATTAATAAAAGTTTCCTGTAAAATAAAGATTTTCACATTTTGTTACCATATTACTTTCTTGATTATATAAATAATTTTAACAAAAATATCCTTTTAAAAAATTAGGTGTCTACTTCCTTGTAAGTTGTAAGGTATCATCATATCATAATCTAACATTAAAAAAATTATTAAATTAAAATCACCAATTCTTAACAATTATTAAAAATCATTAAAATAAGACAAAATCTTCTTTGCTCAAATAAGTTCATATCAGTGGAAAGGATGAGATAAAGCAAAACTCATACTACTAAAAGTTAAGATAAAATAATATAAATTAAAAGCTTTTTTGTTCATATCAATTATGTGAGAGTAATATAACATCAATATATCAAGAATTACATGAAACACTAAAAATTTAATCAACAAAGAGCTAGAAGTTAAAAACTCTAAATTTTCAGAACAAGAATCATAACCCACATAACTACTATAGTTCTATAGCAAAGATTAAAGAGAGATAAAAAGATTTCTCCCAACCCTTAATCTATTTTGAGCTCAAATTTCTAATTTAGAATCAAAATCCCATCCCTTACTTTGCATAGAGAGTGAGAGAGTAAAGAAGGAATGAAAAGAGTGTTTCCTTCCTTAAATCTTCAAGTAGACCCTTCGCAGAGACCTATATGAAAATGAGTTGCTTCAACATTTTGTTCTTATGAGATAGAGACCGATTTGAGAAACAAAATTTTTACAAAGAAAGAGAAGCAGTGCATTATGTTTCTTTGTCGTAATATTTTTAAAAAAAGATAATTATTTTATTATCATAAAAGTATTGCTTTTGATTGGTTCCACTTTTGATTTTATCTCCAACTAATTACTCGATACATTCCTTTTAAAAGTTCTAAAAGTTTTAAATTTCAATATCTTTTAACATAAGTTAAATTTAAACAATAAATAGATAATATGCATATATAAATTTGAGTGTTACACACTCTCCATAAAAATATCAAACATAAATTTACAGTTATAATTTTTAACTATTTTCTTTTGCGTGATAGTGTTGGACTTAGATATTGTGAATTAGAGGAAAACGAGAAAAATTATGAATACAGATAAAGAACAGGAGAATCAAAACTATGAAGAAAAAAAAACTCATTACAAGTTATAAACCATGAATTAGTGTAACATCCCAATTTGCATATTTTTATGGAGGGTAATTTAGTAGTTTTCATAAGATTTATTGAGGGTCCTTGTGTGATGTAGAGTGTAAATATGTATTTGATTTCAAAATAAGATATGTTTTGATATGAATTAGAGAGCTCTGTGAGTTCCTGTACGGAACCCTATGAAGAACAATTATGAATATGACTATGAAAAATATGAACAAATGACATGAAACATGATGTGAATGAGAATGTGAAATGTGATGAAATGAGATAAGTTATGACTATGAGAATGTGAAATGTGATGATATGAGACATGAAATTCCATGACAAGTGAAATGTTGAGTTAATGAAATAGTGAATGTGTGACATGCATCATGTACATATATGATCTATTCCAGGTGTGTCGCTTAGGCCGCACACCAGTGATGTAACAAGCTAACAAGGTGTACCATAGGGTCACCAGTGATGTAACAAGCTATGTGATGAAATGACTTATTCCAAGTGTGCCGCTTAAGCCGCATGCCAGTGATATAACAAGCTATGTGATGAAATGATAAGAAATGTGAAACTTCCGTATGGCGCCACATGCATGCATTTTTTAGTTGAGTCCATGACATCATTGCATGATAAATGAGTGTGCATGTGATATTGATTGTGTATGTGTATTGTTTACATGTGACTTATGTTTGTCTTGTGTGTGTTATCTAACCTTTATTTCTGCACCTGGAATCGAGTGAGATATTTCTCACTCCCTTGTTGTTCTTTGTATGTGTTTAAATTGTGTTGTAGGTGATCATCAGCATGAAGATGTTGCTGATGAGGCTTAGGCTTCAGTTGGGCATGCTCTAAGAGGATATGTGACATTGGGGCTTAGCTAGGTTTAGCATTGGAGTTTCATTACTATTATTGTGTTTTGGAAAGATTGATGTTTTATTTTGTCATCATTTCCGTATTGGACTACGATTTGTGAAATATGAATGTGAACTCTCTATCTATGTGTTTTAAAACCTTATTTTTAAGAAAGTTTTATTTACTCAAGAATATATTTTATATTTATTGTGTATTATGTATGTGGGGTAGAGGGTGTCACAATTAGAATGTTAGAGAAAAAATGGTAGAATCAACACTCTGAAAATACTCATTACGGTAGTGTTTGTTTTCGCTGATTTACTGTTTACGACGAAAGAAAGGTGAGGAAATTGCACGTTTGTTTCTACTGATTTACAAGGAAAGAAAGGCGAAGAAAAACGGGAAAAGGGGCGTTGGCGTCTTCGCATTTTTGCGAAGAAAAGAGATGAAAGCCACGTAAGATTTGAGAAAACTCGATAATACCCTTATCCCATGCATGCAGAGACTGTGCCATTGTAGGTAAACTTCAGTTTTCTTTATACATAGGAATGAAGCATAATCGATTATGCATGCCGCATAATCGATTATGGGCTAGCATAATCGATTTTGGCAGCCCATAATCGATTATGGGGCATACATAATCGATTATGGTGGCACATAATAGATTATGGGTCAGCATAATCGATTATGCATGACACATAATCGATTATGTGCCATACATAATCGATTATGTGTCATATTTTCGCTTCCAGACGTGCCCAGAACGGGCCGTTTCAAAATTGGAACGGCCCGTTCCAAACTACCAAAACAAGAGTAATTTAGTAGCCTAGAACGGGCCGTTCCGAAACTGGAACGGGCCTTTCCAAACTAATAAATTGGCTTAAAAACCCTAGTTGAGAACGGGCCATTCCAAATAGGCATAAAATGCAACTCCAAATTTGTAATTTATTTTTTTTTTATTTTTTAATTGGTAAAAATTAACTTGTACAATTAACAAATGTATCTTTATTTCATTCTAATTTATGTCAATGATTTATCAATTTTTTTAATTTATTAATTAACTTTCAAAAAATTTATTGTACATTTTTTTTATATTAAGAAAATTCTATTATTTAAATATTGACATCAAAAAGTGGAAATATTAAAAAAAATAAAGTAATACATGTTTATAAAATTAAAATAATAACACTTTCATAAACATTAATAAAATAATGTTAGAAAATATAATTATCATAATATATTTTGTTATTATTATTTATTATTATAAATATTATTATTATTATCATTATTATTAATATTATTACTATTTATTATAATTAGTATCATTATTATTTATTATGATTCTTATTATTTTTCTAATATTTATTATTATTATTATCATTATTTATTATTTTTTTAATAAATTATACCTATTAATATAAATTTATTGTAATTATTATTATTTACAATAAATAATATTATACTCATTTTTAATCTAAGGGTAAAAGTGTAAATTACATATTCATCTATTAAATTTTTAATTTTTATCTATCATTAAATTTAAAGAAAATATTTAAATTAAATTATTTTTAAATTAAGATTTTATATTTATTTTTTTAGTTAAAATTTTTATATTTTCTTTTAATTATAATAATTATAAACTTTTTTTAACCTAAGAGCAAAATAGTAATCTTACAAAATCATCAATTAAAAAATTTATTTTTATCTATCACATCAATCAATTTACTTACAAATTTTCACAAATTTTCTCTACACTTTCCACTCACTTTTCTTTAATCCAAACAACTTCACTTTCTACTCACTTTCCTTTCAAATTTCTCCTTTTTCACTCTCCCTTTTGCATCCTCAAATCCAAACAAACCCTACAAGTAAGAAACCATGAATATGTATGCCTTAGTAACGTGAAAACCTGTTGAATTTTTTTAAATTAAAATTAAAATAATGACGTGATAATCTAATTCACATGACTTTTTATGATTCAGAGACAAGAATATCAGACCCATTGATTTAGGGTTATAAATGGGTGGAGTTATATCAATTTTAGATAAATCTATCATTCAAATATCGTCAAAATTTAATTAGTTGTATTCGAGTTGTGTATTTTTTTTTTATATCTAATTTAACTTAATATAAATATGAATAGGTTGAAATAAATTGGATCAATAGAGTTAAATATAATTAAATTTATTTATTAATTATTTATAATAAATATAAATTATTTAATATTTTATTATAAAGATAATGATATTAATTTAAAATAAATAATAATATAAATTAAATTTTAAAATAAATTTATTAAGTTCAAATAACTAATTAACATTAACATTGATATAAAATAAAGTTTAAATTAAATATATAATATTATTATTATGCTATTAACTAAAAAAATATAAAATTTATTACTCACCAAAAATGACAAAAAATTATTATTTTAAACAAATAATTATCTAAACACTAATTTATTATTATTATATAATTGGATTGAATTAAACTAAATTTAACCAAATACTTAAAAAAATTCAATATAAACATACTAAATCAATTTAAATTAGTTGGAGTTCATAAATTATCCTTACTGACAGACACGGATTCAATAGAGAAGATTTCCATCCGTTTTTTATATTCTTTCTTTGAGACACAAAATCATTGTTTATTTATTTATTTATTAATATTTTTAAAATATCTCACAGTTTTTTAATCCTTTCAAATCAGTTTCCTAACTTTTTAACGTGGTCCGTTTTCTTTACATCACATCCATTCATTCAAATTATTATGAATAAATAATATATTTTTTTACAATTTAAAATATCTTTATTTTATATACTTTAATTAATTATTATATGTTAAACACTAATTTTTATGTTAAATAAAAGTATTTTTAGAGGTTTTCCTCTTTAATTTGTAATTTTTTTTATTCAATTTGTTTTTTATTGATCATAATTAATTATTAATTAAATACTAATAATTTAAAATAAATTATAAATAAATAAAAAATATTATTTATAATATAAATTATTTATCATAAATTTAAAGTATAATTTATATATTTAAAAAATATTTATGTATACTTATTTTAAATATAATTTATATATTCCAATATAATATTTTTATATATAATTTATTTTATGTTTTAATTATATTATATATAATAAACATGTCTATTATATAAGTTAAAAATATTAACTTTAAGTTAATTATATATCTTTTATAATTTTAAATATTTTAAATTTAATAGAATTAAAATTTTTAATTTAATTAAAATATAATTACAATGTAAAATATTTTACATTATAATTCTATCACATAGTATCATGTAGTATTATAACATAATTACTTTAAAAGTCATAAAAAAAGTTAATTAGTTGATAATATAAAAAGATGTTATAAAAATAAATTTTTAAAATATTTACATAATATAATATATAAAATGTTTAATTTTAAAAAAATAACATGATAATTTGTCACCAAGGACTATTTTGATGCATTGATTATTTGATGGGTAAATTTATATAATGTATTAAAATGAATGCTTAATTGAAAAGAAAGCAAAAGAAAAAAAAAAAAAAAAAAGTTTGTTGGTGGGATGTGACAAGGTAGAGTGTCCTTGAATGACACACACCATTTCCCATCAACAGCTGAGTCGCCGCATCTTATTTCCTCACACCCTTCTTTTCCATATATTCCGGGCTAATCTTGTAAATTCCACATTTATAAATAAGTGGAAGAAATCTGTTGCCTAATTTTTTTTTTATTTTTTTTTATAATTTGGTGTACATAATTTTTTTTAGAGGATTTTATTTTTAAAATTTTCAATAATAAAAATTAATATTAAGTATATCATCAATTAATTTAACAAATCATAATAATTTTTAATATTTTTATTAAATAAAATATAAAAATACAAAGTTTAACTACACTAATATAATTTATAATAAATCTTAAATTAAAAACTCATTTGACTAAATAGGTTTATATTAAAAATTATTATTAGCATGAGTATTAAGAATGAATTTATTATAAAATGAATAAATTTATGATATGTAATAATTGTGATTAAATAATAATATAAAAATGTTTTACACATTTAGTTCATAATTTTGTTTCGTTAACGATTATTTTAATACCAATATCTAACAAATGAGTAATAATAAATACCCATGTTAGAAAGAACAAAAAAAAGTTAGAAAATGTGAGTGATACATGAGAGATTAAAAAGAAAATGTGAGAGATATAATAATCAATAGCATAAGGAAAAAGAGAGAGAGAAATTGATGAGCATATACATTAAATACTTCAACTTAACTAGTAATATAATAATTAGTAGTATAAAACATTATTATGAAGAGAATTTTGTTGTTTATATCAATATCATGATAAAAAAAATCGAATATAATCATTTATAATATAAGAAAAAAATTGTTTAAACTAAAAAATAATGAAACAAAGGGGAAAAAACTCAAATGCTAGTGAAATGAAAAAAAAAATGATTATAATTGTTTGTAACAAATCTAGTGTCCAAATTTTGTTATATTAAGAAAAAAAAAAAAAAAAAAAAAGGGAAAGTACCCCATTGACATTCACTTAGGCATCATGTCCCTCCCAAAAGCCCAAGGGCAAAGGGAACAACACTGTCTCCTTAATCTCTCCAAAGTCCATTCCACTGTCACTCTCAAACTCAAACATCTTATATACAACACAACAACTCCATAAACCCTTTAACGCCACTCCCTCTTTTGCTACCACCCCACATGGCCCTTCTTCACAAGGTGGCACCTTTCTCCTCTCTCCACTCCCCCGCCACCCCAAACCCCCATTTCCCCCGCCGCCACTCCATTTCCTTCTCCCTCTCCCCCTTCACCGAGAAGCACTCCACAGAGAGGTACCACAGGGACCAATGGGTCTACCACACCAACCCAGAGCCCCAAACGACGTCGTTCCCCCTCCCTTTCGACTCCCCCTCCATAAGGGAGGACGACATCGCGCTGCAGCTGCCGGAGCTGAGGAACCTCCTCCGCGTGCTCCGGGAGAAGAGGGGGCACTGCGGCGGTGGAGGGGAGTGTGTGCCGGGGAACGTGTTCTTGGTGGGCACTGGCCCTGGGGACCCTGAGCTTCTCACTCTCAAAGCTGTGAGAGTGATGAAGGGTGCTGATTTGTTGTTGTATGATAGGTTGGTGTCCAATGATGTGCTGGATTTGGTTGGACCTCAGGCTAAGCTTCTCTATGTGGGAAAAACTGCTGGCTATCATAGTAGGACACAGGTAAACTAACACATGTGACTGCCCTTTTTGGTATTTGCTATGTGATCCCACATCGACTAGTGATAAGATCATAATATCATAATAGAGTATTTAAGTGGGATAATTCTTACTTTATAAGACGGTTTTGTTAGGTTGATTGATATGACCATAATAGAGTATATAAGTAGGATAATTCTCGCATTATAAGATGGTTTTGTAAGGTTGAGTCAGTTTCAAATATTGCAAATTTGTGGAAAATTGTGACAAATGGGGTTGTTGTGACTGTGGATTTGGGATTGTGGAAAATTATGGATATAAGTTGTTGTTGTGGCCGCAATTGTGGTGGTTGCGGGTTTGTCGCGATCCTTGTTGTTGTGGGAGATTGTAGATAAATGTGGTTGTTGTGGTTGTGATGACATTTATGTCATGGATTTTGGATATTGAGTGTGTGTGTTTGGATACAACTTAGAAATGCTGTTGAAAGCTTGTCCAGTGAAAATAAAGAGTTTTTTTTCCTAGATGTGACTCTAAAAAATGCTTCTGGATTTGTATCTGGACAGGCTTATTGTGGAAAATTATGGATAAATGTGGTTTTTTGTGGCTACAATTGCGGTTGCATTTTTGTGGTGATTCTTAATATTGTGAAAAATTGCGGATGAATGAGGTTATTATGGTTGTAATTATGGTAGTGATGCAATTATTGATATGGGATACTCCCAAACCTTGACATTGTGGCTGCAATTGAAGTCAGGGACTTTTTTTTTTTTTTTTTTTTCAACCTTGAGTTGTGGGGTTTTCTTGGAATTTCTGATGGATTTTTGCTGGAGTAAAAAAATTGTTTTTGTGTCAACTTTTGAAGCTCCTTTGGAAGTGTGATATTTGTTTAGAAGGTGTAGAGCTGTTTTGAGCCCTTGATGCTGATAAATTATTTATTTATTTTTTTAATGGTTGACCTGTGGCAGGAGGAAATACATGAGCTTCTTTTGAGTTTTGCAGAAGCTGGGGCAACTGTTGTCAGACTTAAAGGGGGCGACCCATTGGTGAGTTTTCATTTGAGATTGATTTAGTGTGGTTGTAATTGTGAAGTGATTTAGTATATTAGCTTGTCATGGCTTGCATGATACTATTAGTTAATTCCTGATGTTTTGATGAACCGATGTTGATGTCTTAAATGGTTGATGGTTATTTCTAGGTGTTCGGGAGGGGTGGAGAGGAAATGGATTTTTTGCGACAGCAAGGTATCCACGTGAAAGTTATTCCAGGTATGACTTGTAAATGTAATGATTCAGTTGGCATTAATGTTTCATTGTTGAGCGTGTGTGCATACAGAGTTGTAGAACTTGAAACAAGTATCTCTCAATCAATTACATGTATTTTCAGTCTGTATAATCATATCACGTTTTGCGCCATTTGTAGCAAGTCAATGATTAATCATGCTTATGTTGACATGGAAAGATGCTTGGTCCTAGGACCTAGGCACTAAGTACTGCATAGCTTTTCAAGTGGGCAAAATGAAAGTTTTTTATTTTCATTTTTCTGCTTTGTAAACAGTAGAAGCCAATAGAGAGTCCAATGGAGCCTTGTAATCCATGTAGCTAACCTCACCTAATGGGATTTGGCTTTTGATGTTGTCATTATTGTTTGTAAACAATAGAAGTCGATGCATAGTATATCATCGCATTCAATTAAATGGACTACCTACTATGGAAACTAAGTCTGGCATTCATACAGCTTATACTTTATAGTTATACTACACTTATAGGAAAATAATATGAAATGAATGCATAAAACATGACTTCTATTGTGCTCACGTCACCTATTCTTTTGTATTGTTTAATTGATCATGTTTAGGATGCGAGACATTAGTGGATTTATGAATTATGTAATAGTTTCTGGAAGAAAAGGCGGAACAGTGTTGATTCCATTGTAATTAATTAATTCTCATTGCTTGCAGGGATAACTGCTGCATCTGGAATAGCAGCAGAGCTGGGAATTCCATTAACTCATCGTGGTATTGCAAATAGTGTGAGATTTCTCACAGGGCATTCGAGGAAAGGAGGAACCGATCCTCTCTTTGTATCGGAAAATGCTGCCGATCCTGAATCTACCTTGGTGGTTTATATGGGCTTGTCAACCTTCCCTTCACTTGCACAGAAGTTAATGCAGCATGGTCTGTCGCCGCAGACACCAGCTGCAGCCATTGAGCGAGGGACCACACTTCAGCAGCGCACAGTAAGCATGATCATAACTTCTTTTCAACATAGTTGTTCTCTTCCTACTACATTAATTGAGTTGCTAATTATTATGCCCTATCATGTGATCACATTTCCAGGCATTATTGGTTTATAATGAAATGATCATTTTACTTTTAACATACTAGTAAAGTAACAATTTTTGCTTATGAAAAAGGAATGAAGGTGGACTTGTTTCAGTATGGTAGTATCATATTGAAACTTAATGAATAATAAATATGCTATCCTAAAATTATTGCAAGTTGTGTGCTATTGAGCATCAATTTTACCTCTTCTATTATGCAATACCAAAAATGATGGTTGTAAATGAGCTCTCCATAATAACAAAATGAATCTACACTTGTAAACTTGTGAGTTGTGATATATGAAAGACAGTAATGATGGTGAAAATTTTATTCCAGTTTTCATTTACTATTAGAAATCCATTCAATTGAAATTATATGCAGACAGAAAAAATATTTCCTTTTGTAGACAGAAGTCTGTACTTTGAAGACCACCACACCACCCCAACTTCCCTCCTCACTCGAAAACAGTTCTAGTTCCAAAAATTCCCACTCGACTTTCTGGCACCACTTTGGCGTGTATTATTGTCAGGGTTCTAATCCTCTTTATATTAGAATATGAAGTGTGAATATATAATTTTTGGAGTAAAACATAGAACAGCACAGGACCCACCATATCTCATGCAGAGGCCCACAAATCCAGTATAATTACAGGAGTTTCTGGTGTCTTTCTCTTTATGAAAATACCATTTACATGTTTCTAAGGAAAAAAGATTATCCAAATCCTTATTGTTGATGCCTTTGTTTTTGTTAATGTTGACAAATTACCTACTGTAAAAGATACTCAGAAATAAAAGATTGAATGAGGGGTGTCATGAAAGTGAAGTTTGAGAGATTATATTTTGTACTTCTGAGGTTAACTTAAACTGATCAATAAATACAATTGTAAAATCAGCAATATATGCATAGCCAGTTCTTCCGAATTCAACATTTCTGGATGCTAGGTCCAAAAGCTGATTTTACTATCATTCACAATCATGCAGGTTTTTGCTGAACTAAAGGACCTTTCTGAGAAAATTTCAGCTGCTCAGCTGGTGTCACCAACACTGATTATTATAGGAAAAGTTGTTGAATTATCACCATTTTGGCCTGTTTCTGCAAAAGAAGAATCATGTTTAATGCAGGCATGATATGATATTGAAGAGAAACATTATTGATGGAAATGAAGGATTACCTTGGTGATAGTTGGTTTAGCATGAAAGCATGCACAACACAAGGGGTATCGGTAAACATACTCAAATCTATTCTGGAGATGTGGGAAAGCAGGCAAGATGTCTGATGTTTATGGAAATGCAGAACTTCTTCCCTGGTTTTGGGGTATCTATTGGAGTGGTTGGCTTAGGCAGAACTGTTTCAGAGCCAATTTTGATTTTCCATGTTCCAGATTGGGATTAAAACAAAGTAATACACAGGTTTCTTGATCTGGTAACTTATTCCAGATCTGGTAACAGATTTACTCTCATTTTTGTAAAGAAACTAATACACAGGTTTCTTGATCTGGTAACTTATTCCAGTCATTGGGAGAAAACTTGTACCATAAGCTATTTAGCATCTTTCTTTCAAGAAGGAATATGAATGTGTTAAGTCATGATTTCATTTGTTCCATTTAAATTCATCAATGTTGCTATTCATAGCCATTGATTCTATTTTTCATTCATGTGTTCTTGTCACTTGATATTAAAGATACTGCCTTCATACTGTAAACTTGGCGGTTATTAGCATTCAGCTTTGTTTGCAAGTGATGTGGTATTATAATGCTATTGCTTAGTAGTTATGTAATTATGGTATTATGGTACACTTGATGGGATTTATTTTTCTTTTCCATTTCATGAACAAAATTGTAAGATACTCTTTTTTATGTTCTTTAATTTGAAAATAGAGCTGTCTGCCACGAAATATTTTATTTGCAAAATTATGTTAAATAAAGTACATAATTCATTCTTAATGCTTTGTTTAATTTGGTAACAATTATTCTCATGCTTTTAATTATTCATCCTCGTTATTGGTGTGCTGTTTGGACATGTATCATGTAATTTGTAATAGCTATTTGTTATTAATGTTTGAGACATGCATTAAAACATAAACTGTGTTTTTTATTTTATTTTTTTTTTAACTTTTTTCAAAATTTAGAATATTAATATTTTAATTAATCAACTTAACTATCTAACTCAATTATTGGGTTGGGTCTTAATTGGGTTGGCTCTTAAAATAGGTTAAACTCGACATGAATATCTAATAACCAATTTAGAAATATGTATTTTAAATAGGTTCAATGATTAATGTCAAAATATTCCCTTTTTATATTAGTTTTACAGTACAACTTGTATAATGGCCTCATTTGGTGTTACATTACTCGAGGTAATTCCCGAAAACAAATTCGCTCATTCAGTTGAAAAGGGTCTAAAATATTTTTTAAAGGCCAAAAGATAATATATTACATATGACTTGAACACAAGCTGTACCGAAAAGGAAAAAAATAATAGAAAACAACTCCAAGGAAAACAGAGTGTTGTAGCTATAGCTAATTTACATTTCCCTGCCAGCTACCCATGTACCTACACCAATATCACAGTACACTGATGCTAAAGTGAAATAAGCTCTCTGCATAAAAATTTCAATCAAAATTGATATAACCAATTCAATCAATCCTTCACGAACTGTGTAGATTAGAATAAAGCAGTTTGTTCTCAACATTGAAATAAGGGTAAACATTAATAGTAGCTAATTTAGCAAGTTATTTTTGCTAAGTTCATATTGACTCCAATCCTTATAAACCACGCTTAGAGGTCTATGCATTTGGATATCAAGTTTATTAACCACAAGAGCTAATTCATCAATGCCACAAGCACTCAAACAAGGAAACTCCAAAGGGTCTAAATTGAAACTTCTAAATCATCTTACCTCAAGTTCATCCTAAACTTCTAAATTCTAACTATTTAAGAACATAAGAACTTAAGGGTTATATATAAAAAGAAAATTAAGAAATTAAAAAACTTGATTGTAACAATTTAAAATTTGAGGACTGAATTCAAGTTAAAAAATTATTAAGCAGTGAAAATTACACATTGGTTAATAATAAATGCAATTAAGTTGGTCTATTCACCTGTGTAATTGCCGTGTTATCCAAACTTCTATATTTCCTGTGGATTGGGGTTCTCTACAGTTGTATTTTCAACTGCATGAATGCTAACCATTAAAAATAAATTTTATGCATTAAATTATAAAGTAAATTGTGAGTTAAAAATCTCTAGGACATAAAATGATTTCGTAATTCGTATAATTCCTGTAATTGACATAAAATGAGTCCAAATACATGTGTGGTTTAGGAGAAATTGATTCGTTGTAATTGCACTACCAGGACTGACAAAAACAAATGTTCAATTAAATTATTGTCTCCCTACATAAACTTTTAGCCATTTGGCACCTTTTTCCTGTTAGGAATTTTCCAATAATTGAGATTATTTTTAGCTTCTTAAAGGGTGCACATCTGGATAATACCTACATTACAAGTTTTTCTTTCTTCATGATCCCATAAATTTCCAACAAAACTTTAGATTTCTGGGCCATGAGGGGTCCCATTAACACCATGTCACACACTACTTTTATGCTCAATTCCACTGCAGGACATCCACAAGGCTACAACCTTATTACTGATAGCATGTCCCATGGGGACCAGTTGGTGGAGATCAAGGAATCTTAGGGCTTTTTGCAAGGCCATTGTGCAAAGGTTCCTGGGTGGAGGACATACCCTTTTATTAAGAGGTGATCCTCAATTATTTTTTTTTCATGTCACAGGTATCCCGAACGTACTGTGTTAGAAACTAATCTTATTCATGATACCATGATTGTGACTAACTCAACGAGTTTTCAAACATAATATCGAACAACATGAATTCTCCGCTAAATAGATCATCCCTATATTGTGTGAGCACAGGGTAGAGGTGATCTTGAATTTGTTGACACAATTGTCCCCATAAAATTTTAAAGAATGAACTAAATATTATGTGAATCATACAAAAAAAATACAAGAAGAACTAACTAACATTGCATGTAAATGCTGATTGGTGAATTTATGCAGGTGTTCTGCAGAGAAGCAAAGCAGTGAATGCTGAATAGTGCTCATGTTCAAGTTGAACAGTAGCAGGCAGATGCAGCAAAAACTAAAAAGGGGTCAGTCAGAATAACTTTGGAAGGTACCATTATTACACTTGGCATGTCCATTGCTTTCAAACTTTTTCAGGTACAGCTGATGCTGGTAGATAACATTGACAAGAAGATAAAACCAAATTTGAGTAGGTCATGGTGTTGTTTGACTTGTTCAATAGCCATCAACATTTGAAGTCATGAACATTTCTTGGTTTATAGGAACATGCTTATAAATAGTGTCTCAATCTTAGTCCACCAATAACATGATATGTTTTTGTTTCAAAATAATGGCACTCCAAGCCTTCTTCTGCCTTGGATCAAATGGATTTTGTGAGATGATTTTAAATCTAGTGAATTTGATGCTAAATTCCAATCAAGTTCATTCAAGGAAAATGGGGGATTCATTTCATGCTACATGAGATGCATCAATAAGTTAAAAGTAGTATAGTCAATTGAATAGATCAGATGTTGGAAGAAATGACAATAGATCTTTCTCACGTACATGACAGGTCAAGTTCAAACTTTTATTTCTCTTTTTTAATAAATAATCAAATAAGAGTTTAATTTTAATACATTTTCAATTTGAAGATTTTATATTATAAATCGCTCTAAATACAATTTTTTAATCATTATAAAATCAATAATTTCCAATTACATGATAATTCATAACTAGATGATTACGTAAAAAAAAAAATACATTATAATGTATTCTAATTAAATTTATTAAATAATAATGTTTGCTTTTTCCTTCAAGGGCCATTAAATGTGTGCCAATAGAAGCAATTTTTTTTTCCACATAATATAACATGAATGTAACCAGAGTATCAAACACTGTATGTATAAATGTTTATTTTTTAAAAAATAATTTTTATAAAAATCAATAATCTTGTTATATATGTCACAATTCATGATTATATGACGATATAAAGGGAAAGATAGACCAAAGAAAAATTAATTTGACCTTGTCATATTATTCAAAAAAAGGAATACAATACTAGAAAGTGTAGACTATGATAGGTTAGTGGCTGCCTTCTGACATGTAACATCCTCTAAATGTGGATGTAATTGGATGATTTTCAAATAAGAGGTTAGATATGTTTCAATTGTGTCCTGAGTAATTGTCAGTATACCCTGAAGCTAACATCAAATCTCAACCAGAATAATGCCAAAACAAACATATAATGCCAAGCTTACAATAATGTTAGCTTTGGCAATTGGGGTGGTCCTACCTAACAACAGGGCACCTATGTTTAAACTTTGAAAAAGAAATGCTTTCATATATAATTTTGTCTAAACTTTTTTAAAAACTTACCATTTTTTCTTAAGAAGAAACAAATAATTTAATTTTTATAAAATATTAGTTTAATAAATTTACATAATTAACTAATCAGAAATCTTTTCTAATTTAACTTTTAAAATTATTATTATAAAAATTAACAAAATTTACTATACATAACAATTTATAATTGAATAACAATATAAATATAAAATTTCTTTACATTGTAAAAAACTATTTGCTCAACAACAAAACAAAACTGTTATTGTTTTAAAGAACCATGACTTGTTCTGGAAAACCTAAGTCACTTTAAAACCACCTTTTTCGGTTCAGAAAACACAAGTAACTGACCATAATACATTTTTCTTAACATTCTAATGAAAAAGAAAAAATGCACCACATTTAAGTTTATGAAAACTACTATCAGAATATTTACAATGATTTTCTTTCCTGATATTTGAATACCAATCCAATCACATTTTGTTTCTTCTAGTTTTTGACTTGTCTTACTTTCGTACTGAATTAAATGGTAGCAAGGGTGGCACAAGGTGATCTTTAAGATCATGTGACAGGAATCCAAAAATGATTATATATACAAATATCAACTAGTCTTCATATTGTTGATAAAAAGAATTACACAGCAAAAGAGGACATGTATCCTATACAATCTCTATAAAGAAAAAAATCAAAGAATGATCTGCTGTTGTGTATTATTTTGAATCTATCATTTGACTGATGATGGAAATGTACATTGCCAGACATAAACGTGTTCAAGGAATAATGATACACCTGCATGATGAGGAGTGCTTGACATGATATGTAGTAAAAGATGGATGCTCAGAAGTTATAACTCCCATAGTTTCCCTGAAGTGGTTCCAAAGGGATCAAAATTGCTCATCTTTTTGATAATAGCACTCACTTCCTTGTTAATTGCCAAGTAGCTTTTTATGCCACAAACTTTGGCATTAATTTGTAAATCATGATGGAGCATGTCAGTCATCATTGCACATGCACTCAGGAATAGGATACTTGGTAACATCTCTCCCAGCCTTGGAAGTTCTAAGTTCTGGCTGCCCCAATGAGTCTTGGTGCAACTCCTTGATAATCCTGTTGAACTCTTCTTCAGAGAGGGACGAATTGTGAAAATATGGGAGCATGTGTCTCTTGTTTGGGGTTATATATTTTTTGTGACCAGCATATGCCCGGTGACCCTGAATAAAGTGAAACATTTTAAGTCCAAGAAATTAGACATTGTCACATTGGCTGATAAAGCATTTTCTTTTTTCTATTTCCATTTCATGTTTCCACAAATGATTATAGAACTACCGACTTGTTTTTTTCACTTTGTTTCCTGTTTTCCTAGATTTGTACAAGACATGGTGAAAATAGCAAACTGATATTTTCACCATTTCCTGTTTTGTTATGTTTTCACTATTTCCTACACAGATATTTCAAAACAAGAAACAAATGAAAATAAGTTGGCATTTGTGTAATTGTTGTTAAAACAAGAAATAAAATGTTTTTTTCCAAACCAATCAGGCTTTTAAAATTCAAGTGCGAAGACTAAAAGAATCACCAACAACTTAACAAGCATACCTGAATTGCATGGCCCATGTTTCCCCCATGAGATGGCATGAAAATATCACTCTTCTCAGAGACTATGTAATCTATGGCAGCCATTATGGAAGCCTTATTTGCAAATGGTTGTAGTTCTCCAGGCAAGGCAAGTTCCTCCTTGCTATAAAAATTTGGGAATTCTTGGATTAATGGAAGCAAGGCTTCTTTTCCACCCAAGGGTTGCCCTCCAGCCCAATAAATTCTTGCATTCTTTGGAGCTCCTAGACCTTTCAACAGCCTATAAATGAAATCAAAACATCTATCAGAAAATTCTATTATGTTGTCTATCTCTGGTGAAAATTTTAACTTGTTAACCTTCTTGAGACGTACAACAGCAATGTCCTAAAAGACTTATCCTCAATATCCACACAAGTCCCAAGGACACACTAGAAACGTTGTATAAAACATAGTTCTTAAAAACAACCAATTAAACAAAGTGTTAATATATTCACCTGGTAACCTCCACAGCATTCAAGGGGCATAAACCAGCCATCTTCCTTTCATGGTAAGTCATGTTTGATCTTGCAGTTAGGAGCTCCGGCCGCTGTATCCTTTCATTGTTAATAATCTCATCAAACTCAGGACTCAGACCAGGGAGGCATCCAGTCCTCACCCACACATCCTTTTCCATTCTTAGATGAAGAGCAAGGTAAGGTCCCTTGCTCTTCATTCTCTCTGCAATCCTGTCACCAAGTTCCTGAACCGGCTGAGCAAACCTTAATGCATTGAAAGCAACCTGAAATAAAAGATGAGAACTAACTTTTAGAAGCTTCAATCAGTTGCCATACATGTAAATTCCTAGAGGGTGAGTTTCAGTTGTTTTCTTTTTCTTCTTGATTTTCCCTCTTTTGCAAAGGAAGAAAATTTGAGTGTCAAATACCTTGCATCGAAGCTTTTGAAGATCAGAAGGAAGATCCTTTGACAGCCTTGAATCCAAACCACGTAAGAGTAAAACACCTTCTCTGTTGAACTGCACAGACAACCAGGATTGTAATTAGAAAAAGGAATGTGTTTTTTCCAAACAACATAAATACTCACTACTTTTCCCATACAAGATAAAAAAGCTAGGTGAACAATGCAAATGTAACACATTGATAGGGACTATGGGGGCCTCTAATTACTTATCTACAACATTGCTACTCTGATTATACTAATGTTGGTGTCATCCATAAAATAACCCTCTTTGAAATATTGAAATTAGTATCAACACTTCAGGAGGACTCAAAATCTGGAGAAGCTAAACCCCATTAAGCATTACTGAAGCAATGAATAGAACACTTGAAGAAAACAGAGAGGATGAGAGAACACCTCTTAAATGTTTCTGTTTTTTGAGGATAATTTTCAAAACTCAATAGATTTGGGATGAGAAGTTGAGTCTTGAGTAGTATTAAACTGTTTTGGAAAACAAATTATAAAACAAAAAGTGAAAAGTGAGTCAAAAAAGGCTCTTACTCTTCTGAGATATCTTGAACGGATCCAACTAGGAGTGACATGAAGAGGAGGACTCCCCTCCACTGGCCTTGTCATTAGGTGCGTTGATGGCAATGCTGACACCACTCGCACATCATTGGCAAGAACTCTCTTGAAGTGCTCCAAGTCAAATATGTCACCAAATTCACTGCAACCAAACCAAACCAATATAAAAACATCACAAATAAGGAAAAACATTAAAGTCACACCACACTTTTTTCTACCGCACACAAATAAGAAAAGAAATTTAATCAACACTAATAAAGTAACTGGATCAACATAAGGAAAGAAATTCATATTTGTAAGGCTACACATAACTAAATATGTTGTCCAAAATTTAAATTTTGAATTCATATAGTTAAACCCAACTAAATGAATCAGCATAGACTCGGGACAAGAATAATATTTACCTTTCATCACCCCAAATGACATTGACTTGCAATATAGGAACAACCAAAGCAGCTCCAAGAATCCTAGCAATGACAACAGCATCAACAATCTGATTCCTCTGCTGATTCAACCCCCCAGAAACCACCACCATGAGGTACTTTCTCCTATCCCTTAGAACCCCCTCACTTGCTCTTCTATAATCCCTGCTAAAACTCAAGCAAGGTTTGTATCCCAACCCATTTGGCTGCTTCCAAAACTCACTCTTCTCAACGCCCTCATCACCTTCCACTGTGTCCAATCCCTGTGCCCTCAGTTCCACAAGGGAAACCACCAAAGGGTCATTCTTCAAAATCTCATCTTTTTGCTCTCTCACAACACCAAGGTTGGAATTTGAAGGCGGGTTTGAGATCAGGCTCCGAGGCAGGGTTGTGGCACATGGGTAGGAAGAAAATGGGGTGGGGAGAATGAGGCCAAACTTGAGCATGCCAAAGAAACCAAAGAGAAAGAGTGTGGAAAACCACAGTCTAGGACTCCTGAAGATGCTGTTTGTGAAGAAGATAAAGAACCTGTTAGTGTTCCTTGAAGACTTCTTGGGAGAGTCAAGAAGAGATTGAAGAGAAGAAGATGATATGGAGTTTATGATCTGAGAAGGAACTGATATGTAAGACATCTTCTTGGCATTGTTCTTGGACTTGGCCATTAGAGAGAGAAAGGGTGTTATGTTATGTGACTGCTTTGCTTTTATTGTTCTGAACTTCTTCTTCACAAGAAGAAGGACATAGTGAGAGATTATGAGTTTGGTTTGTTTTTAAAAGAGACTCAATCTAGTTTTCATTCAAAGTCTCTTTTTCTTTTTTCTAGAGAGAGAGAGAAGAGGGTCGGCGGGAACACGAAGATAAATCAAAGTTTTTCAACGCGTAATCAAAGGAGTGGAAACTGAGGTTTGAGGATTTGGACAAGTTTAGTTCCGGTGAACATCGTTTTTAAAGTGGGAATTTTGGTTTAAGGTGTTGGCATTTGGGCATTCATTGTAATAACATTAATATTAAAAAACGTGAATTTCATTATAATTAACGTGGATATTGAATTGTAAATAATTATAAAATTATAAGTGATTTGGATCACACATCATCGACACATCATCGACACGTCATCGACAGTACTGGTACCTTTTTTTACAGAGGGTACCGTACCCTCTGTAAAAGAAGGGTACCGGTACTGTCGATGACGTGTCGATGATATGTGATCCAAATCACTTATAATTTTATAATTATTTACAATTTAATATCCACGTCAATTATAATGAAATTCACGTTTTTTAATATTTTTTTGGAGTGTTTGCTTCGTGTTTCTTCCTCTTTTTTTTTTCGAAATGTTTGCTTCGTATTTCTTCCTCTCAGCAGTAATGGTCCCCAATAGGGTTATCACAGGGCTTGAGAGGGGAACCAGTGAGGAGCAAGATGCGGGGTTTACCTCTCACGAAATTAGGGTATTCGAGGTTTTGGAGGAGCCAAGCCTTGCGTTCTTCGTCCCAATTGCGGATCTTGGGGCCCAGGCTGTAGGTCACGTTAGGGTTCAAGGGGGCTTGCTCGTCGGGGTCGTTGGGGTCGGCGTCGGAGCGGATCTTGGCCAGGATGCGGTTGGTCTCCTCCACGAGATTCTGGTTGACGGCGTCGGCGTCGGAGGAGCCGAGGTTGACGCCGATGGTGCCGCGGAGGACGAGGATGTCGTCAGAGACAAAGGTAACCTTGGAGGAGTCATGGTTGACGGTGGAGAGGAGGGAATAGTGGAGGGCGGAGGAGGAGGGGAGGGAGGAGTGGTAAATGGCTGTGGCGAGGGAGTTCAAGAAGTAGAGAGAGGGGTTGAGGCGGAGGGGAGGGGAGGGGAGGGGAGTGGGAGACGGAGGGGCAAGGGAGAGGTGGGAGACGGAGGGGAGAGGGAGAGGTGGGAGACGGAGGGAGGGGAGAGGAGATTGTATAATTATAAAAATTAATAAAAACTTAAAAATAAATAATGTAAAAATTTAAATATAAAATAATTTTTATTTAAAAGGTTGACATGGTATTTGACATGGTATTTAGATGATGTGTACATATACACATTAGCTACAGTACCAAAACCCCTCATTTATCAGGGTACAGTAGCAACTCCCTTTCTCAAGAGATTCTATCATACCATGTATGTTGTAGGCATAGAGGTGTCAATGTCATAAAATACAGGGAAGGGGTTGTTAAAACATTTAAAATTAAACATATATTAGCTTAATTATTTTCTTAGTAATGAATTATATATTTAAATATGTTTTTAATTTTTTTATGCGGTAAATTTTTGTTTTATTTTCTCTTAATCTAAATCTTAAGTTTAATCTTTAATCTTTAAATTTAAAAATTTTCTCAATTTTAAACCTCAATTCAGTTTTTATTAAATCTTAATTACAAATTCAAACACTAAATTTCTAAAGAAGAACGATAATTTATTATTTGATGACTTTGTATATTTGGAATAATGTATCACTAAACTATTTGACATACACATATGATACTTTTTACACTCTGCAAAATATTCATATCAACCTATTCACACCATGCATATTAGGAACCCTAGAATATTCTAGAGTTTAAGACTTTCATACTATACATGATTACTAATCCACAACCATGTTTGAGTATGCTTACAGGGCTCAGATGCAAGTGGCTTACCATTTTGATTCAAATTCATCATTAAGAAGCTAATATCACTATTATACATGTTTAAACAATTAAACACACTTAGTGTCACATAATTTTTACAAATAGCCTCTCTTTCATTCTAACAATTGTATTAGCAAACTTTTCTTCAAAATTTGATTAACAACTTTTTTTTTACCTTATAAAAAATATATATTTAATAAAATCTCTAGACTCAATGATCGTAAGATTTGTACTATCTAATGCTCTTAGATCGATTTTCATCAACATTAAACGTAGATTAATCTTTTTAATTATTAATTTTTGAATACTATGTAAATCATATTTATAATTTAAAAAATTCAATAAACTCACTCAACTAGATCAATATTAAATTAATTAGGTAAAATTTAACTTATTTACGATTAAGTTATAATCAAGAATCATATCATGTACAATAGTTTAAGAAAAAAAGTTGAGCTAAAAAAAATAAAAATAAGTTTTCTTAATAGTTAGATAATTTTTTTAAGTACTTCTAGAAGGAAAAATAATAATTTTATTTCTAAATTAAAATTAATTTATTCATAAATTAAAGATTTTTTTTTGAATATTTATAGTGCATAAACTAATTATATATATATATATAAGTTTATTTTATTTTTATGTTTAATCTTATAAATTCTTATAAGTTTATATACAAATATATCCTAATCCTATTTGACTCAATATGATTACTTGATCTAGCGACACTAATTTGAACATTTTGTGATGATAAAATAAATAATTATAGATAATGTCAGTTGATTTAAGAGATAAAGAATTCAATTACTTAGAATAATAATTAAATCTTCTGTAAAAAAAATAATAATTAAATCTTATAGGTAAAAAAAAATCCAATTACTTACAAAGAAAAGTTTTGAAATATTAATGATTAAAAAGGGTATTGAAAGAGGGTTACGTCTCTTTAAATGAGTTAACTCAAACCAACTTATATCATTAATTAACATTTTTTTTTTAAAATCAAGAATGGACCAGTAATTTGAAGAATACAAATTGAACCAAGAAAGCTAATGCAAAGGAATGATGACTGATAAATACATATATATCATAAAAAAAATAATATAAAAATCTGGTAGACATATTAGATATTTGTTTAATAATCATTTTTAATTTTTAATTTTTAATTTTTAATTTGTGATGGGTAAGATCAAGTTGTATATGGGGAGGAATGGTGTGTCCTTTTTTTATTTTTTTTTATTTTATATATATTTGATAGAATCCAGCTGCCATGACAACAAACGAATGAATTGAATTGAATTACTATTTAACGAACGTGAGAGAGAAACCAAAAGGATTCTATCATGAGACTATGCTCCGGGTTCTTCTTTCGTTATTATTTATAAATTCTCTATAATTAAGGAAATTTTTTAATTTATAGTTATAAAAAAAAGTATTTTCTAGGAGGAAGCTTAAAATACTAATGTGAAACAAATAAAAAAAAACATTTGATAATTCATAATATTATTTAAAAAATAAAATAATAATAATAATAATAATAATAATAATAAATAGTCATTAAAAAAGAATGTTAACTATTAACAAAATTTTAATATTTTTTATTAATTGAAGGTTATTAAAGGAGTATTATTTTTTTATCCATAGAAATTATAATAATGTCACCAGAATTTGAATCTAAGAACTTGTGCATTCTATTTGAACCTCTTCTTTCTTTCATCACTAGATTGATTATAATGATTCTTAACAAATTTATTGAATTAACAAACATAAATTTAATTACAAATTTTTTATTTTATTTTTTTAAAATAATTAAATTAAATTAAATTAATTCTTATAAAAAAATCAATCGGACACTTTTGATTTAAGTCTTATAAAAAAGATTAAGGGAGTTTTTTTTTATAAAAAGAAATACTAATTACATTTTCTCTAATATTTTCTTCCTAACACTCTTTACTATATATTTTTATTAAAATTTATTTGAATTTATAAATTTGAATAAATCTTATTACTAAATCAAAAGAAAGGCACATTAGATTAAAAAATATTTTATAATTTTCAATGAAATTTGATTGATAAAATATTAAAAAAAAATATTAGAGATTATTATCTGTCATGTTTTATAAAATACTTCAAGGTTTAAGACATATTCTTAGTATTTTTTATAATATCATTTTCGGTATATGTAAGGAAGTATAATATTATTATCTAGTTAATAATAAGTTGACATGCTATAAGAAGGTTTGAAATTTATTTAATCAACCTATATATATTAAATATAAGTTTTTATATTATGTAAGAATGTTTTTTTAGAGATTTTTTTTTGCTGAGGGAATTTTTAAAGGTTTTTTTTTTAATTTTTTATTTAATTTTTTATTTAATTTGATTTTTATCTATTATAATTATTTATAAACTAAATTTAAATATTTTTATAATAAATTAGCAATAAAAAATAATATTTTACTATAATATAAATTATTTATTATAAATATAAAATATTATTAAAAATATTTATTTATATACATTTTAAATATAATTTATATATTAAAATATAATATTTATTTATGTATCTATGTATTACACGAGTTAAAATATTAGATGTTAGAAAATCTAAATTATATTAATATATGAGTTTTTAATAAAAAAATATTAAATTAATTTGTCAGCAACTTAAGAGAGGCTTTAGCGTCTCAAGATATTCTTCTTCTATAATATTTTTTGGATAAGAGAAAACTTAATCATACAATAGCTTATAGGATAATATATTTATATATTATTTATTGAATTTTATTTTACACTCTTTTTCTGTCTTATTTTTAAAAGTTATTGAATAAAAAATTGTATAATAAAACTTCTTTTATAAATGGCTTTCAGCGGATAATATTGAAAACAAATTATTAAACCGAGTAAATCTGGATAAACTTATTTAATACAGTTAACAAATCTTTGTCTCTCTCTGTCAAACACACACAGACATACAGACAGACACACAGATAGACACAAAGACACACAGACAAACACACACACAGAGACACACAGACAAACACACACATAGAGAGACACACACAAACACAGACACACACGCACACACACACACGTACGCCCGCACGCACACACACCGAAGCATAACGAATTTAGAAATTATAAATAAAAATAATAATGAAATTGTAATTCGATTCACAACTTCATTTTTTGTAATAAATAAATAAATGTCATGATTTTTTTACCATGATATTGTTAAAAATATTTTATTACTTTGTTAAAAATTAATCTTTCTCAAGATCGTGATTACATTAAATATATATTTCTTTTAATTTTATCTTTTTATCAAATCTAAGACTTAAAACATGAGATTTAAAGACTAAATATAATATTAGTTAGACCAAAGAACACTAATAAATGTTTTGTATCTAAATACTACTTTAGGTTTATTTATAAAAAAAAACCTTAAAATTATAATTTTAATCATGAATTTTAATATTTTAATTTTAAAACATAAATTTATAAGTATGTTTCTAGATACAACTCGTCTTTTTTCATGCCATACACTTACTCTTTTTCAATAAAATTTTTAAAAAATTTTGGTTTTAATTTTTTTTTTTTAAAAACACAATTTAAGTGAAAAAAAAAAAACCTCAATAACACTCATGAGTAGGGATTTTAACAGGGTGAGATAGGTACGAATAATAGTCTCTCATTAGTCATTTCTAGTTTCGTCCCATATTCTTTTTCATATTTGTAAGATTATTCGTTGAGTGAGTACTTGTATATTTTTTCAATAATAACGAGTATTTATGAATATATATTAATATTTATTTAAAAATAAATAATTTTTAAAAATATTTTAATAATAATTTTTATTTATTCTAATTAATAACTTCTTTAAAAATAGTAATTTAAAAGCCAAAGTTTATTATTTAAATATTATATATAATTTTATTAATAAAAATTATTCAATTCAATTATTAAATTACTTTATTCTCATTAATCTAAACAAATTTAATATATAATTATATAACTGAACATTAACAAATACTTACGAGTATGAATATTATCATATTTATATTTATGTTGTTAATATGCAAGTACTCATTATTCATATATATTTATTTACAATATTAATTTTTTTTATAACAAATTTTATTTAATTACTAATATTCATAAATATATGTATATATATATATATATATATATATATATATATATATATATATATGAGGAGGATTTAAATGATATCGATGTAACTTTAATTAAGTATTACACTGTTCAATAACTTTATATTAAATATAAATTTTGTAAATTCAATCATTAGATTGAAAGTTCATATCACTTTATATGTTTATATAAAATTTTGTTGAAATTGAACAATAACTTGAAGTTAATCAAAATGTTCATATTTTAGTATATTTTAAAATATATATATTACGTCAATTTTAGTTTATAAAAATAAAATATCAAATCATTTTGAACTAATAGAAAATTTTGTATATATGATCTAAGAGTAAAGAACTTTCAATCTAACAATTAGATTTACAAAATTCACATTTAATATAAAATTATTGAGTGGTGTAATACTTATTAAAAATTATATTGATATTATTATAATCCTTCTCGTATGTATATATATATATATATATATATATATATATATATATATATATATTATTTGAAACTCCTAGCCATGAGGTAGACATATTGATTGAAATATATTAAAGGTTGTGAGTGTGGTCTGAAACTCTGAGCCCTGAGGTGAGTGGGGATGGCAGTAGCAAACATGACAGCTGGAATCTCATGAAACCTTGCTGTCAAAAGCTGCCACGTGGGAGATGGCGACTCCACCACCATTCCACATGGGATTTCTCCCATCCTCTTTTTCCTTGCTCCGAGGTAGATACGACCAAAGTTTTCGGAAACCATGCACCCAAAACTAAATTACAAAATACTACAAACCATAAAACCAAAATAACTTCTACCAATATTATATTATGTGTATTCATGACCTTTATCATAAATTAATAACTACTTTCAACAATATTTACTTCATAATAATATTATAGTTATAAAAAAAAAAATCACTATGATGTGGATAATTTGATGTGTGATATTAATTCAACCATATGTATATATCTTAATTATTAGTTTTGAGTTAAAATTTTTGTTTTCTTAGGTGTATTAAATATTTTGAGTATAACTTGTGTCATTTATATAAAAAATTAATTAAAATTTATGTAAAAATATTTTTTAATTATATATTTTTATATAATTTATAAAATATTTTATACTTTATTATAATTATTAAGAACTTGTTATTCAAAAAGTGGTTTTAAGTTGATTGAATTAAATAAAAATATTTTATTAGAACATTACAAAAAAATTATATCATTTGTACTTGAAAATAAGGAAATACAAGTAGTTTTTTTTTTTATAAATTTAATAATATTATTTTTTAATATGAAATTTCATTTTCTTTTCCATTATTTTTCTCACCTGTTACAAGTGATTATTTTGAATAATTGCTCCCCTCAATTTTCAAGATATATTATTATTATTATTATTATTATTATTATTATTATTATTATTATTATTATTATTATTATTTTGGGAAAATGAAATATAAACTATTCGAAAGATCTTAAAAGTGAGTTTTGAAACAAATTATTTTTACAAAATAATCTTATAGAGAAGTTGCGTGTTCACAACTCTACAAAACTTCATTATTCTTCTTCTTTACAGCTAATAAGTGCCTATTTGGTTGACGAACACAATTAGCTAATTCACATGTACACACTCCAATGTAAAATATATATTGTAGAGAATAATTTAGACATACGTCTCAATCACATTCAAAATTGTAAAATCGATTCTATCAAAAAATATAATAAACACCACTCTTTGGATCATCAATGATATTCTTCTTTTCAACTCCTATATGCCATTTCATTTCGAAATAATATCAATTTCACACGCTATCATATACCTTCAATGTAAAATGTGACTAAGATTAAATTAGGCACATATTCTAATCACAGTCAATATTAATTTCAAAACTAATGCCAACAACTGTTGGCACAATTAGTAAGGATAATCATATCAACTATGTTAATCCAAATTTGAATTTTATTAAGGTTTAATAGTGGTGGTTTATTCGAGTGATTGGTTGAATGAAGTTTAGGGTTTTTGTATTTGATCAACCACTTATGTCTTTAAAATGAGGAAAATGGTTTTTTTTTTTATTTATTTAAAATTTATAAATATACTTTGAGCATGAAAGCTTTCATTATCTTAAAGAAGGGAAATGTTACTTATGAAAGAAGTGATAATGAAGAAAATGATTGAAGTGGGGATGTGAGTAAAATAAGAATGATGAATGGATAATTTTGAAGTGAAGTGAAGAAAGAATAGACAAATGAAAGAAGGACATTACATTGGAATTGTTAGTGGCATCTCAGAAGTGGAAAAATCATAATGACAATGATAAAGACACTTATGTTTCTTTCTTCGTTTTATTTTTAATCTTGTATCTAATACCGTCTCATTTACGACACACTGCACTGACACACCACAGCTGTAGAAAGTTTGGTCATTCTCATTTTGGTGTGGATTTGGATTCACAGATTGACCTATTTGATGGTTCTTGTTTAATTTCAAGTCAAAATATTCATCAATTCTGCCATAAAAATTTCCCCAGAATTAGGGCACCCCAGAATCCATCATGCACATTTAATTTCAATGTTGACTTGTCATGTTTGTTTCAAAATATTTTTATATTAAATTAATTGTAAATTATTACTGATATAATTTCTAGCTATTTATGGTAATATCTTTAATGATTACTATTAAAAAAATATTAAATATTTTTTTTTATCGAATTACTATGACAATGGTTTATTATTCATATTTAATGTATGCCAATATTAAGTTTGTCCAAAAATTAGAAACTATGACAATCCACATTTGACTATAATGATTAATAATAACCTTTTATTTAAAATAAAGTAAAATAATTATAACATATTATATATATTTTTAATATATATAAATTATATGTCCTAGAATCCTTAATAACCTTTAAAAGTAACATATAATGATTTTAAAATAATAATAATAATAATAATACATCAACTTTGTAAAAAATTTGATTTAATAATAATATATTTTCAAAACCCAAAAATGACAGAAGGAACAAACTTTTAACAATATGCTTATTAATAAAGTTATTTTCGTATTCAATTTAATTGCTTAATAATACCTGTATAAATATATATATATATATATATATATATTAAATTATTAATTATATAATGTATTATATACTTTAATTTTTATTAGTTATTATAAATAAATTACCTAATAAAAATAAATTCCCATCCATCACAGAGGATTTAGAAACTAGTTAAGTATTCAAAGTCACTTTCATAGATAGTAAAAATTTGGTCAAATTTTATCCTAAAGACTTAGTCAGGTTAATTCCCTTGCTTGCGTATGGATCAAATTCCTGGACATATTCTTAACTATTGGTGGTTATTCCTCTTTATTTAAATTTAAAATTATATTTAAATTGAAAAAAATAATAAAGATCTTGAACAAGTTTTTTTTTTTTAAAGATAGAAAAGATTATAAAGATAGTCGCAATGAGGATTAAACCTAGGTCCTCATGCTTCTAACTATCCTAATTCCTCTCTACTCAACCACTAGCCTAACCCTAGTGGTAGATCTTGAACAAGTTTATGAACATAAAATCATATTTTAGTGGATATATTTATTCAAAGATACTTCCTAGTATTAGAGTTGAACTTTCTCCAGGAAACCTCTATTAATCCTCAGATTCGATAACTAAAATCTTGAATTAAATTAGGTACTATTTATTATTAATTAAACAATATTAAGTAGACATTAGTATTTAATTTGAAAATCTCCGATATATCATTGACATCTTATTTAATAGTTATGTAATATTTCTTATCTACCATATTTTACTCATAAAAAGAGAAACACTAATTTTCAAATAAATGTAAATTGAATTTTTTAGGTTAAACAGATTTAAAATTTTTCATTTTGTTAGAAATGTAGACACTCAATTTCGTCCGGGGACATACAAACAACAAGATAGGACATCAGAGGGCCCAAAAGCCCAAATCAACTTTTTTTAGTGGCCCGGAACGGGTCGTTCCAAAATCGGAACGGGCCGTTCCCAAGTCCAGAACGGGCCGTTCCCAAGTCCAGAACGGGCCGTTCTTCAATTGGAACGGGCCGTTCTGAGGCTCCTAAAAGGCCTTAAAATTGAACGGGCCATTCCAGACCAGAATGACCGTTCCAAACCAATCAAAGGGCCTAAAAACTTGGTTTGGAACGGGCCGTTCCTAAACCAGAACGGGCCGTTCTAAGAGGTTAAAAAGGCCTAATAAACCTAGTTTGGAACAGGCCGTTCTGAGAAGGAAATTTAGTGTTAATTTGTACCCTGGAACGGGCCGTTCTCATCTCAGAACGGGCCGTTCTGGTTTCCTGAATGGGACCCGTTCTAGGGTGCAAAATTAACACATAACGTCCGGATCCAGAACGGGCAGTTCTGAATCCAGAACGGGTCGTTCCGGTCCACATCTGATGCCTATAAATAGAAGTCTCGGGCACGGTTCTCAAGAGCCCCAAAAATTTCGTCCAGGACTCCTTAGAGTTCAAAATTTCTCTCTCTGTCTCCTATTATATTTCTAGAGTATTGTGAGCCAATTGTAGTGCGAAAGGTTGCCACAAAGCACCTAAATCTCCCTATTTTGAAGATCCAATAGAGGTCATTCAAGAGGTATTTCAGTTAATTTCTTTCTCTATTTTTTTATTTCTTATCTATAATAATTATTATTATAATAAAAACAATCATGTAGACATTTTAGGGTTAATTGTATAATTTAAATTTCAAGCATGCAAATAGTTATTAATAAAGGGGATCTAATATTTAATTTATTAATTCTTATCACGTTAACTTCATCATAGGATACCGATTGAGGACGCTGTAGAGGTGCTTAATACCTTTCCTACACGTAACCGACCCCCGAACCTAATTCTGGTTATCAAGGCCATTATTGGATTCTTTTTTTAAAAATATTTTCTTTTTCCAATGTTTTGAGTAAAATATTGATGGCGACTCCATGAACTTATTTTCAAAACCATTAATTAAAGATTAGTCTGGTGTCCGAACATTCCTTAATTGATGAGATTTTCAAAAGGATGTCTAAACCATAGGTCGCAAGATCGGAAATTTTCGGGTTGCGACAGATGGCGACTCCACTGGGGACGTTTTAAGAGGGTCAGGCCCATATAAATGATGAAGTTAATAAAATAAAAATTAATTTAAATATTTTTCCCCTTTACTTTGTTTGTTTTATTTGTTTGGCTTTAATATCTGTTTGCCTGATTAAATTATGCATTTGTTTGAATAAAAATTGTACACAAACCTTTGCACACAACAGTTCCCCCTACACCCGGGGGCATGATAGTATTAAACATAGGGAGTGGTTGACGTACGACCGGCCCAAGTTTGGCGTTGGAGCCTGCGAGCCTTGTCGGAAATCACACTCAAGGTGATAACCAGTTACTCTAGCCCGAAATACTGCGATAGACCTTAGAGTTTGCCAAGTGACGGCGACAGAGATACTGGGCCCCTATAATGGGGGCACCTTGGGAGCCTTGAGAACCAGTGAGATTAGAACCATCCTATACAATGCATTTTTCTTGACAGGGACCACAGACCAAGGATTTGAACATGATCGTTCGTGGGTGTACGTTGATTGAGCATGTGTGTGTGCATTTGTTTGTACTATTTTATTCTAATAAGACGGATTGGAATTTTAAAATAAGCAAACAGATAATAAAAAAATAAAAAATAAAAATAAAAATTTTATACCCCTTTGTACATTCTTAGGTCAGCATTCTATTAACATCATATAGGTAGTTTCCTTTTTGTAAAAAAAATCAATAAAAGAAATCTCATCTTTATCATGCATCATTCCCCTTTAGATAATAGAAACATGATAAAGATTAGGCAAAAAAAATGACATGCATTCTAGATTAGCTCATTAATTTCATTCATTTTATTTTATTAGCTAAGGAGGATTAGGTTGTCGTATGTATAGAAAGTTAAAAAAAGTGAATGCTCTAACATACAACAGTATCTGCGCTTTAAAGAAAAACCCAAATCATCTTTAAAATACTATAGTTTGACCCTTGCTTTGATATGTTTGTTAAAGTAAGTCTTCTTAGAATCTAATATAGATTCTCGTTTAATACTGTCAAAATCTATTTGAGCATTCACAAATAAACAAATCAATGAGACTAATATTTATTATTCTCAACTTTCTCTACATTTTGCATTACATTCATTTAGAACATACCCCTCCTTGTAAAAGAATAAATGAGAATAAAAAGGAAAATTAACCTATGTGCGTTAGTCGAAAATAATGGAAAGTAAGCCATGCATAAAGAGTTTAAGGTAAAGAACTCCACAATCATTAAGACGCCAACTCTTGCCCCAAAAGGATAAAGCCGTGTCGTGCAACTGTGAAATCCAAGCAGAATAGGAGAAATGACTATAAATGGATGGATCCACACTCCTAACGAGTTGCAAGCTAATAAAGAGAACCTGAGGAGGACGAATCCCTCAAACACTAAGGCAAAGTGAATAGAATTTTCTTGAAAGATGCTTTCAACAAGAGAGAAGCATTGCTTGTTAAGAAGCTGCTAGAATGAAAACCCGCAAAGGGCATTCTAAGCAATAATAAATAAAAAAAAGAGTAATGTTTGTTCAAGCTGAAAATCGAGAGATAGCTTGAATGTTCCTCTTGAGAAGCAAGACTCCACGGAAAGCTCTATCATCGCTTTTACCCATTTCTACTTCTTTGGAAAGTCTCAGGATATGGGTTGAGAACACCTTCATGAGAGAAGAAGCCAAAGGACCTCCCTCTACAGGAGATCTTCTAAAGTGCCACATCCAAGCAAGTGGAGGACTAGGTCTACAATCAGATGACCTAGGCCTCTCTAAGGGGCAACCTCCTTCTATTTCTCTATGTATGAATCACGAACTCGGGGCATGCTCGGGCCCTCGAGCTACATTAAATGGGCACGTGTAGATTGAAAATTCTATTTTAATGCCATATATTTTTCTACTTCGTTTCTCTTCTCCCTCTTATCTACTCTAAGCCTCATTAACAAACCTTAAATGAACAAGTACATTTGAAATAAGGACGTCATTAGAAACAATGGCTTAATACGCAATAAGGAACACATAAAGATCAATCAAACTTGGCATGACTTGTGGATTAAAGTCCAAACAAAATCAGTGCAAAGGGCATCTCCCTTTAATGAAGGAGTGAAAGATGATCACAAATGCTGCAAAAACAAAAGCCCTGCAAGAAACCCACTGAGAGGGCAACGCCAAGATTAGGGAAAGGTCCAGTAGGAGACCCACAAGCAAAAAGGGTAGCCTAGGCAAAAATGAGGATCAAAACAGAAAAAATGGTCCGCTAGGAGACCCACAAACAAAAAGGGTAGCATAGGAAAAAGTTAGGACAAAGTAGCATCCCGAGCTAGGCGGCCTGGGAAGATCATATAATTGATACGCAATCCTAAGTCGTCGCTTTGCTTTGAAGGAAATAATAAGCCAACATAGAAAATGATTTCCTCACTTTGAATGTGCTTGTTCATCCTAAACCACTAGCTTACCTCGACCAGCCATTCTTCTAAAATCATTTTTGAAAAAAATCCTTTCTAACAAACTTCTGCAAAAAAAAATATGTATATATCATCTTCCTCTCTTTCCTCTTGACCTATATGGCATTAAGATAAATTTGAGAGATACACGGAGTATGCACAATGAACACTCACAAGGAGAAGATGGAGGTGTCCTAGAACAGAGTCTAGGTACACCGGATCTAAGGGCTAACATATCATATTCGGTACAAGCGAGAGAGCTGAACTACACAAACCTCAGGTTCAAGAAGCAACACTAAATTCGACACGGCTAAAAGGCTAACAATCCATGTCATTGATTAATGCGCATAGATTAATTTCTTGAAAGTAAAAATAAATTTGCATTTTAAGCATTAGCATAGAAGCATCATTGCATAACATGCATATGGCACAAGTGTGCACAAAAGGGTATAAGTTCACAAAAAAAAAAATTTAAAAAAATCCAATCCATTTCTGCTTTGCATTTTCTTTTGCATTCTTGCATTCTTTGTGTGTGTCTATCCATCACTTGTTGGAGGAATCAAGAGGCCGAAGCACTCGTACAAAAAGATCAACAGCTAAACAGTGCCTTAAGAGCCAAGATCATTTCAAGAAGCCTAGCCCCAACAAGGGCATTCCATACAAGTGGTTTCATATAGCCACCAAGAAAAGAAAGACACATCAATAGCAAGACGGGATAGAACCGGACGAGAAAGAATAATCAAGTCCACAAGCATGAAGAAACCACCAAGCCTTATTCTACCATTGCGCCTCACTTCTCAACCGAATGATGGAAGATCCATGAAAATGCCAAGACTAGGAATGTTTTCCTACTAAAGCCAGGAGTGACTTCCACAATAATACTCATCAATAAAGATTGAACAAATAACATCATCATGGGATGGGATCCCTCCACCAATGATGACAACAAAAGATAAAACAGAAAAAGGCAAGCTTCATACATGTTGAAAAAGTCGAAGCATTTAGAAAAATAGTAGAAAAAGGCAAGCTTCAAACATGAAAAAGCCGAAGCTAAACAAATATAAAATTAAAAAAAACTATCACAAGCAGACGCCTGGAGAGGCATTACAATACTTACCTTGACAAGAACAACACCAAACTCTTACCAAACATCCCATATGAAGGTGCTTGGAGAGGCATCACAATACTCACATGGCAGGGGCAGCACCAGAATCTCTGTCAACCATTTACTCCTTTGCCCACCAGCACAAGGGCACCACTTACCAACAATCTTCGCCAAGGGGCAATCACATCATCAACACCAGTAGACGGCCTGGAGAGGCTATGAAAATACTACGGCCTGGAGAGGTTATGAAAATACTACGGCCTGGAGAGGTTACGAAAATACTACGGCTTGGAGAGACTACGAAAATACTACGGCCTAGAGAGGCTACGAAAATACTACGGCCTGGAGAGGCTACGAAAATACTACGGCCTGGAGAGGCTACGAAAATACTACGGCCTGGAGAGGCTATGAAAATACTATGGCCTGGAGAGGCTATAAAAATACTACAGCCTAGAGAGGCTACGAAAACAATACAACAACAAAGAGGGTTACCTACCTTTAGAAGAGGCCGACTGAAGCCTTAAAATATCAGTCCAGCCTGGAGAGGCTACGAAAATACTCCCTCTTAAACAAGCTACAAATAAAGGGACACACTATCACAAGAAAAAACAATGGAACATCTACTCGAAGACTGAAGATCAGGTGTATAGTTTGTCACTCTTGTTACCCTATAGAGTATGCAACCCAACACTCAGCTACTCTAAAAGGTAATGATACAAGCAAATACACATATCCAAGGGAAGCAACGTAGAAGAATCAACACAAAAACGAGAAGAAGACCCGGACGAAATGTCTACGTCTTTACTTGCCTTTGGAAAAGCAACACAGCTATTCCAAAGGAAAAGTAAAGAGGGGTAGCTGTAGACACCCAATTTCGTCCGGGGGCATACAAACAGCAAGATAGGACATCAGAGGGTCCAAAAGCCCAAATCAACTTTTTTTAGTGGCCCGGAATGGGCTGTTCCAAAATTGGAACGGGCCGTTCCCAAGTCCAGAACAGACCGTTCTTCAATTAGAACGGGCCGTTCTGAGGCTCCTAAAAGGCCTTAAAATTGTAGGTTGGAACGGGCCATTCCAGACTAGAATGACCGTTCCAAACCAATCAAAGGGCCTAAAAACTTGGTCTGGAACAGGCCGTTCCTAAACCAGAACAGGCCGTTCCAAGAGGTTAAAAAGGCCTAACAAACCTAGTTTGGAACGGGCCATTCTGGGAAGGAATTTTAGTGTTAATTTGTACCCCAGAACCGACCATTCTCATCTCAGAACGGGCTGTTCTGGTTTCCTGAACGGCCTGTTCTGATTTTAGAACGGGTAGTTCTAGGGTGCCAAATTAACACATAACGTTCGGATCCGGAACGGGCCGTTCCGAATCCAGAACGGGTCTTTCCGGCCCACATCTGATGCCTATAAATAGAAGTCTCAGACACAGTTCTCAAGAGCCCCAAAAGTTTCGTCTAGGACTCCTTAGAGCTCGAAATTTCTCTCTCTCTCTCCTATTGTATTTCTTGAGTATTGTGAGGCAATTGTAGTGCGAAAGGTTGCCACAAAGAACCTAAAATTTCCCTATTTTGAAGATCCAATAGAGCTCATTCAAGAGGTATTTCAGTTAATTTCTTTATCTCTTTTTTATTTCTTATCTATAATAATTATTATTATAATAAAAACAATCATGTAGACATTTTAGGGTTAATTGTATAATTTAAGTTCCAAGCATGTAAATAGTTATTAATAAAGGGGATCTAATATTTAATTTATTAATTCTTATCACGTTAACTTCATCATAGGGTACCGATTGAGAGCGCTGTAGGGGTGCTTAATACCTTCCCTACACGTAACCGACCCTCGAACCCAATTTTGGTTATCAAGGCCATTATTGGATTCTTTTTTTAAAAACCTTTTATTTTTCCAATTTTTTGAGTAAAACATTGGTGGCGACTTCATGAACCTATTTTCAAAACCCTTAATTAAGGATTAGTCCGGTGTCCGGGCATTCCTTAATTGATGAGATTCTCAAAAGGATGTCTAAACCATAGGTTGCAAGATCAGAAATTTTTGGGTTGCAACAAGAAATTATATCACAGTGTAAAAAATTTGTTATATTAATTCTTTCTTAATACTATATATATTAGAACTTTTAAAAATTATATATAAACTATTTTATTTTTGTATTATATATATATATATATATATATTAAAAAAATATTATTTAAAACATGATTGAATACTCCCAATAATAATTTTAACCTTATTTCACTACACTAAAATTAGTTTTTTGTGATAATTAATTTATTCTTTAGCGGCCATATAAATGGTTATTATTTTTTTTACCAGCATTTAAATAATGACTGATGTATCCAGGGTCGCTAATACTATTACCGGCATTTATATAGAATGCTGGTAAGACCTACTAAATTGTCGAGAAAACTTATTTTTTTAGTGACAATTATAGTATCTATTTTAAAGGCTATTATTAAAGGCTATTAAAAGTTATTTTTTTTTCAATGGTCTCTTTTTCATCCATTTAGTAACTTTTATCTTTTGCTAGTAAAACTTTAAATAATTTATTCCTATAATTTCCTTTTCTAAATTCATAACTTTTACTTTTTTTTTTTTTATCTTTAGTCGATGCGAGATTTGTAAGATGGGGTTTGTCTTCTATTTATATATTTTTTAATTGTCTTGTCTCTTAAGAGACGTGAGATTTATAAGGTGAAAGTTGCTTTCTAATTATTTTATAGTACTATTGAACTTGGTAATAGTGGGTCAGATTTGATATCAATTTAGAATAGTAAATTAGGAATCTAACTCAACCCTATAAAATTAACTTATAAAGTGATAATTATTACTTACTTATATACTATTTAATTATCTTATCTCTAATCGATGTGAGACTTAAATTTTTTTAATAAATAATTGTCGCTAATAATAAATTTTAGTGTAATATAAATATATTTTTAATGGATATTATATATTAGTCATTGATATTTTTATTATATAATTAAATAGCGACAATTAAATTATTGTTATTAAATAATTGTCGTTAATAACAAATTTTGTTATAATAAGGTGAATTGTATACTAGCAAGTCTTCACTTGGATCATACCTATTATACTATAACGAAACCTAATTTTAATATTTTAATCTAAAAATAGACTACGAATAACTTTTGAGTTCGATTGGTTTGGATTAGGGATGACAAATATACCCGTACTCGCGGGTAATACTCGAACCCGTCCTGACTTTGACGGGGAATACCCGGTTTGACCGGGTATGGGTACGGGTACGGGTAAAACCCGATATATTAAATCTAGTACGGGTATGTTCTTACCCGCCCCGTACCCGTACCCGTACCCGTCCCCGTTCCCATTTTTAATTTAATACCTACTTTCAATTTAATTTTATTAAAGAATTTTAATATTTTTTTATGTGTGATTATTTATTATAATATGAGATAAAGAAATAACCTAATTATAATTATAATATAATTAAAAAAATAATTTAAAAATATTATATTTTAAAAAAAAAATAAAAAATAAAAAATTTGACGGGTACGGGTACGGGACCCAATACCCGTCGGGGAAGGGAATAAGGTTGAAAATTATATATCCGACAGGTACGGATACAAGGATGAGGATGAGTTTGGCTCATGAGGACGGGAACGGGTATCATGAAACTCGTACCCGCCCTGCGCGTTGCCATCCCTAGTTTGGATGCATATTTCTGAACATTACGCAAGTATTTGTCATCGTGATTCATTTTCTTTTATGACACGCGTGAGCGTGACAATGGGTACTGCATTTCGTTTTTTAAAATTTTAGAAAAAAAAAATCAACAATTCTATTTAATTGATTCATATAGTTATTTATTGCAAATTTTAATCATATATGATTTATATGTTAAAAAACATTTATTTATTACAAATTATAATAATATATAACTATATATTAAAAATATTAATATTTATTTATTATAAAATTTAGCTATATAAAGTAAATATGTATCTTATCTATTACACAAATTAGAATAGTTATTATTTATAAAATATAAATTCAACCTAAAACAATTTACTAGATTAGTTTTCTGTCAAAAATAATTTGAGAACATAAAAAAATTTATTAAAAACATTCATTTTAATTTCATCAAAATACATATAATACAATACGAATAAAATTTAATTGGTAGATATATAACTAAGTTTAATTTCTTAACATGCTAACAAATAGAGGTTTTCATTGTTCAAACATGTATAAGGAAAAAAATAATTTTGTTAAATGAAACTCATTTTAATATTTTTTACGCCTAGAAAAAAATTAATCTCTCGAAGATATTCTTTATTTATACACAAGAAATACGTAAAATACAATAATTTTTTTAAGAAGTACTAGACTAATGTGTACAAGAATCTTGAGCCGTGACACTTGCTTCCCCACGAGTTCACGATATCAAAAGACTTCATGACTTATTTACACATTATTTATGTTTGCAATAATTAAGAATAATATCATAGATAGGCTAATTGAGTTTCAATATAAAGAAATCGCATGCATATGTATGCATAAAACATGATTTCAATTATCAAATGCATGAACATGCTAGACAGTTGACATGGAAGCATCACAGCAACAACTATTATCTCTTACTCCTAAGTTCTTAAAAAATCACAGCACTATATCATCACCATCACATTGCACCTCATCTCGTGCATGATCTCATTTAGCCTATAACAATCATTAATAAAAGGTCACAAATAGTTGTTTATTTTATCACACAAAAACCGGCCTTATTTTATTGAGGTATATATGAATCTTCTTAACCATGATCAAAATATATTTTTATTTTATTTTATTATTATGAGGTAACACTCTTTTTTACTTGTCGGTCATTTTACGTATAAAGTGGTATTTTCATATGCGATTTCATTCTTAAGGTAAGTGTATCATTCTAGACACACCAAAATGAGAGGGATCAGAGAGTGTTCACGTATAAGATTGTATGAGTGATGATGGTTTAAAAGGATCAATTTTTACTATCTATATCCACAATATGCATATATTTTTTGGTATCATTTAAGAATTTTTTAGTTAAGAGTGTTTGAATTGAAAATTAAGGGTGTTTGAATTGAAATTTTTTTGGGATGAGTGAACTTCTTGGAGGTTTCCCTATAAGTATGTGAATGAGGACAAAACATATTGAAGAGTTTTGTGTTAATTCATGAGAACAATTGATGATATTAAAGACGGTCAAATATCTCACAAAAGGTTATCGACGAAGGATTCTAATCAATAAAAAATTATGATTAACGATAAGTTATATGAAGTGTCACTCTGTGAAATGTTATGAAGTATAATTGTTGATACGTTAAATTTAAGAGATGTTACAAAGAGAACTAAATTATCTAATTAAAGTTTAATTTCTAGAAAAGAAGTTTTCTCAATTTAATTTTTTTGCTATATTTACATTAATTTTTTATTTATCAAAATTGAATTTAATATCAAAGAATTTACAATAACTCACATATTTTATTCTACTAATTAAACTAGATTCTATTGATTGTTCACATTAATTTAATAGTACTAAGAAGAAAAAAAAAAAGCACTTTTTTCTTTTCCTTTTACTATAGGTTTTGCCGTATTTTTCCCCGTTAGTTGGTGTGGCAACTTCTTTGACACATTCAAAATATTGATACAAGGGATTGCGATATCATTATGTCAAAATTTTAAACATGAAGTTTTGTATTTTTTCTAACCCATCAAATTAATTATACTGGCTAGAAATTAAATGACAAAATGTGTCAATTTTTTGTTTTTCTATTTCAAAATCAAGAACTGATTGTCATTGCTTAACTACATCCATTGGATTAATGGTTTGAAGTCTTTGGACCTCAAAAATGAGATTATATTAATGAATTGTTTATTTAATTATAAGTGATTATTGGGTAGTTGTGTATCGCTTCTAACTACTTAACTTTAACAACTCCATGATATTGTCATTTTTAGGCGAAAGATATTATTAGTTGTCTATATGTTCACAACTTTATACATTTGGGTATTATGTTTCTAACTTTTATTCTTAAAACAATCTTAAGGTTTAAATAATAATTTGTTTTATGTTTCAATTACTTTAAATACTCAAAGAAATTTTTTTATTATCTACAATCATATTAAAAAGGGGATTCAAATTATAATACCTCAATTTTTTTTTATAATTAATAATAATATTTTTTTATTTAATATTCATTGGGATGATTTTAATAAACACTTTTAATTATTGAAATATATAGTTTTACTTAAATATATGTTTTATTTAATGTTGAGAGAGAAGTAGTGTAATTGTGAGTTAATTACTTTACTAAAATGGTTAAATGTGGATAAAGGATTAAAGAGGGGTTATGTCATTTTCATTCTTATTTTCTCATTTTTTCTCTCTCTTTATCCTTGGGCTCTAAAGAACTATGAGAACTAGAGTTTGTTGGTGATCACTTCAGAGATTCACGTCATTCGTCTAGCATTCATCGAGGTAAGAAAGAGTGAATAATCTTGCTTTAGTGCATAGGGTATATATCAATTGTCAATACTATGCCTTAATATTGTTATTCTTCCTATTGCTTCTATATGATTTTTTTGTGTTTAGTTATTCAACTATATTCTACAATATGAGCTAAAGTAAGATGTTTCTCACTTCCTATTTTTTGTGTTTGTTTTATGTGAATGTTGCCGCAAGTGAGGTTCAACATGATGTTGATAATATTGGAGATAAGGCTTATACCTTGTGTTTGGTTCATGTTCTGATAGGATGTGACATTAGGATGTAATTAGGATTTGAATTTTGTTTTATGTTTACGTTTAGGATGATTGTTGGTTTCCATTATTGTTATTTTTCATTAGACACTTATGTTGGCATTTTGTTTTCAGTTAGTATGTTATGTGATATCCTCTTGTTGAACTTACATTATTTCTATAATTATGAATTCCTTTCTGTTCAATTTTAAATATTACACTAAATATGATATATGGGGTATATGATGTCATACTAATGACGTAATTAACTTAATAGATAGAGTCGAATGTTCCTACTTAAGAGGATAAATGCCCTTCCCAAGGTTGAAAACCTTAGGAATAAGATCAGATGTCCTTCTCAAGGCTAAATATCCATGAGAACATCCTTTTTTTATTGATGAATATCGTATCTAATTAACGACATGACGTTCATATTACGAGGTATTCAATCGATAGTAAGTGACAGTAATATTTTATATATTTTAGATAATCACTAATCATTATATTATGAAATATCTACTATTAGAAATAATAATTAATTTCAATAATAAAAAATATGACCTTTTAAAGTTTTGTTATGTTATTTGTGAATATTATATACATTAAAAGTGGAACGGGCCGTTCCAAACAAAAAAATGGCCTAAAATCCAAGTTGGAAACGGGTCATTCCCAATATGGTCAACATGTGTTAAAATCAACCCCAGAACAAGGCGTTCTGGTTTAAGAACGGGCTATTTTGGTGTTGAGAACGGGCCGTTTCAGTGATAAATTTTGCACATAACGAAATGGGTCCAGAACGGGCTGTTTCGAATTTAGAACGGGCCGTTTCAAATTTAGAACGGGCCGTTTGGCCACTCCAGACATCTATAAGTAGGAGGGAGGGGCAGTGAAAAATTAAAAATCAAACGGAGGTGAAAACTTAGAGAGAGAAAGAGAAAGAGAGAGAGAGAGAGAAAGAAAGAAAGAAGGAAATAGAGAAAAAGTAAGTAGGAAAATGATCTTGAAGTTTTTACGCAGATAAGCCGATGTTCTAAGGTAAGGGGGAGGAGAACTTTATCTCTTTAAAATTTTATATACTACTATGTTTATTTATTTATGTTATTTTTTATGTATATTTATTTAGTAAGGTGTCCCTAACCTCATTTATTTGCTTAACCTATAATTATTTTTACTCATAATAATTATTAAGTTGTTCATACCTTATGTTATTTAATTATCTTATAATGATTGTCATTTTTATTTATATGACTACTATTTTTAATATATTCTTTTTACGTAAATATTATTTTATATGATTGATACTCTTAATATATTCTTGGTACGTAAATATATTTATTGTAAATATATTTTATAATCAACTATAATATAGTTTCAATATCTTTGACTCGTATTGTTTTTATTTCTTCATGTATTTATGAAGATAAATATTATTCTATGGCCATAGAAGATAAAGATTGAATTATTTGTAACTGGAGGTTTGACCTTGGGGATTTAAATGAGTAAGGAATAAAGGCGAAATATCCTCTTGTTGGTTAAGGTGAAATATCCTTTTGTTGGTTGGTATTATGATGATGCTCATTTATCCTGACTAGTCACTACAAATATAATTCAAATTTTATTGTAACATGAAAATCTAATATATGATCTGTATATATATATATATATATATGTTTAATATTGATTATAAATAATTCTGTACATTCTTTTAAATTATAGTATTTATTGGATATTGTTCTTACTCCTCGTTTTTCTTTGTTTTTTTTTTAAATTAAATATATTACAAAATAGATGGATCTACTTGGGATTCCAGATCATTTTGCAGTGGTTATTGTTGTTGTTTTCCTTGGAATGAATTAGAATGTAGAGACTGTTTGATGGATCTATTTTATTTCAATTATAAATTTATTTCTACTATCAATGTAAATATTGTAATAGAAGTGGAAGAAAGAAATAATGTGTAAAATAGTACATTATTGCAAATATTATCTGTAAAAATATTTCATTATTATCACGTATAATATTATTAATAATATATTTTTATTTTCAATATATATATATATATATATATATATATATATATATATATACGTATAATACTGGTATTTCTAAATCAGGCGTTTCATTTAGTGGTAGCAGAGCAGGTTGATCCAATCGGCCGTGAGTTATGAGTTTACCGTGCTTGTTTGGTAGATGAAGTCTATAGTTGCAACGATTGAATCTAAGGAGGTTGTATGTCGAGAATTGGAGTTTTTAATGTTCTTGATGAAAGGCCAAAGTGTACATCTTTGTTATTTTTTTATTACATAATTTGGAAGTTATAAATTATTCCTAACTAGGAGGTATTGCCACCTTTACTGGAATTAATTTATATTTCCTCTACTACTTTTAAATTTTATTATATGATTTCTTGAGTTTTGATGCTTACATATTTATTTTTTTTATGGGTTAGGTTGTATGAGGATTTTATTTTAGTTTCTAAGTTCTCTGTGCTGAATATGTAAGTTATTTTGGTTTAGGATTGTAGGAAGAAGCTTAAATAATGGTTTGGAAGTGTTTTAAGGTATTTTTGTGGCCTTAGACTTTGGTGTGCTCTTTTGCTGATCAGTGCAGGGAATGTTTTAGCTGCAGTTTTTTTGCGCCAGTACAAGTATTATATTGAACAGAATTGGATTTTATGATCTTCATAAAAGTTGTAGTCTTGGATGTTATGAATATTTTAGTGAACAAAGGTCTAGCTGTTAGTGATTATATCTATTACAGTTTTTGAAATTTTTAGCTAAGTATATGATCATTCTAGAATTTCAAGTGTTCATAAGAGTGGTAGCTTATTCTCTTAGCTTTCTTTTGGTGATAGGTTTGACATCATTTGGATGAGTATAACTCTCTGTATATCATTTTCTTTGATAGTTGTTGAAGGGATATATATACTATCATGATGTTTGTGAGTTATTAGGCAATGCAAGGATAAAATCTGATTTTGTTATGATGTTTTGAGGTGTTGTCTCGTGGATCAAAAGTTTCTTAAAGGGTCAATGATGCTATGTGGTAAAGGTTGTTCATGTACATGATATATAGTGATTGATTCATACATGTTTAGGGATGATATATATGAAGGTTTAAAGTAGGTATTCTAATATGATTTGATATGCATGTATGTTGATATGAGGAAAGATGGCCTTATGGATCAATTAATGGGTGTTTATGTGTTTAGTGAGATTGATCTTAGGATGTGATATCATTATATTGGAATGAAGAGTGAAAATATATCTAAGACAGCTTTATGCTAAGTTATCTAAGTATGAATTTTTATTGTATGAAGTGAATTTTCTAGGTCCTATGATTTCTAGTGGAGATATAATGTAGATCTATCTATGGTAGAAATTGGGCTTAAGTGGGAGATACCAAAGTCAGTTAGTGTGGATATGATTTTTCTTAAGATTAACTTATTATTATAAGAGATTTATTGAGGAAATTTCTAAGATAATATTACATTTGACTGGGAAGAGATAGTTTCTTTTATAGGATAGTAAGTGTAAAAGTAATTCTCAAACTCTTAAGGAAAAATTGGCTAGTGTTAATATTACTGGACTCTAGTAATTTTTATGTGGTATATAGTGATGCTTCAAAGACGGGTTTGGGTGGATTGTTGATGCAAGAAAGAAATGTAGTAGCTTATGTTTCTAGGCATTTAGGTAATGAAAAATTCATGAGAGAAATTACCTTACCCATGACCTTGAATTAGAGGTTGTAATATTTACATTTAAGATTTTGGATACATTTCTGGTATAATTCTAAGCTTGAGATCATAAGGCTCTTAAATATCTGTTAGAACCAAAGAAGTTGAATATGAGACAGAAGAGATAGTTGAAATTTGTTAAGGACTAGGATTTTAATCTTAGTTGTTATCTGGGTAAATCTAATGTGGTGGTCGATGCTTTGAGTAGGGAACCTCTATATTTATCTTCCTTTATGGTTAAAGAGATGTATCTTTTGGCTCAAATTAGGAATTTAAATTTTACTTGTGAAATTACTCCTGGTAATGGGAAACTATGTATGACTTGAGTAATGAGTGAATTGTTGAATGGTATTGAAGAAGCATAAGTAGTCGATTCATTTTGGTGGAAAAGAATGAGGCTATAGGACAAGGTAGTGGATAAGAGTTTGCTTGGGGTATAAATGCAGTGATAAGACTTGAAGACCGAGTATGAGTACGTAGTGAACTTACACTTAGGCGCCTAATCCTTAGAGAGGGTTATAAAATTAAAGCTAATATGATGACAAATTCCTTAAGTAGGATGATCATTCATCTATCATTTTTGATGATGTAAGGATTGGATTTGATTGAGGAGATTAGAGACTTAAGCATGACGTGTGAACTCACCTTTAAGAACATTGTGTTGAGTATGTTGAAAGGACTAATGGATGAGATTAGAGGACCCAAGATTTACATCCTTTCTTAGTGAACCAAGTGGAAAAAATTAATAGGGGTATAGATAGCTCTTTACGAATGGAAGTTGATGGTGTTTTGGGATTCAAGGATAAAATCTTTGTGCTTAGTAATCTCGAATTAAGGAAGATAATCTTAGAGGAAGGACATAAAGAGCTACTAAGATGTATCAGAGTGGCGCAGCGAAAGCCTGGCGATTTAAGGTGAAATGAGGAGTAGATAAATTTTTGTACTCGTGTGTAGTATGCCAGAATTCTAAGGTAGAACACTAGAAGTTTTTAAGATTTTACAGCCTTTAGACGTCCTAATTTGGAAGTGAGATTATGTATCTATGAACTTAGTTGTAGTTATGTCTGATATGCTTAAGAAATTTGATCTTATTTGGTTAATGGATAGATTTACTAAGTTTACTCACCCTGTACTTATTAACATTAGACATTCCTTGGAGAGATTGACAGAGTGTACATCAATCAGGTAGTGAGGTTACATGGGAATTAGAAAGCAAAATGCGAGGAACTTATCCATTTTTATTTTCAGGAAAATTTCGGGGACAAAATTTCTAAAAGGAGGGGAGAATTATAACATCCCAAATTTTATACAATAGTTAATTATTATTTTATATTTATGAAAATTATTTTCTTATAGTTATTAATTAATTAAAGGAATTTTATAGAACATTTTAAATTTTTTAATAATTTAAATATTTATGAAAATATAATTTTTTTTAATATGAAATTCTGTTTTTTTTTTTTCAAAGAACGGGCCGTTCCAAAAAGCGGAACGGTCTGTTTCCAAAAACGGAACGGGCGTTCCAAAAAGTGGAACGGGCCGTTCCAGACTAACAAAATGGCCTAAAATCCAAGTTAGAAACTGGTCTTTCCCAATATGGTCAACATGTGGTAAAATCAACACCAGAATGGGGCATTCCGGTTTAAGAACGGGCCGTTCTGGTATTGAGAACGGGTCATTTCAGTGATAAATTTTGCACATAACGAAATGGGTCCAGAACGAGCTGTTTCGAATTTAGAACAGGTCGTTCTGGCCACTCCAAACTTCTATGAGTAGGAGGGAGGGGCAGTGAAAAATTAAAAATCAAACGGAGGTGAAAACTTAGAGAGAGAAAGAGAAAGAGAGAGAGAGAGAGAAAGAAAGAAGGAAAGAGAGAAAAAGTAAGTAGGAAAAGGATCTTGAAGTTTTTACGCAGATAAGTCGATGTTCTAAGGTAAGGGGAATGAGAACTTTATCTCTTTAAAATTTTATATACTACTATGTTTATTTATTTATGTTATTTTTTATGTATATTTATTTAGTGAGGTGTCCCTAACCTCATTTATTTGCTTAACCTATAATTACTTTTACTCATAATAATTATTAAGGTGTTCATACCTTATGTTGTTTAATTATCTTATAATGATTGTCATTTTTATTTATACGACTGCTATTTTTAATATATTCTTTTCATGTAAATATTATTTTATATGATTGATACTCTTAATATATTCTTGTTACGTAAATATATTTTATAATCAACTATAATATAGTTTCAATATCTTTGACTCGTATTGTTGTTATTTCTTCATGTATTTATGAAGATAAATATTATTCTATGACCATAAAAGATAAAGTTTGAATTATTTGTAGTTGGAGGTTTGACCTTGCGGATTTAAATGAGTAAGGAATAAAGGTGAAATATCCTCTTATTGGTTAAGGTGAAATATCCTTTTGATGGTTGGTATTATGATGATACTCATTTATCCTGATTAGTCACTACAAGTATAATTCAAATTTTATTGTAACATGAAAATCTAATATATGATTTGTATATATGTATATATATATATATATATATATATGTTTAATATTGATTATAAATAATTATGTACATTCTTTTGAATTATTGTATTTATTGGATATTGTTCTTACTCCTCGTTTTTTTTAAATTAAATATATTACAAAATAGATGGATCTACTTGGGATTCTAGATCATTTTGTAGTGGTTATTGCTGTTGTTTTCCTTGGAAGGAATTGGAATGTAGAGACTGTTTGATGAATTTATTTTATTTCAATTGTAAATTTATTTCTACTATCAATGTAAATATTGTAATAGAAGTGGAAGAAAGAAATAATGTGTAAAATAGTACATTATTGCAAATATTATCTGTAAAAATATTTCATTATTATCAAGTATAATATTATTAATAATATATTTTTATTTTCAATATATATATATATATATATATATATATATATATACATGTATAATACTAGTATTTATAAATCGGGCGTTTCATCATACATCATACATGGTCTACCCACTATCATGATCAACAATCATACACATATGAACATATACACATGTCATATCATATTTAAACATTCATATATATCATTACCAAGCATATATATGAATCATACCTCATCATACATCATATATCATACATACATGATCTAAAACTTCAACTTTAAACATGCATAAGCATCAATTTCAATCCAAAAACATCAAACACACTCAGGCCAGGTGTAACCAAATCATGCTCGGCCTAACATCTAACCCGAGAGCCCTAAGCTCTTCCACGCTCGTTGCACTCAACCTGCGCCTGACCTAATTCCAGTCAGAGAGTTCCAAAACTCTCATCCAAACCAACAAATCCAGCCACATGCAAATACAAAACATAATGCATAGGCTCCATACAGCTCAAAAATAAACTTAAATCTCACATGCACCCATCCGATGCATCAAAATCACCAAAAACCCCATTTTTCCCAAAATCCTGAAAAATGAGCGAATTCTCCGATCCAATCATCGAACCTCGACTTTCATGCATCAATTGAGTTTCTAAACTCACATGCAACCTAAACAACAAACATTCTAGCTTCCCTTACCTGAAAATTGGCTCAAAATGGCAAGAACTGAGGAGAAGTAGAATTTCCTTCTAAAGCTCAACCCGAAACTTCAATCCACCCAAAGCAAGCTTTCTAGTCTGAATTTCAAGAAAAGACAGAAGACATTAGTGATCTAGAGGAGAAAAAGAATCATACAGAGAAATTTGGGAGAGAAAGGAGCTCACAGACCTAGAGTCCTTCTCTCTAAAACTTCTTTCTAAAAAACTTCACTTTCTCCTCAACCACACAACCCCTATTTATAGAAGTTCAGGAGTGGCCAGAATGTCCTGTTTCGAATCCGGAACGGTCCGTTCTGCACCCCTTCATCATGTGCAAAAATCACATGTAGAACGGTCCGTTCTGAAACTAGAACAGCCCGTTCTAGGACTCATCCAGAACGGTCCGTTCTCCATCCAGAACGGCCCGTACTCCATCCACAACGGCCCGTTCTGGGGTTTGGAACGGCCTGTTCTTAAATATGACTTACAGGTCAATTTAGTAGTTTGAAACGGCCCGTTCCAATTTGGGAATAACCCATTCTGAACTACTAAATCACCCATATTTAAGTTTTTGGGCCTTCTAAAATAAGTTAATATGTTACAATTAAACTCAGATATTACTTAAATAAATTAACTTTAAATTTAACACATTAAGTATGTTTACCCAATTACTTAATTAGTATTCATTTTGTCAGAATCCTACTACGAGTAGGTGAATAGTATACTATCATGTTTTGGATCATACCTATTATACTAAACCGAAACCAAATTTTAATATTTTAATCTAAAAACAAACTTTGAATAACTTTTGAGTTTGATTGGATGCATATTTCTAAAACATTACGCAAGCATTTGTCATCGTGATTCATTTTCTTTTATGATACGCGTCAGCGTGACAATGGGTACCCAATTACTCTTTTTTGGAATTATAATTTTAAAAATTAAAATTTCTATTTATTTTTTTTAATAAATTATTTTACAATTTTTAATTTTAATTTTAATTATAATATAATTTATATGTTAAAGTATTTATTTAGTAAAAAATTTAATTATAATATAATTTATGCATTTAAAATATTTATTTATCATCAATTTTAATTATAATATAATTTATGTATTAAAATATTTATTTATAAAATAAATATTTATCTTGTGTATTGCACATGTTAAATTTTTAGTTGTTTGTAAAATAAATTCAATCTAAATCGATTTACTAGATTAGTTTTTCTGTCAAAACTTGTTTACTATTAAAAATACATTTTAATTCCATCAAAATACCGAAAATACAACAATTTTAAGAAATAATGGAGTAACTAATGTGTGCAAGAATCTTGAGCCCGTGACACTTGCTTCCTCACGAGTTCACGATATTTTTTTTTTGTTTCGTTCTATGGAATATTTACCGCCGATAACAGTGACTAATCTTCTTGTTACGTTGAAGGCATCTCAAAAGATAGGATAGCTAGCCCCAAAATTTCATAACTTATTTACATATTATTTATGTTTTTAATATATAATTAAGAAGAATATTTTATATATATAGATTAATTCGAGTTTAAATATAAAGAAATCGCGTGCATATGTATGCATAAAATTTGATTTCAAATATCAAATGCATAAACGTTGAACATGTTAGACAGTTGACATGGAAGCATCACGGCATCAATTATTTCTCTAACTCCTAAATTTTAAAAAATTATGGCACTATATATCATCACCATCTCTCTTCCATGACCTCATTAATTATGCTTATAACTAATTAATTATCATTAATTAAAGGTCACAAATATTTGTTTATTTTATCTCAAGAAACCCAACCTTATTTTATTGAGGCTGAATCTTCTTAAACTATATTTACTTAATTTAATCATTTCATTATCAATAGATGGGATTAGTTAAGGCATTAGTTAGTACAGAAGTACAACCATGACCAAAACAGAAGCTTAAATTCTAGAAAGAAGAGTTTCTCAATTTTGATTTCTACTATATTCACATTAATTTTTTTATCATCGAAATCGAAGTTAATATTAAAGAGTTTAGCTTAATTGAAAATATCAAAATTTGAATATTTAAATATGCAATTATATTAAATATTTTTACTTATAATAATTCAATACGGCTCAAACATGATTGATTCTTGCATTCTGATGAAGGGTAGTTGTAGTTTATAGAAACTATTAATTTAATAGTACTACATAATATGAAATAATAATAAAAAGTTGGTCATACTTTTTATTTTATTTTTTATTTTTACCATAGATTTTTCCATATTTTTCCCCGTTGGTTGGCATGGAAACTTCTTTGACACATTCAAAATACCAATCCAAGTGAAAGTGATATCATTGTGTCAAAATTTTAAAGTTTATTTCATAAAGTTTTGTGTTTTTCTAGTTCAACAGATTATTTATACTAGCTAGAAATGACAAAATGTGTCATTTTTTTTTTCAGAATCAAGAACTGATTGTCATTGCTTAACTACATCAATTGGATTAATGGTTTGGAGTCTTTGAATCTAAAAAATGAGATTATATTAGTGAATTGTTTATTTAATTATATGTGATTATTGGGTGGTTGTGTATTGCTTCTAACTACTTAACTTTAACAACTCCATGATATTGTCATTTTTAGGCGAAAGTGGGTGTATTATTAGTTGTCTATATGTTCACAACTTTATACATTTGGGTATTATGGTTCTAACTACCAAAGCAACATACATTATATTAATATTATAAAATAATAATAATAATAAATGAATGTATTGTTTAATTATGCAGATTACTCCAGCCAAAAATTCTTCATCCATTAGTCATTCAAGTGGGAGAACAGCTTTGTGATTTGATAATTAGGGCCCATTCGAATAAAATGTAAAATTAAAGATATATTTAGTAAGTGCTTATTATATAAGTTAAAAAATGAGTTTTTAGAAAAATTAATATAACTTTTTTTTTTACAAATTAGTTAATATAAATTATTTTAATTTATAGAGAAATTTATCTAAAAAAACTTTAAATTGAGTTAAATTATTTTCTTATTAATTAGTTGTACGTTATCTTTATAAACTATATATAACTTCAAAAATGTATTGAAATATGTCGAAAATGATGATGGATATATTATAAATTATTTTCATAAAATTTTTAACACTTGCAAAAGCATTTATATATATCATAAGATTAATGTAAAAGTTGTCAATAAACTATTAAGAACACGCTCTTAATTCGTTCCATGAATTAGAATCAATATGAGTAAATACTTTTTCACAATAAGGTACATGAAATAAAGTGTTTCCTATTGCTTATATACAAAGAAATTTTATAGTGGACCTGACTTTAGGAATATGCCAGAAACTTGCATAATAAAAATCAAATGCCAGAGAAGAGAGTTATTGGTTAATTATCATGATTATGGCTATCTTCATTTTGAAGTTTGGAGATATCCCTTTGCTAAACCTCATTAGGTGATATTATTTTTTATTTTGGAAACTTCAAAAATAATTGAAGCACAAAATGGATTGAATATACGAAGAGGTAGTTAATTGGTCAATATCATAAGAGTCGATCATTTGGAAACTATATCAATGAAAAGGGGAATGAATCTTTTTTAACATAGCAATAATGGGGTACTGAAGTTGTGGTTGAAGATATGTTCATGATCAAATTTGCTTAGGTAGGAAGGGTTGGAGGACATGGTTGAAACTTTATATACGGTTTACCAACTCAAGTTCTTGTAACTTTCCAAATTCTTATCATTAAAAAGGAAATATGCATAAGCAAGTTAGCAAGTTTGGATTGGACTATAATGGTTATAACTAATAGTGTAAAAATATTTACCCTTCTTCCAAGATAACATAATATACATGTAATTGGCTTTTTACTTTTTGACATACACAACAAATATTTTTTTTAACTAAAAATAATCATATTTGAATTGAATAAGATTATTATAAATAATAATTTTTTTCAATATTTAACACATTTGTATATTTAGATGTATATTTAGAACTCAAACTATAGATAATTTATTAATTTATATGAATAATTTTTTACTAATTGATTTACGATTGGGAATGTATATGTGGTTGGCTTTGAATGAGTAATATGCAGGACATTAGTGTCATGATATATACTTTGAGTATAATTGAAGAAAATAATGTGTGTCATATGTTTTGCATGAGAACACCAATCCCCAAATGATATCACAAACTTCAACCCCTAGCAAAAGGAGATTTTAAATTACATTGCACTCGCTCACATGGTTTGCAAATTATATTAATAAAGAGGTGAAGTAGAAGATTTTTTTTTTCTTTTCATTTTTCCATGGAGATCCACGCAAATTTGTTGAAAGTTTTGGGAAGTCAGCCATGTGAATGGATTAGTCCGTTCTGCTGTGGATCAGAATAATCTTGCAAAGGTTTGTATCTTTCGAGATTCCCTTTGAAGTTAGGTTAAATTAAATAATGTTCATTTGGGTAGGAATTGAATCATGGGAATCCAAGGCACTCAACATTAATGAGAGGGAAAATATGTCGTATCGGTCTCATTGATAATTAGGTATTGGTACTGTAGGATCATGTAATGTAACATTGGGTATTATTACATCATCAACAAGTTAAACTTATCCAAAACCCATGTGTGTGATTGTGTGCCCAACTTGGAGGACAATCAATCAATTGCAAGCTCCTGATCGTACAATTGAAGTTGTGCTTCTCAGTAAATACTAATCATGGAGTTGCCTCTATTATTGGATAACAAGAGAAACAACAAAGTGGGTCATTGGTTTAGCACTTTTCTACACAATATAAACCCACTATGTTTGAAATTAACATATAATCCATGCATTTTAAATTTTTTTTTAGGTGAATTAAGTTTTAAAAGTAGTATTATTATAATCAAATTAATTATCGACTTGGTCAAGACATTGAAGTGATGAATTTTTAGTCAAATTAGTAAATTATTAGTTGAATCGCATAAATCAATCTACATAACATAATATTTAAAAAGTATATATAAATTTTTTGTTACATTTTAAATAAATAAACAAAAATAATGTAATAGTTTATAAATTGGTTCAATTCAGTTTAATTTCGAACCAATTTGATAATATTATTACTGAACCAATAACATCCAATCTCATTAAAGATATATGTACAAATTACTTACTAATTAACAAGATTCTCAGTAAGTAGAAATCAAATTCACAATAACATCCAATCTCATTAAAAATATATGTACAAATTACTTACTAATTAACAAGATTCTCATATTGTAAGTAGAAATCAAATTCACTTTCTTGTGAGCTATGAACTACCTAGTTACCAATTGGACCAACTTTTATTGATTAACCATGTGATTTTGATTTTGAGTAAGTATATATCCATGTTAATTAAGGGCCCTTTTGCTAGTAAATGGAATGGTCCTTATAGTTTTTATGAGGACTAACAAAACATATACACAATGGGGTTCTGCTAGCTAGGGTGGTCCATTTGAGGCTATGAAGCTACTCATTAGGGGAATAACGATGGACAAATGGCTTAGCAAAGAGGATAAGGAGAAGAGTTGATTGGATGCATTATAAGAAACCAAAGTGGGATTGCTTCGAATTCAGCAAGCACAGCAATGAAGGACCATGTTTGTGACATGTGAGGATTGTCCCTCTACCATGTGCATTTATTGAATCTTTTTAGAGGTTCATTCACATGAGAAATGCTACTTCTTCCATAAATTTGAACCATCATTTTATACAAAAGGAGAGGGATACATGGAAAATTCAGCAAGAGGTAAGCATAAGATAAGATAGGTTTTGTAATTGAGAAAATATAATAAAAAAATGTATAAATAATATAACTTCACTTATGGGCAATTTATCTTGTTTTGCTCCTAAAGCATTGCAAATTATTGGAAGTACTTTGAGAATTATTTCAATTTTGTAGATTAGCATCAGCAAACTTAATTATGAAACAAATATAACATCCTACCTAATAATAAACTTTTTTTACTCTACAAAAGAAAAATACTTGTTCAAAGGTGAAAAATATTGGAGTAGTAGAGAGTGAAATGTAATTTATGGTAAAGTTCAAGATTTATAATTATTTAATAACCTTAAAGGTAGTGAAATATTAATATTATACCCTAAAAAGCTGAAGAATGAATCTTGATCGAACTAAGTTCCTTCACATTCATCAAGTGTGTCATTAAATAGGGTAATATCTTAGAAATATAGTTTCATGATCCAAACTTATTAAACTAGTTTGACTGAGAAAAATTCACAAGTCATACATAGCATGTTTATTTTTCACAAGTTCTCAAATCTACGTTGACTTCAAAACAACACAGACCCAGTAATTGTTCACATGCTGCTTCAGAACATATACTAACAACTAAACTATTTTTATTTAAATGAAATGCCAATTCATGTATCCTTTTAATACTACAACTAAACTATTTTTATTAGCAAATATAAAATGGTTTCATATATATATATATATATATATATATATATATATGCTCTAATCTTTATATGAATTTTTCAATTCAACTATTTGATCCATGATTAGATCATTGATCTGGGTAACCAACTTTTTAACCAAGTCAAATCAACACTTAGATGAATGATGAAGACAATTTACTTAAAATTCATGAAGACTTTGTGTGAATAAAATCTGTACAATTATCAACTTTGTTAAAAGAAGATGCATTGACTCGTTTATTTTGCCTTTTAAAACATCTTTCTAATTTAAATGTATCAGAAAAATTTTAGGCCAAAATATATTTTTGGTCTCTTATAATTTTCAGTAAAATTTGTTTTGATTTTTGATTTTATAAAAAATTATATTATTTTTTAACTCTTAAATTTAACATAAAAAGTAAATTTCACGAGGAATCACATAAAAATATTTTTATTACTTTTTAACATATAAAAAGTATAATTCATGAAAAAAAAACTAAAAACATTGTATCATAAAGAAATCTTTTTAGAAACTAAAAATTTCTTCTACTTGAAACAAAAACTTGAGACTATTAATTGAGTTAAAAAAAATTTGAACTCGGTTGATCCAAGCATTAACAATTTTGTTTTTAAACTTAAATATAAATATCAATAGGGCTAATATCAATGAAATTCTTGCACACTGCAGACCCCAAATCATGATCCACTATCAATTATCAAAGCATAAAAGTTGTTTTTCTCTAAACAACATGATGACATAAGATTATTTAGAGACAAAAATACTTTGGGCCTCTTACAGGTAAGCCCGATTTAGTATGACCCATATAATCATAACCGTTTAACATAAGATGTATTAGTCGGAAACGCCTGTAACATCCAAAGTTTTATTTTCTGAAAATTAAATATTTTAAAATTGGAAATATTAAATTGCACTTTTGGTTTATACAATATCAATTTTACACTTTTAGTTTCTAAATTTTATAAAATCAATAATTTTATCCTCTTGTTGAATATTCATTTGATCTTTAAAATTGTAACATTTATCGTTATCTAATACTATATAAATGATACAATGATTAATACTTAACAATATTTAAGTTAAATTGTATATTTTTTTATCTAGTAAAATTTAACTTAAATATTATTAAATATTAATTGTTATATTATTTACTATTATGACTAACATTATAATTTTAAAAATTAATAGATAAATATTTAACGAAAAGATTGAAATTGTAATTTTTATTATAAAATTGTGAGACTAAAATTACATATTTAAAGATAAATCGAATAAACTTATAAATTTAATATTATAAAGGAATGAAAATCCAATATAAGCAATTTGAATTTTTTTCGGGGATAGGTTTATTAAACCAAATTGTCGAAATTTCGAATGGTTAATTTTCTCTGACATAAAATATTTTAGCCTCATTTGTTTTGGAAACAAATTTTTTATTCATAGACAGTTTTTTTCTCCCTTATATGAAGCAGTAGTTGTTTTGTAGAATTTATTCTAACCTAATATTGTAAGTCTAATACATGGTATTTTATATATTAGCTATTAAGTGATTCATAGTCCTTTTATTTCTTCTCATTTCCTAGTATTAATTTGTCCCCCAAGTGGCCCACGTATGGCAAAGCCCATATTTTCTTTATCTTATTTCTGAGATCTATTCGATTTCTTTTCTCTGATCCAAATCCACGAACATGTATTGTGTTATATAATTATTTGTTTCCAAAAACAAAATAATAATAATAAAATTAGCATTCTCATTCTTATTTTTGTATTTATTTTACTTGTATCTTATTTTGTTTAACTTTATTAGTTGTTTAGATTTTGTGGTAAACTTAACTCCTAAAAATCTATGTAAAAGTAATAATACATAACAATTTGTTTTTATCTTTCTTGAAACCATTTTATTATTATCACCAATATAAATAAAAAATTGATTATCTAACAAAAAAATACTTATTCTCTAAAATACTTGAGGTGTAATGATAGTAATTTTGTATAAACTTTCTATATAGATATTATGAAAATCTTATTTAAAGTATGCTCTTTCGTCGATATATCACATCTATTGGGTTACCATTATCCTAATTGATGTTTTGAAGGAAATTTAGATTTTGATATAACTAATGTTTCATAGCTCTTTTAGTTTCAAAAAAAAAAAAAGCAAATAAAGAATAGATGTTTTGTAATTACTATGTTAGATTTACATTTTGTTTGGATTTCTTCATGAAGGTTCCATATTTGTTAAGTAAGGAGATTCACTCACAGATCTAGTGGAAAAACAAATCTATCTATAGTGATAAAGATCTAGTTGAGGCATGTTAAGGTTTGAGAGGAGCTCAAAAGAAAGCACAATACATTTGGAGGACATATTTATTTATATATTTATTTATTTTATTTTATTTTTGTATTTTGGAGGCTTTTTGTGTAATTATCCCTAGGGCCTTAGTTTTTGTGTAATTGGTCTTGTAGGCCTTAGATTGCTTGATTGGACCCTTATTGGGCCCAAAGTTGGATCCGTAACACCAGTTAGAATGTAGTACCATTTTTTGTTTGTTTTGTTGACTTTGGTCAACTTTTGGTCTTAGTTGGATTGGGCCTTTGTAGGCTTAATTCCATACTATAAAATGGTCAATGTTGACTTTGCACTCCAGTTTTGACTTATTTGTAAAAGGTTTGGCTCATGAGTGAAAATTGTTTTCTCTTTGTGTCTTATGAACTACTTTGATTTTAATATTTGAATTTCTTTAATCTGAGTGAGGAATTCTCATTTTAACCCATCAATTTCATTGAATTGTGACATTTACTTACCTTTCTCTATCTCAATTCACATTTTAACCCATCAATTTCATTGATCTATGACATTTACTTACCTTTCTCTATCTCAATTGACTTTGTTTCCATTTTTTTCCCAAACTGAGTGTGATCTAAATTTCTATATTCATTGTTGTTGATGGAATTTGATGTTGAAATGGATTTCACTTTGTTTTCATTTTTTCCCAAATTGATTGTGATCTAAATTTCTATATTCATTGTTGTTTATGGAATTTGATGTTGAAACGGATTCAATCCATGGAAGAACTCCATCATTTGGAATCGTTAGCTTAGATCAACATCAAAGAAGCTTGGAATGGATGAATTGAATCAAATTGTGGTGATTTAGGGTTGCACTTGGCACAAGCTACAAGGGAGCTAGATTCAAATTTTTGTGTCTTTTATCTTTGTTGTTTTTGTTTTGCCTTGAGTTTTGTTATACTTGTCTTTTATCTCTCTCTTTTTTTTTTTTTTCATTACGTTTTCTTTACTTCTATTGTGCAGTGAACTCATATTACACGTTAATATTTCATTGGCTTAAATATGTTTTTAGTCCCTATAATTTAAGATAAATTTATTTTTGGTCCCTCAAATTTAAAACTGTTGTTTTTGGTTCCTGTAATTTTCAAAAATTTTGTCTTAGTCCCTTAGGTCACTAATAACATATTTGAAAGTGACTAATTAAGACATGTATGCAATATTAACTAGATTTAATGTGATATTTTCACTAATAAGGATACTAATAGATAGATTTTATGCAATAATGTTTGATAAATTTCTTCATAAAATTTGAATATAAGGACTAATATAAGATTTTTTAAAATTACAGGAACTAAAAATAATAATTTTAAATTTGAGGGACCAAAAATAAATTTACCCTAAATTTGAGGGACTAAAAACATATTTAAGCCTATTCCATTTTATATGAATATTGGTCTTTGGTAATTGTTTAGCATTTAATTGTTCTTTATGTAAAAAGTAGTAAGAGATGGTTTTCTTAGTTCTAGGAGCACATGTGTTTCTTTATGCCGTGTCGCCAGTTTAAAAATTAGTAAAATAATATTGTTAATAGTTGGGTCTTGTTCAATTTATTTTTATGTTAATAGAAGGGTCATGTTCATTTTATTTTCCTTTAACACTTTTTAACACTCAAGCGTAATAAAATTAAGGACGTGTATAGTAAAAAATATTTTAATATATGCAATAATGGGTGATATCAATACCATTAACATCACTTAAATTATATAAATTTATATAATTGTCATTTGTTATCATGAATTTTGGTGATAAATATTTTTTTAAAAAACAAATTATTCTTATATGCTAAATTCAATAGTATCAATTGAATAACATTTTTTCTTTAATATTATTTAATTGCAAGGATTTGGTGTCTAACTATTTATTAGCTTAAATTCTTGTTTAAAGATAATAAAAAAATATAAAAGTTATTATCTTTTGATAAAATATGTTTTTAAGAAAATATGTGTTGATTAATAATGTCAATTGAATAACATTTTTATCTTTGACATTATTTGATTGCTAGGATTTAAGGACTGAACATTTGTTAGCTTAAATTTTTGTGTAAAACTGATTTCCTTTAATTAAAAATGCATAAAAAATAATACTTAATCTCTTTTGTTAAAATGTTAATAAATATATTGCAATTAATAATGCTAATTGAATAACAATTCTACATTTAACATTGTTATGAAAGTTTAATGATTAATCATTTGTTAACTTAAATTCTTATATAATTTTTTTATCCTTAAATAAAAATACAAAAGAAGTCTATTTCACATATAATTTTTTTTAATTAAAGGATCAAAGAATATTTCTTAGGGGTAAAATAAATATTTGTAAAGTTATATAATTTTACATAATTAATTAAAGGTGCTATTTTTAATAGGCGTTGTAGGGGTGTTAATACCTTTCCTATATGTAATTGACTTTTGAGTCCAACTGTAGTTTCAATGGACACATTTTCTAAAGAGTTTTCCAAAGTTTTTTCCCTCAAAATAAAATATTGGTGACAATTTCATTAAAAATATTTTTGCGTCATTCCTGATGTGATCTGGTTACAACAATTGTTTTACCATCAAATTTGTTCCAATTTCCAGATATTTGAGTTACTTTGTGTTGCTTGGTGTGTTCTTTACAATTTCTTTGTTTGATTCATTTAAATTGAAATTGTTTTGAGTTATGTTCTTACCGGAAATCTGCCGTAGAGGTGATTCGCCAGGTAAGATCGGTGAGTCTCTTTCACTGGTATGCTGGTGCTCCAAGATGGGGGTGGTACCTGCAAAAGAGACTCCGATGCTAAAGTTAGTATTTGTGTGAGTATTAGTCTCGTATAAGTAATGCACGTACCTAGGTGTGAATTAGGGTTGCTTTGGGCCTTGGGCCTAAGATGAGGTGTAATATGATTAGATAACGGACCTCGTCCAGGGTGAGATCCTCGGGGATCAGTTATGATTCGCTTAAGTACCGAGCTGATGTCACGCGGTGCGTGTCCGAGGTCAGCTTGCGTTATGGTGCCGAGCTCGGAGCTCGGTTACGCAGTACGGATAGTACACTAGCCCCTCGAGCTCCGAAGACTGTAGGTCGAGGAGTTAAGACCGAGCTCGTCAGGGAGCAGTTACCTTTCGCGCATGCTTGCTTGTCAAGATGCCATGTGTTGCAATTGTCCCCTCGTTCTCGAGAACGTGCAGGCGGCATGGTAACAAAATTGTATTTTTATCTGTTTGATGACGTGGCCTCTTTGGGCTGATGTCGCATTCCGATGTCCATATTTCATGGCCGAGTTAAGGGACTTGGCAATGATGAGTTTACTGCTTGGTCAGGCTGGTAAACCTTTGATTGAGTCAATAGATTGGTGAAGGACAAGTCGGCAACTTGGCTGGCCAGTACAAGTTATATTATTGACTAACAATTTGTTTAGATGACATTGAAGTATATTTAGTGAATTTGTATTGATTTAACATTGTTTGGATAGATGAGCTTGAGTTTGAGTTTTGTTGGTTAGAGATTTGGGAAAGAACACATTGAAAGTGTTCTTAAGTTTTTTTTCTCAAGAACATAAGTGTTATCTTCAAAAAATGTTTATAGTGAGTTTAGGCATTTTTATTTTAAATATTAAAAAGTTTGAGGATTAGTTTACAAATACTAGAGACTAAAAGGAAGAAAAAAATAATACTAGGGACAAAAGTACAAAACAAAAAATTAAAAAGGCTAAATTGCAAATATGAAAAATTTTGAGACCAAAATATGTAAGAAATAAAAAATATTTCAAAAGAAGAAGTTCTTGTCCTTTTCGATGTCCTTTTACAACTACAAATTCTTTTTTCTATCAAAAACTTTTCTGGCATTTTAACAATCTTGATTATACTACGTCTTCACAAAGTGAAATTTTGGAATATTTGATTTGTAAGGATTTTGATCGAGTGTTATACTATGTCTTCACCTTGAATAATCTAGTTTTAAAGTATTTATAAGAGGAGGTGAAGCTTTTGAGGAGACATTGCTTGTATATCCAATTTGAGGATACCCACTTTGCTTTTTTACTTGATTGACAATAATAAAAATGCAATAAGAGTGAGGGAGTCAACCTTTTATTCAGAAAATGATAAAGGTTACTAAATGCTTGCATGATGGTCCAACTATTTGGATGTAGTTGAGTTGATGCCATGTTCAAAACCCTATAGTACTTCCATGGAGAAATTGTCAAAGGGTAAACAAACCTTAAGGTTCTAAAACCAACAGTCATAAACATAAAATGAGTCCACCTTGGCCGAAGCTTTACTCAAGGAAACATAATCAAAATTCAGCTTTTGTTAGATTAAAATACGATCTTGAATGGTATAAGTGTTAATGATAACAACCTTAGACATTTTTCAAGAGAATTTTTTTTCCAGATTATACTATAAGACAAATTTTGATAGATGATTAGTTATATTGCATTAAGTTTCTCAAATGAACTACTTCATCTATAAGGCAAAAATATTTAATATACATTATTTATGATGTTTGATAACTAAATCATGTTTATCTATGTTATTCATTAATAGATCAAAAAGAATAGAAAGCTTCTTTAGTACTTGCACTACAAAAAAGAACATGGACATGCTTTGCATCAGAGAAAGGACAAGTAAATCCCCAAAACATGTGAAGTCTCAAAAAAAGTCATTTCTGACCGACACATACAACAATTCCTTTTGTTTGGTACTGTAGAATTGGGTGGATCTTCATTTTAGGCTTAGCTATCTCTTTTATAGATGTCAATATATTGTTTTTAGTTAAGTGTTAGTTGTAGAAGTCTTGAGTTTTTTTTGTCATGATTAGTAATGTTTTTTTTTTATAACTAACTTTAGGCTTGTTATCTCCTTCTATATAATGGCTTAGCTAGGTGTTCCACGGATGGCACACAGATTACCACGGGGAGGTATCCTTTGTTCAAAAGGGAGAATCAAGTGTGAGGAATTTATCCTTTGTAAAGTTCATGGATTCTCTAATAATAAAAGGTCAGTAAGTACCTTGAAGAGTGGACGTAGGATTTATTATGAACCACTATAATTCTTTTTGTTCTTCTTCGCTATTTTTTTTAATCTACAATCTCTTTGCTTTTATAACAATTGGTATCAAAGCCTTGGTTCAAGAAAGGGCAATTCCGTGATGGGCTCAACGAAGTTCGACATTGAGCGGTTCAATGGTGATAACGATTTCGGGTTATGGAGGATCAAGATGAAGGCACTTTTGGTTCACCAAGGGGTTGAAGATGCACTCGCAGATGAAAGTAAGCTACCTGTCACCTTGACGAATAAAGAAAAGAAAGAAATGATGAGTAAGGCGCATAGCTTGATCATTTTATCTTTAGGTGATGACATGTTGAGGGAGGTTGTTGGAGAAACCACCACAACGAGTGTATGGCTGAAGCTTGAAGGATTGTACATGACAAAATCCTTGACAAACAAGCTATATCTAAAGAATAGAATTCATCAACTTAAGATGGAGGAAAGATCATCTATAAGGGAACATGTATCACTGTTCACGAAAGCTATCTTGGACTTGAAGATCATTGATGTGGAGATTAATGAAGAGATCAAGCCATAATGCTGTTATGTTCTGTCCCACCATCATATGTTAATCTTGTTGACACTATGATGTTTGGAAGAGAATTGCACACTCTAGAATAAGTTAAATCTACTTTGAATGCTAGGGAAACCAAGAAGAAAATCCTCGAAATAAAGGGAGAAGGTGTTGAAGTAGAAAGTTTGTTTGTTCGGGGGAAATTCGAGAAAAAAGGAAAATAAATCAAAGAATTCAAGCAAGAAGCCAAAAACTAAAAAGTCTTGTTATTTGTGCCACAATGAAGGCCATTTTCGAAGAGATTGTCCTGAAAGAAAGAAAAAAGAATAATGGCAAAGGCATGAAAGGAATCGATCTTGTAATTGTGGTAGATGGATATGAAAGTTCTAATGTTCTCACTATCACTAATCAACCATGTAGTGAAAAATGGATTCTGGATTTAGGGTGCACTTTTCACATGACCCTAAATTTGAATTGGTTTGATACTTACAAGAAAGTGGATGCTGGGAGGGTTTTAATGGGAAATGATATTGCTTGCAAGGTAGCTGGTATAGGGACTGTTAGAATAAAATTTAATGATGGATCTGTAAAAGTCTCCACTAAAGTTAGACACGTGCCTGAGCTTAAGAGAAATCTAATTTCTCTTGGCATGTTGGTGAGGCAGGGTGTGTTTTCAATGGAGAAAGTGATGCAATTGTTATCAAAAGGGGATCCAAGCAAATCATGAAAGGAATAAGGAAGGATGGTCTCTACAGGTTGCAAGGTAAAACAATTGTTAATTCAGCTAGTTCTTGTTCTGTGTCTGAAGGATAATTCAATCAGATTATGGCATCTTAGACTTTCTCATATTAGTGAGAAGGGATTAGAAGAATTGCATAAGCAAGGTTTGTTAAAAGGAACCAATTATGAAAAATTGGATTTTTGTGAACATTGTTTGTATGGAAAACAGGAAAGGGCTAAGTTTCCTGCTAGTACACATAATACTAAAGGGATTTTGGACTATGTGCATTCTGATATATGGGGACCCACTAAAACTCAATCTATTGGTGGAGTTAGGTATTACATTTCTTTTATTGATGATTGGTCAACGAAAATGTGGATATACTTGCTAAATCACAAAAACCAAGCTTTCAAAATCTTCAAACAATGGAAGGCTTTGGTTGAAACTCAAATTGGGAAACAAGTCAAGGTGCTTAGCATAGACAATGGTTTGGAATACTTGAGTGATGAATTCAATGAATTTTGCAAGGATAATGGGATTACAAGGCACAAGACAATCAGAGTGCATCCTCAACAAAATGGTCTAGCTGAGATAATGAATAGAACCATTTTGGGAAGGGTAAGGTGTATGCTTTCTAATGCCAATCTCAGCTAATGGTTCTAGGGTGATGCTGTTCATATAGTTGCATATATCATCAATAGATCTCCTTTTACAACCATTCAATTTAAGACACCGGAGAAACTTTGGACAAGTAAGCCACCAAGCCTTAAACACCTAAGAATTTTTGGTTGTGATGCATACATTCACACTAGTGATGGAAAGTTAGAACTTAGATCGAAGAAAAGGACTTTCCTCGAGTATCCTGATGGAGTGAAAGGATACAAAGTATGGATTGCCGAGTCTAGAAAAGGAAAGGCAATTATAAGTAGAGATGTTGTCTTCCAAGAAGAGAACATGTTGAAGGTTGATAAACAGGACCCTATTGCTATAAAAATTACAAATACAAAAAGGAGAGTTCAATTGGAGGTGGAGCCAACTACCCCAAGGCAATTTGATGAGATCACCACTCACTAACCTGGAGGAACTCAACCTGAAACAAACCAAGGTGATTACATGTTGACCATAGATAGAGAAAGAAGACATAGAAAAGCTCCTAAGAGGTATGGCTATGCAGATATTATAGCATGTGCCTTGACAATGGAGCATGAGGAGTCTAGCACTGATCCTGCTAGTTACAAAGAAGCCATGTTAAGTGTTGATTCTGAGAACTGGAAAGTTGCTATGAAGGAGGAGTATGATTCTCTTATGAGGAAACATACTTGGGAACTTGTTGAAAAGCATAAAAAGCAAAGACTCATAGGCTGCAGGTGGATTTTCAAAAGAAAACCTAAGATTCCTAGTGTTGAGAAGGGTAGATTCAAGGAAAGGCTTGTGGCTAAGGGCTTCTCATAGAAAGAAGGGGTAGATTACAATGAAAAATTTTCACCCGTGGTCAAGCACACTAGTATAAGAGTGATTCTTGCTTTAGTGGCTTCCTATAATCTAAAGCTTGATCAAATGGATGTAAAGACAACATTTTTACATGGTTTTCTTAATAAAGAAATATTCATGAAACAACCTAAAGGACATGAAGTGGCAGGTAAAGAAACCATGATTTGTTTGCTCAAGAAATCACTGTATGGACTCAAAAAGTCTCAAAGTTAATGATACCCGAGGTTTGACAGTTTTGTTGTGTCTAAAGGATATCGGAAAAGCTCTTATGATAGTTGTGTCTATCTCTAGAATGAATTAACAGGGAATTACACATATCTACTATTATATGTAGATGATATGTTAATAGCTAACAAAGATGTTGAAGCTATTAAAAGACTAAGGCATGTTTTGAATTCATAATTTGAAATGAAAGACTTAGGAGAAGAAAAACGGACTCTAGGTATGGACATTTAAGGGATAGAAGTAAAGGCACAATTCATCTTAGTCAAGAAAGCTACGTTGAAAAGGTCTTTAAGAGGTTTAATACACTAGTGCAAAAATTGGATTTAAAATCAGAGTTTTAAGATCGGTTACAAGATAACCGATCTTAAAAGTGAAGCGGTGGCAATTTTATAAATAACATGAACACTTTTAAGATCGGTTGAAATTTAACCGATCTTAAAAGTACTTTTAAGATCGGTTATAAAAGAACCGATCTTAAAAGTGGTACTTTTAAGATCGGTTACAAAATAACCGATTTTAAAAGTACTTTTAAGATCGGTTATAAAAGAACCGATCTTAAAAGTGGCACTTTTAAGATCGGTTATATGATACTTTTAAGATCGGTTATAAAATAACCGATCTTAAAAGAACTTTTAAAATCAGTTATTTTGTAACTGATCTTAAAAGTGCCATGTTTAAGATCGGTTCTTTTATAACCGATTTTAAAAGTACTACTTTTAAAATCAGTTATTTCAAAACCGATTTTGTATGTAGTATACAAAATCGGTTATTCTAGAACCGATTTTAAAAGTATCGTCAGAAATCTTTTATATTCCCCTGCATTCTCATTCTCTTCAATCTTTCCCTGAAGCTCTCATTTAGTCTCCAATAAGGTAAATTTCGTTGTCTCTTTCGTTTTCATTTTCGTCTTCTCATGTTCTTCTTGTGTTTCTTTTTGTTTTTTCATGATTGCTCGTTTCTGTGTTGTAGATCTAGTTGTGTTCGAAACTGGAACGGCCCGTTCTGATTTTGGAACGGCCGTTCCAGTTTAATTTTTTTTTTCCACATCCGGACTTTTAAAATCGGTTATAAAACAACCGATTTTAAAAGTTAACTTTTAAAATCGGTTTTTTAACCGATTTTAAAAGTTATAAAACAACCGATTTTAAAAGTTAACTTTTAAAATCGGTTTTTTAACCGATTTTAAAAGTCTAACTTTTAAAATCGTCTCTTTTAAGATTGGTTAAAGAACCGATTTTAAAAGTAAAAAATAAACGATTTTAAAAGTCTTTTTTTCACTAGTGATATGTTCAATGCAGAACCTGTTTCTACTCTTATTGCTGGTCAATTCAAATTGTCTTCAGATCAATCTCCCAGCAATGAAGAAGATTACAAATTCATGAGTAATATTCCATATGCTAATGCAATAGGTAGCCTGATGTATGCCATGGTCTATTCTAGATCTGATATAGCTTGTGAAGCAAGTCTTGTTAGCAGATTTATGGGAAATCCAGGCAAAAAGCATTGGATGGAAGTCAACTGGATGTTGAGATACTTGAAGAGGACTCCAGATATTGGATTGAGGTTCAGGAAATCAGAAACTAAAAATTCAAATAATTGGATATGTAGATGTTGACTAGTTGGTGATATAGACAAGAGAAAGTCTATAACTGGCTACATCTTCACTTTGCATGGAAATATAGTTAGTTGGAAAGAAAATCTTCAATCTGTTGTGGCCTTATAAACCACTGAATCTGAATACATTGCTTTGATCGGGGCCATAAAGGAAGCTATTTGGATGAAAGGGTTTGTAGAGGAGTTGGAAGGAAAGGAAATGAAAACTGAGGTTATATGTGACAACAAAGTGCTATATGTCTCTTTAAGAACCAAAAATTCCATGAGAGGACAAAGCATATAAATGTAAGGTTCCATTTCATTCGTGACATCATTCCAAAAGGTGTGCTTCAAGTTAGCAAAATTGGCACTGAAAACAATCCTGTAAATATGTTAACCAAGGTCATCCCTACTTATAAGTTTGAACATTGCCTATACTTATTAAGCATTCAAAGACCTGGTGAATAAAGCTTCAAACCATAATCTTGGACATCTATTTGAGCTCAAGCTGTTCATGAAGACCCAAGATGGAGATTTGTAGAATTAGGTGGATCTTCATTTTATGCTTAGCTGTCTCTTTTATAGATGTCAATATATTGTTTTAAGTTAAGTGTTAGTTGGTGAAGCCTTGAGGTTTTTTTTTGTCAAGATTAGTAATGTGGTTTTTGATAAATAACTTTAGGCTTGTTATCTCCTTCTATATAATGGCTTAACTAGGTGTTCCACGGATTTGGAACTAGAAAGACTTTGTGTTCAAAAAATATTTGGATAGTTATTTGAAGAGGCAAGTCAAAAAACACTTAGGTTGGGCTAGAAATGACTTCTGAAAAAATACTTTGTACATGTATTCAAACTTGATTCGGTTTATTAGGAACTAAATGTAGTCTTAATGATTGAGACGAACCAACATACAAATATTGTGTGTTCTTTTTTCTTAACTCTTCGTCTGTACTCATAAGATTTTGGATACTACTTCATAGTTTTGAAAAGTGGAGTTTTTTTTTTATTATTTAACTTCTCTTTTAATGTCTTTCTTTTCCCCAAAATTTTCCCTTGCTTCAGCATGACTTGAGGTCTATTGAATATGGATCTTGCTCTTCGTCAAAATTTAAAATTTTTGTATCATAACAAATGAAGAATCGACCGAGAATTGGTGTAACAGGAGTATGAGGAAGTCACCTAGCCATGCACCCATTCTTATTCGAGAATGTTGACAAGGTCGTATAATTTCATTTGACTTTTTTGTCTTTTCCATACAAGTCAATTAGTCAAACCACTAGAAGACAGCTCAGGGGTAGGACTTCATTAGTTCTCCATAGATTGACCAACCCCTTCCTAACAACCACTACAACCTTAACATCGGTATCAATTTCATAAGCATTTCTAGAAATAGACTTGATTGATTAAGACAATTCCAAGGATGATTCACTTGATAGAGTCTCCACACTTGAAGACACTTCATTAGAATCCTCGTTGAAGGGTGATCAATCACTACAAGAAAATGACGATTTTGCGACAGTTATATGACCTACATTGCGACGGTTATAACGGCCGCAAAGACACATTGCGACGGTTCACCAATTGTCGCAGAAATGTCCGTCAAGAGTGAATTTTGCGACGGTTACTGAAACTGTTGCACAAACTGTCGCAAAATTGGAATTGCGACTCTTAAAGCACCTGTCGCTAAATATTTATTTTTATTTTATTAAATTTTATAGACGTCTCAAATTCGGTCGCTATTCTTCTCAAGGATTCTATTTCACAATACTTCACTTTTTAGCATGTTTTGTCCTTACTTACACAATTTCTAGGAAACTTCCCAGAAGGTCACCCATCCCTAAATTTCTCCAAGTCAAACACACTTAACTGTGGAGTTCTGATGAAATAAACTACTGAAAAACAGATATATGTTGTTGGTATAAGTAGTACAAATTAATTCATTTAAGTCATTATCAACTATACAATCTCATACTTATACTATATTTGAATCCCTCTCATTCTGATGTGTCCGAACCGTTATAAATATATAATAATTATATTACTAATAATAATTATATTATATTTAACTAATCTTTATTTATATATATACTTACTTTTATAATTAACAATCTATTTATTTCTATTTAAAATTAATATTATGATACAATTTATTTATTATAAATTTAAAAGTTTAAATAATAATTTATATGTTTTAAAATGAGAAATGTGATAATAACACTGGTGTAACTTTTACTAAGTATTACACGCTCAATAATTTTATATTAAATGTGAATTTTGTAAATCCAATCGTTGGATTGAAAGTTCATATCACTTTTTATGTTTATAGCAAATTTTGTTAAATGAACAACTTGAAGGCAATCAAAGTGTTCATATTTTAGTATATTTTAAAATGTATATATTACGTTAATTTTGTTTTACAAGAATGAAGTATCAAATCATCTTGAATTAATATAAAACTTTGTATATATGATCTAAGAGTAAAAAACTTTCAATTTAACGGTTGAATTTATCAAATTCACATTTAATATAAAGTTATTGAGCGGTGTAATACTTAGTAAAAGTTATACCGGTGTTATTATAACCTTTTTCTTTTAAAATATTTTTTTTATAAATTAAATTCTAACATTTTAAATAAATTATTAATTAACTTAATTTATTTATTCATCTTAAATATAAGATATAAAATTCAAAAAATGTATTTATTCTTGTTTTATTTTCTAATTGTCAACCATTAATAAAATACTAATTTAAAATCTTATCTAGTTAATTATATCATAATATTTTTATATCAAATTTAAAACTAGATATTAGTTATATAAAAATGTCAAGATCATATAGTAAATAATCAATAAGATTCTAGTTAAATAATTTAAAATAATTAACTTTTTTAACTATATTGTTTGCAAATAATTTATTCCAAAGTTAATCAATTTTTTCTATATTAATTATTAGTAAAATTAAATAACTTTTAATTTCATAATTGGATCGATAAAATTTAACTTATACCATGAGTTATTGAGCAGAGTAACTTTATTAAGAGTTACTTTATGAGTCATTTGATTCCTCCTCTCTCTCTCTCTCGGCTGAATTAATATTTCAATTTCACTCTCTTACATACAAATTAATATATATATTTTTTATAATTCTTATCTTCTCTTCTCTTCTCCTTCCGCATAAATGAGCGCCCTGATGCCTAAATGGTATCAGAGCCAAAAACCTGAAAAATTTTGGCTAATATAGTGTTAATATTTAAAGTTCTTATATTGACCTAACTTGGAGGCTCAGCCACCATTACTGGGAAATATAAGTTCTGAGAATATTAATTCTGTTGAATAATTGAAACATATTTGTTTTCTGCATCATTTGAATATCATCTTTTGACTTTGAAATTTCCCTAGAAGAATTTATTATCCCAACTTTGCCTAGTTCATTGTGGGTAGTGGAAACGTTGGTAAGCCGGAGAGTGGTAGTAAGACCTAGTGAGAGGCAGTAAAACCCGAGGTGTTCCCGTTAGACTACTTGTGTGATAGGATGGAAAGGGTAATAAAAATATTCAAAGGAAAAGACAAGTTAGAAGAAGATATGAAAAATGATGAAGAGAATAATATGAATCAGTTATTACAACATGAATTAATAATCCCAGAAATAGAAAACCAGTTAAATAGGTGGACCCTTCCAAAATTGAAAATCTCTAGTATATATGAAAAAGAATGGACTTCAAAATTTACCTCTGAATATGTTATAAAAACAGTAGATAAAGAAATTGATCTTAAAACAAGTCATGAACAAATCCCTTTAATAACTAAAGCCTTAATAGCTGAACATATTAAAAATTATAAATATATGCATATAGGTTCTATTCAAATTGCTATTAAACCTTTGTTTAGGTTAGGCATGGATACTCCTATATTCGTAGCTTTAAGAGATAATAGGCCTACTGAACTTGAAAATCAGATATTGGCTATGTTTGAAACAAATTTGCATAATGGACCAGCATATATTAATAACTATCCAAATTATTCAATAGCACTTAAAAGTTTTCACCATACCGATAATAATTTAATATTAGATGTCAAAATACAAGAAAATAAATGGAATGAAAATTCATACCCTATAGCAATACTTTATAGAATATATTATAAAGTAATGAAAACTCAGTTGGCTCCTAAAGCCTTATTAATGAATCCGAAGAATGAAACTACCATGTTATTAGTAAATCCTGAAAAAATAAGTGCAGTAATACCAAAAACCTTAAAACATAATGAAATAACAACTGGACTAAAATGGAGGTTAGAAGAAATATTAAAACCAGAACCCCCAGAACCAGTAGAAGTAGAAGAGATCGTAGAATATAAATCAGGAACTGTTGAAGTTTCTTTTGCCCCTTTAAGAAGAATAAATTCTTTAAGAATAGGAGAAAGCTCTAGGGCATCCCCTAATACTTTTCATACTGCTAGAAGATCATTAGATAGATCAAGCTTAATATATCATAAAAACATGAATTTAAAAGGAATTAGACCAAACCATACGGTCCCAACCCCAGAATATACTTGGGAAGAAACAAAAACTCATAACTCTCCATCACAAACTGAACTTGCTGAAGAAGAAAATATAGATTCTACTATAAATGTTATTAATAAATTCGAAATAAATAAAAATTTATTAAAACAAGAATTTTTAGCCGAAGAAAATAAAGACAAAAGAAAATGGTTTTTTGAAACATTTACCCAAGAAGAATTAAAAACTCTTAGAGAACAATACTATAAACATCTAGAAGAAATTCAAGAAAATATTCCATATTTCTTATGGTTTGAAGAAAACTGTTTTAAAAATTTAACTGTTAATGTTCTAAAAAATGCTACTAAAATATGGAAAACTAAATCAGGAGAAAAAATAAGTGAAATACCCCCTTTAGAAGAAGTTAAATTTCCAAATATAGAAAATAAGGAAGTAGTAGCATCACCCTTTAAAATGATAGGAAGAAGAAATCTAGATGAAAATCCCACAGTATTAGATATTCAGAATATTCATAGTCAAATAAATTATACTAATCAATTAATACATCAAGTAGCTTTAAAAGTTTATGAAGAAAAACTAGAAAGTACGGATAAAAATCCTTTAGGAATAAAACCTTTAGAAAGATCTTTAATTACTCCCACTAGATTTACAGATAAAGAATATAAAGAATTTAAATTAGGAAACAACACAGACAATTTATTGTCAGAAATAAATAAAAAATTAGAAAAATTAAATATAAAAAATATCAATATACTTGATATCCCTCAAGAAGAAATAGGTAATTTAGATATAGAAGATTTAGAAGATAATATACTTAAAATACAAAGAAAATTTACTGAAACACAAACTACTCATAATATGCCTACCACTAGAAATTATTATCAAAGGCCAACCCTTCCAGATATACAATTCGAAGAATGGAATTTAGAAAGTCCTTCCTCCTTTAATGGTGAAGGAATCTCTGAATGGAATATAGATGGGATGACAGAACATCAAATCTTAAGAAAAACCCATGAAATGTCCATGGCCGCTTCAGCATATAGAGCAAAACATAGTGAACAACAAACTGTTAAATTGTTAATAGCTGGATTTACAGGAGCACTAAAAGGATGGTGGGATAATTATCTCTCTTCTGATCAAAGAAATTATATTTTAACAGTAGTAAAATCTGAGGATGGAACTCCCTTAATGGTAGAAACCTTAATAATAACTGTTAAATTGTTAATAGCTGGATTTACAGGAGCACTAAAAGGATGGTGGGATAATTATCTCTCTTCTGATCAAAGAAATTATATTTTAACAGTAGTAAAATCTGAGGATGGAACTCCCTTAATGGTAGAAACCTTAATAATAACTATAATTCAAAGCTTTATGGGAGATTCAACTGTATTTGATACTAAAACGAATATTCTTCTACATAATCTAAGGTGTCCCACTTTAGGAGACTTTAGATGGTACGTAGATAACTTCATAATAATGGTTATGACTAGGGAAGATTGTAAAGAAAAATTTTGGAAAGAAAAATTTATTGCAGGATTGCCCCCAGTCTTTGCCACAAAAGTTAGAGAAAAATTAAATACTTTATATCCTGAAAATTTATCTGAATTAACTTATGGACGAATAATAGCTGTAATAAAAAATACTGCTTTAGAAATTTGTAATAATATGAAATTAGAAAAACAAATGAAAAGGCAGAAAGAAAGTGGAATAAAAGAGTTAGGAAACTTCTGTGCTCAATATGGGTACGAAGGGTTAGTACCACCCTCTAGGAAAATTAAAAAGAAGTTTAGAAAACCTTTTAAAAGACGAAACAATTTTGTAAAGAAAAATAATTCACCTTTTAGGAAGAGAAAATTTTCAAATAATAATAATAATAATAATAATAATAAAAATTTTACTAAAAAACCAAATTTTTCTAATAAAAATAAAGGAATAGTTTGTTTTAAATGTGGAAGATATGGTCATATGAAAAAAGATTGTAGAGTTAAAGAAAAAATAAATAACCTAAATATGACAAATGAATTAAAAGAACAAATTGAGAAAATACTTTTATATGAATCTGAAAGTGAAGAGGAAACAAGTGAGGAAGAATATTTAGAGAATATAGAAACTTCTAGTGAAGAAGAGAGTGAATGCGAATGTGAGGAAAATCCTTGTTCTTGTGCATTTAATATCAATGTAATAAATGCTGAAATCAAAATAGCTTTAGAAATGGTAGATAAAATAATCAACGAAGAAGATAAAATAGAATATTTAAATAAATTAAAAGACTTAATTTTAGAAGAAAATCGTGACGAATCTACCTCCAAACCTGAGTTTGAAGGATATGATTTTGCACAAATAGTAAAGAAAGCTTCTCTAAAAGAAATACCTGTAACTATTAATGACTTACAAAAAGAAATAAAAGATTTAAAAACTGAAATAATCAATATTAAAACCAAAATGATTGAAATAACTCAAGAAAATTATCAACAAAAGGAACAGATAAAAGAAATTCTTGAAAAATTAAATCCTCAACCTTATACAATCGAAAATCAACCTTCGATAAGTCAAATTAAAATCAGTCAACAAAAGTGGCATATTAAAATAAGTTTAAAAATCGGGAAAAATTTTCATAAAGATTTTATAGCTCTAGTTGACTCTGGAGCAGATTTAAATTGCTTACGAGAAGGTATGATACCTACTCAATATTATGAAAAAACTGTTCAAAAGGTAAGAGCAGCAAATTCGAATAAACTAAAAGTTAACTATAAGCTTTCTAATGCTCATATTTGTAATAAAGGAAAATGTTTTAAAAATACTTTCATACTAACTCCAGATATTAATGAAGAAATGATTTTAGGAACTCCGTTCCTTACTCAAATATATCCTTTTGAAGTTTCTCAAGAAGGGATAAAATTTAAAGACCTTCTATTTGAATTCATAAAACCTGTTAAAAATAAAAATATTAACAATTTAAAAGACTTAAATGAAGAAATTTTTTTAACAAGAATAGAAGCTAAAACTAAACAAATTAATCTGTTAAAAACTGAGGTAAAATATAAACAAATAGAAGAAAAATTAAAAAATCCTAAAATCAAAAAAGAATTTGAAAATATCGAAAAAGAAATAGTGAAAGAAATTTGCTCTGAAGTTCCTAATGCTTTTTGGGAACGACATTATTTCGAAGTTGAATTACCATATGAAGATGATTTTTCTGAAAAGGACATTCCTACCAAAGCCAAACCTGTACAATTAAATAAAGAAACTCTTGAATATTGTAGAAAAGAAATTCAACAATTTTTAGATAAAAAATTAATAAGGCCTAGTAAATCTCCTTGGAGTTGCGCAGCATTTTATGTCCAAAATGCTTCGGAAATAGAAAGAGGAGAACCAAGAATGGTCATAAATTATAAACCTTTGAATAAAGCATTAAAATGGATAAGATATCCTTTACCTAATAAATCAGAATTAATAAATAGAATTTATAATGCAACAATATTTTCAAAATTTGATATGAAAAGTGGATATTATCAAATAAAAGTAAAAGAATCAGAAAAGTATAAAACTGCATTTGTAGTTCCTTTTGGTCAATACGAGTGGAATGTAATGCCCATGGGACTTAAAAATGCTCCATCAGAATTCCAAAATATAATGAATACTATCATAAATCCTTATTCAAAATTTGCATTAGTCTATATAGACGATGTGTTAATTTTTTCAGAATCTATTGAACAACATATGAAACATTTAAGAATATTTAAGAATTTAATCAAGAAAAATGGAATGGTAATATCTCAAAAGAAAATAAAATTGGCTCAAACAAAAATAAGATTTTTGGGTCATGATATATATCAAGGAACAATAACTCCTATTAAAAGAAGTATTGAATTTTCTGAAAAATTTCCCAATGAAATAAAAGATAAGACTCAATTACAAAGATTTTTGGGATGTGTAAATTATGTAGCAGATTTTATCCCTAATATAAGAATTCTTTGTAAACCCCTTTATAATAGGTTAAGAAAAAATCCAAAACCTTGGACCCCCGAATTAACAAGAATAGTTCAAGAAGTAAAAGCCCAAGTGAAAACCTTACCTTGTCTAGGAATACCACACCCTGAAGCCCAACTAATAGTAGAAACAGATGCTTCGGACCAAGGGTATGGAGGAATATTAAAACAAAAAAATAGATAACCACCCTGAACAAATAATAAAATATCATTCGGGTATATGGAACCCAGCCCAATCCAAATATAGTACTATTAAAAAAGAAATTTTGAGCATTGTTTTATGCATGAATAAATTTCAGCATGATTTAATAAATAAAAAATTTCTTTTACGAATAGATTGTAAATCTGCAAAAGAAGTTTTAGAAAAAGATGTTAAAAACCTGGTTTCTAAACAAATTTTTGCCAGATGGCAAAGTTTAATATCTTGTTTTGATTTTGAAATTGAATTTATAAAAGGAAAGAATAATTCTATACCAGACTTTTTAACAAGAGAATTTTTGCAGGGCTCCGTTTATGTCGAACCCCATAAAGAAAATGGGCTCTCAGCCCAATCCTCCTGAAAAATCTGGGCCATCTAGCCTTTCGCTAGATGACTTCTCCCCCTCATATTTAAACCAGACTAGAAAACTCCCAAATACTCTGAAGACCCCTCTTGAAAACAAATTTACTGTATTAGCCCATACACCAAAAACCCCTGAAAAGGCCACTTCCTCTACCACCAAAAATATCCCTAAAGAATTTCATATTTTAGAAAATTGTGAACATGTGGTTACTCTTGAAGATCACTGGACTGAAGAAGATCCATGGAAGATTATGCAAAGTCTAGCTCCTCCTAAATGGAGTTGGATCCCAAAAAATGAAAATTTAAAGAAAAATAAAAAGTTTTATCAATTTATTTTAATAGATACAGGTTCTGTTGAAATAACTCCTGTATCAGATACCCGAGATCCTTCTATAGTAAATTATTCAAAATTAAGAATTATCAAGGTCCTCTCTTACCTTGATTGGAAGACCCATCCCTTCACAGAAAAAACCTTTTCCAGACCTTTCGATCCTCCTTCATATTCATATTTTGATTATCAAAAAGCCTGGTCATATATTCTCCTTGAAAATAACCCAAAACATTCTTGGTACATTTCCTTTAAAAATGAATTACCTAGTTCAATTCCCAATTGGTTTGTAGATTGGTTCTTTAAAATCAGCCCAGTCCAATCTATCATACCTGAAAATGTTTTGACTATATACCGAAGATATAAAGTTCTTACCCCAAAAGAATTACCCCATCTCAGATTAATAAAATTCTGTTCAGCCATGGGAATTAGTTGGCTCATGGCTCATCTTCTTGAAGTTCATCAACATAAAGAAGAAACCTACCCGAAAACTATTTGTAGAAAAACAAAAGTTTTTTGGTGGAAAAAATTTGAAGTAAAATATGTTGAAGATCGTTTTCAAAAATGGAAAACAATGGGCCTTCAAACATCATCATATAAGGTCCAGCCCAAATTGAAAATAGGAGAATCTCTAACATCTGAAAATTTAGAGAAAATTTCCTCATCCAAAGAAGAGAAGACGCTCTTGAAGAAAAAACTGATGGAAGCCTTATCTTCCTTGGGTTCAGACTCTGAAGACGAAGAAGAAGTTGAAGATTGTTATGCCATCCAAATGGCTCAGAAGCCTGAAGAAGATGAAGAAATTGATTTTCTTAATTTATAGCAATCATCTGAAAAGATTGTTTTAATTAAGAAAAATGTTGAAGAACATCCTGAAAAACAAAGTATGCAAAATAAGAAGAAAATGAATGAACCAGTGCAACGTATCTTGGAAAAATTGAAGATAAAATCAGATGAAGATCAGTACTGGAATACTATTGAAGAATAGTTTAGTGCATCTGAGTAAGAAGTCGTGGGTCCCTTTTCTCCCACGTCGCCCAAAAGATGCTTTCTTTAGTTTGTCGTTTGTGTCGGCAGCCGAAAGTAAAGGCTTGCCAGTTGTAATTTCTTTTCTTAGATTGCAACACGTGTATGTATAGGATGTGTTGCTTTAAGTCGTGAGGCTCTTTTCTTATCTATAAAAGAGTATTCATTCGGAGTAAGAGGACACAGCTCTCCTGAGCCTTAAAACCTCTATCTTCCTTTGAGTCTCCTTCATAGTTAAGACGCCCAGCCTTGAAATGAGTCTGTAAAAATTTGTAAGTTTAATAATAATGCTTAAATATTTTATTGATGGTTTTGCACATGTACATCTGTATGATAATTATAATCTCTTTGAATCTTTTGTAATTATCGAATTTTATTTTTATGAAATTTCATTTTTAATTCCTGTTTATATATATAATCAAGAAATTAACAGTGATGAAGAATATAATAACTTTATTAGCATATTTCTTCTTTCAAGTGGTAACTTTGAATATTTAGAAGATTTTGTAAATTTGTTTTTATAATTCTTATCTTCTCTTCTCTTCTCCTTCCGCATAAATGAGCGCCCTGATGCCTAAATGGTATCAGAGCCAAAAACCTGAAAAATTTTGGCTAATATTTAATATAGTGTTAATATTTTGGCTAATATAGGCATCAGGGCGCTCATTTATGCGGAAGGAGAAGAGAAGAGAAGATAAGAATTATAAAAACAAATTTACAAAATCTTCTAAATATTCAAAGTTACCACTTGAAAGAAGAAATATGCTAATAAAGTTATTATATTCTTCATCACTGTTAATTTCTTGATTATATATATAAACAGGAATTAAAAATGAAATTTCATAAAAATAAAATTCGATAATTACAAAAGATTCAAAGAGATTATAATTATCATACAGATGTACATGTGCAAAACCATCAATAAAATATTTAAGCATTATTATTAAACTTACAAATTTTTACAGACTCATTTCAAGGCTGGGCGTCTTAACTATGAAGGAGACTCAAAGGAAGATAGAGGTTTTAAGGCTCAGGAGAGCTGTGTCCTCTTACTCCGAATGAATACTCTTTTATAGATGAGAAAAGAGCCTCACGACTTAAAGCAACACATCCTATACATACACGTGTTGCAATCTAAGAAAAAGAAATTACAACTGGCAAGCCTTTACTTTCGGCTGCCGACACAAACGACAAACTAAAGAAAGCATCTTTTGGGCGACGTGGGAGAAAAGGGACCCACGACTTCTTACTCAGATGCACTAAACTATTCTTCAATAGTATTCCAGTACTGATCTTCATCTGATTTTATCTTCAATTTTTCCAAGATACGTTGCACTTGTTCATTCATTTTCTTCTTATTTTGCATACTTTGTTTTTCAGGATGTTCTTCAACATTTTTCTTAATTAAAACAATCTTTTCAGATGATTGCTATAAATTAAGAAAATCAATTTCTTCATCTTCTTCAGGCTTCTGAGCCATTTGGATGGCATAACAATCTTCAACTTCTTCTTCGTCTTCAGAGTCTGAACCCAAGGAAGATAAGGCTTCCATCAGTTTTTTCTTCAAGAGTCTTCTCTTCTTTGGATGAGGAAATTTTCTCTAAATTTTCAGATGTTAGAGATTCTCCTATTTTCAATTTGGGCTGGACCTTATATGATGATGTTTGAAGGCCCATTGTTTTCCATTTTTGAAAACGATCTTCAACATATTTTACTTCAAATTTTTTCCACCAAAAAACTTTTGTTTTTCTACAAATAGTTTTCGGGTAGGTTTCTTCTTTGTGTTGATGAACTTCAAGAAGATGGGCCATGAGCCAACTAATTCCCATGGCTGAACAGAATTTTATTAATCTGAGATGGGGTAATTCTTTTGGGGTAAGAACTTTATATTTTCGGTATATAGTCAAAACATTTTCAGGTATGATAGATTGGACTGGGCTGATTTTAAAGAACCAATCTACAAACCAATTGGGAATTGAACTAGGTAATTCATTTTTAAAGGAAATGTACCAAGAATGTTTTGGGTTATTTTCAAGGAGAATATATGACCAGGCCTTTTGATAATCAAAATATGAATATGAAGGAGGATCGAAAGGTCTGGAAAAGGTTTTTTCTGTGAAGGGATGGGTCTTCCAATCAAGGTAAGAGAGGACCTTGATAATTCTTAATTTTGAATAATTTACTATAGAAGGATCTCGGGTATCTGATACAGGAGTTATTTCAACAGAACCTGTATCTATTAAAATAAATTGATAAAACTTTTTATTTTTCTTTAAATTTTCATTTTTTGGGATCCAACTCCATTTAGGAGGAGCTAGACTTTGCATAATCTTCCATGGATCTTCTTCAGTCCAGTGATCTTCAAGAGTAACCACATGTTCACAATTTTCTAAAATATGAAATTCTTTAGGGATATTTTTGGTGGTAGAGGAAGTGGCCTTTTCAGGGGTTTTTGGTGTATGGGCTAATACAGTAAATTTGTTTTCAAGAGGGGTCTTCAGAGTATTTGGGAGTTTTCTAGTCTGGTTTAAATATGAGGGGGAGAAGTCATCTAGCGAAAGGCTAGATGGCCCAGATTTTTCAGGAGGATTGGGCTGAGAGCCCATTTTCTTTATGGGGTTCGACATAAACGGAGCCCTGCAAAAATTCTCTTGTTAAAAAGTCTGGTATAGAATTATTCTTTCCTTTTATAAATTCAATTTCAAAATCAAAACAAGATATTAAACTTTGCCATCTGGCAAAAATTTGTTTAGAAACCAGGTTTTTAACATCTTTTTCTAAAACTTCTTTTGCAGATTTACAATCTATTCGTAAAAGAAATTTTTTATTTATTAAATCATGCTGAAATTTATTCATGCATAAAACAATGCTCAAAATTTCTTTTTTAATAGTACTATATTTGGATTGGGCTGGGTTCCATATACCCGAATGATATTTTATTATTTGTTCAGGGTGGTTATCTATTTTTTGTTTTAATATTCCTCCATACCCTTGGTCCGAAGCATCTGTTTCTACTATTAGTTGGGCTTCAGGGTGTGGTATTCCTAGACAAGGTAAGGTTTTCACTTGGGCTTTTACTTCTTGAACTATTCTTGTTAATTCGGGGGTCCAAGGTTTTGGATTTTTTCTTAACCTATTATAAAGGGGTTTACAAAGAATTCTTATATTAGGGATAAAATCTGCTACATAATTTACACATCCCAAAAATCTTTGTAATTGAGTCTTATCTTTTATTTCATTGGGAAATTTTTCAGAAAATTCAATACTTCTTTTAATAGGAGTTATTGTTCCTTGATATATATCATGACCCAAAAATCTTATTTTTGTTTGAGCCAATTTTATTTTCTTTTGAGATATTACCATTCCATTTTTCTTGATTAAATTCTTAAATATTCTTAAATGTTTCATATGTTGTTCAATAGATTCTGAAAAAATTAACACATCGTCTATATAGACTAATGCAAATTTTGAATAAGGATTTATGATAGTATTCATTATATTTTGGAATTCTGATGGAGCATTTTTAAGTCCCATGGGCATTACATTCCACTCGTATTGACCAAAAGGAACTACAAATGCAGTTTTATACTTTTCTGATTCTTTTACTTTTATTTGATAATATCCACTTTTCATATCAAATTTTGAAAATATTGTTGCATTATAAATTCTATTTATTAATTCTGATTTATTAGGTAAAGGATATCTTTTCCATTTTAATGCTTTATTCAAAGGTTTATAATTTATGACCATTCTTGGTTCTCCTCTTTCTATTTCCGAAGCATTTTGGACATAAAATGCTGCGCAACTCCAAGGAGATTTACTAGGCCTTATTAATTTTTTATCTAAAAATTGTTGAATTTCTTTTCTACAATATTCAAGAGTTTCTTTATTTAATTGTACAGGTTTGGCTTTGGTAGGAATGTCCTTTTCAGAAAAATCATCTTCATATGGTAATTCAACTTCGAAATAATGTCGTTCCCAAAAAGCATTAGGAACTTCAGAGCAAATTTCTTTCACTATTTCTTTTTCGATATTTTCAAATTCTTTTTTGATTTTAGGATTTTTTAATTTTTCTTCTATTTGTTTATATTTTACCTCAGTTTTTAACAGATTAATTTGTTTAGTTTTAGCTTCTATTCTTGTTAAAAAATTTTCTTCATTTAAGTCTTTTAAATTGTTAATATTTTTATTTTTAACAGGTTTTATGAATTCAAATAGAAGGTCTTTAAATTTTATCCCTTCTTGAGAAACTTCAAAAGGATATATTTGAGTAAGGAACGGAGTTCCTAAAATCATTTCTTCATTAATATCTGGAGTTAGTATGAAAGTATTTTTAAAACATTTTCCTTTATTACAAATATGAGCATTAGAAAGCTTATATTTAACTTTTAGTTTATTCGAATTTGCTGCTCTTACCTTTTGAACAGTTTTTTCATAATATTGAGTAGGTATCATACCTTCTCGTAAGCAATTTAAATCTGCTCCAGAGTCAACTAGAGCTATAAAATCTTTATGAAAATTTTTCCCGATTTTTAAACTTATTTTAATATGCCACTTTTGTTGACTGATTTTAATTTGACTTATCGAAGGTTGATTTTCGATTGTATAAGGTTGAGGATTTAATTTTTCAAGAATTTCTTTTATCTGTTCCTTTTGTTGATAATTTTCTTGAGTTATTTCAATCATTTTGGTTTTAATATTGATTATTTCAGTTTTTAAATCTTTTATTTCTTTTTGTAAGTCATTAATAGTTACAGGTATTTCTTTTAGAGAAGCTTTCTTTACTATTTGTGCAAAATCATATCCTTCAAACTCAGGTTTGGAGGTAGATTCGTCACGATTTTCTTCTAAAATTAAGTCTTTTAATTTATTTAAATATTCTATTTTATCTTCTTCGTTGATTATTTTATCTACCATTTCTAAAGCTATTTTGATTTCAGCATTTATTACATTGATATTAAATGCACAAGAACAAGGATTTTCCTCACATTCGCATTCACTCTCTTCTTCACTAGAAGTTTCTATATTCTCTAAATATTCTTCCTCACTTGTTTCCTCTTCACTTTCAGATTCATATAAAAGTATTTTCTCAATTTGTTCTTTTAATTCATTTGTCATATTTAGGTTATTTATTTTTTCTTTAACTCTACAATCTTTTTTTATATGACCATATCTTCCACATTTAAAACAAACTATTCCTTTATTTTTATTAGAAAAATTTGGTTTTTTAGTAAAATTTTTATTATTATTATTATTATTATTATTATTATTTGAAAATTTTCTCTTCCTAAAGGGTGAATTATTTTTCTTTACAAAATTGTTTCGTCTTTTAAAAGGTTTTCTAAACTTCTTTTTAATTTTCCTAGAGGGTGGTACTAACCCTTCGTACCCATATTGAGCACAGAAGTTTCCTAACTCTTTTATTCCACTTTCTTTCTGCCTTTTCATTTGTTTTTCTAATTTCATATTATTACAAATTTCTAAAGCAGTATTTTTTATTACAGCTATTATTCGTCCATAAGTTAATTCAGACAAATTTTCAGGATATAAGGTATTTAATTTTTCTCTAACTTTTGTGGCAAAGACTGGGGGCAATCCTGCAATAAATTTTTCTTTCCAAAATTTTTCTTTACAATCTTCCCTAGTCATAATCATTATTATGAAGTTATCTACGTACCATCTAAAGTCTCCTAAAGTGGGACACCTTAGATTATGTAGAAGAATATTCGTTTTAGTATCAAATACAGTTGAATCTCCCATAAAGCTTTGAATTATAGTTATTATTAAGGTTTCTACCATTAAGGGAGTTCCATCCTCAGATTTTACTACTGTTAAAATATAATTTCTTTGATCAGAAGAGAGATAATTATCCCACCATCCTTTTAGTGCTCCTGTAAATCCAGCTATTAACAATTTAACAGTTTGTTGTTCACTATGTTTTGCTCTATATGCTGAAGCGGCCATGGACATTTCATGGGTTTTTCTTAAGATTTGATGTTCTGTCATCCCATCTATATTCCATTCAGAGATTCCTTCACCATTAAAGGAGGAAGGACTTTCTAAATTCCATTCTTCGAATTGTATATCTGGAAGGGTTGACCTTTGATAATAATTTCTAGTGGTAGGCATATTATGAGTAGTTTGTGTTTCAGTAAATTTTCTTTGTATTTTAAGTATATTATCTTCTAAATCTTCTATATCTAAATTACCTATTTCTTCTTGAGGGATATCAAGTATATTGATATTTTTTATATTTAATTTTTCTAATTTTTTATTTATTTCTGACAATAAATTGTCTGTGTTGTTTCCTAATTTAAATTCTTTATATTCTTTATCTGTAAATCTAGTGGGAGTAATTAAAGATCTTTCTAAAGGTTTTATTCCTAAAGGATTTTTATCCGTACTTTCTAGTTTTTCTTCATAAACTTTTAAAGCTACTTGATGTATTAATTGATTAGTATAATTTATTTGACTATGAATATTCTGAATATCTAATACTGTGGGATTTTCATCTAGATTTCTTCTTCCTATCATTTTAAAGGGTGATGCTACTACTTCCTTATTTTCTATATTTGGAAATTTAACTTCTTCTAAAGGGGGTATTTCACTTATTTTTTCTCCTGATTTAGTTTTCCATATTTTAGTAGCATTTTTTAGAACATTAACAGTTAAATTTTTAAAACAGTTTTCTTCAAACCATAAGAAATATGGAATATTTTCTTGAATTTCTTCTAGATGTTTATAGTATTGTTATATATATATATATATATATATATATATATATATATATATATATATATATATATATATATATATATATATATATATATATATATATAGGAGGGTTCAAACGACACCGGTGTAACTTTTACTAAGTGTTACACCGCTCAATAACTTTATATTAAGTGTGAATTTTATAAATTCAACCGTTAGATTAAAAGTTCATATCAATTTATATGTGTATGTCAAATTTTATTAAAATTGAACAACAACTTGAGAGTAATCAAAGTGTTCATATTTTAGTATATTTTGAAATAAATATATTACGTCAATTTTTTTTTATAAAAATAAAGTATCAAATCATCTTGGATTACTATAAAATTTTGTATATATGATCTAAGAGATATGAACTTACAATCTAACGGTTGGATTTATAAAATTCACACTTAATATAAAGTTATTGAGCGGTGTAACACTTAGTAAAAGTTACACCGGTGTCGTTTGAACCCTCCTCATATATATATATATTAATACTATATTTTGATTTATTTTTTTGTGTGCTTACATTTTAATATTTTGAGTTTCTTCTTTTTTAATTGTAATCTTTCAAAATATTAATAACATTATATAATTACTCTTGATTTATAATTTTTATTCACGATTTTGAAATTGTAGAAAGAAAAAAAAAATTGTGTATCTCATATTAAACAAAATATATATAAAATTATTAATAAAATATAAGTTTATTAAGATAATATAATACTTCTAAAATAAAAATATTACTTTTGGTCTAGTCTACTATTAAATGTGTTTTTAATCCTAAATTTTATCAAATTTCAACGTAACTTTTGAACAAAATAATATTTAACTTGTACTAAAATTAACTTTTAAATTCTAATTAAATAGGGGTTATATATATTATATTCAAACTTAGAATTGATTTTTAAGTTAATATTTGTGAAAAGATAATTTAATTTATCAAATATCTCATATTTAATTAACCATTAAAATAATAAATTTCATAAATTATTTATTAGTTGTTCAATATTCTCGATTTAATCCAGAATTAAGATGTAACACATAAAAAAATGTAACACACACACACATACATATATCTATATATATATATATATATATATATATATATATTTAATTTTTAGCTTCCTAGGATTAACATAAAACTTTTTTATTCTAAAATAATTTAAAAGATAGAGAAATAAAATTAATATAGTATATTAAAGTATTTTTCCTTTTTAACATTTCTAAATGTAATTACATGTCATTATGATTTTATTTTTCTATTTTTTATTGAAAGTAAAATTATAGAATTTTGGAATGTGCATGACTTTGTGTGAATTTTTATTTCAATTTTTGTCTTGTAGTTTGGGATGGTTTACTACAAACTGCCATAATATAGAAATTTTGCGGCAGTTATTTGACTCCGTCGCACAAACTGCCGCAATGTTGGAAAATTTTGCGACGATTGGGAGAAACCGTTGTATGAAGGGTCGCAATATCAAAGCGACGATGGTTTCAGGATAACTGTCATAATTTGTCCATCGCAATTCATCATTTTCCTTGTAGTGAATGTAAACTATATCTTTTGGTGGCCACCTGGAAAGGAAAAGAAAACGCACCTATGTCACTCGACAAAGATTCTGATAAGAGTAAAAGCACACTTAGTTTGTACACAACAATCATAGTAAGGTATTGTGGACTCCACCACTCACTCCTATTTGTAATGTTTCAATTGTTGAAGATGAAGCAATGCAATCCTCCACAACTGTCAGATCAAAAGAGATCTAATGGTTCATTGCACGCACCTTTTCATTACCCAAGAGGTCTAACCATTAGAAGATAAAGCGTAAGCGCACAATGGTTACGAGACAATGATTTAAAGATGCCCTAAAGGCTGTATGTAAATCTTGTTTGTCTCTCATTTTATCCAAGGCTTGGGGGCATGTATACTAGATGAGCTCTTAGGTTATTGGAAACAGGCGTTGTCGGGTATCCCTCAACAATGTCAGATGCCTAGACCCCTTTTTGGTAGCCAAAGACACTTAACATGTCGATAGGGAGGTGACTTATCTTTTGGTAACCGAGGGTGCCTAAGCATCTATAATTCATGCCCATTTGATGTCATCAGGCCTCGATCTCTTATCCGTTCCAAAATTCAAGTCATTCAATGCCTAAGCGTGTCTAATTCTTGCTCAATCAACACCCTTGGGCTCCGATCTCCTAATCGCTCAAAACAGTTGAAGTCATTTGGCAGGCATCAACCTCTTGACAATCGAGGAAGTTGAACAACCACTTAATTTGCATAATGATAATTAGGCACGACCACGATAAAACATGGACAAGAGACATATTACCTAATTGGTAATTAACCTTAGACCATGACCCATTAAGATTTGGGCTCGTAACGATTAGTATAAATAATACGACATCTCGAGGTAAAATTACTATTCATAATGTATTGACATTTATTATATTGAGCCAACTTCTTACTTGAGTGTTGGAATGACTTTTGTACATGCATTCCCCTCGACATTATAGGAAAACCGGTTCAGAGAATGAAGAACAATGAAGACATCAAAGAAGAAAAGTAGAAAGTATCCTTAAACATAAGACTTGTCTTAAGACAAAATGGTAGACTTGGTACTCCGAAGATCATATCCATTCAATATTAAAATAATGTTTAACTAGCAAAAATCACATTTCACAAACACAAATTAATATTTGATTGTTAACTTTAACATATCGAGTAAACTATGTCCATCGAAATAAAAAAACATTATTAAATAAAATTTAATATCTCTAATTTTTTTTCCTTTCTCTCTTAAGTTTAAGTTTTTATCCTTAGTCACCCTTGCAGATGGACAAAAAAAGAAAAATTAGGAAAAGGAATTCTATAGTGTGAATAAGCGTAAGGTTGATTTCATTCATATCCATGTCAAGAGAAAATCACGGTGCGTTGATAGTGAACTTACACAAATTAGCGCCAGCAAACTTTATAGAGTCAAGTGTTTGTTTTTCAAATATAGAAGCACCGATTGTCTCTTTTCCTTGGAAGCAGTACTAAATATTTTATTGCATTTCGCAGAAATAGTACTAAACGTCACACTCTAAAATACTTTATACACTATTCAACATGTGTTTTTTGTATTGATTTTGAAAGTTACGTGTCTTACTAGCTTGAGTAGGGTATCCAACAAATAATGAATGAGATCTATATATCTTGTGACACACGTGAATATTTCACCAAGAATGTTAGAGCAACTCCAATGTGACTCTAACATGAGTTTCTTACCATTAGAGAAAACTGATCAGGTGGCAGCAAGAGTTTCTTGTAGATGAGAGAGGGTTGCTTCACTAAGCAACGGTTGCTTACTTTTGTAAACTGAAGGAGGCGCGGCGGAGGACGGCGGAGGCGTGCGGTTGGACGGCGGCAGCGTGTGGGTGGACAGCGGAGGCGTGTCGGTGGACAACGGAGGTGGATGTTCTGCCGCAGGTGGACAGCAGAGGCGCGTCGGTGGACGTTCTGCCGCGGGTGGATAGCGGAGGCGCGCCGGTGGACAGCGGAGGCACGCCTGTGAACGTTCTGGCTGGACCTGCACGCGGCAACGGCGACGGTAATAGTAGACGGTGTTTGAAGGTGGAGTTGGAAGAAAAGGAAAGGGGGAGAAAAAATGAAAAAACCCTTTACGAAGAGAAGAAGAAAAAGAGCGTTTAAAGAAATAAGAAATAAGAATTAAAAATTAAAAAATTAAAAAATTAAAAATAAATAAAAAATTTTAATATCAACTTATTGTGTATTTTTTTTCATAATTTATTTTCTTTTATTGTAGTGCAATTGTCCTTTTTAATAAAAATTTTAATTTAGTTTGTAAATGATTTGAAAAAAAATTCTAAAAGTTGAATTTCTTAAAGTTTCTTACCATTGAAGTAAATTTCTGTTTGAGTTGCTTAATGCTGACATGACACACTGATGATCACTTTTTTCAGTTTCCAATGCATGAAGCAACTCAAATGAGTTGCTTCCGTTGGAGATGCCCTTAGCTCAGTACAAATAATAATAAAAAATATTGTTATATTTTATAATAATATAATACTTATTACTAAAAATTATTTTTACATATATTATATGTTGATATATCATTAAAAATATAAGTATAAGTTATAATTCTTTTTTTTTATTCATAGTTATTTTAATATTATTATTATTATTATTATTTATTAATGTCACTTTTATAAAATTAATGACTTATTAATTTTTTTTTATTTTTATCCTTAATAATTAATGTGTGTTTACTGAACAATGTGATTATTCATTTTCTAATATACCTATTTCTTCTCCAACTACCTAAAGGGCATAACAGGAAAATAAGTAATAAATATTTTGAAAAACTAAAATATTAATCATTTTCTTAATTTTTGTGTATAACCATAAATGTCAAACAAAAAAAACTGAAGGTAGTAGTAATATACAAAAATTATTGAATCTTATTCAAAATTAACATTAAAATTGTGTACAAGTATATATCAAATAAATTTATAATTATATATATTATATTTAGAATGAAACTTTTTGTGTATCACTTTTGTAAGATTTTTCCTCACAAAATGAACCTTTAGAACTCATGGGCACCATGATATTTTACTTGGTCATTCCATTAGGCATGATTTATTTGATAACAACAATTTATTGATTACATCCGATGCAAGTGATATACGGGAATAAACAACAAAAACACTAGTTATGGCAAAGGAATGAAGGATAATTTTAGATCACTTGAGAAGGAACTTTTTCAGCCAAAAAGCAGAAAACTTGGGGTATCTTCTCATATTGTTCTTGAAATCAACATATATGATGCCAAATCGAACTGTGTAACCAGCATCCCATTCAAAGCTGTCTGAAAATGACCATCCATTGTAGCCCTTCACATTGACACCTTCCCTGCAAAGAAAAGCATAAAACCAAAAATTACCATACCTAAATTATTCATTATCAACCAAATATTTATAACTAAATCCTACTTAAATTCTTTCTTAAAAATAAAAAAGCAAATAGATTAAATACTTTCTATTACGCTCTCATCAAGTCACAAATCATCATACATGATAAGTTTGTTAAGTTTTATAATAACTACTTCAAAAATTATATGAACCATGATTTCGGATTGATTTATTATTTAACATATTTTATACGAACTATATAAGAATTAGACTCAAGGAAGAAACCCATTTGACTTTCTCACTTGATTGCTTGAAGAAGGAATTTAAGATGGCCATCAAGGTATGTAATCCTGATACCATCCTTTCGGGCTTCATTGACTGGTGTTGAGTCATTCCCTGCTTCAGCAATACCTAAAAGAATTTAGAGCCAAAAAATATTAATTTCTGATTTAACTAATCAATTAATTGCAGTTAAGCTAGTGTTTCATAAAAATTATGCTTCACATTTCACACCACTTATTGCATCAGCTACATGATGCACTAAGAAACAAGGTTAGTAGCTTAGTACAGAACATTAGGTTAAATAAGGAATTAACTAATCGGGTTAATTACCAGAAATTTTAAGATAGGATATATCATTGTAATCTTAATGCGATTATTTACTAACCAAAACGAAATTAAATTTAACAGTATTTACCATTTTCAGTGATGTAAATTTTGGGATTCTTGTATTTATCCTTTAGGTGCATCACAATTTGATGTAGTCCCTTCGGATATATATGGAGCCAATCCAAACAAGTCTGCACAAAAATAAAATTTTGTTTCATTAGTAGTAGAAATGCATGTAGACTGCTATTGCATGGTTAATTTATTTCACCAACTGCATATTTTTTGAATTTACTTGGATCATTTATAATCACAATGAAATACCCATTAATGTAATTTTAGATAAATAATATTCACATATTAAGTTCTATTTTAAGAAATTAATCATTTGAAACCATTTTAGATAACTTTTTCCTTACATTAAATATTTTTATATTAAATTTTACTATAAATTTAGTTTTAAAATAAAAACATTGAAACATAAATTACATCACATCAAAATCATTTTTAACCAAGATTAGGAAATACAAATTGTAATTATTATATGGCATGAAGAAAATGGTACATTATCAATTAGTAATTACCAACTAAATTAAATGAAGTAGCATTGGTTTAAATAGTTTGACAGAGATAGAAAACTGAATATTGTATATTCACTTTCATATGTTACATGTGTGAATACCTGAATATATACAGTAAAAAGAGAAGTAGCTGATCCTATAATCATGCTAGTCATTATAGCAATGATTCTACAATAATGACAATTATTGATTACATTAAAGTCTAAAATATGGAATAGCTTAACTATAGGGATTGACTAATTCATATCATGATTCTCATGATCATCCATGATTATAGGATCCGTAATCAAGGGAGATTTATTGATTCTCTAACTTCCCCTCTCAAACTGATAGTGAAGGAGTCACCCCAAGTTTGTCTCTTAATTGATTGAACCTTGTATGTGTCAAGGCTTTGGTGAGGCAGTCAGCGATTTGATCAGCTGATGGAACATAAGCTACAATGACTTTATCTTGCAGTACTTGATCTCTAATGTAATGCACATCTGTTTCAATATGCTTTGTTCGAGCATGCATGACTGGATTTGAAGCTAATGCCTTGGCACTCAAGTTATCACACCATAGTATCGGTTTCCTTGGCTGAGGGAGTTTTAATTCAGTAAGAAGTGAACGAGTCCAGGTTATTTCAGCAGCTAGATCAGCCAAGGCTCTATATTCTGATTTTGTGCTGGACCTTGACACTACTTGCTGCTTTCTTGAGGACCAAGAAACAAGTGTGTCTCCAAGGAAAACACATTGACCTGCCATAGACTTTCGATCATCCACACTAGTGGCCCAATCTGCATCTGAAAAACCTGCTATGTCTAGATAAGCAGAGCATTTAATGTGTAGACAGTAGTGCATAGTGCCTTGGAGGTACCTTAAAATTCTCTTGATACCCTGCCAGTGATCTAAAGTTGGAGAGCTCATGAACTGACTAAGTTTGTTGACAGAGAAAGCAATGTCAGGTCTTGTATTTGTCAAGTACTGCAATGCTCCTATGGCTTGTCTGAACTCGGTTGGATTTTTCAGTTTCTCCCCTTCAATTGTAAACTGCTTGCCAGTGACCATAGGAGTGGGACAGGGTGATGCATTTTCCATCTTAAATTTCCTTAGCAAGTCCTTTATGTACTTGGATTGCTTTAAGTACATACCAGTTGCATCTCTATGAACTTCTATGCCTAAGAAATAATGTAATTGACCAAGATCCTTTAGGGAGAACACAATGTTGAGTTGTTTGACAAAGGCTTCCAGGAATTTGGTGTTGTTCCCTGTCACTATTATATCATCAACATATATTAGAAGAAAAGTGATATGATTTTTACCTCTTAGAGTAAAGAGTGAGGTATCACTTTTTGTGTTCTGAAAACCCCATTTTAGCAAGGCATTTTTGAGGCTGTCAAACCAGGCTCTTGGTGCTTGTTTAAGTCCATAGATTGCCTTAGATAATTTGCAAACATGATTGGGTTTGGTTGGATCTGCAAAGCCTTCTGGTTGATTCATATATACGGTTTGCTTTAGATAACCATTGAGGAAGGCATTATTTATGTCAAGCTGTTTTACTTCCCAATTAAGGTGAACTGCAATTGCAAGGATGATTCTGATTGTGCTGGACTTAACCACAGGGCTGAAGGTTTCTTCGTAGTCTAATCCAGCTGTTTGTTGAAGTCCTTTTGCAACTAATCTGGCTTTTCTCCTTTCAATGGTGCCATCTGCTTTGTACTTGGTTTTGAACACCCACTTGGAGTCAATGATGCTTTCTTGGGCTTGATATGGTACTAAGGTCCAAGTATGATTGAGATTCAGTGCCTGAATTTCCTTGTGCATAGCATCTTTCCACTGTGGACTTTGGAGGGCTTCTTGTGCATTTGTTGGTTCCTTTTCTTCAACACAGTTTTCAGCTAATCCAATATACGGAAGCTTTGGCTTGTGAATACCACTTTTGCTTCTGGTGTGGATCCGACCTTCCTCAGGAAACCCTGTGTTTGTGTCTAATTCAGCAGGTGCCTCAGGAAGACTTGTGTTCGTGTCTAAGTCAGCAGGTTCAGTAACATTCTCCTGAAGCTGTTCATTGGAAGCTTCTGGGTTCCCAAGTGGTTCTGGTTCAATGTGGAAGTCATTGTTAGCAGGAACAATGTCTTCTCTAAGTGATGGACCTGTAACACGCAAAGGAAAAGAACTAAATGGATTCTCAGTTAGTGTTTTTAAAGGAACTCTTGTATTAAGAAAACCATCATGGAACGGGAAGTGATCTTCATTGAAAACAACATGTCTTGAGATGAAGATTCTACCATGAGAATTGACACATTTGTACCCTTTGTGAGAATTACTGTAGCCCAAGAACACACATCTTGTTGTGTGGAACTGCAACTTGTGTTGATTATAAGGCTTGAGACAAGGGTAGCAGGCACATCCAAATGATTTTAAGTAGCTGTAGTCGGGTTCCTTTTTATATAGAACATAATAAGGGCTTTTATTTTGGGTTACTGGTGAGGGTAGCCTGTTTATAATGAAAGTTGCAGTGGAGAATGCTTCCCACCAGTAACTCAGAGGCATTTTAGCTTGTGCCAACAGTGTCAACCCAAGTTCTGCAATGTGTCTGTGTTTTCTTTCAGCTCTGCCATTCTGTTGTGATGTATATGGACATGACATTCTGAATTGTATCCCTGTTTCTATAGCATGCTTCTGAACAACTTTATATTCACCACCACCATCACACTGAATTGTTTTAATCCTTTTGTTGAACTGATTTTCTACCATATTTTTGAACTGGATAAAGACATGAGCAGTATCTGATTTTTGTTTTAAAGGATAAATCCATGTAAACCTAGTGAAATCATCAATGAAATGGACATAGTATTTAAAACCAGATGATGATATTATTGGTGCAGGACCCCATACATCAGTGTGGATTAATTCAAGGATATCCTGAGCATAAGAGGAAGAGGATTTAAAAGGTAAAAAATTCAGCTTGCCATACTGACAAGCCTCACAGAAGCTAAGATTATCACTAGGTGATAATTTTACATTATAGTCTTTTAAGACCTTGTCTAAGATCTTATTATTAGGGTGTCCAAGTTTCCTATGCCAGCTTTCTTTGACAGATACAAAAACACATGGGTCTTTTTCTTTTTCTGAGAGTTGATACAATCCATTCTTAAGTTTCCCTTTTAGAAGTACCTTCCCTGTCAGCTTGTCCTTCACAAAGCAAAAATTTGCATCAAACTCAATAAGAATATGATTATCAGCAGCTAGTTTGGACACACTCAATAGGTTTTTGGTAATATTTGGCACATATAAAACATCATGTAAGTTGATAGAATTAAGTTTTGAGGAACCAGTTCCAGCAATTTGTAACCTTTCACCATTTCCAACAACTAGAGAAGTCTTACCATGATGTTCAGTTAGATCACCAATCTTGTCTGTTTGGTGTGAGACATGGTTGCTTGCACCACTATCAAAGTACCAGTCATAGTCTCGAGCAGAGTTTTGAGAAGCTAGGAAGGCATTGGGAGGTCCTTGTTTTTCATTGTCTGTTGAATTATTAGAGTTTGAGTAGGCTTTGTCAAACCTGTAGTAGCAGTACATTGCTGTATGTCCCATCTTGTTGCAGACCTGGCATGTAGGCTTAGATGGTCTACCTCTTCCTCTGCCTCCTCTCCAACTTCTGAAGTTGGAACCTCTCCAGGTGTTGTTTGTGTTGAACCTATTGCCCCTGTGATCAGCTTTGGTAACCACATTTGCTGTTGCATTGAGGTTTAGGTTGGTGAGGCTGTTTAGTTGCTCAATTCTATTTTCAAAGGTCAACAATTGAGCCTGTAGATCAACCCAAGTGAGTGTAGTTTGATCAGATAATTTGACAACTATTGGATTATATTCAGAATCCAAACCATTCAGAGTTTGAATGAGTAGATCAGAATTTGAGATTTCATGTCCTGCAAGTTTGAGTTTATCAGCCAGATTCTTCATTTTGGACATATAATCTTCCATTTTCATGTCTCCTTTTCTGGTGCTATGGAACTCAGATTTAAGGTAAGTAACTCGTGACCTTGTGTGAGCACCAGCTAGACTTTGAGCTTCATCCCAAAGTTGTTTTGAGGTTTCACAGTGTAATAACTGTGTTGCCATGTCAGCAGTCATTGAATTCATTAACCAACCAAGGAGTTGTTGATCACTTGCTTGCCAGTCTTCAAAATCAGGATTGGTCTTTCTGATTGAATCTGCAGCAAGGATGAATTCTTCAGGGCACTCCTTTTTCCCTAACATGTAACCATCGAGCCTGGCACCTCTGATGATAGGTAATACCAGTGATTTCCATAGGGGAAAGTTGTCTCTGTCCAGCTTGACAGATACAGTGGATGGAAGGCCATTTTTGGGGTTGGAATTGGCAGCGGATGACATGGTTTGTTTTTCGGATCAAGAGCCTTCAAGGCGTAAAAGCTCTGATACCAAGATAGAAAACTGAATATTGTATATTCACTTTCATATGTTACATGTGTGAATACCTGAATATATACAGTAAAAAGAGAAGTAGCTGATCCTATAATCATGCTAGTCATTATAGCAATGATTCTACAATAATGACAATTATTGATTACATTAAAGTCTAAAATATGGAATAGCTTAACTATAGGGATTGACTAATTCATATCATGATTCTCATGATCATCCATGATTATAGGATCCGTAATCAAGGGAGATTTATTGATTCTCTAACTGACAGAAAATATACTATACCGGGGTGCCAATAGCTACACCTTTCTTTTCCACTGTGATCAAGAGAAAATTGTTGCTTGTGTTTGTCAGTTGAATGCTAGGGCTAAACGAACATTGTGGTGCAATTTTAGAAACTTATTATTAAAATAGGGCTGTTTTGAAACATTTTACATCTTTGGGGCTGTTTTATTGGGTGTCGCTATGGGCCATAGCGCCACCCATGACACGTGACTTTTTTTTTTTTGGCTTGGGTGGGCTGGATCAGTGTCGCTATAGGCTGGCCCACCACAGCTGATGGACTTAAAAAAATTATGTAGTCCATAACGACACTGAGTAAAGAAAAAAATAAAAAAAAGGAAAATAATAATAATGTAAAATAAATATAATAAAGTGAACTATTTATTATATAATTATAAAAATAAAATTAAGTTTTATAAAAACGTAATTTTAAAATAAATAAAATGTATTTTTGTAACAGGCACTGTGGCCCAGAACGCCAAAGAGAAGCTATAGGCCACAGCGCCCCAAATTTTTTTTTTTTAAAAGTAAATATTATTATTAAACTAAACGTAAAACAAATACAAAATATTTAATAAAATAAATTTAAAAAAAAAATAAAGAACCCACGTCCCAAACTTACCGGAAGAAGAACCAAATGAAAGTGAAAAGAGTGGGAGGAGGGACACGTGGCAACCACGCCCAGCACACGCTTTGGGCCCTACCGCTCTTTTACCTGTTATTTTTTTATAAATTTGTAAAAAAAAATTAAATTTTAAAAATATAAGATATATTTTAAAAATATTAGATATATTTTTAACACAGGCGTTGTGGCCCATAGCGTCTGAGTGGAGCTATGGGCCATAGCGCCCCAAATAATTTTTTTTTGTTTTTTAATTATTTTTTATATTTTATTACTTATTTTTTAAAATTAACATTTTTTTTTATTTCAATCTTTTTTTCCCTTTTACCCGTTATTTTTTTATAAATTTGTAAAAAAAATTTTAAATTTTAAAAATATAAGATATATTTTAAAAATATTAGATATATTTTTAACATAGGCGCTGTGGCCTATAGCGCCTGAGTAGAGCTATGGGCTATAGCGCCCCAAATAATTTTTTTTTTCTTCGTTTTTAGCCGATTTGAGTCGCTATAGGCTATAACGACTCTTTGAAGCTCTCCACCAGCTGCAGCGACTCTACCAATATGGCGTTCATGGCTTATATATTCAGACCCAAAAATGCCATGTGTCATGGATGTCGCTATGGGCCAATAAAAGAACCCCAAAAGTGTAAAAATGTTTCAAAACAACCCCATTTTAGTAATAAGTTTCTAAAATTACACTAAAATAGTCGTTTAACAGAATGCTAGAAAACAGCAAAAGAAAATAATTACTATAGTCAATTTTGGCATATGTACTTACTAGTGAGGGCGACTTGCATATCTGTGTAGAAGGTCTTGTTGGCACTGACAGGTTTAGCAGGTTCTGCATAATATGCAGTGTAATAATTCACACCAAGAAAATCAATGGACCTTTTGAGTCTTTCAGATTCATCTTTTGTGAATTTGGGGAGTCTAGCACCCACTAAAGATCTCATACTCTCTGGATAATCATCATATATAACCGGGTGATTATACCTGAAAAAGAAAATTGAATTTATACAATTAGAACGTTTATAATTAATATTTATCTTAATAAACTAGATCATCAATGTTCAATTTACATAGATTTTCTCACTTTTTTTGTTTTTTTTTTTTTTTTTATGAGAAACACACATACCAACCAAAGAAGAAGTCCAGAGCTCGATTTGCAGCCTTGTAATCCGCAACACTCTTAGATTTAGGCAAAAAGTAGTGAGTCGGATTGGTGATCCCAATTTGTCCTTTTTGATGAGCCTAATAAATTGTTAGTTACATCACTTGGTGTTTTATGCAAAATTGTGATAATTTAAAGGAAAAATTATCCAAAAAAATGTCTTAATTATAATAGTTTTCACGTATATATTATGATAAATATTATATATAATAATATTCAAAAGTGAGATATAATATACGTAAATATTAACTTATTTGACATATAATTACACAAATTTTAGTGTTAATTTTAAATAAAATTTAATATATATAATAATATATTGGATCACTATAATCTTTACATACTTTTTTTTTTTACAATATATTAACATATAGTGTAAACAAAAGTAATTTTTAGTGATAAATTAATATCATGTCACTATATTATTGCATGACAATTTTTCTAAGTGATGTGAGGGCAAAATTTGCAATATTATATAAATTGAGAAGTAAAATCTAAGAAAAAGGACAATAAAATTCCCAAGATTTTGAAACTTAGAAAATAAAAATTGTCACTAAACCTAATTAAAATATTTGAAGATGGTGGCTGGAATATTGTTTTTAGACAATGTTTTTTAATTGAACCTGATATTTTGTCTTGTACAATGTGGCTGCTGCCTCATGAGCAAGTAACAAGTAGTGGCCAACAATGTAGGGTTCAGTGGCTGAGTCACCAAAACTGCAATTTCCAGCATACTTAGAACGTCTACCTGGTGCAAAGGAGTCACCATTGTAGCCATTGAGACTAAATGATAAGGGTTCATTCAGAGTCACCCAATGTTTCACTCGGTCTCCAAAGGTATTGAAGCAGAAGTCAGCATAGTCACGAAAATCCACCCTAGTTATCCATAACAAGCAAAGTTAATTAATTGATACTAATTAATATATTAGCTAATTAATTATGAGTGCAAGAGAAATTTTCCACTTATAAACAACTTTTTCTACCTATTATTTTAGTTAAAACTAGTATTTTAGTAGTGTGTTTTATAGGTTAGATGTTTATTATACATAACTAAACTTTATAATAAATTATTTATATAAATAAATACTATATTTAAATATATAAATTATATTTTTATTTAAGATAAATAATTTATATTGTAACATAAAATTATTTTTAATTATTGATAATTTATTTTAAAAATTTAATCTTAATTCATGAATAAATATAATAAATAAAAAACTAAATTACATAAGAAGTAAAAAGAATCCCTAAATTTACTTATATAAAAGAACATTTTCTAAAAACGTTTTTATATAAAATTTGCGTTTAATATATAGAAATTTAATTTTAATTCATATATGATAAATAACAATTAAATTAAATAAAAAGTTAAAAAAAAAATTATCTAAGAACATTCTTTTTAAAGAGGCTCCAACATTGATTTTAACATCATGCACCACTTTTAGAATTTTTATTAACTTTTACGTTCAGTATTCTTATTAACTTCCACGCGTTGAACATTATTTTTAAAGAGGTTCCGACATTGATTCCAATATTTGGCAAATCATCTTTCAATTCTTTTAATTTTGTTGAAAGTGACTTTTGCAAAGGGAGCTTAGTTGGTCCTACTATTCTCAAATGCTTAACTCTCTCTACAATTAGGTTCTCTTATTTTCTCTACATTTTAACTTTTTCATTTAATTATGCACCAATTTATGTATATTTTAATCATGAATTTGGTGCAATGTTCACCAACACCATCACATCATCTAAATCAATTTCCTAACAATTTTTCAATTTCTACTTTATCATGGAGGTAATATAAACCATAAATTAAAATTACCATTTAATTGAACGTGACTTTCTTATGTTTTCTTTTATGTTAACTAAAATATAATAACAAAATGAACATTTGTTTTCTTCCATCTTCCATAAATAGTAGGGAAGTTAGAAATGTCTTGAAGTACAATTATTAATTGTTTGGTCCCGTTATTAGCGAAAATTTATGATTATCTTTGTACATAATAATATATATATATATATATATATATATATATATATATATATATATGTATGTATGTATTTATTTTAACTTTTTAATGTGTGTTTACAATTATCATTATCTAGCATGTAACATTTTAGATATATTTTAAACATTTCAGTTGTAAGAAAAAACTATATTATAGTATTATCATAATTAAATTGTAGTATGACTGAAAAAAATAATGACATAAATAAAAAATCATTGATAAAAATTATTATTTTTTACAATATTATACTACTATAATATGCCATTCATCAATACATAATAAGAGAAATAATTATAAATATCAGTTTTGGTATTAAAAAATACATTATTTATATCAATAACAAATTATCTTGATAGATTGATAATTATTTTTTAAATAAAATACATATAGTAATACGAAGTATTTCAACTTTTCTAGCTAATAATAAAAATAATAACAACTTAAGTCATTATAGGTATATATTAAAATCTATTATTAGACTATAATCTCACATCTTAACAAATTTCATTTGGTGAAATTCCATTTGTAATTTGACAATTCTTAATGAATCTTAATGATAAATGTAAAAAAAGTTAAAAATAAAAGTACTTTATTCATTCTTTTCATGAGTGTAACTTACACTACTTTTGGACTACGAAATCCCCCATACTCATCTTCAAGATCTTGTGGGAAGTCCCAATGGAAAAGAGTGACAAAAGGTATTAAGCCTGCCCCAAAATAAGGCAAAACGAGTTAGCAAGGGGAATTTGTAGAAAGAATGAACAAATAGGTATTGGGAGATGTTTACCATTTGATATGACCTCATTGATGAGATTGTTGTAGAATTTAACCCCCATGGGATTAATAGCTCCTTTGCCCTCTACAGGAAATAATTCAAAATTTTGAAATCACTTTCCACCACACTTTCCCCATTACGTTACATTATTCTTTTTCTTCCCCTTTTTCTTTCTAGTACACATTAATTTAACATGAAATGGACCGTTAAGAATAGTTTTGTCCTAGAGTTATATAATGAGTTAATCATTTATATATTGCTAGTATAAAGTTTTTTTATACTGACAATCAATTATATATCTTTTAATTATGTCATGTCACTGTTAAAAGTAAATGTATTTATAGTGACATGATACAATTAAAAGATATAATTGGTTGCTGGTGTAAAATTTTTTTACACTGACAATGTATAGGTGATTAACTCTAATATAATTGTATCTTATTGGGGAAAATTCTTGTCCAAGAGATGGAGAATCTGAAGGAGTCCAGTCCAATTTCTTTCACCATTAATTTCATGTCACTCTACAACATTGCACTGACAGTTCATTAATTCTCTAATTCAATGTATATTAATTAGTAATTGGTATGCACTCAAGTCATTTTACCTTACAACTATGACTAAAACACTAGTGAAAAATTAGTATATTACGTCACCTCTTTAACATCGGACACACTAAAATCCGACGTAAAAAAGATGCGGTGGTATTTTTGTAATTTTCGCGAACTTTTTTACGTTGGACCTGGTAGGGTTCGACGTAAAATGTCAAATCTACGTTGGATGTATGTTGTGTCTGACGTAGATTTGACATTTTACGTCAGACCCAACCAGGTTCAAAGTAAAAAAAGGACGCGAAATTGAATAAGAGAGTGCGAGACACACCGGGCGCATTCACTCTTCATTACTTTTCGTTTTTTTTCTCTGTAAACCCTCTCCCTCTCCTTTGTTACTGAATCATTTTTTTGTCTTTTGCAGAGTAGGGTGAACTCTTTGTTACTCATTCGCACACTGTTGCAGCTCATCAAGTATGAATCAAGGTTTCGTTAACACCTTTTTGCTTCGCATTGCTATTGTGGCTATCTGTTCTATTCGGTTTTTTGGTTGTTCTATTTGTATTGGTTGTTCTATTTGTATAGGTCGTTGGCCTTTTCTTTTGGGTTACTTTACAAAGTAGAACGGTCCGTTCTCCAAGCAGAACGGCCCGTTCTGCAAGCACTCGTTATGTTTTTTTATTATTTTTTTACTACTTTTTTACGTCGGACCTTGGTAATGTCCAACGTAAATTTACGTCGATTTTACAGGGCCGACAAAGATTTACGTCTCCCACATTAACGTCGGTATTTTTTTCGATGTAAAAAACTCAAAATAATCGACGTGGAATACCCCTTTTGTACTATATTGGTGAAATTTAAGGGTAGGTGGTGTACCTTGTAGTGATGATATAAACCAGCTCCTAGGTCACCACTGCTATGATCCCGAATCTTTTCTGTTCACACAGGAGAAAAACAATATTACGAAAGGACCTTGACACTTCAATTTAATCCGCTTTAATTTAAGGTTAAATTATGCAATTTTTTGCTACAGACCAATGTTTTAATAAATACAGATAGATATTGAATCGATAACTATGTTATTTTTTTTTTAATAATTATATTATTAATATAAAATATTTATTAATTTTATTGATAATTTTTTTTATAGTTATGCTATTGATATAAAATATTTATTAACTTTATTGATAATTAATTTTTATTAAAAATTTTGACCGATTATTGTTAGTACAGTCTCTTCTTCTAACCACTTTTTTAATGCATAATATTCAAATTTAAAATTTTATTTGAGTGGATTAAGTGCAGTACCATTTACATCAATAACTTGTTGGTAAATGTTGATTTATGGTTTCATGATTCTATTATGGTACTTGAATAAACAATAATTATATATAATAAATAATATATAAATTAATATAAATATATATATATATATATATATATATATATATATATATAAATAAGTAAAATAAAATAAAATGTTTTATATAATAAAATAATTACATTTTTGAAACAATTTTTTTTCGTGAGTTTTAAGATTGGGGGAAAAAGAAAATCTTCACTCATATAGTCTTAACTTATATTTTACCTATACATTAGAAATGTTAAAAATGTTGATTATATTTAACTAAAATTTATAATAAAAAATATATAAATAAATTTTATATTTAAATAAATTATATTTTAAATTTATAATAAATAATTTGTATTGTGATGCAATACTATTTGTAATTATTAATAATTTAATTTTGAATTAAATATGACAAATAAAAATTAAAATAAATAATATAAGATGTTAAAATGTTCTCTAAAAATATTTTTATTAAAAAAATACTTAAAAATATTCTTGGTAATTTTTTTTTTCTGAAAATGCTTTATGAGATAACAATTTGTATTTAATATATTCCTGTTGATTGGTGAACACATTACTACTTTTATTCACATATATATAAAACTTTTCCACCTAATTTATACTCTTTAAAGAAAATTGATTTATCAATACAAAAAATAATTAGAAAAATATCTATAAAAGAGACAACTAATAAAAGTAAAAAAGAAAAGTTTTATGGAAAAAAGCAAGATAATATTAAAATAAAAGATAAAAAAATTGTAGTATTTCATCTCAGCTATCTATTTACTATCTATTTATTTTAATATATATATATATATAGAGAGAGTACTTAACCTCACATATAAGAGGATTAGAATATGTAAATATTTTTGGTCTCCACTTTTTAGTGGATCATTATACCCCTCATATGTAAAATAAATCTTTTTATATATCATATCTAAATAACTATCTATAATTTTCTAATACTTTTTTTTTATCCTCCGACATAAATAACGTTTTTATCTCTACATCTTTAAATGCACTTAATTTTTATTTCTCTTTAAATACTCTCATAAGTCTTATATGATAACATGAAAAATATAAATAAATAAAAATAAAAACTCGAACAAACAATATATTAAGACTAGATATTTTTTTTTTTGGTTCGTCCCTAGAGTATTAACCGCCGACAGCAGTGACTAATCTCCTCGCTACGTTGGAGGCACCTCAAAGGGTAGGATAGCTGGCCCCAAGATTTAACGCGGCTGCATACACAAGACAGGATTCGAACCTCTGATCTTGCTTAAGACTAGATATTTGATAGTGGGTAATATCATTTGATATATATTATTATAGTCTTATATATGATTTGTGGACTCTATAATAGATTTACTTTTCTTTTTCTTAAAACTCGACTTTAAATTGTTAAAATAGAAGTATTCTTTTTTTTATAATCAGAATATATGTTAGCCAAAAGTAAAATTTCATTATTTGAGCTACCAAAATTTATTTATGTGTTTAAGAGTTTGATATATAAATGCATATATTAGAAAATATTTGTTGAGAGAAGCTAATTTTAAAAATGAATCTTTAACTTTTGATTAGGAGGTATTAGGTCTAATCTTGTATTTTTTGGTATCTTGGACGAAGTGAAAAAATATGTCCTTATAATTATTTAAATATTATTTATCATCCTAATTCTCAAATTTAAAAGTGTAAAATACAAAAAATTAAATATACAAATGCTAAAAAATGACTCAACATTATGTTTATATTGGATTATGAGTTATCTTTAAAGATCATTATACATTGAAAAAATAGATAAATAATGGTAATACATCACTTAAAAGTTCATGATAGAGAGAGATGGATGGTTCATGTTTATAATTTGATTCAAAATTTTAGGAAATAAATAGGTCACTACTAAAAAAATAGAAAGAAAATTAAAAAAATTAGAAATAAAGAAAAAAAAAGTAATTAAGTTAAAAGTAATCCTTATTAATGATTTTATATTAACATCTATGAAAATTCTCACCGATACTGATTTATTTTCTAAAATTATGGTTAGATTTTCATTAATTAATAAAAAATAATTATTAATTAATTATTTACAAATAATTTTTTTATAACTTGTTCATAATTAATTTATTTTCTCAAATACTTTTTTCATATAACTTAATTATGTAAATTTTTATTTTTATATATTATATAGACTATATATATATATATATATATATATATATATATATATATATATATTGTATTAGTCCATTAATGAGGCAATAGATATTGACCCCACTGGTGGTTAGGGCCACCAGCCGAACTTATGAGCACCACTAGACAACTTGATTCACTTAACAGTCATTTTAATTGAATTGACTGACCATAAATATTTTTGGCCATAAAATATAATAAAATATTTCTTACCAAGAAATCATTACAAAAATACAAACACACTGTTTGGTAAAAACAAAATAGAAAAAAGCAAATGAAAAAAATGTTGTTCATATGAACGAGGAGAGACTGATAAAGATAAAGGCTAACCCGGATGCTGATTGGTGAAGGTGTCCCATATACATGCTCCTCTGCCATCTACATTTGGAGCTCCTTCTACCTATGTATAATGTATTTAACAAACAAAGGAAACATTAGATCAATAATGTTCACTTCCAATTCAACAAGTTCAAAGACCACAAAACATTTTTTATTTATAATTTTTTATACCAAGGTGTAATTCCTTCTCATCAGATCGGTTTCTATATAGATAAAATAGTACTTTCAGTTAATTATAACTATATATCAAAGTCGAGGATCGAACTTTTATCAAACTTCAACTCTTGATTAAAGAACACAAATGACGAACTTAATAGTACATCTAACCTTTGAAAACTGACCTTAATTGTACGACCAGTGAATAAATTAATGAAAAGAGAAATACTGTGTATGGAATGCATTGTTATTTGGTTATAAGAACCTGGTAGGCAGAAGAACCTAATCCAAACACAAAATCTGAAGGGAAAAGGCTCCTATTGAATGGTGAAACATAGTGGGTTGGCTCCACGCTTGGAGCTGCACTTCCTGTGTCACTCATGACCAAAAGGGTGGCAAGAAACAGAAGAGAAAGAATCAGAGAAGGACTTTTAGTTTTCACATGTTTCTGGTTTGATGCCTAAAACCATTCTCCAAATGCATCAATTTAAAGAAAAATGGGTTGGATATTTTTGTTTTGTTTTGTTTTTTATGACAGGAATATGACGGATATAATTGGTGGATACTATTTTTCTTTAAATATAAATTAATGAGGATAGAGATTTTCGGAAATGTAGCATTATTGTGCAACTTCACTAACTTTTTAGTTTTTATTTTATTTTATTTTTTATTTGGAAGTTTAATTGTGGAAATCATTTTATGTAGGTGTTATTTTGTTTTTTTTTTATTATCTTTAATATAGTTACAAAGATAATAACATTTTTTTCTATTTTATAGATAAATATTATTTTATAAATTTTTTATTGCAGAGAGATATTACGTTTTTTTTTTAAATTGATCATCAATTTTTTTAATTATTTTTTTTCCTTTAATAACGACCATAGAGAAAAAAGACACTTGTCTCCATAGATTTATTCAATGAATAAATAAATAAAAATATAGATAAAAGGAATTTGATAATAGTTTGGAAGAATAATAATATGGGAGTAGAGAGAACTTCAAAGTTGATTTGAGTAGTTAAAATAATAATTTTTGGTTATAAAGTGTGTTTGTAGAAGAGAGAGAAAATAATGAAAAAAAAGAAGATAAAAGAATAAATGTTATATATGTATTTTTATTCAAGGGTATATCGGTTTTAAAAAATGTACAAATTAAAATTATTTATTAAAAGTGAATCAAATGAATTTACTACCTTTGGATCTATGAGCTAGTGGATCCAATGCAAGAGAAATTATAGGGAATATTGCACAAGTATTTTAATTTGGTAAACTTACAAATGATGTATTTATGTAATTGCAAGGAAAAAGAGAACGTAGAAGAGAGAGTTAAATAGTATCAAATTTTTTTTTTCCAACTCGAACAACTTAATAGAAGAAAGTAACAATTTTAAAGAAGCACAAAAACATAGAGAAATCAAGGAGAGAAAGATCTACATAGTTGTTTTTATATTGATTCATTCCCACCACTAAATTACATCCAATTCTTAATTAATAGATCAAATTTCACTAAAATAAGTTTATTTGCTATAATGACTTGACAGATTTCTGCACTTTACAATTCAACATTTAGTAGTAGAAAACATAAATTTAATTATCTAGGATTATCATGCAAACAATTCCTAGATATACATGCAACAATATATATTTATGTATAAAACTCATCTATTGAAATCATAAATATAAACCCCTCTGTGGAACTATAAGAGAAAACTATACATATACAAAATCCAAAATGAAAACACAAATTCTAGGTTGTCAGTCAATCAACTACTATACATAACTATCTCAAAACGACCAAATCAAACATCACCATCTCCAACATGACCCTTAAGATTTGGCTCACCTTCCAGTCTAACCTTGCCTACTCTTATAATAATATTATCACTGCAATCCATCAACAAGAAAAATAAAATGGTAAGCTTGACATCAAGAAATCAACGTATAATCTGTAAAAGTGTTTCACCAACTATATTAACAACTTAATCCAGTACAACAATAGTAACTCAACAACTTTCACTTAGCATAAAACATGTTTAACTACTAAATCAACACCACAACTAAGCAACATGTCAACTTGCACCACGATACAAGTCATCAAAATTTCAACTTAAACAATACTACAACATATCAACGTAACAACAAAATGCGTCGTTATGTATTTTAACTAAGAGATCTCTTACAATGAAATGAGTAGTCTAAGTGGTTTGACCCTATCGAGCCAACTTAATAATGCAATTTTTTTGGGTTTGCAAGATCAACAAAAAATATGGATATTGATCCACAACACCACATAATTTCTCAAATTTGGTCACTTAAACTAGGAAAGTTATTATTCCTGTCAGGAATAAAATAACTTGATTGTAAGTCTACCATAACCTTAACATGCATAACTAAGCTTATATGGAATTAGTTCATCGACTATACCTCCAAATATTGCTCCCTTTATTTGGTCTATGGAGAAAAGAGAGACACTAGAAGGAGGGAGGTTGAATAATATCACTCAAAAACTCACTTTTCGTGAAATAATGAGGTAATAATGTTACGGTAAGTAGTGCAAACGAAAAGGTAAATAGTACGAACATAGTGTTTTTATACTGATTCATCTCAACCTCCAAGACTACATCTAGTTCTTGATTCAACCAGATCAAGTTCTATTATCTTATTGTAAATGATAAAGATTTAATACATATTTTTTTATGACTAAGAGTTTATCTTATTCATTAACAAAGTTGTCTTAATGTATTTAGCATCTTAGTCATTATTTTGTCACTCATTCTACACATACACTTTATATGATATAATTTCAGTATGAAAGACAACTTGGAACTTGCTCTAACCTACCCAACTAAGACTTAAACAATTTGAATTTTGATAAATAAAACTAAGATATTAGAACATGACTTCTTCCTCTTTGGATCCTCGTATCTTCATGTGAAAAGCCAAAACACAAATCACTCTCCAGCATCTTCCTCTTCCTTTAATCACAATAGATAATTGTATTTTGAATTTTGTCACGTGTTTGTCTCTTTTTGGAGTTAGGTTTCATATGTGCAATTTGAGGGATTGTATGATTTGAGTGTTTAAGTGTAAATTGAGGCCATATAAGTATTATAAGAGTAATTTAGAAGTGTTTCACCTATTGGATTTGATTTAGTAGTGTAAAAAATAGATTTAGATGAGAATAGGGTTTTGCATGACAAACCTTTTTGAAAACTTTTTTGACATAACATTTTTGCTTAGTGAGAACAATTCACACAATGAATGGGATGAATTGGTTGAATGCTCACTCAACAAAGAACAACTCGCTTGACAAGACTTAGTCCCATATAAGCCTTTGTTGGATCACTAAGTGAAGTGATTTTGCTTAGCTTGCTTTAGTCCTTGGAGAGCGAGCCTTTTGATTTGCTAAGCGAATAATGTTTGCTCTATAGGCTATAGTTCTTGTAAGAGCTAGGTTACTAAGAGAAGGTGTTTCACTTAGTGAGTGTGAACCACTAAAAGGGTGGGTATTTTGATTCACTAGGAAAAAATGGGTTGTCGCTTAGCAAAAGTGAACATAAGTTTGGAGTTAGCTCAATGAGGTTGTGTTTCTTAGTGAATCTCCTTATATAAACTTGGAGTTACTATCCTCTTTAGGTTCTTAATATTGGGAATATAGTTTGAGAAGGATTTAAGAGGCTAAAAAAGGATGTATGAGAAAATTGACACGAATGAGTAATGAGTTGAGATAGTGTATACATGTTAAAGTTATATATGTTGTTGATTACTGTGTGAGATCTTGTGCTTAAGACCATGTGATATAAGCTATACATGTGATGTGAATAAGTCTAATTAAGTGATGGTTTAGCCATGTAAAATCCAAATCCAAGTTACACTTGTTCATTTTGAAGTTTAAACAATGGTCTAACCATGTGATAGTCTAGCTTGGCCTAGGAATGTAATAAGCACAATATATGTGTTGTGTGATGTGTTTGAGTCCATGTATTAATGCATAGTTGCTATGAGTTTATATGGGAGGATCTCTGTGATCTTCTACCTTGGTCCCAAACATGTTATGATGGGAAACCTGTTGTTTATGAGTGGGATATAAAGGGAAACCATGGCTAGTTGTAATACCTTGAGTGTCTCCCAATAGTTCTTTGTACTATAGTAAGAATGGATTATGCATTGGTTACCCATTGTATGAAGATCTTTGCTAAAATGTACTTCCAAACTACTTCATATGCATGCACTTAAATAAAAATGAGAATGCTACCACATGCATATAAGATAAGAGCATTTGAGTTCATGAGTCTTATGTAATGAGTTGTAATTGAGTTTCCGATTAGAGTGTAAGATGTGTTGTGTGTTTTTTTAGATACTACATGTCTTTTTTTATATGTGCTTCATACATGTGTGAGATGTATTCATAGTCATCTGTGGTTGTGTTGTGCTTTCTTGTAAGGATAAATGCCAATTTCAAGAGCAAATAAGGTACATGACTTTCCACTTGCAGGAGATCAAGCTTAGGCTTCAAATTTCTTTTGATGGGATTGCTCTCTTTAGTGGGACGTCGGGATTTTAAAGGGGTAGTTTATCATGTTTAGTTTACTTGAGTTTATTACATGATGGATATGGTTTTATTTTATATTTCTAGTTTTTCTTTGGAACTTGTAAAGCTTGTTTTAATGCCTAAACATTTTTTTTTTAATTTTGGAACTTATTTTAGTACTTAATTACTAAGTTATAGACAAGTTATACAATTTAAATCCTTTTACCTACGAGTACAACATTTATTAATTATAAATTGCTTTATTTTATTAATTTTGGAAGTTGATGGACTTATAACATCTTGGGCACACAAGAATGAGAGGGATCCAAAGATTGTACAAGTATGAGAATGTATAATTGATGATGAATTTAAGGAATTAAATGCTACTACCTATACAAATTAGATGCATCTATTTTTTAGTAGTACATCACTTAACAACTTCATAGTTAAGCATTTTTTATTTGGATAAATTTAAAGATGGATGACCTTTTGAGAAGTTTCTCAAAAAGTAAGTGAATGATGACAAAACATGATGAAAAATCTTGTTTTGATTTGTGGAGACAATTGTTAATTCTAAAGACAGTCAGACATATCAAAAAGGATAACCCATAAAAGGTTCTAGTTGGTGAAGAATTTTGACCAACAAAAAATAGTGTGAAATGTCATTAAATGCAATTACTTATATGTCAAATTTGTGAGGCATTACATGTTACACACAACTTACTAAAACATCTTTATTACATTGATTTGATTTGATTTTTTAAAATGGTTATAAGAAACTTAAAAAAGATGTTCTTGTTTGAGAACACATGTGTACTATCCGTACCGCTAAGCCGAGCTTTAGCTCGGCTTCACAACACAGAATGACCTTGGACACGCGCTAGGCGATGTCAGCCTGACATCCAAATAGGTCATAACTGATCTCAGGCCCAAGGCCCAATGAAACCCTAATTCACACAAAGGTACGCACATTACTTATACGAGACTCATATACCCACAAACACTAACTTTAGCATCAGAGTCTCTTTTCCAGGTGCCACCCCCGCCTTGGAACAGCAAGCGTACCCAGTGAAGGGGGCTCACCAATCTTTCCTAGCAGATTATCCCTACGACCGATCTCCGGTAAGAACATTTGGCACCCACCGCGGGGCCGATCAAGACAGCTCTTACGGCCAAAGCTTATGGTTTTCACCCGAAGCCATAGTAGACGAGCAACAGACGACCTAAATCGCACAACTAGAATGGACAGTGAAGCAACGTTGAGAAGACTGATCGAACAGGTCAACCAAATGCAGCAGCAACACGCAGCCGACTTGGATAACATTCATGCCCAGCATGAAACCAACCTAGCGGCGTTGCGTGCCGAGAATGAGCGCATTTGCACCCAGCTTCCTCGCCGCCCTTCTAATTAACCCCCTCCACCGAGTAATCAGAACGAGGAAGAGGGGCACTCGGTTTCCCAGCCACCGATCGTGCCTAAGGCACCTACCCACAGGTCCACTACAAATCGGTCACACATGCCGATAGCGAGGTCAGACCATGAAGTCAGTAATGTGCCTGCCCAAGCCCTAGGGCATAGGGCAAGCATCCGCCGCCATCCCTTTGTTGACGGCATCATGGAGACGCCCCTTCCTTTCGGATGGAAGCCTCTCAACATCGACCGCTATGATGGTACTACTGACCTGGACGAGCACATCGATCTATATGTTACACAGGTAAACCTATACACTAATGAAGATGTTATTCTGTGTAGAGTTTTTTCGACCTCGCTCAAGGGGGCAGCACTCGCCTGGTATACCCAACTACCAGCGGGATCAATTGACAACTTTGACACTCTGGTGAGATGATTTACGGCACAGTATGCAACGAGTCGACCTCACCACGTTACATCAGCCGCCTTGGCTAGTCTTAGACAGGGCGACGAAGAACCACTAAGGACGTTCACGGAGCGCTTTGCTAGCATCTCGGTGAAAATTTGAAACTTGAATCCCGAGGTCGCCTTGCACGCCATGCTCATGGCACTCAAGCCGGGACCATTCATCGATAGCCTGTGTCGGAGACCTCCTCTCGACATGGACGAACTCTGTGCCCGAGCTGCAGGCTACATTCAGATGGAGGAGCACTATACTTTTCGCGACTAGGTTCACGGAAAATCACAGGCAAAGTCAGACCACGGTCACAAAGACAAGGTTAAGGTCACCAACGACAGCCAGTTCGAAAGCTGCCAGGGCAAACAAATGGGGGAGATACGACTTCTACACCCCCCTGAACGCATCCCGTGTCCACATCCTGGAGGAGGCCAGCAACAGTAACCTGCTCACTCTGCCACCACCTGGACACAGCCCCAACAGTGCGAAAAAATCCAAGCACTGCCGGTACCCTAAAAACTATGGTCACACAACCGAGGAATGCCGCACACTCAGAGATCGCATAGAGGAACTCGTCCAAGGGGGACATCTCGGACAATACGTCCAACGACAGCAGGGTCACAGAGGAGGCTATAACGGACGAGGACGAGGCAGAGGTCGAGGTTCGGGAACTCACACGGACCAACCCTCTAGTTCTCAGTAAAATGCTGGTGACATAGTACATGCTGAGGTAAGTCAGGAAACAGGGTCAACGCCCTTGCAGGGAGTCATCGACACAATTGTAGGTGGTTTCGCAGGGGGAGACTCTAGCAGCTCGGCGCGAAAAAGACACTTGTGCAGCATCAGCAATGTTCACCCCGCTACCTTGGCCCTACACCACAGCACACCACCGATCACCTTCACCGACGACGACTACACTGGCGTCTGTCCAAACCAGGATGATCCAATGGTCATCGCTGTGGAGGTCGCCAATTGGGAGGTCCACAAGACGCTGATCGACCAAGGAAGCTCGGCTGACGTCCTATACTGGCCGACGTTCCTCAGGTTAGACATCCTTCACTCCCTTATCCAACCTCACACAGAACCCCTAGTCAGTTTTGTAGGAGAGCGAGTTCACACTCGAGGGTACGTGGACCTACTGACAACCTTTGGCACCTCCCCTGACTCAAGGCGGATCATGGTCCGATATCTTCTCGTCGAAGCCAACCATCCTACAATATAATCATCGGAAGGTCGACGTTGAACCAACTCGGAGCAGTGGTGTCTACCCCGCACCTCACGATGAAATTCCCAGGAAGTGGTGGCAAGATCATCTCTGTCAAGGTGAACTAGAAGACAGCTCGGTAGTGCTACGCTGAGAGCTTAAAAGTGTCACCATCCGAAGAGAGCCACAAAAGTGACCCTCCTACAGTAGCTCACATCACCCAGGTTGACATCACTGACCTGGACCCAAGGTTAGAATCCCATGACGAATGACCGAGTCCCATTGACGAGCTTGATGACCTCCAAGTTGGCAAACTCCCCGGGCAATGTACAAAGATAAGCAGACAGCTAAACTCGGAGTTACAACAGCAACTTGAAGTCGAAATCTCCAAGAACGCTGACCTTTTTGCATGGTCAAGCGTCGATATGCCAGGTATAGACGCTAACTTCATCTGTCACAGGTTGGCAATCCACAAGGAGGAAAAACCAGTGGCCCAGAGAAAGCGGAAGGTCAGTGGTGAGAGACGAGAAGCCATCATCACCGAGACACAAAAGCTACTGAACGCGGGCTTCATCCGCGAAGTCAGATACACCACGTGGCTGGCAAACGTGGTACTGGTGAAAAAGAGCTCGGGGAAGTGGCGTATGTGCGTCGACTACACCGACCTGAACAAAGCATGTCCCAAGGACTCGTACCCCTTACCGAGCATTAACAGGCTGGTCGATGGAGCATTCGGGCACGCCCTCCTCAACTTTCTAGACACTTACTCCAGGTACAACCAGATCATGATATACCCACCGGACGAGGTGCACACGTCGTTAATCACTGACCACGCCAATTTTTGCTACCGAGTGATGCCATTCGGTCTCTAAAATGCAGGAGTCACTTACCAACGACTGATGGATAAAGTTTTCCACCAACATATTGGGCGGAACATGGAGGTCTATGTTGACGACATGGTGGTCAAAACCACTTCCGCCGAAGGTCGTGATGCCAACCTGGCCGAGGTGTTCAATCAGATCAGAAAACACAACATGCGCCTCAACCTAGAGAAGTTTGTCTTTGGCATCTAGGGAGGCAAATTCCTAGGTTTCATGATCACCAGCAGGGGCATTGAAGCCAACCCGGAGAAATGCAAAGCTATTATCCAGATGTAGAGCCCTCAGACTGTGAAAGGTGTCCAGCGCCTAGTAGGAAGGTTGGTTTCTCTTTCACGTTTTATCCCTAGGTTGGCGGAGAAAGAAGGGCCCATCTTCACCCTGCTGCGAAAGCCGAAGAACTTCGAGTGGACGGACCAGTGCGAAGAGGCTTTCAAGAGCTTCAAAGTCTTCCTCACGACTCCACCAATCCTCTAGAGGCTGGATCACCGCGCCGACCTCCTCCTCTACCTAGCCGTGGCAGAAGGCGCAATCAGCGCAATCATAGTACAAGAGTGTCGCCACCGGCCCGAACGGGCCTCGGCGGTCGCGAAGACGGTCGAGCTCGCTTATTATTTTAGTTTTGAAAATGTATTGGATTATTAGAACGACTTGTTCTCAAACTGAGACCTTGTCGATCTTATCCAATTTATTTATTAAAAGTCTCACTAATCCATATTAATCCCAAGCGGGACCCTCCATGGATTAGTGGTTTTCGCAAAAGGAGGGTTCGTGGAGTCGCCACCAATGTTTTACTCAAAACATTGGAAAAAGGGATAAGGCAATTGATTTTATAAATCAACTTTGGCCATTACAACCAGAGTCGGGTAAGGGAGTCGGTTACGCGTGGGGAAGGTGTTAGCACCCCACAGCGCCCCTTTCGGGTTCCCTATGACAGATTATTTCTAAAATAATAGCGTAAAATTACTAAATTACCCCTATTTATTATAAGCGATTATAAATTAACTATCTACATGATGACAGTTTAAATATGCACACAGAAAGCAGTAAAAGGAAGGATTTAAGAAGAAACCTCTTGAAGCGTGCTTTTATATATTGAGTAAAACTGGGAAGCTTTTTGGCGTTCCCTCGCTCTACAAGCTCGCTCGCTCTCTCCTATAAAATTTTGACTATGGAAATCCGGAGGATTTCCCTTCGACTAGGTTCGAATCTCCAAGCTAAGTGCTCGGAATTCCAGAACTTCGTCGGATCGACTCCCAGAGAGATTTCTAGGGCAGAACACTGCTCAAAAACCCCAGAATACTCAAGGAGGGAGTCAAAACTAAGTGTGAAAGTGTGGAATGACGTCCAATTGTCGTCATATTTATAGGGAATAGGCGCAATACGGCCTACAGGGGCAATACGGCCGTATTGAAATTTTTGAACTTCAATACGGTCGTATTGAAGTTCAATACGGTCGTATTGAAGTTCAGAAATTTCAATACGCCCGTATTGAGTTCGCTGCGGTTGTATTGAAGTGTCAATACGGTCGTACTGACTTCAGTATGGCCGTATTGAAGCTTCAATACGGCCGTATTAAGTTCAGTACGGCCGTATTGGGCTTTTTCCCTCCACTTCTTTATTTTGAGCTATTCTAAGACCTCTGGACCTACAGAGAACCCTCCTAGGGCCTTCGAGGAGTCCTTCTGGCTGATTATCCTTCAGTCTTCGAGAGTCTTCAAGCTTTATTTCCGACCCGGACAATTTTAGGGGTCTACAGCTGCCCCCCCTTTACTTAGTCAAACGGCCTTTTGGTGTACCGTTTGATAAGTAAAGGAGTTGACCCAATTGTCCGGGGAATAAGCCATCCTTCCGACTTGTAGTATCTTCAGGTGGGAAAATTGTTGAGTAGCCTCTCCAGGTTGAGTTTGCCCTCTCCAGGGTGAGTATTAGTCGTCGCCTCTCCAGGCTCGTGCATACCTCCGCGCTTCTAGTCACTTTGGTAGCGTGAGTCTTGCCCTCTCCAGGGTGAGTATTAGTCGTCGCCTCTCCAGGCTCGTGCATACCTCCGCGCTTCTAGTCACTTTGGTAGCGTGGGTCTTGCCCTCTCCAGGGTGAGTTTGCCCTCTCCAGGGTGGTGCATACCTCCGCGCTTCTAGTCACCTTGGTAGCGTGAGCCTTGCCCTCTCCAGGGTGAGTTTGCCCTCTCCAGGGTGGCTGAGTTCGCCCTCTCCAGGGTGAGTTTGCCCTCTCCAGGGTGAGTTTGCCCTCTCCGGGGTGAGTATTAGTCGTCGCCTCTCCAGACTTGTGCGTGAGTCTTGCCCTCTCCAGGGTGAGTTTGCCCTCTCCAGGGTGAGTTTGCCCTCTCCGGGGTGAGTATTAGTCGTCGCCTCTCCAGACTTGTGCGTGAGTCTTGCCCTCTCCAGGGTGAGTTTGCCCTCTCCAGGGTGGCTGAGTTCGCCCTCTCCAGGGTGAGTTTGCCCTCTCCAGGGTGAGTTTGCCCTCTCCAGGGTGAGTTTGCCCTCTCCGGGGTGAGTATTAGTCGTCGCCTCTCCAGACTTGTGCGTGAGTCTTGCCCTCTCCAGGGTGAGTTTGCCCTCTCCAGGGTGGTGCATACCTCCGCGCTTCTAGTCACTTTGGTAGCGTGAGCCTTGCCCTCTCCAGGGTGAGTTTGCCCTCTCCAGGGTGGCTGAGTTCGCCCTCTCCAGGGTGAGTTTGCCCTCTCCAGGGTGAGTTTGCCCTCTCCGGGGTGAGTATTAGTCGTCGCCTCTCCAGACTTGTGCGTGAGTCTTGCCCTCTCCAGGGTGAGTTTGCCCTCTCCAGGGTGAGTTTGCCCTCTCCGGGGTGAGTATTAGTCGTCGCCTCTCCAGACTTGTGCGTGAGTCTTGCCCTCTCCAGGGTGAGTTTGCCCTCTCCAGGGTGAGTTTGCCCTCTCCGGGGTGAGTATTAGTCGTCGCCTCTCCAGACTTGTGCGTGAGTCTTGCCCTCTCCAGGGTGAGTTTGCCCTCTCCAGGGTCTGCCTCCGTGTTCTTGACGACATTGGCAATGTGAGTTTGCCCTCTCCAGGGATTTGAGATGATTTTTGTCTCCACAGTCCACGATGCTGCTTCGACGGTTTGATTTCGGTGCCACTGAGGGCTGGATAACGCAGGGATCCGTCTAGGGGATGTGCAGTCATTCATAGGTTCCTGTGCCCCAACTTGCATTGCATTGTTGGTACCCATTGAGGAATTTCTGTTTCCTTGGGGTGTAGACACAGATGCTCTTCTTGAATTGAGCGATGCCTTATGTTTGGCTGACGTCCTTTGACGTTGGTGGAGTATCCCGGTTATCTTTATTCGGGTATCTCTTTTGGGTTTTCTGATTTTTGTCGCCTCTGTGTAGGCTGTTATCCGCTGGGGATTCTGTCGTTGATTTTGATTAGCCTCTTCTGTTAGGCGTATCAGCTCGACGTTCAATGATTGGCTAAAAAGCCAAATTCCACTTGGGGAATTGTTATTGATTTTTTTTCTTTTTTTTGGGTTTTCTTTTTTGAAGGAGTGCCTCTTGTGTAGGCGACTGGGGATTTGAAGTTCAGTGTTCGGCTGAGTGCCAGATTCCGCTTGGGGAATACTTATTGATATTTTTGATTTTTCTCTTTTTGCAGGGATGCCTCTGAGTAGGCGATTGGGGAATGAGGGATCTTATGTATCCCAGAGTATTATTTAGGAAGCCTCTGCAGGCTTAGCCTCACTCAACACTTGAGTTGGAGAGCTATCTTCACTGAGGAAGTGTTAAGTCCTTTGACTTGTATATACTGTTTGGATGATCGCACTTCCATTGGGGATTGCGTCGATTTTGCTTTGATAGCTCTCACTGGGGATTTTTCCGTGAGCTTGAGCTGAGGTTCCCTCTGGGGAGTATTATTTCTGCGAGCCTCTCCAGGCTCAGTTATTCTGCATACTGTGGAGGATGTGGAGTATTATTTTGGTAAGCCTCTCCAGGCTTAGTTATTCGGTACAAACTGATGAGTATTGTTTCGGCAAGCCTCTCCAGGCTCGGTTATCTTGTGCAATCTGTTTGCTGGATTTTCTATATCCTTGCCTTTTTTATTTTCGGCTTTTTCTGTGTTTTGCCTTTTCTTCTGATTTGGCTTTTTCTGGTATTTTGCCTTTTTTGTGTTTTTGGCTTTTGCTGTACAGAAATTAAAAGTGCTAAAGAAATTAAATTCAGTTATTATGAGAGAGTATTATTTCGGCGAGCCTCTCCAGGCTCAGTTATTTTGTAGGAGTATTATTTCGGCAAGCCTCTCCAGGCTCAATTATTCTGAAGGAGTATTATTTCGACAAGCCTCTCCAGGCTCAATTATTCTGTATGACGAGGGAGTATTATTTCGGCGAGCCTCTCCAGGCTCAGTTATTCTGAGAGTATTCTTTCGGCAAGCCTCTCCAGGCTCAGTTATTCTGAAAGATGCTGTTGATTTTCTGAATCTTTGTATTTTGCTTGCTGCTGTCATACACAAGCAATTTTCTATTTTTCTATTTTATGCGGTTGCCTCATGACGAGGTCTTTGAAAATTTCTTTATGGCCAATACGGCCGCATCCATTTCAGTATGCCCGTATTGAATTGAAAATTTGTTCATAACCCTAATTTTGGTACGGGCGTACTGAACATGATACGGGCGTATTGTTTTTTCTGAAGTTTATATATTTTTTGTTTTTTCAATAAACAGAGAATAAGTGATCTTCCAGTACACCTATCATCTGTATGCATGTATGCAGTATGATGCACCTAATTCTATTTGATTCTTTTTTCAAAAGAATTAACCGATGCGTTTTTGTGTTTGGATTTTGCCATTCCTCCAGACGGACTGTGCTCTGCCGATTTCTGTTACCGAGGAATGATGCATATTTGATTTTGGTGTCATCAACCAAATGATTCTTCCCTTTCTTTAGAAGATGTGTCAACCCTCCTATTGACCACTATATCTCCATGTTTCCACTAGATTATTCAAAAATCGTTGGGACAAGAGAGAAAAGAAGGAAAGGATATATATTTTCAAAAGTTTGTGTTTTAGAGGGGATTATTTTATTTTTGAAAAATGGATTTTGTAAGAATGGCTGGCCATGGTAGGCTTATGTGTTTAGGCTTGTTCGATTAAACACTTATGAGGTTAAGCACATCTTTGTTATTAATGATTGTGTTTTGACAACTTGGATAGCTTTTCTTGAGCCCCTTGTTGAATTCAATTGATGGTACCATCATGGATTTATTTTGTTTTTCTTTTTTGACGGCCCTAACTTTTGCCTAAAACACCCATTTGTGATGTCTTAGCGGGCTTTTGTTTTTGTTCATTATTTTGTAACCCTAATTTTTGCCTAGGTCACCCTTTTCGTGGGATTCCTAGCGGGTTTTTGTCTTCATTTTGTAACCCTAACTTTTGCCTAGGTCACCCTTTTGTTGGGTTCCTAGCGGGTCTTTTGCTCTTATTTTTGCGCAGTCCCCTTTTTGGGTTTCCTGCCGAGCTTATTATCTTTAGGATTTCTTTTATCCATGATGGCACTTATTGATGCCAAGAAAAGGTGCTCCAAGCTGTCATGCACACTTCCACATAAAAATGATGCGGGTTTATTGATTATTAAGACGATTTTAACCTCACTTATGTTCATTCAAACAGGGTTAAATAATGTGGTCTAGAATTTTATTGCAAGCGAGAAAAGAAGCAATTAATGAAGAATGATTTTATTATAATCATAATGGAAACATGTGCCCTATCGAGGCTCGGGGGTCGGGCTGTCCCCGAGGAGTGATCTCTAATAGTCACTGAATTTACACATCCCTATTAAAGGGGAAAAAAAAACATTTTGACGACGACGACCGGCCTAGACGCTTGTGAACCGGCCTTCCTAAAGATCTGGCTTAAAGAACGTCGAGAAGGATCTTGATTCCTCTTCGTTCTTTGATCTTTGTTAGGGTTGTATCCTAACCCTTGTTTCCCCGGATTGTCCTTGATAATAGGTAGCTCCGGGATTCCTTGGGAGTACTTGCCCAATCCTTGTTCTGGCAAGTATGGAGCTACCTTCTTCATTTCTTGGGGAAACGTTTCAACATTGGCAATTTCCAATGCTTGGAAGGCGGTTTCTAAAGCTTCCTCTGCTGCATCCACATAAGGTATGTTGGATGGCTTGCTGATGAGTATGTCATCTTCAGCTTGTACAGTCACCAGTTTGTCACCCACTATGAACTTGACTTTCTGGTGGAGCGTAGAAGGAATAGCTTTTGCATCATGAATCCAAGGTCGGCCAAGGAGACAGCTGTATGTTGGAGTAATGTCCATCATTTGAAATTCGACGTTGAAGATAGTGGGTCCAATTTGGATTGGAAGATTGATCTCTCCCACCACTTCTCTTTTAGAACCGTCGAAAGCTCGGACGATCATGTTGCTCGGGCGCATTTGGACTCCCTTGATTGCCAATTGCTTGAGCGTTCTTTTTGGCATTACGTTCAAGGAAGATCCATTATCTACCAAGACTTTTAGCGATGTGATACTCCTTGCACTTTATAGAGATGTGCAAGGGCTTGTTGTGGTTTGATCCCTCGGTGGGGATTTCTTCATCGATGAAGGTGAGGTGATCATTAGCCGTGATGTGACTAACAATCCCCTCAAACTTGTCTTGGGAGATAGTGTGCGACACGTATGCCTCGTTCAAGACTTTCAACAGAGCTTGCCGATGCGGTTCGGAGCATAGGATCAACGACAACAGAGTAATCTTTGCTGGCGTCTTATGAAGTTGATCCATGATGGAGTACTCGCTCTGTCGGATAAACTTTAACAGCTCGTCTGTCTCCTCCTCGGATTCTTTTTCCTCGGTTTTATCTTTTCCTTTTTCTTTATTCTTGGGAGCTTTTTCTTGTAGATCTTCGGGAGTGTAGATCCTGCCACTCCTAGTCATGCCCCCAAGTCCAGCGATGTTAGAGATATCGCTGTCGGCAGAAAGGTGGATGTCGTATATCCACGGCACAGCCTTATTTGATTTGTAAGGGAAAGGCCTTGGGACTGTGATCCTTAATGGTGTCGGACCTTCCCCTTTATTCGTCTTGATTACCAACAACGGAGTTGATGTGCGCTCGATTGGCACGGTTGTTGGCTTACACTTGATAACGAACGGCGTGCGATCCATTCTTTGAACATACGCATCGACTAATCCTTTCTTTTTATTAATGTTTATTAATGGATTACTAGGAGAGATGTATGAATGACTCCTAGATCCCTCCATGATCTATATGCATGATATGAGATGATGGCGATGAATATGCATGCATTGTGTTTATTGAACTAAGCATTATCATGTTTTCGGGATGTCCCTAAGATGATGCATGATATTGCTTGGTTTGGATAAATAACCCTTTTTTCTTTTTTGGGTATTTTTATTTATTATATTTTTTGTATTTTTGGGTGAAAAGGGAAACTACCTATATGAATGTAATGAAGGTAGATGTTAACACCATGTAATGGAAGATTCTTATTCCCATTTATTCTTATTTTAAAAAAAAGGAATGTTGTATGTTTAAAGAAATGCAATGTATGCTCAAACAATTTCACATAAACAATGCACAAACAATTCACTCATCCACGAACAGTCACGAGCGAATCACGAGGTAGGGGTCTCCTGCAGAAAAGTGCATATTCAAGGAGGTTCTAACTGTTCTCACTTGGTCTGAGGCCCCCAAGGTGCCCCCATTATAGGGACCCAATTCCTCTCGTCGTAGGTCGATGGAAAGTTCCAACGCACCGTCGGACTCAAGTTCATGGTTATCACCTTGAGTGATGTTTTCCGACAACGGTCTACGGGCACCTATAGACCCATTCGACAACCGGCCGTACTAACATCCACTCCCTATGGTTAATCACTCATGCCCCCGGGTATAGAGGGAACTGTTGTGTGCAAAGGTTTGTGTACAGTTTGTATTTCAAACAATTGCGGAATTTAAACATACAACAGTTATTTAAAGCCATATAATAAATCATGTTTTTATACAAGCAAGGGGTAATAAAGTAATTTTAACTATTATTTGTTAAAAATAGTCTGTCACTAAATGGGACTGACTCTCGAAGCTTCCCCAGTGGAGTCGCCATCTGTCGCCACCGGCCCGAACGGGCCTCGGCGGTCGCGAAGACGGTCGAGCTCGCTTATTATTTTAGTTTTGAAAATGTATTGGATTATTAGAACGACTTGTTCTCAAACTGAGACCTTGTCGATCTTATCCAATTTATTTATTAAAAGTCTCACTAATCCATATTAATCCCAAGCGGGACCCTCCATGGATTAGTGGTTTTCGCAAAAGGAGGGTTCGTGGAGTCGCCACCAATGTTTTACTCAAAACATTGGAAAAAGGGATAAGGCAATTGATTTTATAAATCAACTTTGGCCATTACAACCAGAGTCGGGTAAGGGAGTCGGTTACGCGTGGGGAAGGTGTTAGCACCCCACAGCGCCCCTTTCGGGTTCCCTATGACAGATTATTTCTAAAATAATAGCGTAAAATTACTAAATTACCCCTATTTATTATAAGCGATTATAAATTAACTATCTACATGATGACAGTTTAAATATGCACACAGAAAGCAGTAAAAGGAAGGATTTAAGAAGAAACCTCTTGAAGCGTGCTTTTATATATTGAGTAAAACTGGGAAGCTTTTTGGCGTTCCCTCGCTCTACAAGCTCGCTCGCTCTCTCCTATAAAATTTTGACTATGGAAATCCGGAGGATTTCCCTTCGACTAGGTTCGAATCTCCAAGCTAAGTGCTCGGAATTCCAGAACTTCGTCGGATCGACTCCCAGAGAGATTTCTAGGGCAGAACACTGCTCAAAAACCCCAGAATACTCAAGGAGGGAGTCAAAACTAAGTGTGAAAGTGTGGAATGACGTCCAATTGTCGTCATATTTATAGGGAATAGGCGCAATACGGCCTACAGGGGCAATACGGCCGTATTGAAATTTTTGAACTTCAATACGGTCGTATTGAAGTTCAATACGGTCGTATTGAAGTTCAGAAATTTCAATACGCCCGTATTGAGTTCGCTGCGGTTGTATTGAAGTGTCAATACGGTCGTACTGACTTCAGTATGGCCGTATTGAAGCTTCAATACGGCCGTATTAAGTTCAGTACGGCCGTATTGGGCTTTTTCCCTCCACTTCTTTATTTTGAGCTATTCTAAGACCTCTGGACCTACAGAGAACCCTCCTAGGGCCTTCGAGGAGTCCTTCTGGCTGATTATCCTTCAGTCTTCGAGAGTCTTCAAGCTTTATTTCCGACCCGGACAATTTTAGGGGTCTACAAAGAGCACCAGAAGGTGCAAATGCCGATCTACTTCATCAGCCGAGTCCTCCAAGACACGAAAAAATGGTATCAGATGATTGAGAAGCTTGCACTAGCACTTGTCACCGTAGCTCGGTGCCTCTGACCTTATTTTCAAAGTCACCAGGTGGTCGTCAAAACCTACTACCCAATCAAGCAAATCCTGAGAAAGCCAGAGCTCGCTGGACAGTTGATAGCATGGTTGGTAGAGCTGCCCGAGTTCGACATCAAATATGAAAGTCGCGGCCCCTTGAAAGCTCAATGCCTAGCAGATTTTGTGGCCGAACTAACTCCAACTTTGGCCGACGAACAACAAGTATGGACTTTACATGTTGATGGGTCCTCCAATTCTAAGGGTGGTAGTGCAGGTATTATCTTGGAAGGGCCGAACAAGGTCACCTTGGAGCAATCTCTCAAGTTTGGCTTCAAAGTGACCAAAAACCAAGCAGAATACGAAGCACTTCTCGCAGGGCTAAGGCTGGCTCACGACCTCGGAGCTCAGAGAGTAAGTTGCAACAACGACTCAAAGCTCATGGGGGAGCAGCTCAGCGGGGCATACCAGACTAAGGATACCCTATTGCAGAGGTACTTCCATGTAGCCTCCCAACAGATCTCCTCATTCGAAGAGTTCACAATATCCACCATGTGCCCCGCGAGCAAAACGCAAGAGCCGACCTCCTGTCCAAGCCCGCCAGCATGAAGCGCCCCAAGCAACATCGAACCATCATACAGGAAACGCTAAACTCGCTCAGCCTAGACGACAAGGTTGTCAGCACCAGTGACAGCGCAAACTGGGGGTGGATGGCAGGGATTTGGAACTACTTAAAGGAAGGGACTTTACCTGAAGATAAAGAGGAAGCTCGGAAGGTGAGGATACGATTGGCTAAGTTCGTCATCATTGGAGACGAACTGTTCAAACTTGGCATCCCCACTCCCCTTCTGAAATGCCTAGCTGAATCCCAGGCCACCTATGTCGTCGAGGAGATCCATCGAGGGATATGTGTCATGCATTCCGGAGCACGCTCGATGGTGATCAGAGTACTCTGAGCTGGGTATTACTGGCCCACATTGAAGTCAGATTGCCAAGCCTACGTACAAAAATGCAAGGAATGCCAGCAGTTCGGCAATGCACATCGGCAACTGCCCGAAGCCCTCCACCAGATGATGTCATCATGGCCTTTTGCCCAGTGGGGAATGGACATCCTCGGTCCATTCCCCCTCGCGAAAGGTCAACTCAAATTCCTCCTCATGGCAATCGATTACTCCACCAAGATCACCGCCGAGAACGTACGGAAGTTTACCTGGAAGAGCATCATATGCAGGTTTGACATTCCACATTCTCTGGTCACCGACAACGGCAGACAGTTCATTGCGCAGAGTTTTGAAAACTTCCTCCGTGAACTCGGAGTCAAACACCTCCCGACCTCAGTGGAGCACCCACAGACCAATGGCCAAGCCTCCAAGAGCTCAAAAAGCGGCTAGGAAGCACCAAAGGACAATGGGTCGACGAGCTTCCCAACATCCTCTTGGCGTACCATTGTACCACCCAATCAACAACACACGAAACGCCTTATAAGCTAACCTATGGAGCTGATGCTATGATCTCAATGGAGGTCGGTGAGATGTCTCATCGACGTCGTGTTTTCGACAGTGAGCAAAACGCTTAAGAGACAGCGGCCAACCTCGACTTGATTGACGAGCTCATAGAAGAAGCTCAGATCCATGAAGAAGCTTGATAGACCATGGGCCAAGGGCTTAGTTACTAGAGCTATGGCTAGAAGAATACATGAAGAGTTGGACCTCTTGAAGACTAGTGGGCTTCTTAAGCCCAAGGTATTCTTCACTTGGACCACTCTATCATGAAGAGATGGCCTAGTTCTATTTGTATATAGTTTGTACATAGTTCTCTTGTTTTAGTGTATTTTTGCCTTTGTATTTGTGAGGCACTTTCCTTGTTTTTATTATTGTTTGTATATTGATTTTAGGGTGGGTTACTTGGAGAGTTTAACTCCATTTAACCTCCTTTGTTGATACATTCATTTTCTATTTTTTCAGTAGGGAAAAGGGGGTGACATTTAGCGAAGCTAGGGAGTGTGCTTAGAAATTGGGCTTGAGATGGGCCTAGGCAAAATTTTGCATATTAGACTCATTTTTCTCCTAATTTTTCATAGATTTGATTTAGCTAGGTCTCATCATCGTTTGATGAACCTAACTAAACCAAATAAACAATTTTTGAAATAATTCAAAGGAGAAAATGGAGCCTTGGCCGCCTAGCTCATTTGCTTTCTCTTTGGCTGAAATTTGTAAGCTCTCTTAGTTCTTGAAGCTTCTCCTCCAAGTTTCTAAACCTTGGTAGGTTGGGCTGACTTTACCATGGTTCTTAAGTGAACCATGGTCAAGGTTAGCTTCTCCTACAAGTTTTAGAAACCATGGATGGTTAGCTACACCTTACCATTGTTCCTAGTGAACCATGGTTAAGGTTAGCTTCTCCTAGAAGCTACCTTGCCCTGTATATTTGTAAATCCCTCTCTTGTAATCACTTTTGGACATTTATGAGAAAAAGAATTCAGAATTCTCTCTCATTTTTCAAGAGTCAAATTCGTGAGAAACTTCTTCTAGTTTTCTCTCAAGTTCCTTCTCCAAGAAGCTTGGTTCCTCAAGCTTCTTCACTTCTTCAAGAGGTGGCCGAACCTCCCTAGGTGCTTCTCCTCCATTGGAGATTGCTTCATGGAGCTTCAAGTGTTGATTTGAAGATTTACCTCAAGAGTATTCACAGTCCTTTGCATGGAATACTTGAAGAACATCAACCTTCTCCAAGTATCTCCATCATTTTTGGTATCTAGAGCCTAGTGCTCTTGAGGTTTGGTGTTCTAATTTTTTTTGTATGAATCCGTGTTGTCTCTTCCTTCTTCTATGTCTAAATATGTGTTTGCTGAATGGATCTAAATTTTCTAAATTTTTTTTTGATAGATCCTATATGTCACATAAGAAGTAAATTGATTCATGTTCTTGCTTATTCCTAATCCGTGAATCAATTGTTTTGTGCTTTAGGTTCTCTTTGCTTGTGCGTTTTGTATTTGTTGAGTATCTCCATTCATTCACATGTTTCCGTGATTGGACAACACTCATTCTACATTAGATTTGTTTTTGAATGAATTGTTTTGTCTTAGAAGTCATGTGTAGTCCTTTTACATGTTGAAACTTCCTAGACTAGCTTGTTTGACCTAAATTTTTTGTGTTGATTGTGTCCGAAATTTTTGTGTACTCTTCTTATTGAATCTGATCCTTACCTATATGTGCTTTTGTTTTACATATTTGAGTTCATAATTTGCTATTAGTTCTAGCAAATTTCCTAGAGTTAGGTTTCTATTATGTCTTGTTAAAATTTTTGTCAAAAAAATTCATAAACACAAATTCCTATTAGGTTTTCCTTGAGTCTTATGTGTGGCTGAAACCTATTGCAATTTTTGAAAACATTAAAACAGAGACAAAACAGAGGTGTATGTGTTCTAAATGCATGATAAAAACAAAAGAATGAGTGCTTAAAAATTTGACCTAAAAACACTACAAAATTGTGAAGCACTAGTTACAAAATGCATGTGAACACCTCTTGTTTTGTGTGAAATTTTTGCTGCAATGTTTAGTAGCCTAAAACTGAGACTTATATGTGTTAAAAAGGCATTTGAACTCCTGATCATTAAAAGAAAAAGAAGTGAAAAATATTTTGCAAAAAGAAAAGAAAGAAAATAGCAAAAGAAAAAGCCAAAAAGGAGTGAAAAAAAATTGGTATCTCTAGCTCTCGGTTTTGGTGTGTTTTTACCTATAATATTTTCAGTCCAGCCACATAATTTGTGTCTTATTTTTGTTTCTAATCTTAGATTTGTTTTTGTAATCCACTCTAGTTCCTTTGATAGGTTATCTTTTGTGTGCTAGCTTTCTAAATTTGCCTTAATTGTTGCTTGTCAGTTTTGTGGAACTCCTTCTAGTTTGTCTCATTTAACTCTACCATTTGGTGTAGCCATTATAAATTTTTCCTTTTCAGTTTTTGTGCTAATATTCCAGCATCTTAAGGTGTGTTGAGTGCCTCTTGGAAGGTGTTGAACGCCAAGCTCAAGGATAGCCAATATTGAAGGATTTTTTGTGGTAACCTAGGAGCTTGTTTCTCATTGGATTGGATTCTTGGAAATTAAAACACCTAGGAGTAACCATCATCAAGGTTTCTTCTAAAAGAGGAGTGAAAAATATTGTGAGGCTGCAACCTTGGTGGCTGAATTGGAGAAAGAAGGAGCAAGATTTTTGAAAATTTTGTGAAAATTTAAAGACTAATTTTAGTGACGAAATTTTTGTTTCTAAAAACCTATTTTCCTTACAAAATCCGTATCTAAAATTTGTCTCTAATTAGTGGCTAATTTTCTTTCTTTGAAATTAAGTGCAACCACTAATTTCATTTGATTGTGAATTTACATTTCATTTGGAGTGTGAATTTGTATTTCATTTGAAGAAAATTTGCATTTCATTTTTCTTGTAATTTTTTAATTTCCAATTTTTGTACAAGACCTTTATTAAGGAGTGTATTTGAGTGCCTTTGGTGTATCTCCATCTCTCCTTAAGTGTTCTCATAGTAATTTTGTTTAATACTTGTGAGAGGGTCCTTGAAGGTCTTTGGTGCCTTTCAAGCTCTCACCTAGGTTTAATTGCTTTGCACGTCTAGTTTATGTTTTCTTGTCTTTAAGTTTTCAAGCAATTTATGTTTTAAGAAATTTATGTTTTCAACAATTTAAGTTTTCAAGCAATTTATGTTTTCTTGCCATTTATGTTCAAGCATAATATAATTGTACACTTTAGGCACTTGCTTGGTATTTTTCTTTGAAAAAGATCTTTGTGAAATTGCTTTGTGCAAGGCAAACGTACAAGGGGGTTTAGAGATTTTTACTTGAAGAGGCTTGGTTATTAAGTGGCTCTTTAGTAGCTCACCTCCCTCCAAAGTTCAATTTGTACTCTTAGACCTCCAAATGCCAAGTCTAAGCACTTCAAAAATCTTATTTTCTTAAAAACTATTTTTATGTGGAAAAATCTTTTTGTGTTAAAATGTCTCAAAATTCCTCCAATAGTGAAAGTGATGGCTCTCCAAAAAGTCTTTCATATATTACTAAAGAGCTCAAATCACTTAAACTATGGAAAAAGCAAGAGTCTCTTCAAAGAGAAAGAGAAAAAATTGAAAGAGAAGGACAACTTGCTTACCTTGAAGAAGAGTTGAGAATTTTAAAACAAGAATAAGAAAAATTGAAAGAAGATATGAGAAAACATGGGAAAAGAGTAGGAGCTCACAATCCCACTATACATCCCCGAAAGCATGAATAAAGGGGATCACTACCAACCTCCACCTAGAAGGTCCACAAGACCTAGGGAAGTCAAAGTTGACCTCCCACAATTCTTTGGCAAAGATGATGTGGAGATATACTTAGATTGGGAGATGAAAGTTGAGCAACTCTTTGCTTGCCACAGGGTAAGTGAAGAGAGAAAAGTTCCTCTGGCTACCCTTAGCTTCCAAAGGCATGCCATGTATTGGTGGAAAGCTCTTGAGAGAGAGAGACGCCTCCACCATGATCCTCCAATTCAATATTGGAATGATCTTAAAAGTGCAATGAGAAGGAGGCACATTCCCACTTACTATGGTAGGGAGCTTATGAATAAGCTCCAAAGGCTCCAACAAAGGGACATGTCTGTAGAACGGTACATGCAATAAATGGAGCTTTTAATGATGAGGGCATGCATTAGGGAAGAGGAAGCTACAACTGTGGCTAGATTCTTGAGTGGTCTTAATTTAGAAATAAGAGACCAAGTGGAGCTACTACCCTACAGGGACCTAAATGACTTGGTCCAACTTTGTGTAAGGGTAGAACAACAAAGAATGAGAAAATCTTATAAAAAAGATAGCTCCCACTCTTCATTTCTAAAGAAAGATTCCAAGAAGGAGGGAAAAACTTTTGAGAAAAAGAAAATTTTTGAACCCTCCAAGAGTCTAGCAACAAAAAAAGATAAGGGAAAAGGGAAAGACACTTCAAACACTAGTTCTAGGACTAGTGATATAAAATGCTTTAAATGTTTAGGGAGAGGCCACATTGCCTCCCAATGCCCCACTATAAGAAGGTCCTGATCATGAGGGGGCATGACATTTATAGTAGCCAAGATGAGGCTACTACTTCCTCTAGTAATAGTGAGGAAGAAGCAAGTGAACAAGAGGAAGGTGTGGAGTCTACTTTTCCTTATGAGGGGGAGCTATTAATGCTTAGGAGACTCCTCAACAACCAACCTAGAGATACTCTATCACAAAGGGAGAACATCTTTCAAACTAGATGTAAAGTTTCAAACAATGCATGTTCTCTCATTGTTGATAGTGGCTCATGGTGCAACTATTGTAGCACTAGGCTGGTTGAGAAGTTGAGTTTAACTACTAGTCCACATCCTAAACCTTATCAACTTCATTGGATTAATGAGGATGGTGACCTAGCATTTGACCAACAAGTAAAGTTCAAGCTTTCCATTGGGAATTATGAAGATGAGGTGCTATGTGATGTAGTACCAATGGAAGCTTGTCATATCTTATTAGGAAGGCCATGACAATTTGATAAGAAAACCATGCACAATGGCCTTACTAACGAGATTACCTTTACTCATAAAGAAAAGAAATTTGTGCTTCATCCTCTTTCTCCTCAACAGGTGGCTGAGGATCAAGCACAAATGAAACTCAAAAGAGACAGTGAGAAAAGATTTCAAAAAAAAAAGGAAAAGAGAGAAAAAAAAAAAGTCCGTGAAACCTAAGGATAAAGAGGAATCTAGGGAGAAAAGAGTTCCCTCCCTAGAGGTTGTTGTTCATGAGAATGAAATTTCTAAACAAACCCTCTTGATTCAACAACCCTCTTATATCCTTCTCTGTAAAGGAACTCTCTCTTGCACTACCACATCTAGTGGACATGAGACTTTACCTAAGGGGGTAAAAGTTCTTTTAAAAGAGTTTGATGATTTATTTCCTCCCGAGGGTCCAATGGGCCTTCCTCCTTTAAGAGGAATAGAACATCAAATTGATTTGGTGCCTGGGGCTAGCCTACCCAATAGGCCTGCCTATAGGACCAACCCCCAAGAAACAAAAGAAATAGAGTCTCAAGTCCAAGAGTTGTTGGAGAAGGGCTGGGTTCGAAAGAGCTTAAGTCCTTGTGCTGTTCCAGTGTTGTTGGTTCCTAAGAAAGATGGCAAGTGGAGAATGTGTTGTGACAGTAGAGCCATAAACAACATCATTGTGAAATATAGACATCCTATCCCTAGACTTGATGACATGTTAGATGAGCTTCATGGAGCCATCATATTCTCTAAAGTTGATCTTAAAAGTGGTTATAATCAAATAAGAATTAAAGAAGGTGATGAATGGAAAACCGCTTTTAAGACCAAGTTTGGATTATATGAATGGTTGGTGATGCCTTTTGGACCCACCAATGCTCCTAGCACTTTTATGCGTCTCATGAATCATGTTCTAAGGGATTGTATAGGTAAGTTTGTAGTAGTTTATTTTGATGACATTCTCATTTATAGTAGGTGCCTAAGTGATCACATAGGACACTTAAGGCAAGTTTTCAATATTCTTAGGAAAAATCAACTTTTTGGTAATCTAGAGAAATGTACATTTTGTGTAGATAGTGTTGTATTCCTAGGTTTTATCATTAGCAAAAAAGGGGTTCATGTGGACCCCGAGAAAATCAAGGCCATCCAAGAATGGCCCACTCCTAAAAGTGTTGGAGATATTAGGAGCTTCCATGGGTTGGCAAGCTTCTATAGGAGGTTTGTTCCTAATTTCTCCACACTTGCCTCCCCATTAAATGAGTTAGTCAAGAAAAATGTGGAGTTTATATGGGGAGAGAAACAAGAAAATGCCTTTCTAACCTTAAAGGATAAGCTTACCCATGCACCACTTCTGGCTCTACCTGATTTTTCAAAAACTTTTGAGTTAGAATGTGATGCCTCTGGAGTTGGCATAGGGGCGATTTTGTTACATGGTGGGCACCCTATTGCTTATTTCAGTGAAAAACTTAAAGGTGCCTCTCTTAACTACCCTACCTATGACAAAGAACTCTATGCTTTGGTTAGGGCCCTTTAAACTTGGGAACACTACCTTATTCCCAAGGAGTTTGTCATTCATAGTGACCATGAGTCACTTAAATATTTGAGGGGTCAAGGCAAACTCAATAAAAGGCATGCTAAGTGGGTAGAGTTTTTGGAACAATTCCCATATGTGATCAAGTTCAAGAAAGGGAAAAATAATATTGTGGCTGATGCCCTTTTTAGGAGACACACTTTGTTGATCTCCCTTGGATCTCAAATCTTGGGATTTGATCACATTAAGGAATTATATTCCAATGACTCAGAGTTTAGTGAAAATTATACCCAATGCTTGGTCAAGCCTCAAGGAGGTTTCTATATTTCTGAGGGGTATTTATATAAAGAGGGACGGATTTGTATACCCCAAGGATCTATTAGAAAACTCCTTGTAAAAGAAAGTCATGAGGGTGGTCTCATAGGGCACTTTGGAGTTGAAAAGACTCTAAGCTTTCTAAAAGAAAAATTCTTTTGGCCCCATATGAGAAGGGATGTTGAGAGGTTTTGTTCTAGATGTATAGCTTGTTTACAAGCAAAGTCTAAAGTAATGCCTCATGGCTCCTATACACCCTTGCCTGTTGCTGACTCTCCATGGGTTGATATCAGTATGGACTTTTATTTTGGGCTTGCCCAAGACCCAGAGAGGCATGGATTCTATTTTTGTGGTAGTGGACAGATTTAGCAAAATGGCCCACTTTATACCCTGCCACAAAATAGATGATGCAAGCAACATAGCAAGACTCTTCTTCAAGGAAGTGGTTAGACTACATGGTCTACCCAAAACCATTGTTTCAGATAGGGACACCAAGTTCCTTAGCCATTTCTGGAAAACTCTTTGGAGTAGGCTAGGAACTAAACCACTTTTCTCTACTACTTGTCACCCACAAACTGATGGAAAAACTGAAGTAGTTAATAGATCCCTATCTACAATGTTAAGGGCAGTCCTTAAGGGTAACCATAAGTCTTGGGATGAGTACTTGCCTCATATTGAATTTGCTTATAACAGGGTAGTTCATAAGACTACCAAAATCTCACCTTTTGAGGTTGTGTATGGTTTTAACCCTCTTACTCCTTTGGACCTAATACCCCTACCAGATTCTTCTCATTATTTTCATAAAGAAGGGGTATCTAGGGCTGAATTTGTTAAGAAATTATATGAGAAGGTTAAAATTCATATACAACAACTAAATGAAAGAATTGCTTTGGAAAGAAGCAAAGGAAAGAAAAAACTCATTTTTGAGGAAGGAGATTGGGTTTGGCTTCATTTGAGAAAGGAAAGGTTTCCTTCTCAAAGGAAGTCTAAACTCAACCCAAGAGGAGATGGTCCTTTCCAAGTCCTCCAAAGAATCAATGATAATGCCTACATGTTAGATCTTCCCAGTGATTATGGAGTAAGCAACACTTTTAATGTGAGTGATCTTATTCCCTTTGCAGGTTATGATGAGGAAGATGAACCTACAGATTTGAGGACAAATCCTTCTCAAGAGGGAGGGGATGATAGACCATGGGCCAAGGGCCCAGTTACCAGAGCTATGGCTAGAAGAATACAAGAAGAGTTGGACCTCTTGAAGACTAGTGGGCTTCTTAAGCCCAAGGTATTCTTCACTTGGACCACTCTATCATGAAGAGAAGGCCTAGTTCTATTTGTATATAGTTTGTATATAGTTCTCTTGTTTTAGTGTATTTTTGCCTTTGTATTTGTGAGGCACTTTCCTTGTTTTTATTATTGTTTGTATATTTATTTTAGGGTGGGTTACTTGGAGAGTTTAACTCCATTTAACCTCCTTTGTTGATACATTCATTTTCTATTTTTTCAGTAGGGAAAAGGGGGTGACATTTAGCAAAGCTAGGGAGTGTGATTAGAAATTGGGCCTGAGATGGGCCTAGGCAAAATTTTGCATATTAGACTCATTTTTCTCCTAATTTTTCATAGATTTGATTTAGCTAGGTCTCATCATCATTTGATGAACCTAACTAAACCAAATCAACAATTTTTGAAATAATTCAAAGGAGAAAATGGAGCCTTGGCCGCCTAGCTCATTTGCTTTCTCTTTGGCCGAAATTTGTAAGCTCTCTTCTTAATTTTTGAAGCTTCTACTCCAAGTTTCTAAACCTTGGTAGGTTGGGCTGACTTTACCATGGTTCTTAAGTGAACCATGGTCAATGTTAGCTTCTCCTACAAGTTTTAGAAACCATGGATGGTTAGCTACACCTTACCATGGTTCCTAGTGAACCATGGTTAAGGTTAGCTTCTCCTAGAAGCTACCTTTCCCTATATATTTTTAAATCCCTCTCTTGTAATCACTTTTGGACATTTATGAGAAAAAGAATTCAGAATTCTCTCTCATTTTTCAAGAGTCAAATTTGTGAGAAACTTCTTCTAGTTTTCTCTTAAGGTTCCTTCTCCAAGAAGCTTGGTTCCTCAAGCTTCTTCACTTCTTCAAGAGGTGGCCGAACCTCCCTAGGTGCTTCTCCTCCATTGGAGATTGCTTCATGGAGCTTCAAGTGTTGATTTGAAGATTTACCTCAAGAGTATTCATGATCCTTTGCATGGAATACTTGAAGAACATCAACCTTCTCCAAGTAGCTCCATCAAAGCTTGTAAGCTCCGAGCCTCCAGAAGGTACAACACGCGAGTCTGACCTCGCTCCTTCAGGGTTGGCGACTTGGTGTGGCGAATATTAGGAGACGCCCGCAGAGATTCTTCAGAAGGGAAGCTCGCGCCTAACTGGGATGGCCCATTCCGTGTCATAGAAAACTTAGAAAATGGGGCATACCGACTAGAAGAGCTTAGTGGCAAAGCCATCCTGAGAACTTGGAATGCCACATATCTCAAGTTCTACTTCAGTTGAAATTGTACGAATGAGTTGTGCACTCTTTTCCCGACTCAGTCTTTTGTCCCAAGAAACAGAAAAATGGGTTTTGGCTGAGAGATTTTTTAACGAGGCACACCCATGACATTAATAAAGTGACTCATTCCATTCATGACTTCTTAATTTTACCCTGTTTTATTATAAAATGCATTATCTTAAGTCGAGGTCGAGTTCGAACCTTGATACGAATAGTTTTATCTCAAGCCGAGGTCAAGTTCGAACCTTAGTACGAATTAATTTATTTTACGCTGAGGTCAAATTCGAACTTTAAGAACAAAATCTTAACCCGAGGTCGAGTTCGAACCTCGGTACACATTATTTTATTTTACGCTGAGGTCGAATTTGAACCTTAAGAACAAAGTCTTAACCCGAGGTCGAGTTCGAACCTCGGTACACATAATTTTTTTTTACGCTGAGGTCGAATTCGAACCTTAAGAACAAAATCTTAACCAGATGCCGAGTTCGAACCTCGGTACACATTATTTTATTTTACGCTGAGGTTGAATTTGAACCTTAAGAAAAAAATCTTAACCCGAGGTCGAGTTCGAACCTCGGTACGCATTATTTTATCATACGCTAAGGACGAATTCGAACCTTAGGCACAAAATCTCAATCGGAAGTCGAGTTCGAACCTTGTGTAGAATTATCTTATCTTATGCTAAGGTCGAGTTCGAACCTTGGTACAAAATCTAAAGTCAAGGTCGAGTTCGAACCTCAGTACGAATTACTCTATCTCAAACCGAGGTCGAACTCGAACCCTGGTGCAAATCACTTTAAAATAAGCCAAGCTTTAACGTGTTTTCAAACCACAAAAACGGGCTAAAACTAAGCCTAAAACCAAATCCAGTTTTGAGCGCAAAAACAAAAGGTCGAAATAAAACCATTGAAAGTGCAAAATGAAAACCACAATTGAACAAAGCAAATTATATACACAAGTTCAACAAATACAAATGTTCAGGAAATAAGAAGAGTGAACAAAATAAACTAAGCTATTACAAAACCTAGTGGCCTAGGCAGAGGCATTCTCACTTGAGCTGTCTGGGAGGTCGTTTTCCTTCACCAGCCGCTCGAAGCGCACCTGATGGAATAACACTAAGGCCAAGAAGACCAAGAGGTGATATATCGAAGGAGGCAAGAGGAATGGGTTAGTATTGAAAAACCATAGGAGGAGTACCCCTACTTTTGGGCCTTATCTCCTAAGTTTTTATAGCATTTATTTTTATTCCTATTTTTTGCCCTTGTCTTTAATTTCCTATTTTACCCTTGTATTTTGGGGTATCTTAGTCATAGGATTTATTTTCTTTTGTATTTCCCATTTTACCCTTGTATTATGGGGTACTTTAGATCATAGGTTTTTAATTTTGGGCTAAGGTATTTAATTAGGGAGCTAGAAATATTTTTGGTGGTGTTTGGACCTATTTTTGGACTTATAAAGGCTTAGGCCCAAGTGGAGGGCAAAGGTTGCATGGTCTTATCATGCACCTACATGTAGCCTAACTAAACCCAAAGATTCCATCCTTGGCCACCAAGTTGCATCTAGGGTTAATTTGGGTTTCATTTGGTGTGCATTTGGCACCCTAAATGCAACCCTAGATGCCTCCCACTCCTATAAATACCCTAGGCACCACACCTTGTAAATACTTTGGATATTGAATATAAAGAGAGCCTTTTGTGCCTTTATATCTTTCCTTAGTCACCCTTGGCTAATTCGGCCACCTCCCTCCCATCTCCACCTTGAGAGAAACATCCCTAGAAGTGGACTTCATCATCATAAAGTGAGCCAACCCTAGAGTACCCTTCTCAAGTATTTCCTCAAACACCTTCTACCCAACCTCCATTTTCGTCCATTCCATCATTATCCACCCTAAAACCTTGTGCCACCTTTGAAGAACTTGATCCTTGGAGAAGGCGTCCTATTCTTTGTTGATCATCTCAAGTTCATGCAAGTGAGGATGCCATCAACACCTCTTTCTCCACATGCATGGGTGAGAAGTCAACCCCAGGAGCCAGCAACCTCGCTTGACAAGCTGCCTTGATAAAGCCCTTCTTATGCTCCAGCTAGACAGCTTGCTCATTCTCAACAAGCTTCCTCTCCAACTCCACCTTAGCCGCGGCCAGCTTGTCAAGGTCCGCCCTCAGAGCGACGACCTCCTCTTCTTTGCCACTAAGAAGCACCTCGTCATAGAGACGCCTCTCAGCAGCTTCCCCAGTTCGGGCTTCAGCGCCGAGACCTTATCCTCAAGGGAGCGCACTCTACCCCGAGAGAAGGTAGAGAGCTCCTGAAGCTCGCCAACCTGTGCAGCATAAACTTCGTTAGCCCTCAAGGCGATCTCCAAGGACTTCTGGACCCTCGCGAGATCTTTCTTCGTAGCTTGAAGCTCGGCCTCGTTCTGCCTCTTGGCCTCGCCCAGAGTGGCCCCCAGCGCCCGATTCTCCTCCTCCAAAGGCTGGACTCGACTCTTTGCTTTTTCGAGGTCCCCTTGCTGTTTCGACCACCTATGCTTCTAGTGGTCCACAATAGCCATCGCCCTCTACATGAGGACCTCAGCAGAGTCAAGGACCTCCACTGGCCCGACCTTGTCGATCATCGCTTGATCAGCCGAGCACAGCGAACCCCTTGGGTAGAAGGTCTTCGCGGTCACCCCCGAACTCCACAATGAGTCCACATCCGAGGACGCGCTCACGTGATCCAACCTTGTCAAAGGGCGATCCTTGTCGAAGCATTGAGCGATGTATTTACCCTTGGGGGCCTCCTTCGACGGACGAGATGGCGGCGCTGTGGCTGCAGGGGTTGGCGTTGAGACCTCAGAGCTTGGACCCTCTCCGCGGACCTTGGTGGGAGTCGGGGCAGAGGCCGCCTGCACGGCAACAGGGGCGTTCAGCCCTGGCGTTTTCGAGCTCGCTTCCACCCAAATCTCAGCGGCAGTTTTCTCAGGCTCCGCCTACAAAAACACAAAACTTCCCTAAGGTATAAAGCAAGAAAACCACACAATGGGGAAGAAATATGGTCAGCAACAAAAAATATACAAACCTGCGCCTCACGAGCAACCTCCTCCGCGGCAGCTCGGGACGATCCCTCAGGAGGAGGGCTTCCTGTCAGGTCAATAGGGTCAGCATCGGCAGCCTTAGAGGTCACCTCTCCAGCATCTCGAGGGGCAGAGGTTCCCCCGACCTCCTTCTCCCCCCTCTTCCTTTTCCTGCGAGTCTCCAGAGGGGCGACCTCCTCCTCCAGACGCTCGTGGACCTCAATCTCGGCCACATTGTAGCGATACTTCAACTCGCGCCACTTGCTTTTTCCCATTATGCCTGCAAACGCAAAAGCCAAATACATCAGTAGAAGAAAATTTTACAAACCCTGACAACTAAAAATGACGAGGTACTCACTCTCTAGACCCCTTTCCTTGTACGCCGAGTTAGCAAGCGACAAGACGAGCTTGCAATCCAAGGGACGCGGAAGCGCTTCTAGGTCTTTTATGGCAGCAGCATCCGAGGTCGTCAATTAAAGGTTGGCCGACCCGTTGAACTTGACCGGATCTTGCTGCCAGTAGAGTGGGAACCTCGGCAACCCGCCGAAGTGGAACACCTCGTCTTTTAGTGGGTCGACCTCCTTGGGCAGAACCCGGAAGAAATCCTTTTTAAAGCTCTTATACGACTGGGAATAGAGGGAAAATAACCCCCTAGCCTTACTCCCATTCAAAGACACCCAACCATAGGGAGGTACGCCCAATTTCAGTTGATAAAAGTGAAGAAAAACAAGTAGAGACAACCCTATCCCTAGGGTCGAGCACAGGACTCGAAAAGCCCTAAAAAAACCCCAACTATTGGGGTGCAACTGGCAAGGAGCCGAGTTGACGAAATTTAAAAAATCACATTCAAATTGGGTAAAGGGAATGCACACGCCTAAATCCCGAAAGAAACACTGGTACATATAGAAGAAGGGGGGATTAAAGATACCCCCCATGTACACACACTCCCCGGGCTGACAAGGTTCAAGCCGGATGAGCTTAGAAATGGATGATTGGCAGATCCTATGCGATTTCCACATCGCATTGATCTCCAGAAATGACTTGAAGACGCTCTAGAACTCTCCGACATCACCCCTGACCCATTCGTAGCCAGAAATGACGGGGAAAGGTTCCCGAGGGTGGTTCCCACCCTTTTTCTTTTCGGCAACGGCCGTCTCGACGGCCACCGCCTTGCCGCGCGCCTTGTCTTTTCCTTTGGCTGGCGCAGAAGATGCGGCACCACTCCCTCCAGCCATCAAGAAGATGAAAAGATTCGAGAAGGAGAAGAAGATAGAGAAGTCGAAGTACCTGGTACTCCTTTGACAAACGGAAGAACACTAACGAAGGATGGGGACTTGGTTGCCGGAAACAGCGATGGAGAAGAACGGAGACAAGAGAAACGAGGACGAAGGGTGGACGGAGGAAAGTGAAGAGGCGTCGAGAACAAGCCAAAGGGAAAAGAGTAAAGTGAAGAGGGAAGGGCGCGAGAGAGAGAGAAAAGAAGTCTCAAAAATTTGAAAATGGACGACACGTGGAGAGAGAAAAATAACACTGACGACACATTAATGGAGCCCATTATGATGGGTACCCATCATTGCATAACCGTCACTTCCCATTAACACTCCGCCCACGCGTTATGGGAACGAAGTGACGGTTATGACACATGGCATCAAGAGAGAAAGGCGTACGCGAAGAGTCACGGCCCCTTGGCGAGCTCGGCATTAACTCCTCGACCCACGGTCTTCGGAGCTCGGGGGACTAGTGTACTATCCGTACCGCTAAGCTGAGGTCTAGCTCGGCTTCACAGCGTAGAACGACCTCGGACACGTGCTAGGCGACGTCAGCCCGACATCCAAATAGGTCATAACTGATCTCAGGCCCAAGGCCCAATGAAATCCTAATTCACCCAAAGGTACGCGCATTACTTATACAAGACTCATACACCCTCAAATACTAACTTTAGCATTAAAGTCTCTTTTGCAGGTACCACCCCCGCCTTGGAATAGCAAGCGTACCCAGTGAAGGGGGCTCACCAATCTTGCCTAGCAGATCGTCCCTACGACCGATCTCCGATAAGAACAACATGCATATTCATGTTACAAAATTAGATTTTCAACCTTTTATCTTGTGTGTGTGAGTAATGTAAAACATATATTTCATCTTAGGTTAATTTATTTGAAGCAGGTTTTATATCAGCATTACAAGGACAAACATTCTAGATATTCAAAAGAATTGAAATAGAAGGAAAAAAAAAGTTTGTTCAAATGTATACTAGATGTGGTTTCAATTCTTGAGTTTCTCTTATTCTCTTTATGCATTTGTTGGTTCCTTTTTACCCTCAGTGATCTCTTATGATTTTTGTATAGTTATAGAAAACTTTTCAACCCTTTATCAATTTTCTGTTCTTAGAGTTAGAACTATGATTTGTTTCATTATTTGGACTAATGGATTAAAAGCTTCTTAATTCTCTCATTTTTCTTAACGAACCAAAGATGATTCATTAACTTGCTTGCACATTATTACTATACAGGTGGTGTAAGAGGGTTCCAATAAAGGACGGCAAACGATTTGAGGAAATTGACTCGTTTCATTCAAATCGACTTTTTTCCCTTTATTTTAATTAAATTATTTTTTTTTCTTTTTCTGCTTTTTTACTGTTGTTTTAATCTAAAATAGACTCAAGACAACCCAATAAAACAATGAGAGAAAATTAAAAGTTACTTAAATAAGCTCAGCTTAATTGACCGTGTATATAAAAAAAATGAAAATAAGGAAATGAACTAAAATTTAAAGACTGAACAAAATAAACAAATAAAATTTAGAAAAATGGAAGAAATTGGGTGTTCACATCCAAAGATAAATGTGACATATTGATGGTGTTTAATTCGCATATTATTCTTATACAAGAGAAAAAATAAAGGACCCCTTGTGTAAGTGCAAACCACTTGTTCTTTCTATTCATTAATATGTTCATTGGGATTCAAATTCTTGAGAGAGGAAGCTCTTAAACCATTTAGCTGAGTCTTTTGGATATTTATTCAATCCATTCGTATAGTTAACATAAACAATTCCAAACCGAACTGTGTAACCATCTGACCATTCAAAGTTGTCCAAAAGTGACCATGCAAAGTAGCCTCTCACATCGACTCCATCCCTACCAAATTCAAAAGTTTAAAACCCAAATAAAGTACATCAAACCTTTTTCTTGCTAGATTGCATGAATTATATATTATATATACTTACAATATAGCACTATGAACATAAGAAAGATGTTGAATGTGGCAGTCTATTCTCTCTTGGTCTTTGAGTGATACTTCTCCATCATTAAAATCATCGTAACCTTCAAATTATATCAAATAATTTCATTAGTATAGTTTTAAAAGATATTATATCTCTTATGTAACTGACCAATCTACTACATCATAATGAATAAATAACTATTCTGGAAATTTTGAAATACCATTTTCTGTAATGTATATGATTGGATTGTTGAATTTATGCTTAAAGTAGAGCAATACTTCTTTGATTCCTTTTGGATAGAGGTATATCCATTCCGAGGCAGCCTGCCAAATTATTTATGTAAGTCATGCATTCATAAATTAGTGAGTGAAAATTTCTATTTCCTTTAACTATACTGACAAAAGAAAAATGAGAAATTCAAAATTTTATCTGTTAATCTACACGTTTCACATGACTTTGTAATGAGAAAATTGTGTATTTATCTCTTTTTTCATTAAATAAGCTAGTGGGACTTTGTAAGTTCTCAACATAAATAAAGAAAAATAGATTGGAATTTTTACATGGTAAGGCCTTTTAAAATTTTAATAGGATGATCTAATATGCAAAGTTATTAAATTATACAATAGAGAATTGTATTGTATTTCTCTATCTTGAATTTAGATTTACATGGCTATGTATTTATAGACAAGCTAAACAAACTGATAAGAAAAACTTCTATAAGGTTATGTAGTAAGATAATTGTCTAACTAATGACAATTATATGAATTTGAATTATCAGTTGATATAGATCACAATCTTATCTCTATCATAATAGAAATGTTTATCTTTATATAACTAATAGAAATATTTTTTTCATCTCATTAAAACTTAACAAGGAAAAATCATTGATTGTATTGTGAGTGATGTAATTTCATGCACATTAGTTTTTTGTTCTTACCCTTGGCCCAATAGGAATTCCATTACGCTCAACTGATACATCATTTACACAAGCAAATGTAAAGCTATTAGTATCAAGAAGACTATAAAAGTTACTAAGAAAGAACATTATCATAAAGCACAATTTCAATTTCATAACAACTTACAAGTAATCTCAGCACAGAAATCTGTGAAGTAGGATTTGTTTTCTCTTGTGCATTCAACATCAGCTGCATAAGCTGTTGAATAATAGTTGATGCCTATAAAATCGAAAGAATTTTTCACCAAATCTGATTGCTCTTTAGAAAACTTTGGCAGTTTTTCACCCACATAGTGAACCATTTCAATTGGGTATGAACCAGATCGTAACGGTTCCATAGTCCTGGTAATCAAAATTGTTAAAGTCATATTTAACACCAAATAAATGATGGTAAGAACATTATATTGCACTCATATTTTCTTTCCACTAAAGAAAGTTGTTTTGAGCATTATTAGTTACCAATCCAACTTGAAAGCTCTAGCCCTAAATGTAGCATCAATGTCTAATGGGGATTGGGTTAATGGTATAACCCAGTCAATGGCTTGAACTAACCCAATTTGTCCTTTTTGTGTAATCTGAAAGAAATAATCCATATTAGAATATGGAAATCCATCAAACGACGTGAACATTGAACCATTATGTACTCTAGGATGAAAATGACACTACAAAGAAGAACTCAAACTTACCATCGATACATTATACTATTAATATTTTAATCAGCATTATACTTTTGTATAAAAGCTATACTAATAAAGATTACTACCTTGAATTTTTTAATACAAAAATATTTTAAAGCAATTTAATGAAATTAAAAAAATGAATTAATTTAGTTAGTGACATTAAATTTATTAATAGATATTATTTTTTTAAAAAAAAATATCCTTAAAATTATTGCGAATAATGATATAACTTTTTTTCCCCAAATAAATTAATATGTGGAAAGAGAATAGTGATTATGGAATTACGGTGATTGGATCCTCTCCAACAAATTATGTCCCAAGTACTCACTATCCGGCAAAATTTGAACTCTTAATTGGTAATTACTTTTACTTGAACAATTAAAAAAGAGAAAAAAATATGATCAACAGTTAATATTATTGCTAGAGAGAAAATGTTCTTGGAGAGGTTACTGAGGATCTTAATCTGAAATAATCTTCCCCATTATACTCTTAAGATAGAGAAGGAAACAACTTTTAATTAGCATTTATTATTTTACTAAAATGTTATAAAATACTTAATAATGTTTTGGTTAAAAAATAATAAATGGAACAATTTGAAAGAAGTTGTACAAAAAAAGGAAAAATAAATATCTCAAAAGGATTTGTACATACAAACAAAGGCAGTAACATTTTTTCTATTAGTATATATCAATTTTTCTTGTAAAGCATGGAATATCATGCATTTTTTTAATGTATATATTTGGTTTTCAATTTTGTAATGTGTAGTACATGTAAGTTAATAAAACATGCACAATTTAAGCAATGACCTGGTACTTTTCCCTGTAAACTTTGACAGCAGCAGCATGTGCAAGAAGCTGATGGTGGGTAACAAGGTAGGGTTCAATAGCAGAGTCTCCACCAGAACAATTAAAATGCAACCAGTTTGAACATCTTCCTGGGGCATATTTCCCATTTGTGTAACCATTTTCAGAGAAAATTGATGGTCCATTTATTGTAATCCAATACTTTACTCTGTCACCAAATGCTTTGAAGCACACCTCTGCATAGTCCACGAAATCCTTCCTGATAACAATGCAAACACTCATTTATATTTGGTTTATGAAATGGAGTACTTGTTTTAATCACTATTCGATAGAATTTCTTACACTACTTTTGGACTCAAAAAACCGCCATATGCATCTTCTAAGCTTTGGGGGTGATCATAATGCAATAGAGTTATAAAGGGCTTCAAACCTGTTGAAACAATTTACGTTATTATTATTTTTTTTTCTGAACCAAATTAAAGGCCATGTGCCATGAAACAACACAAGTTTTCCATCCTTCTTGATTTAATTTAATGAATAAGTTTATATAGGATATAATGTAGAAATAAATATATTTCAACATGTGCTCATATACACGTAATAATTAATAGATAAAAATACAAGGTGTTATTTGAAATATTCTTATATAAAAATAGAAAAAGTCATTCAATGATCTTTTAAATAATTTAAACATTTAATAAAATATAGATAATGTTTTCACAACACCCGCACTTGAGTCAACATGTAACACCTGTTTTTTTTAATTAATAGGAATTATTAAATAATTATTTAATTATTTGATATATTTTGGATATATAAGTTGTATTATTAAAGGTTTTATTTATTTAAATTAAAAGGGAAGGAAATTAGTAACTAAGGTTAAGTGTTTTAATTAGAAGGTTAGAAAGAGGTTAAACTTTTAAAAAGAAAGATTTCCGATAAGTTTTTATACTCTCTTATTTTTCACGCACGCATTCGTGCTTCAAAGCTCAGAGAATAGGAGCAAGAAGGGAATCACTCTAGAGTTATATACCCATCGTCCAGTGCTTATTGATCAGGTAGGGGGTGAGAAACTTCGCTTTGAGCGTAAGAACGTATGTTAGATAATGAGATTGACCCCAATTCTGTCTCTATGGTATGTCTATGTATGAAGGAGTTTTCCCCAAATGTGTCTTTATTTTCTCTGTTTTTCCTTATATGTTCTGATTGATGTAATTAATATGAATGTGTTGGTAATTTTTCAGTTTGGCTTGTAATTATTTATTTTAGTGCTCCTATGAGCTCATACGGGAAATCCTAAGGGAATGCATTAGTAGTTGTATGAGGAGATGACATGAGTATGTTTCTATGTGTAAATTGTGTCTTTTAGAAGTGTAATGTAACCTATGGAGAGTTCTTATTGATTGGATTTGGGTAGGAGATGTTAGGGAACGGTGTAGGGATGGTTAGAAATCCATAAACAATATAATTTTGTGTGCGAGACTGTCTTATCCAACTTCAAGTAACCATAGTCTCATTATAAGCGAATCTATCTCGCTTCAAGCAAATTCAAGCTCACTCAAGCGAGGCCTGCCAAAGAGTTTCGGATGTTGCTCGTTTTAAACGAGTTTTATCTTGCTCCAAGCGAGCTAATCTCACCCAATACTCGCTTTGAGCGAGTAATCTCGCTTAAGAAAAATATTGGCTCCCTTAAGTGAGTAGATGGACGAATTGGCTATTGTAACCTTCATGAAGGTTGTAATCTTAATGTTAACTTTTAAATATCGTTAAAATCACCTAAAAAGGAGGTCTAAAACTCTAGTTATGATCAAATTAGTGAACGAAGGTCAAGTAGTCAGATATAGGCTGAAACATTGTGATTTTATATTTATTTAAAATAGTAGATACATAATTAACTCTTGAAGTCAACATAGAAGTTGAAGATAATTATCTTAGCTTTCTAATAAAATTATTAGGATCAACTTGATAACTCTAGTTAAGGTGTTTGGATCATACAATATCTTAGAAGATTAAATTATGGAAATGTAGTATGTGAATGTGCTATTGATATGCTTTTGAGCTAAGTATGAGTTGTAGTGGTATGATCCCTTATGCCATTGATTGCTAATATTTAATTGATATAGTTGAATTGTTAATTTCTATATTGAGAATGATTGATGATTTTATTATATGAGACCAGTTGACAGTGAATTAATGAGATAATGTGAAATAATGTTATGCATAGAGTTTGTTTGATATGCATCATGTGCATAAAAGTGTTTTATTAAAGAGTACAATATAGAATACACTACTAAGGAGGGTCTCTTGTATAAAAGCTTGGAAACCAACATTGGAGATAACTTAGTTTGGAAGTCACAGTCCTACCCTTATGAGCATGGGATGTATCTTGCCCTACTTGGCCATCTTGAAAAGATCCTGATAATATATGTCCTTCTAGTGAGAGTATGTAGAGGGTGTGACCTGACATGTACTCCTAGATTATTCTAGTGTATTATTAGCGAAAATGCACAAGTGTGAGTTTTTACTAGTGTAACATCCATGTTAACATGTAGTCCGTATCTATTGCATAATACATTATAATTGTATCTATTTTTGTTTCAATGCCATGAATGAACCAAAGATGATGATAATGTGTATTGTGTATATGTTATATCTAATTGTATGTGTTATTTGTATTTGACTAGTTAATTTGCATTCCTATACTGTGACTTAGAGTGAGATGTTTCTCACTCCATTTCCTTTTGTTGTTTTCATTTGGTTGTTGTAGGTCATCAATATGGTGTTGAGGATGTTGGTGATGAAGACTAGTTTTCAATGTTAGATTTTGCTCTGATAGGACACTTAATACCAGAATTTAGTTAGGACTAGTTAAGATTTGATTTATATTATTTATATTGACTAGTTTGATTTCAATTACCTATAATTTTATTATTTCCATCAAGTTTAGTTTACGTTAATAAGGTGATTCTCTTTACTTGCATGAATTTTAAGTTTATTTTATCACATTGAAATTATTTAATTTTATATTAATTATAAGTTATGGTATACGAGTAAAAGGTATCACACACAAAAAAAAAACATATATATGTAAAAATATTCAAAATGTGTTAGGAAGCATTCCCGTTTAAGGTAATATAACCAAATTTATATCATAAATAAGTTTCACATATATTTACAATATGTTATGCATAAATAAATTATATACTCAAATAATGGAAAAAAAAATGAAGAGTAAGTCAAGGATATCAAACCTTTAGATATAAGTTCATTGATAAGGTTGTTGTAATATATGATGGCATCATTGTTTATTCCACCAGATAGGTTTCCACCTGATAAAAAAATTATAAATTAATTAATTACATAATAATCATTTTCACAAAAGAGTATAACACAATTCAATTTTTTTATAGTTGATAAAAAGAATGTTTTTCCTTTGAGTCGTTAACCTTGATTTTGACGATTAATGTTTGTCATTTCTTGTTTGCAACTTGAGATGCTTTATCAGTTTAGAATAAAATGAAAAAATAAGTACAAAGATACTTTTGAAAATCTTTTATATATTATACTTAAATTTTAGGGACATAATTGAGTAACGTACTATCATATATTCTCTCTCTCTCTTTTCTCTCTCTATATATATAGGGTTTAGGGTTGAGAAAGTACAAGAAGCTAATAATACTATTCACTCACTACAAGAAAATTGTCATATAGTGACACATACTCTATAGTGACATAATGCGTGTCACTAAAAACTACTTTTACCTACATAACAAATGTAATATATGTTGGTATATTGTTAAAAAGTGTAGGTATAGACTATAGTGACACACAAAATATGTTGTTAAATCTCATTCAAAATCAACACTAAAATTGTATGTAGTTATATGTGAAATAGGTATATACTTACATATATTATACCTATAGTGACACTTTTTGTATGTCACTATATGGAATATTTTTTGTAGTGACTGCAATATTTTTTAATTCAATTGTAGACATGTTAGCGTGGTTGCAAACATTGTTCTCAGAAAAAAAAAATTGCATAGTCACAAACTTAGCAACCAACTATCTTGTGTGACACCCTTCTATTTCTAAAGCCTTCATATAAATAAAATTAAGAAAATATGTTTAATTAAAAAAATTAAAACAACTTTATTATTACATAAAATAAAAGGGTTCATATGTCTCAATTAAAATCTTCTGAGTAAAAAATAAAATAAAATAAGAATTCATAAATGAAGACACAAATCAACATTTTACAAAACTCCAAAATAAAATAACATCATAAAATGATTCTAAGTCTAAAGATAATACTATAATATTCTCTACCCACTATGTTACACTATTAGTGCACGATCCATAAATTAAATTGAAGCATCAAGCTCCATCTCCTTCATGCTCAGACTCATATACTTAATCTATGGGTGCATGATGTTCAACCCAAACCAGAAAAACAAAAAACAGAAGCAAGATGAGTGAGAATGTATTTCACTCTTGTACATCACCATAATGTTCCCCAAGGATACGATAGAAGACCATAAATACCACTTTGCACATATTCACACCACTTCCTAAAGAAAGTATGAATGAATATATGGATGATCTCACACAACATTATCAACACAAAAAACAATGCAATTTATTGTGCCACATCCATTTGCCATACGTCTTTGTCTGGACTTTTTCACAAGATACCAACCCTCTACCTGGATTTCACCACCATCATGCCTCTACCAAGACTTACTCATCTCATCATCATCATCAACTCTTACACTCTTACTATCTATTTCATCACTCTTACTGCCCCTCTTAATTACTCAATTATAGTTATCTTGTTTTTTTTTCTTTCTATTGTTCTTCCCCTATCATTACTCTATTTCTTTTATTCTTTTTAAATATTTACCCACGATTATTCACTCGTTTTTTCTCTTCTTTAAATTTCTAATTATATCACTTCTCATTCTATTATTTGTTACACGTAAAACTCACTTTATTCCTCATCACTGATGTGGCACTCGACGAGGCAAAGCTCATGCCCAATGCAAAGAGGTTAATGACCTTTTATCACATTCACGCCTAGTGTGGCTACTCCTACACCAAGCACAAAGAGGTAAAAAACCTCCCTGTCTCTTTCGTGCCTAACGTGGCTACTTCCACACCTAATGTTAAGCGAACAGGAATCCCTCTATTGTTCTTACACCTAGTGTGATATTAGTCATACCCAACGTCATCCCTTCGAATGTTTACGTCAAATCACCTTAGGTGAGACAACCCCCCGACCCAACATAGAGAGGTTAGGGACCTATCTGTGGTTCCTGTGTCAAGAATGACCCTCTCTATGCCCAACACGTTGAACCGCACTCATCATGCCCACACGCGTTAAATGTGAGCCCGACACTATAAATCTTGTACTTCACAACATTTATATTAAGACATCAACAATAAACTCCAAGCAAACCTCAATCTCAAACACAAGACTCATGATTGCAAATGTTGTTATCTATATATGCATGTGGTAGCATTCTCATTAAAACACATACAATTATTAATCCTATAGAGACTCAAGGGTCGCCTCACTATCTATAACCCTTTTACATGCCCACAAATGAGATAGTCTCACTTCCTTTCTTACCTCAGGTGGCGATCTCTAAGGCACAAGAACACTCCTTTGTTGTCTCAGTAACTACTCCACACATTCTTTGGGGTTTCCTTTTAGAGTTTCCTCTACAAAAACTTTTAGGTTCAAAATAGACGCGCAAAACTAACCTAACCCTTTTTTTTCTTGTTTTTAATAAGGCTCCGAGTTGGGCTCAAAGGTCCAACTCAAAGACTCCTTTCTAACCCACTACCTATATTCTTTTATTTTATTTATTAAAATGTTCTTTATTTTTATTATAAACCCAGTTAAATAAATTAATTAAGTCCATAATATAAAACTTATTTAAAAAACTTTATTTTTATTTTGAAAATTAGGATGTTATATCTTGTTACCAACATTTGATAGTCACTAAGTCATTTATTGATTAATTGTAAAGATCAAATAGTTATTCCATTGTTGAGTTGGTCAGTAGTTAAAGATGAATATATTTCGATCAGTCACTACATCTAATCATTAATTTACATTTTCGAGTAGTGTTTGGATTTTGTTGAATCCACTTAGTGAATCAGTGGAAACAAGATTTTGTCAAAATTTGCTAAGTGAACATAACGGTAAGGTCCAAACACCTTGGATTATGAACAAGTTATATGATTAATCAAATATTGAAGAGATTATGAACAAATAGATTGTACTAGAATCAATCAATAAAACCTGAAGAGTTTCATAAGTGAGAAAAATGCCTAGGGTCAAGTTATTAGATTTTGGGACTTCAATACCACTCAAAACGAAGGTTTTTCCTTTGGTTTTTGATCAACTACGTTTTCTTCCATTGCAAAATTATCATCTACTATACAATTGTAGCATGAAAGGGTCTTCAATTTTTCTTCCAACTTTTCAACACAAGCTGTTGCTTTCTAATTCCCCTTAGTCCATGTCATAGGTTGTGAAGTATCAACCCTCACACACTTGTCCTTACTAGCCATCTACTACCTTAAACTATTAAGATCGCATCAAAAGTAAACAACAACGAAATAAGCATAGCAACACAACAACATTAAATCAAGTTTAACAACATTAATTTAATATCAAAATTCTCAAAAATCAAGGGAAAAAAGTTAAAGGAAATATTCCTCAAACTGCACAAACAAGAGAATAAACAAGTTACTCAAGTTTGTTAAAGAAAAGTTCATCCATCAGAAAACACATTCTTGAAATAAGCTAACTAGATTACGAAAATAAAAAGATGTAAGGGGTAATGCCTTTAATCACATGTTTTGGACTCATCAAGTTTCCTATTTGCGGTGCACAATGTATTATGGAGGCCAGTCTTAATAAATTATAACAAAGCAACTAGGACCTTTGGCATAATAAACAAGCAAAGATTTTCAAATCAAATAAACATTTTCATGAATCACACTAGAGAAACATGGAAGACATATAACACATTAGCCAAATGAACAAACTTGTTATGATACCACTAAATGTACACCTTTCTATCCTAAATCATTTTAATATAGTATTACTAAGGAAATGTGTTACTTTTCAAAATTAAAATAATTTTTCAGGCAAGGTAAAAGGATTCACACGTCTTATGTCACTAAATAAGACCTCATGTTATTTCATTAATAAATGAGTTTGGGAAAAAAAACTAACTAGGCATAATTGCCTTTACAAGTTCTCAAAATAGGATAAATACTAAGCATGATAATAGAAACTCAAGTTCTAAAACAATATTCTCAAAGTAAAACATAAACAAAATATAAGCTACCCACTAGTCCCAATGAAACACTAATCAGAGCAACTCCCATCAAAACTATTGAGTTTCACCTCCCTAAGGCTCGAACTCATAAACATGATCATACAGTTGGTGTCCACCCTAACAAGATAAATATTAACAAACGTAAGTGACAATACACCCCACAGATGTTTAGGCACATGTAAGAAATATGGATGGTAACTAAAACACGACAACCACATCTCATCACATTTATCTCAATCTCAACAGTCCATTCAATAATTTTATCTCAAATCACACACTTTCACAACTTAAATACTCATGCTCTTAATTCTATATACATGTGGTACTTGTCTCAGAATTGCACAAGGTATTCAAAGTCAAAGCAGTCTAGGAGCACATGGACAAAACACAAGGCTACCACACCATGGGCACATGTCTCAACATGGTTGACTTTCACTAGAAGGAATTCTAGTAGTCAGTTAGGGTATCACAACTGCGCATGGTTGCCTCCTAGTGTTAGAGGTTTCCTACCATAACACCTTTAAGGCTAAGGTAGAAGACCATAAAGACTCTCATACATAGAAATACATATACTTCAAGACAAACTACGCATGTATGCATGAACTCTAAGCATATTACGTCAAACACAAACAAATGTGAATGCTCAACACCATCACATTTCCATCACAATGTCAGGCCTCAATATCTGAGCTTATCAAACGACCAAACCTTTCTTAGATTTTCCCACTACATGGACTTCCTTATATCAACATCGTCTCATAGTATGTCAAACATCTCAAACGTTGCATGCAAGGTTCTCAAGTCAAAGAACAACTCTTATGTAATACATCTTCTCACACATTACACATAAGCATCTCATATCATACACAAATATCATATTTCACAAGTTTTGATCATATCAAGCATGAACATCACAACTCATATCAGCACATGGCACAACACAATGCTTCATATAACACATGCATAAAGTTCTCATCAAAATGCTTATAAAATCTCATATCATGCACTACACACAAAAGTATTATAAACATAATTTCACTTCTTCGTCATAATCCACTCATAACACATTCACAAATATTCTCTCTCACACTTTCTCTTTGTCAACTATTGATATAATCATCTCAAACCATTCCCTAAGCACTTAAAGGACAAAATAACTCACTAATACAACTCACAAACTATCTCTTCTTATCTTAAGCTTCTATAACATCGTGTGGTTTAACACAATATCTAGAGTTATACTTATGATATCAAGTTGATCAAAATTTTATTGGTAAGATAAGACAATTATCTACAACTTCTATCTTGACCTCAAGAGTTGATTGTACCTTCTACTATACTTAAAAGTTACAAAATTGCAACATTTAAGCCCAAATCTAACAGTTTGATCTTTACTCACTAATTTGATCATAACTTGAGTTCTAGACCTACTTTTGGATGATTCGAACACTATTGAAAATATAACATCAAGGGCTACAATTCATATGAGGATCACAAATCCTAATTCAATCATATAATATGCTCAATTAGTCACAAAACTTTCTATATGAATTAAAGCCTAATCTAAAGGGTTTCAACTAATCCTTAACTCAGTTATTCAAAATTAATTTAATTAACAATTCATTCTAATAGGCCAAATAAAAACTAAAGCCTCATATCATTTTCTTACATCTTTAATTACTTAATTAATACTTTGATTGATCAATCTCTAGTTATATTTTTATTGTTCATCCTATTCTATAAATTTGAGGTTTTAAGAACTTCAAACACATCCTATACATTATTACCATAGGGTCAAAGCCAAACTATCAATATTTAATTCCTTTTAGAGGGATAATAGACTCATACCAAACCCCTAATCATACAAAACCCTAATTATCACACAACCTTAACCCTCATATATTCAATGCATAACAAAGTTTAATTAATCATCTCAAACCCACGAAAATTACAACAATTATCACCATACCATAATATCAATCTCATATCACCAATCAATTCATTAAACTCAATCATTTAGAAATTCTAAAGAAGCTTAGAATAATCTCACTATCCATACCCCATACATGTTGATAAAGTGAGACATTTTCACTCCCTTCTTATCTTAGATGACGATCTCCATAGTCTGACGTTACTCCACACACTCCTCAAAGTCTTCCTATAGGGTTTCCTCAATAAACACTCGTAGGGTTTTAGAAAAATTGATGCGTATAACCTACCCTTCTTCCCGTCTCTTATTAATACTACTTTGACATGGATTTGACTCAAGAGTCTAAACCCAAAACATTCCCACAAACATATAGTCTATCTTTATTTTATTTAATAAAAATATTCACCATTTATATTATAAGCTTTATTAATAAATTAATTCAGCAGATAATATAAATGTCATTAAATTTTTTTTTTTTGAAAAATAAGATGTTACATTTCATGTTTCTCCACCATTTATTCATGTATTTTGAAGTCATAAATGTCAATGAGTAGTTAAACTCTTATTTGTTGGTGTTAGATGTAACCAACCAGACTTTTTTGTATATTTATTGACACATATATTCAATTTTTTCTCTTTAATGTTTTAGCATTTTTCTTCTTTACTTTTTTTTTTTTAATTTGTTTGATCATCCATGACTTGTTATTTGATGTGAATGTTGTTAAAAAATGCTTTCTATATCTAGAGATAAGTAAAATACCTAATAAACATCATATGCAAGGATGAAACTTGGATTATTAGTTGTCTTATAACTTCAATTCTTAAAGAAAGTTCATTTGTTTAATATTTAAGGCATTAGTGCGTAACAATGGAAGTTAGGTTATTATTATTTATAAGGAATTAAGGTTTGAATAATGTTATTTGGTTGTTAATAATATTGAAGTTTAAAATGATTATATATGCATATTAGTAAAAGAAACTTTGGTGAACTCTAACCTTGACTTCTTTATTCCATTTCAAAATTCCAACATTTTTGGATTCTATTCATTTTATCCATTATTGTTTACAAGTGCGATATGATACATTTGTCAAACTCCTAATATGTAACTTGCTCACATATTTCAACATACATACATATATACATACATACATACATATACATATATATATACATATACATATACACTTGCGACTTATTAGTTAGTGAAATAAATGGTCTAGTATAAGTACCAACTCCTATTGGATCACTATTTGGGTGTAGGTTAGGGAGCCAATGGTTATAAACAAATAAAAAAAGTTAAATAAGTCTTTAGTCCCTAAACTTTTTAAGAATTTGACTTTTAGTCCTTAAATTTTTTGTCAACTTTTAGTCCTCTATTAATTTTTTGTCACATAAATTAGTCCTTAAAGTTAAGTATGATATATTAAGTAACAATGTGTATTAGTAAATCATGATACACTTGACTATTAATATTCACATGATTACTTAATATATACCAAATCATATGATATATGTAATTTTACTATTCGTTCATTGTCATAGAGATGAAGAGTTATTTTAATAACATCTTTTATTTTAAAAAAAATTTTTTTGATCATAAACAAATAGAAAAATTAAATGTATAATATGATTTAACATCTACTAAGCAGACAAGTAAACAACTATAGTCAAATCAACTATGATTTATTATCATACATCATTAGTTAACAAATGATACAAAAATCCTAAGGACTAATTTATGGGACAAAAATTAATGGGAGACTAAAAATTAAAAAAAAAATAAAAAAGGACTAAAATTTAAATTCTTTAAGAGTTGAGGGATTAAATAAAAGCTTATTTAACCCTAAAAAATATGAATAAAAAAGTTAAAAAAAAATATTTATTTTTGAATAAATTAAGATCAAATAAACAAATTATTATCACAATATAATAATTAAGATACATAAAATGGAATTGCGACAAAATAATCACTAAATATCAAATATAAATCTTGCAACTAATTAGTTTTTTTTATTATTTACAATATATATATATATATATATATATATATATATATATATATATATATATATATATATATATATGTTTTGTGGGTTAAACAACCAAATTGTTTTTTGACTCATAGGTAAGACAGGACAATTCGTACAAAGCCAACATTTATATGCACTAGTTCTTGTCAAGCGTAGGTACACTTTGGCTGCAAGTTAATTAAGCAGGCCAATCTATAGATCACAATCCATGTACCTTGTTTTAAGTTTATATTTTATTTTTTTTTATTTATTTAATATAGTTGATTTTAGGTTTAAAATTTATTAAATATTTAAAAATGAAGGGAGGCTTGAAAGTAGAACGCTATTTCATTCAATTTGTCATCGGTTCATATATTTTTAACAATGAATTTTAAATGAAAATGACAAAAGAATGTGAAAAAGCTATTTTCTAATAATAAAACAAATATCTAAAATATCAAAATATAATAGTAATTAACATACATAAGATGAATTTTTAACTAAATAAATCACTAAATATTAAATATTGATCTTGCAATTAATTACTAAATAATTAATTGCTTTTATTTAAAAAGTGATTTTGAAGATTACAAAAATAAATTTTGTAGGTTAAATAAGTTGATCTACAAATCCGTAGGCTAAACAAGATATTTTATTTAAAGCTTACATTTGTATGGAATAGCTATTGTTGAACTCAAACTCAAATTATAAGTTAAATATAGAGATAATAAAGTGAGTTGTGACTTGACATATTAGCTTGCAAAAAATTAGTGAGTCTCACATGGTCTGATAGTTTGTCGGACCAAATAATTTCTTAGTCTATCGGATCAAATGACAGATATGATGAATTGATTTATTAGCATGTTTAATTTTCTTTTCTTAATTTCGAACAGTTTCTGCATATATACTTTCTGATTAAAAAAATTCAATAATTTTATACTGAAAAACATATGGCCTTGACAACGAGAGAAATTCTAATGTGCCGGATAAATGTGGCCTACCTGATATACCATAATGGACTTGAGTGACGTCAATCCGAAACACATCCTGTCATCAGGGAAGGACAGTTTATCCATGGGCCAACAAGTGAAGCCACTTCATATAGGAAGGTCTAATGTGCGTGGACAAGAAAGCAACGAAACAGAATATCAAGAAAGTCCGATAAAGGGGGGGAACTTGGGAGGTTACGCTCCAAGAGGGTAGAGGGGCTTGCACTGATCAGCAATCCCTTATCAAATTCAGGGGGGAAGACACAATTATGACAACCTCGGAAGAACCTATTGGCAACATAAGGAACGGTACGAATAATGCAGGAAGCAAAAAATTGGTGCTTGACGAGGATGGTGGGGGCGGCAACAGGACTTTGGTGGAAGAGATCAACGAGCTAGAGACAAAGCCAAGGAGGAGACTAGGTGGCGGCAAAAAGAAGAGTTCAACAAGAAAATTTATAAGGTTAGCCAACTTATCTTTGAGCCCATCTATTTCTGACAGTGATATTAGAAGCTGCAATACGGCTTTTTGGTTAAAAAATGATGAAGAGGAAGCAAAGAGGATGTGGCAAATTGGAAAAGAAGTTGGCACTTCCCATAATGGGTCAGAGGAACAAATTATCCAACAGATGGTTATTTTGGAAAATAGAGACTTCATGGAGAAACTTAAGTACCAAAGGGTGAACGAGGAGGGGGTCCATAACTGTGCTTTATGAAGATCATCACATTCAATATAAGGGGACTTGGGGGTAGGGTGAAAAGGAGGAACCTAGGGAGATGATTCAAAAATAGAGGGTTCAACTACTATGTTTGCAGGAAACAAAGACACGGGAAATTACGGATGCTATGTGCAAAAGCTTTTGGGGTGAAGGTGATTGCGAGTGGAGAGCGATTCCAGCTGTCAACACAGCATGAGGCCTATTATGTATCTGGAGGAAGGAAGCATTTCAATGTTGCTCAGTTTTTGAAAGTTCATCATATTTGGGTATGGAGGGGATATGGAAGGATGATGGATCTAGAGTGGTAATTGTTAATGTATATAAGCCATGTATTTAGGCTCAAAAAGAAGTGATATGGAAAAAATTGGTCGAGATGAAAAATAGTAGTCAAGTTCAAATGTGGTGTGTTTTGGGCGATTTTAACTACATAAGGAGGGTCGAGGAAAGGGTAAATGTAGATGTGAGCAACAACAGAAGGTGGGAGATGACACAATTCAATAGGTTTATTAGTTAGATGGAATTGGAGGAAGTACCAATAATCGGCAAGAAGTATACTTGGTACAAACCAAATGGTAGGGTGAAAAGTAGGTTGGACAAAACTCTTGTCACGAAGGAGTGGTTGTTGGAATGGTCTAGCATTTCTCAAAAGGTGCTGAAAAGGAGTGTTTTTGATCACTGTCCAATACTATTACAATAAAAAATGGTGGATTGGGGCCCAAAACCTTTTCGTACACTGGATTGCTGGATTCAAGACAATCAATTTCATATGGTTGTTGAGGAGGCCTAGAGAAGGATGCATATTTAGGGATGGGGAGCTTATGTGCTACAACAGAAATTAAAACAATTAAAAATAAGATTGAAGGAATGGAATGCAAAGGAATTCAGAAGCCAAAAAATGGAAGAAAGGAGAGTGGTGGATGAAATGAATAAGCTAGACACAATTGAGGAGGTAAGAAGCTTATCTGAGGTGGAAATCAGTAGAAGGGTTGAATTGCTTCAACTATTCTGGGCTGCTGCAATTAGAAACGAGTCTATTTGGTGTCAAAAATCTAGAAGTCAATGGATCAAAGAAGGAGATATGAACACCAAATTCTTTCATTTGATGGTAAAATGGAGGAGCAGGAAGAATGAGATAAAGGGACTATTTATAGATGATCAATGGGTGGAGGAACCTGAGGCAGTGAAGAATAATGCTATGTCATACTTTGAAAACAGATTCCAGGAACAAACAATGGTCAGACCAAAATTGGATGGAGCCCAATTCAAATCCATATCTTCGAGCCAGAATGAGATGCTAGTGGCAGTGTTTGGGGAGGAAGAGATAAAAGGAGCGGTATGGGATTGTGGAAGTACCAAATGTCTAGGGCCGGATGGATTTAACTTTAAATTTATAAAAGAGTTTTAGGAGGTTCTGAAAGGAGATATTTGCAGATTTCTCAACGAGTTTCATTAGAATGGCAAACTCCCAAAAGGATCTAACTCAGCATTCATATCTCTTATTCCTAAGAAAGAAGATCCGCAGAGTTGGGACGATTTCAGACCCATCTCAGTAGTAGGGTGTATGTATAAAATTCTCTCTAAAATTTTGGCCAATAGGATGAAAATGGTCCTACCATCCGTAATTGATGAGAGACAGAGTGCATTCATCGAAGGAAGGAATATATTGCAAAGTGTCTTAATAGTGAATGAAACAATTCATGAAGCAAAGGTGAAAAAAAAGGATGGGATTTTCTTTAAGGTTGATTTCGAGAAGGCGTACGATTCTGTGAGCTTCTCAAATCTACTATATATTCTGCAAAGGTTAGGTTTTAGCAGTAAATGGGTGTGGTGGATTAGAGAATTCCTTAGGACGACAACAGCATCTGTACTTGTCAACGAAAGTCTGTCTAAGGAATTTTCACTGAAAAGAGGTATACGGCAAGGAGATCCCTTAGCACCATTTTTATTTTTAGTGGCGGCGGAAGGTCTGACAGCCATGGTGAGGGTAGCAGAGAAGAAAAATATTTTTAAACCTATGGTGGTGGGGAATAATAAAGTCAACATCAGTATTGTGCAATATGCTGATGACATAATAATTTTCGGGGAGGGCTCTATTCAAAACATGGTGGTTATTAAGGCAATTATGAGATGTTTTGAGTTAATTTCTGGTCTATAGGTTAATTTCATAAAAAGCAAGTTCGGGGCCATTGGGTTGGAAGACCAAGTGATGGAAAGATATGCACAACTGCTGAATTGTAAACTATTGAAATTACATTTTATTTATCTTGGACTGCCAATTGGTGCAAACCCAAGAAGGAAGGAAATTTGGAACCTTGTAGTGGAAAAAATAAAAAGGAGACTGTCTAATTGGAAAGGCAAAGTGTTATCCATGGCTGGTAGAGTGCAATTGATTAATTCAGTACTCACTTCTCTACCTTTATACTATCTATCTTTTTATAAGATACCAAAAGGTGTGAGTTCCGAGATTTCAAGATTGCAAAGACAATTCTTATGGGGGTCTAACCAGGGGACTAAAAAGATGGCATGGATCAAGTGGGAGAAAGTCATAGTTTCTAAAGAAAAAGGGGGTTGGGTATAAAAGACATTAACCTGTTTAATAAGGCACTCCTTGCCAAATGGAGATGGTGTTTATTTCACAATCCGGAATCTTTATGGGTGAAATTGCTTTGTTCCAAATACGGGGGATTCCAAAATTTATGTGCACAGAATGCATTACAAAATGACTCAATTTGGTGGAAGGACTTGATAAATATATGTGGTGGGCTGGAATTAGAGGGGTGGTTCGATAGTCAGTTGGAGTGGAAAGTCAACAGAGGTAGTACGGTAAGATTCTGGTTGGATAATTGGGTCGATCAAGTTACCTTAGTAGTAAAATTCCCATCACTTTTTGCAAGCCCCAAGCAGAAACACGACGTGATTAGTGAAATGGGGGGGGGGGTGGGTGGAGGGTGAAGGGAACTGGAGGTTCAGGTGGAGTGATCAAACAGTTGTAAGTCATATAGAGATGGAACAGGAACTTGGTCAGGTGTTACGAGGATGGCAACCTACAATTAACCAAACAGATTGGTGGTTTTGGAGGTCCAAAGTAGATGGAGTGTTTTTGGTGAAAGAGGCATACAAGGTGATTGAATCAGAGTCAAGGCCCGAGGAGGAAGGAACGCTATTCAAACAAATATGGTCCATAAAAGCTCCACCGAAGGCACTTATTTTCTTGTGGAGGATAGTCAATAGAGGTATTCCTTCTGTAGATATCCTAAAAAGAAGGAATTTAATCCTAGATGAACAACAATCCATTCGTGTGCTATGTAACAAGGTAGAGGAAATTGTTTCATATTTATTTTGCACTTGCCAAGAAGTTGATAACATTTGGAAAAGTTTATTGAATTGGATAAATTGTCCATCTTCGCTTCCTCAAGAAGTGGCACATCACTTTAACTTTATCCCAACACCCTTATCATCTAATCTTCAAATACAAGCTTGGAGAACTTTATGGTTAGCAACGACTCGAATGGTGTGGAAGAATAGGAATAAGGGTAGATTTAAAGGTGAGATTTTTAATTTAGAAAACACAATTAGAGAGATCACGTGTACTTCATGGAAGTGGATGAGGTTACTTAACAAGCAGTTCACAATTCCTTTTGCTCAATGGCTTTGTAACCCAGGTCAATGCTTGCTGTCTCTGGTTGTCTGATCGAATGAGGTTTCAAAGGTAAAAGAAGGTCAATAATACCTATGCTCACAGCAATTAGAAATGGGGAATAACAGTAATGTAACGAGCTACAAGTTTGGGTAGTTTACGTCAAATAGTCTGTAGCCAAAGTTAAGAATCCGAGCGTAGCTTATTTTGGGGTGTAATTATATGGTTTCTATATTTGGTTATGCAGTAATTTGGTTCAAATGAACTAAATTATATATAACCCGTAATTTGTAATATTGGGTTATGGCACCCCTAGTGCCACCTCAATTTATTTTGTTGTTTCAAAAAAAATAAGAGAGAAATTCTGACCTGGTAGTAGCCTAGACCATGAGATGGAGAATCTATAAGCATCAAACCCTATGTCATTCATTATCCCCACATCTTCCTAAATAAACAAAAACATTTTCAGTTCTAACATTGATCGAATGGTGTTCCTTAAAAACAAATTATGGTGTTGAATTGAACTTGAAATGAGAAGGAAAATTTTCTTATTTTGCTTAGTTGAATTGAAGGAAAGGCTGCTATAAATGCATTATTTATTTATTTAAAAGATCCACTTCATTGCAAATATATACATATATCCTCTGAAAATGTACTTCTTTAGAATGTATATATATAGTTGCAATTTGTTTACAAGCAAAACATCAAATAAAATTGAATTGAAAGTTTGCAAATCAAGTTTTAGAAAACTGAAATTATGTGAATAAAATTTATGTTTTTATACCTTGAAACGATGGTATGAATCCACAGCGATTTCCCCGTTGCTTTGGTCCCTTATTTTATCTGCTCACAGGAAAGTTAAAATAGAAAACAAGCAAAACAATTACATGATTTTCACCAAGTGATCCAAAATATTCAAATTTTGTGAAGTTAAGGATATCTTAAAATATCTTCTATCTGGCTGAGCAATTATCTGCATGTGAATAATAAAGGGATTATTTTTTATTTTTTTATAAATGGGATAAGGGTGGATATGTTAGTATTTATATCCGAGAATATTTACTAAATAATATTATTTAAATATTTATATTTATATTATATATATATTTTTATATTATTTTTAATATTTTAAAAATTATCATTAATTGTAAGTTTAAAAATTAATATTAATTATTTATTTTTAATATTTTAATATACTTAACATCAAATATAAACTTAAAATTATTTATAATTTTTTTAATTTTAAAAAATTCATAAGCATTCATAAATATTTATAAATATATGTGAATATTTATAATATTTACGGATATTCGCGTAATAGATATGAGTACCTTACTGTTCACCCATAGAATTTCATCGTCATTCCTAAGGAAGATCCAGTGTCTCATAGTTGATTTGAATTGTAGGTGATATAAATGGTTGATTTGAATTAATTGTAGGTGATGTAAATTTTGATGATAAAATCGGTTCATGTTTTATGTTGTCCCAATTCCTTTTATATTCTTTTAAAAAGTATATATATATTTTTTACAATAAATATGTATTAATAATATTTTTTTAAAAATAATACTTTATAACTTATTGATATTATATTGATAATGATATTATTTAATTTAAATATATTTAAATATATATCTTCTAAAAAATTAATTTAAATATATTGTAAAATATATGTAAGTTTGATACTTTTTTAATTTTACATTTTTTATCGATAAAAATTATAATGACAAGAAATGTGTGATTAAATATTTTTTTTATATAAAAATACAGAATAAAATATATTTTTAAAATAAATTATCGTATACACCTTGATTTAATTTTTGAATATGTTAAATGAAAAATTTCTATAAAAAAATTAAAGTGTATAAAAAACTCAACTTATTCTATTTTATTGTTAAATTTTTTAATCAAAGTTACACATAAAGTTTATTTAATTAAGTCTTTTTCATTATTTACACACCGTACCTAGTCATTTCCTCGATGCACTCATTCCATTCGCAATTCCCTCAGATCTCGATCCCTTCTATTCTGTTCCTCTCTCCCCATCAAATTCAGATTGTTAATAAATGATCTTTTATCTCTTCTTACCTTAACAACTTTCATTCTAATGCAATTGCTATATATATAAATATAATCCATCACATTTTGGCCTTATATTTCCATATCCCTTTTCCCTACTTTCATTGAAGGTCTAAGAAATTTCACTCAACTTTTTCTTACAAAATCGATCAAAATAAACAATAAATGGAGCAGTAGATCCATGCTAGCTAGTTGGGGGTATAAGGATCTAATGATCCTTCAAGTTCGTAATATCAAAGCCTTAATTAGGTAACTTTAAAATAATTATTTTACCACTTGACTACCAAATTCAATAGAACAAATTCTATTATATATTATGCATAAATTTGGAAAGTGGAATCAATATATAATGCCCTTACTTGGATATTTCTGAGTGAAAGTGTCCCAAATACTTGGAGCTCTGCCACCTTCATTTGCTGCACCTTCATACTAAGAAAAGAAAAATTGAATAATTGCATCAACCCCATATAATATAAATAAACACAAAAAGTTAATAGAAAAAGCCTTCTTCTGATCATCTAAATTGGCATGCATGTGTATTTCAACTTCTTTTTTTTACAAGAACACTGTATTTTTTCCCTATTAAGTGTTTGCTTCATCAATCAACAAATTAGTTATGCTTGCAATACTGTGATTGTCATTAGTCTGGAGGAGTTTCATATGACGAGAATTAACCACTAGATTTTTTGCTAAATAAAACCTCTGCATTATATTTGAATTTTACAAAAGCAAATCAAATAATTAATAGCTTTGTTGCACAGTCCACTTGATACAATTTAACCATAATAATACAATTTTTCATGGCATAGAGACTCAAGTGCAAGAAGCTGCAGGTAAGTCAAACCTGATATGCTGAGGATGATGAACCAAATACGAAATCCTTTGGAAAACTGCTTCGTTTAAGAGTGGATGTGTCATAATCCTCAGCAAAACTTTCTTCAATGGAAGCAACAGAATTGGAAACAAAGATAAGTATGGCAGAAATAAGATAGAGAATGAAAGTGATTGAGGATTTAGTTTCCATGGGTGTGGCTTTCGAAAGTCAATAACTCCTAGTACTTTTTTTTTTTTTTATAGCAATTCCATTTCCATGTTTAAAATTAAACTACCCCTCTTGAAATATGAAATCATTTGTGTGTTGTGCTTGGTGCCCAAGATTTTAATTAGAGTATATCACCTTCTCTGTCTATCTTTTGCCCTTTTAAATACTACTATATTTATTGCATTATATGGAAGCGGCATTGCACTAGCCACTTGAATATTCAAACAATGCAGCTTCCCCAATATTTAAAACTATGTAAATTAAATATATATATTTAAGAAAACAAAGTACTATAACAAAAGTAATATAGTTATTTAGATCAAGAGTACATATCATTTGAAACATATACTTTTTTATTAAGGGCAATATTCCATCTTTAATTTGAATATGGAGTTTGATTAAAAATATTATTTTATTTTTATAACATTATATATAAAAGATTGATTTAAGTGGAAAAAAATTATAAATTCTTACTAAAAAACTTATGATTATTCAGCATATTAATGAAGCAAAATGGATTTTCATTGTTTTTTACTACCACGCCTCGTATACTGTTGTATCAAAAATCATATTGAGCACTATCATATGTTTTTTTTTTTAAATAAATAAATTAACATGTGCCATATTTAGAAACAAAAACACAGTGAACCCATCGGTCATCATTTATTTATTTTTTCTTCACATGATGTACCCTCTTTTGCCAATCATAGACAGTATTTTTAGTGAAGATTCAAACTTTAATTTGTTATAATTGAGGCTAACCCATTATGCTAAACTCAACTTCATGGGACCATTAATTTTTTTTATTATTCTGGTTCACGTCGCGTCAATGTATTGTTTCATGTTTCCTAAATCCAACATCGTACGTTATTACCAAAACCTTGTATCCTGTATATTTTACTAATATTACTATATAGGAACGTAATTTGTGGACTAAAATTTTCTCATTGTTACTTGCAGCAGACTTAAATAATAATAGTGCGATGGGAAACCTATTGCGCATTTAATATAAGAAGAAATAACAATTATAAAAACTCAGTTCAAAGTTGAAGATTTCGATTTCCTAAAATTTTTAATTATATAAAGCTCACTCGTTCCATGTGCGCGGTTGAACATGCTTAATCGTTAAGGGAGCCGTATTCTTAGGTCTAAATGGTATTATAAAAAATTGAAAAATTAAGAATAAACGAAACCGCTACTATATTATTTTACAAATTACACTTAATTTGGAATCTATTTGAATATATTTCTTGTTCTAACACTTTTAATTGAAAAATAAGAAGAAAAAATAAATTAAGTTTCTTTGTTAAGTTAAATTAACTCAGGTTAACTAATTTATAGAAATTACTTTTTCATTAAGGATCAAAGCCTTTCATCTATGTTTTTCCTTTGTTTTTGTGATATCATTGTCATCCTTCACCATTGAAGCTTGAGCTCTCCAGTCATCAACGTCTTAGTTTTATGTGTTGACTTCTTGTTGCACTACAAAAAAATGTTTTTTTTTTCTGGCAGTTTCATAAAACTACCACAAAATATTATATTTTTGGCAGTTATTTTAACTGCCACAAAATAATGACATTTTCAGCGGTTTAAAACCGCCACAATCTTTAGATTTACCTTTTCATGTCATACGTGGCAAACCACTTAGGCACAGTTTAGTGAAAATGGAGGCGGTTTTAATAAAAAAAGGTGAAAAATTAAATAAAATTACTTAAGTTATTCCTCCCTCACTCTCACTCACAAACCATCACTCACTCCTAGCCCCTCTTCGAGTTTATGCTTATCTCACATTTTTAAACATTACGTGTAAATGGAGGCGGTTTAGTGTCTCACTTCATTCCCTCACTCACTTCGAGCCCCTCTTCAAATTAGTCCAAGTATTATATTTGGATATTTATTAAAATCCCCTTTTGGAGGAGAAGGATGGATTGTTAGTGTAGACGATTTGGAAGATATAATTGGAGGGCATGTATGGTTGGGTTCCATTTGTATATTTGGTGGAATCTGACAAATCTTAACCAAACCCTTTGCATGGGCTCGGCGTACACTTATATGGTCTGGAGAAGCTTACTTATCTTATAGTTTAGGTACTTTATCTGTTTTTGGTCCCTATAAGATGGGTGATTTTGATTATGGTCTTTGTAAATTTTTTTCTTTATTTTTCATCCTTGTAAGATTTATAAAGATTGTTTCGTACTTGTAAAATGAGTAAAATATTTTTCTTTGATTTTCATCCCTCTAAAATATAAATTCACTAGTTTGATTATTTAAAGGTAGATAAAAATATTTATTTTAAAAAACTAAAATGTTTTTTAGAAGTATTAAATATCAATATGATAATAGTACATAATTGTTGTAGGTGACACCTAAGATAATTATTTATCTTTTTTTAAAAAATAAAAAGTAGTTAAAAATAATTACATAAAAAATAAGAATTAAAAATAAAAATTCCAATTTTAGAAAATGAAAAACAATTTTTTTTACAGAAATTAAAATCAAAACTTATTAATTTTATAAGGATTAAAGACATATTTAAGTCATTTTAAAAAGATAAAATTAAAGAAAAATATTTTTTAAATAATAAAAATAAAATTTATTCATTTTATAATATTAAAAATAATATTTATAAATTTAAAAAAAAAACATTCATCGGATTCTCGAAGAGTTCAAACAAGGGACATTAGGAAGTGTGCTATGGTCTTAAATTTTTCGATGGAAACAAAAATCCGTCAGAAATTTCTGACAGAATCTTTCGTCAGAAATTTTTCGTAAAAAATTTCCTACGAATTTATATTTCTGTCAGAAATTTCCAACAGAAAATTTCTGACGGAAAATTCTGTCGAAAATTTCTGATGAAAATATAAATCCGTCAAAAATTTCTGACAAAATATCCGTCTGAAATTTTCCGTCATAAATTTACGTTTTTCTTGTAGTGCTTGAATGTCTTCTAAGTGTGCTTAAATGAGTCATCATAATTGCCATATTTTGATGATCCATCAATCTCCTCTCATGTGTTGATTCATACCATATTTTCCTTGTGAATCATCTTGGCATTTTAGGCTTTCTTATTTAGGTTCTCACCATTTTTTTTTCTTTAAATTGAGTTGCTGGAAAATTTATGGTTACATGATATACTGCTGGACATTGGCACATTAAAAGTTTTAAAACTCACTCAAATTGTTGTCTCATTAAGCCATCACAAAATATTAAAAAGAATACTCCTAAAATTATTGCTAAACCATTTGTTGGACACAAGTGTAAAACCCAAGCAAAGGAAGGATTATAGTATAAAAATTTAAATAAAAAAACAGAGAAAAGTGGCTGGATTTTGAACATCAAAACTGAGACTTGGACAAGCACAAAAAGAACAAAAGAAACAAAAAAAAAAGGGAACCTTGTTAGACTTGTGGACTTTGGGACAAAATTCTCCTACCTTAGCAATGGAGTTATTCTTGGACCTTTGAACAAACTAGTGTATGGCTGTATGAAACATTAAATCAAACATATTAAGTGCATCATTCAATTTTTTTTAGCCTACTTGATAAATTCTATTCTAGTGCCATTCTAGGATTTACTCTCTTGTGTTCTTGCTTTTTATTAATGTGCCTTAATTAATTTTAGTTTTTGAGTCTTTCTTTCTACTCTTAAGTTTGTCTCAACAAATCCACTTGAGTTTAGCCTTTTTAATTGTGCATTTTTAGTTTTTCTTCCTTGGCCTCTTGTACTCTTGGGTTGTGGTTTCTTCTTGACCTAGGTGAGGAAAGCTTCTAAACACCACACACTTCCTTGGTGGATTGAGTAGAGGGGCTGTCCGAATTGAGTTCAAGGTGCTTTGGAGGATAATACCAAATCAAAAGAGAGCATACACCATTGAAAGGCTAACCTTGGGTGTTCCTTATGAAGGGGTGGAGATTCGAAGACTTGAAGACTCAAAATTTTCTTTTTCAATTGTTTCTTGTTAAATTTTTGGCCTTTGTATTTTTGGCCTTTGTTTTCATTCATTTTGGGTTATAGTTGGCCATTTTAAACCTCTTAGTATTAGGGTAACTTGAGTAGTGCTTGTAGGAGTGGCTTGAATACCACCAAGGTCTTCAAGCTCCCACCCTAGGGAATCCGACTAGCACATGTTTTAAGTTGCTTTTCTTTGCATGATTTATAGCTTTGGTAGTATAATTGCTTAGGTTTTCTTTATCTTATTTGTTCGTTTTAGAAGGCTACAAGTTTGCCTACTAGGGGTCGTGTACACACACACACACCTAATTCTTGTGCAAAAAATTGTTTTGTAAGAAAAGTGTCAAAGGGCTTAGTGACTTCACTATAAGAAAAATGTAAATTTTTGACAGAAAATTTTTGACAGATATGGATCCGTCAGAAATTTTCGACAGATATTTCTGTCGGAAATTTTTGAAGGATTTATATTTTTGTCAGAAATTTCCGACAGAATTTTTCGCCAAAAATTTTCCGTCAGAAATTTCCGACATAAATATAAATCTGTCAAAAAATTTTGAGAAATTTTTTGACAGAAAATTCTATCAGAAATTTCCGACGGATTTATATTTCCGTCAGAAATTTACGACGGAAATATAAATCTGTCAGAAATTTCTTATTTTTAATTATTATTTTTAATTCTTATTTTTAATTTCTTATTTTAATTTCTTATTTTTAATTTATTATTTTTAATTTCTTATATATATTTGTGGTATTAAAAGTTTTATATATCTTTTAAAGTATAATTATTTATTACAAGTTTTTTATATCTACGATTAGTATTAAAGATGAAAATAAATTAGGTCACACTATATTTTATTATAATTTAGTTGGTTTGAACCTAACTTTCTTTAAAAATATATATCTTAAGTATGACTTATTTATCTATCATAGACATTTTTTAAATATTTGGGTAAAACTACAATCATAAAGACTTATTTTATAATAATTTAACACTATTAAAAATATAAAAATTAATATGTTAAATGTTATTATTATTATTATTATTATTATTCGTAATATAAAATTATTATATATTATTATTATAGTACAAATATGAGATTGTATATTTGAGGATGACTTAAATGAATTAATTTGTACAAGTTATACTGACAACATACATATACATTTCGGTGGCTTACTTATCAGAACTTCACAGTTAAGCGTGCTTAACCTGGAGTAGTACAAGGATCGGTGACCTTCGAGAAGTCTCCCAAAAATTGCACAAGTAAGGATAAAACACGCTAAACAGTGAAATATTGTGAAATAGAACTCTTGAGAGGCCAAATATGAGGGTTATTACATTAATAAATTTATTAAAATTTAAAAAAATTATAATTTTCGACGAAAAATTCCATCGAAAAATTATCAGAAATTTTTGACAGATTTTTCTGTCAAAAATTTATGACAGAATTTTCTGATGGATATTTCCGTCAGAAATTTCTGACAGAATTTTCTACGAAAGAATCCGTCAGAAATTTTTGTCGGAAAAAATTATTTTCGACGGATTTTTTTTCCAACGCCACTTTTTCCGACGGATTAATCCGTCGGAAATCCGTCGGAAAAAGAAAAATCCGTCGAAAATTTACCTGTTTCCGTTGGAAATCAGCATTTTTCTTGTAGTGTTTCTACTTGAAGAGGCTTGGTTTTTAATTGATTCTTAGTAGTCCACCTCCCTTGATAGTTCACTTTGTACACTTAAGCCTTTTTACACCAATTTTATATATCTTTTAAAGGTATAAATATATATTATAATTATTTATTACAAGTTTTTTATATCTACGATTAGTATTAAAGATGAAAATAAATTAGGTCACACTATATTTTATTATAATTTAGTTGGTTTGAACTTAACTTTCTTTAAAAATATATATCTTAAGTATGACTTATTTATCTACCATAGACATTTTTTAAATGTTTGGGTAAAATTACAATCATAAAGACTTATTTTATAATAATTTAACACTATTAAAAATATAAAAATTAATATGTTAAATATTATTATTATTATTATTATTATTATTCATAATATAAAATTATTATATATTATTATTATAGTACAAATATGAGATTGTATATTTGAGGATGACTTAAATGAATTAATTTGTACAAGTTATACTGACAACATACATATACATTTCGATAGCTTACTCATCAGAACTTCACAGTTAAGCGTGCTTAACCTGGAGTAGTATAAGGATCGGTGACCTTCGGGAAGTCTCCCAGAAATTGCACAAGTAAGGATAAAACACGCTAAATAGTGAAATATTGTGAAATCGAACTCTTGAGAGGCCAAATATGAGGGTTATTACATTAATAAATTTATTAAAATTAAAAAAAATTATAATTTTCGACGAAAAATTCCATCGAAAAATTATCAAAAAATTTTGACGGATTTTTCTGTCAAAAATTTATGACAGAATTTTCTAACAAATATTTCCGTCAGAAATTTCCGACGGAATTTTTGACGAAAGAATCCGTCGGAAATTTTTGTCGAAAAAAATTATTTTCGACGAATTTTTTTCTGACGCCACTTTTTCCAACGGATTTCAATCCGTCGAAAATCCGTCGAAAAAAGAAAAATCCGTCAGAAATTTACCTGTTTCTGTTGGAAATCAGCATTTTTCTTGTAGTGTTTCTACTTGAAGACGCTTGGTTTTTAATTGATTCTTAGTAGTCCACCTCCCTTGATAGTTCACTTTGTACACTTAAGCCTTTTTACACCAATCTTACACCTTAAAAACTTTTTGTGAAAACTTTTTTATCACTCACTCTTTGTGAAAACCTTTTTGTGCCAACCTTTTGAAACATATTTGTGAAAACCTTTTCTTGATCAAAGATGAGTGATCACTCTAGTGTACATGGTCATAATTCATATAGTAGTAAACCTAGTGTTAGAGATGAGCTTAGGGAATTAAAAGAGTATTTGAGAAAAAAAAAAAGGAGGAAAATATAAAAAGAGAGGAAGAAATTAGAAAAAGAGAAAAAGAAAATGCTAGAAATAATGAAGAAATAAGACAATTACTTGCAAAATTAGTTGAGGGGAGAGAAACTAGTGGATCCAAACCTAGGGTTATTCCAACTAGGTCTCAAATAGGCAAAGGGGTTAGAATCCCTAAGAGTGTGCATGAGGAAGAAAATACAAAAAGAGAAGAATAACTTAGAAGAAAGGAAAAAGAAAAGAAAATACAAATAAAGAAAGAAAACAAGAAGAAAAGTGTAGAGCGAGTTGAAGAGTGGTTAGAAAAAGAAAAGCAAACAATATTCTTAGAGAAGAGTAAAGAGGATAATATTTCTTCCAAAAGGCTTATGCTTAAAGAAAGTCACTTTACCATTGAAAATAATTTGAAAAGGACTATCTTTATTCATCAAGACCTTAACAATTTCTCTCATGTTACCACTAGTCATGAAGTGGAGATTCAAAAACAAATATTTTCTAAAGAAAAAGAATCTCAACTTCAAAAATTAGCGAAGAAGAATTAGACTTCACGTAGTCTGACTTCTTGTGCTACTTCCTTCGTGGTGCCCAAGGAAGATAAACCTTCTTTCTTTAAGACTCTTTCTACTTTAGTTCTCTTCATAAAGCACCCAACTTTTGGTTTGTATGGTTTGTTGGATACATCTCATGACGTTGTATCTTCTATTTTTGATCTTGAAGGAAGTTCAAACTTATTTGAACTTAACTTGGTTACTTCCCTAAAAGACAAACTTAGATTATATGAGTTTTCTAGACTCCTCTTAACATTTTTTTCTCATATGTATCTAACAAATAATGCAATACAAAGTTGTTTAGGTAATTTTTTAGTTAAGGTTTCTTTATTTTCCAATACCTACATAGGTCACTACATTGGGTACCTCGAACAAGATATTTTAGTCTTAGGACTAATACATTAGTGTGCTATAGTTTTAGTCTTTTTACCTTTTTAGGTTTTAGTTATATACCTAGACTTCACCATGGGGAGGATCCTATCCTTAGCATCAGAGAGTCTAGTCCTTTTAGTTTAGACAATCTTTTTAGCATTTTTAGTAAAACTCCTCTTAGGATACACTTTCCATTTCTATCATATACTATTGCCTTTAATGCTTGTTTTTATGTTTTTGTTGGTCATGATGCCCACCATGAAGAACCTCTTGATTTGAGGTCAAATCCTTTTCAAGAGGGAGGGAATGATGGAATAACACTAAGGCCAAGAAGGCTAAGAGGTGATATATTGAAGGAGGCAAGAGGAATGAGTTAGTGTTGAAAAACCGTAGGAGGAGTGAGCCTACTTTTGGGCCTTAGCTCCTAAGTTTTTATTAGCATAGCATTTATTTTTATTCCTATTTTTTCCTTGTCTTTATTTTCCCATTTTACCCTTGTATTTTGGATATCTTAGACATAGGATTTATTTTACTCGTATTTCCCATTTTACCCTTGTATTTCGGGGTATCTTAGTAATAGGATTTATTTTTTACTTGTATTTCCCATTTTACCCTTGTATTATGGGGTGCCTTAGATTATAAGATTTTATTTTATAGCTAGGGTATTTTATTCAGGTTAGGAAAAAGGCCTAGACGTACTTTTTGGTAGTCTTGGAATTATTTTTGGACTTGGTAAGGCTTAGGCCCAAGTGGAGGGCACTTAAGTTGCATGGTCTTATCATGCACCTAGTTGTAGCTTAGCCAAACCCAAAGATTTCATCCTTGGCCACCAAGTAGCATCTAAGGTTAATTTAAGTTTCATTTGAAGTGCATTTGGCATTGCATTTTCGGCCAATAAACTCTCAAATGCAACCCTAAATGCTTCCTCCCTTTTATAAATACCCTAGGCTATGCAACTTGTAATCACTTTGGAAATCAAATATTGAGAGAGCCTTTTTGTGCCTTAATATTTTCCTTAGTCTCCTTGGCTATTTTCGGCCACCACCCTCCCATCTCCACCTTGAGAGAAACAACCCTAGAAGTGGCCTTCATCACCATGAAGTGAGCCAACCCTAGAATATCCTTCTCAAGCCTTTCATCAAACACATTCTACCCAACCTCCAAATCTTTCCATTCCATCATCATTCACCCTAAAACCTTGCGCCACCTTGAAGAACTTGATCCTTGGAACAAAAGTGTCCTTACTTGTTCATCATCTCACATCCATGCAAGCAAGGATGCCATCAGTAAAGACAAAGCATTTATAAACTAAATTTCCCAAAAATAAGGATACAGAGCATACATACTGTAATAATGGGAAATGAGTGTTCGCAACCAAGTTAAAATATAATTCACTGTTTAGTGGTATCCAATTTCAGACCAAGGGTAAAGGGGAAAAAAAGAAGCTTAATCTTGATTTTATTCTTAATAGAATAAATTCTAAATTCTTTCCAAAGTCCATACCTAAAATTACAAATAATGTATTTAACCTTTGTGACAGATTTACAACACAATAAAAAAGAAAAAGTATAATCAGGAGGTCCTTTCCTCGGAGAGGATAGGTCAATTCTGAATAGTAGCCTGAAAATTGACAATCTTATTGATTCAAATAAAGGAATTGAAACCAAATATGAAATGTTGAGGAGTAATTTCACGTGATAGATGGCTGGCTTATGATAAGACAAAAATAGAGTTCTTAATTCGATTCTCTCACTCAAATAAAATGTCTCTAAACAAGGAGAAAGGTAAGCGTAAAATAGACAAAAACAGGACAATTTGTAAAATTCTCTACCTAAAGAATCAATCACGGATATTAGAAATTTTTATGATATCAACTTTGGCCATGGGAGACTTTTGAAAAGTATTTCACCGATGTGTTTACTATCTCACCGTCTAGTAATTTTAAGCTCAAAACTTTGTAAAAGAATTTTATTCATTTACCCTAGCCATACCCAGGTAGAAGACCAACAACCATTCAAATTTTATCTTAACACTACAAATCACTTTCAAAAGCCAAAAACGATTCTCCTCTATCAAACCTCTCTTGCTTTTTTTACCAACCCTTTTTGATACATAATATTTAAACCTTAACATCCACAGTAATTACAAGATTCCATACCTGATTGACTCTTCAATTCTTCCACAACTTTTAATTTCTCTTTTGTTTTTTGCAGTGCCTCTATGGTTTGTTTGGCCTCGTTATCAACAGTAAGTGTATTCCCCATCCGTAGAACTTTTTTATTAGCAGCAGAAATATCACCATGACCTAACTATAGAAGAAAAAAAAAATTATAGACAATCAAGCAGTAAAATGAAAAGCAAAATTTGGACAGCTTGGGTAAATGATTAGTGCTATGCTAATATAGACACGAGAAATAAAGAGGACATAATATTAAAAACATGAGATTTTTATGATGTATTAGTATACTACTGTTCTTTAAGAGAGCACCAAGCCACCAACCTTTGACTATAATAATGAAATCTCTAATCGGAGCCAGTCACTTTCCCTCTCCAATAATGACTTCACTCTTCTTGTTTCATTGTGCAACTTTTCATTAAGTAACTTTATTTCCTCAAATTTGACGATTATTAACCACTCTTTGGTCATGCAAGGTGCTTTCTAATTCTTTGATGCAGTCACCTTTCTTCATAAGAGAAGATAAATCTTCCTGCATGCATTAATCAAGCAACAAGCAAAAAATATTTAGAGATCACATGATAAGTTAAATGATAACAAAATTGAAGGGAATGCAACCTGAACAGAATTTGCATTTTTTGAAGCATCCAGAGCTTCATCATTCTTCAAATTGGAAACGTTTCTTAATTTATTCCTTTCCTCCGTGATAACAGCAAGCTGCAAGACAATTAATATGTAGTCTAAATTCTAAAGCACATAACCAAAAATATGGAAACAAATGCAGTAATCTTATATTTTTAGATTTCACTAAGAGTGTGTTTGGATGAAGAATTTTAATGGAGTAACTCATTTATTTGAAGAATTTCAAATTCTTTGAGGTGAAATACTTTGTTTGGATGGAAAATTTACAAAAAATTTGAAATCCAAGCATTTGTGAAATTCCTTGAAATAGTAGAATTTCAAATTCTCCAAAAAAGTAAGAATTTAAAATTTCTCATATTTTTTTTCCTTATTTCACTTATATATTTTATCTTATATCTTCATATTTTTAATTATTGAATATTCAAAAATACTTTAAAAATTATTAAATATTATCTAATAATTTTCAAAATTAATAAATATTTAAAAATTGGTTAATATTTATTTTTATAAAATTTTATTTAAAAATCTCAATATATAAATATATTTTTAAAATTAATTTTATCATGATAGAATCAAATTATCATATGCAAATTAACAATTTAAAATTTTAAAAAATTGAATTGACTTATCCAAACAAAATATTTTAAGAATGATAGAAATTGAAATCAAAGTAATTCAAATACCAAGAATTTTAAATTCCTTGAATTTATAAAATTCTTCATCCAAACACAGCATAAATGATATACCATTACCATACCATATTCATAACATAGTTTTAAAAAATTTATTTGATGAGTGGAAAGTGATGAGAAAAGAGAAGAGAAGAAGAGAAGAGTGAGTGTCTGAAATTTTCGATTTGATTTCTACATGCCAGAGAGACCCTTCTCTCAACTCCACTCACCACCCAACAACGGCCACCACCCCTAGGTTTAAGATAATCGGTAATGATGAAGATGACCCATGGTTCATGTCAACTAACCGGAGCCTGTCTTCAATAATTTAAAGATGAACACTCCACACGTGGACAAGAAGAAATCGTGATGCTCCTATACTCAAGGCGTAGTTTTATTTCTCGTGGAGGCTCTTCGTCTCAACACATATGATTATTTCTTAATGTATCAAAACAAAAGTATCAAAACCCTAACAACCAAATGTTCCCCGAAAAATCCAATTTTCTTTCTAGTGTTATGATTATGATGTATTGCAGGAAAGCCTAGAGAAATTGGGCCAATTGTCATGGCTTTTAATGGGCCGAATTGTGACCGGTTAGTTTTGGAAATGATTTTATAAATAAAATAAATCAATATAATATATGGTGCTTGTTAGATCTGTAAATTTTAATCCTAATTCCTAATTTAAATTGTTTTTCAGTTCAGTCTAGCCTAAAAGTAGGCTGCAAAATATAAAATAAAATTGATGTTTATTTTATTTTCTAAATAAAGTAAAAGATATAATATGATTGAATGTTTATTAATATTTTAAATTTTTATTAATTGATTGACTAAACTAAAATATTATATAAATAATATTAATATTTTAATTATATACTTAAAAAATAGTTTCTAAACTGAGTTAACAATTACAAAAAATATTAATGTTTAGTGTATTTTAATTAGAGTCCAATTTATCTAAAATACATTAACACAATTAGATACTAAAGAAAATCTAAAATGAGTTAATAGTGACTAAAAAATCAATTACTATTTACTAGTGTATTTTAATTAGAGACCAAATATTTTTGTGTCTAAAATAATTTAACAGTGACTAAAATATTAGTTTCTTGTTATATTTTTATTAGAGACTAATACATTGGTTTTTGATATAGAACCATTAGATACTAAACATATGGTATCTAAATTGAGTCAATAGTGACCAAAATAATTAGTCTCTAGTAATATTTAAATTAGAAACTAGAAAATTTAGTCTCTAATTTTAGTGCATCATGAGACTAAAATATTGGTTTCTAAAGTGTTTTAATAGTGACAAAAAATTTTGTCTCATATTATATTTTAATTAGAGACCAAAAAAGTTGTATCTAATTAAATAAATAATATTTTTTAAATTATTAGCTACTAAAAGTTCAGTCTCTAATTACATTAAAAATATTAATGACAATAGAGATTGAATTAGAGACCAACTATAATCAATCTCTAAAATAGTATTTAAATAAGTTACTAAAGTGACTATATAAATTTGGTCTCTTAATAAGTCTCTATTTAATGAATTCTTGTAATTAATTACATATAAGAAAAATAATAGGAGAAACAGATACAATTAGGGAAAACCCCTCATACATGAGCATTCAAAAAATACGACAAACACAGGATTGGGGGCCAATCACACTACCCAACATACATTCCCACACCCAAAGCAAGATTTCTCACTCCCCCTTACCTCGATAAGCAGGAGCTGAAACTAAAGACAGATCTTGTTAGTCCCCTCCTCTATGTTCTCCCTTGGTCTTCAAAGAGTGTAGAAGAAAAGAGAGGTCAGAAGTGAAAAATATGCTTTTGGAAGTGCCAGAACTTTCTATTTATAGGCATTAGAATCAGAACGGCCTGTTCTAGATATGAGTTTCAACTCACAACAGCCACATTTGGAACAGCCCGTTCCCAAATCGGAATGGCCCATTCTGGGTTCGAAGTTTACTTTAGTGAATCATGTGTTGGAACAGCCCGTTCCAACCTAATCTTTCTAGGCCATTTTAGTAGTCTGGAACGGTCCGTTCCAATTTGAGAACGGCCCGTTCTAGGCTACTAAAAATCAAAATATTACAAAATAATTTTCATAAATATTTATTGTTAAAATACTAATAATTATTAAAAACCTTTAAAACATTCTATAAAACCCATTAAAATAACTATAAGAACATAATCTCCACAAATATAAAATAAATAATAATTAACTATTTACCAATAGAAAATTCGGGATGTTACAATTCTCCCCTCCTTTTTGAAATTTTGTCCCTGAAATTTTCCTGCAACAGAAATGGGTAGACTCCTCGCATCTTTGCTTTCTAATTCTCATGTAACACTTTTCTAAATATTTCCCATCAGAAACTAAACTAGTAGAAAATCTCGTGTAACCTTACTACCTCGCTAAAGTACTCCCTATCAATCTCTCGAAAGATTATCTAATATCAACAAGGGTAAGGTGAGCCACCTTGGTGAGTCTATCCACTAACCAAATAAGATCAAATTTCTTAAGCATATCAAGCAAAACTACAACTAAGTCCATAGATATAAAATCTCACTTCCAAACTAGGACATCTAAAGGCTATAAAAATCTTAAAGACTTCTAGTGTTCCACCTTAGACTTCTGGCATACTACACATGAGTACACAAATTCTTCTACTCCTCTCTTCATCTTAGGCCACCATGCTTCCATTGCGCTACTCGGATACATCTTAGTAGCTCCTAAATGAATGTTAAGAATACTTTTATGTCCTCCCTCTAAGATCATCTTCTTAAATTAAAGATTACTAGGCACATAGATCCTATCATTGAACCCCAAAACACCATCAACTTCCACTTGTAAAGGGCTATCTATACCCCTACCAATCATCTCCAATTGGTTCACTAAGAAAGGAGCTAACTCCTAGGTTCTCTAATCTCATCCACTAATTCACTAGTTACTTGAGTCATACTTAGTCTCACACTACTAAGAGTAACCTCATAATTCAAGCTTAAATCCCTAATTTGAAATAAAAGATCCATCTCTCTAATCATATGGAAAGGCAAATATAAAGGTTTTCTACTCAAAACATCGGTCACCACATTGACTTTACCTAGATAACAACTAAGATTAAAATCCTAGTCCTTAAGAAATTCCAACTATCTCCTTTGGTCAAAAGATATTTAAGGCTCTAACGATCACTAAATACCTCAAGATTAGAATCATATAGGTAGTGTCTTCAAATTTTAGTGTAAATATCATAACTACTAACTTAAAGTCATGGGTAAGGTAATTCCTCTCATGAATTTTCAATTTCCTAGAAACATAAGCTACTACCTTTTCTTCTTGCATCAATACTCCATCCAAACCTATCTTAGAAGCATCACTATATATCATAAAAGACTTACTAGAATCTAGTAGTATTAACACTAGTCAATATTTCCTTAAGAGTTTGGAAAACTACTCTCACACTTACTATCCCACATAAAGGCAACTCTCTCTTCCTGGTCAATCTAGTCAAAGGTAATGCTATCTTAGAAATTTCCTCAATAACTCTCCTATAATAATAAGCTAATCTAAGAAAACTCTTAACCTCACTAACTGACTTTGGTATCTCCCACTTAAGTACAACTTCTACCTTAGATAGACCTACGTTATACCTCCACTAAAATTTAAAAGACCTAGAAAAATCACTTCATACGACCAAAAATCATACTTAGATAACTTAGCCTAAAGTTGTCTTGGATAAATCCTCACTCTCAACTCCAATCTGATGATATCATACCTTGAGGTCAACCTTACTAAACACACAAACATCCACTAATTAATCCTCGTATCAACATACACACATAACAAATCATCTTAGAATACCTACTTCAAACATTTGATATATATCATCCCTGAGCATGTACGAATCAATCATTGTTTACACCACATAACATGTACATGAACTAAATTTACCACATAGCATCATACAACCTTAAAAACCTCTCAATCCACATGACATCTCAGAACATCATGACAAAATCAATTTTTATCCTTGCATTGCCTAACAACTCAAAAATATCATGACACCATACATATCCCTTCAACAAAGATCAAAGAAAATGATACCTAGAGAGTTATACTCATCCAAATGATCTGAAACCTATCTCAAAAGAAAGCTAAGAGAATAAGCTACAACTCCTATGCAGACATAAGATTCTAAAAAGATCATCTTCTTAACTAAAAATTTCAAAAACCACCACAGATATATTCAACACTTACAACTAGACCTTTGATCACTAAAGTAGCTATAACTAGAGTTCTAGACCTCCCACTACTAGAAAATTGCAAAATAACGACCGAAATTAGCGACCGAAATTTATCAGTCGCTATTTAGCGACCGATTATGAAAAATCAAAATAGTGACCGATTTAGCGACCAAAATAAGTCTTCGCTAGAAAATCGGTCGCTATTTCGGTCGCTAAATAAGAAATTTTAATTTTTTAGCGACGAAATTAAATTCGGTCTCTATTTTGGTCGCTAAATTATAAATTTTGAACTTTTTAGCGATGGAATTTAATTCGGTCGCTAAATATTAGTTAAAATTAGCGACGAAGTTGAATTCGGTCGCTAAATAATAGTTAAATTTAGCGACAAAATTGAATTCGGTCACTATTTCGGTCGCTAACTTATAAATTTTGATTTTTTTAGTGACAAAATTTAATTTGATCGCTAAATAATAGTTAAAATTAGCGACAGAATTGAATTCGGTCGCTAAATAGTAGTTAAATTTAGCGACGGAATTGAATTCGGTCACTAAATTATAAATTTTTGTTTTTTTAGCGACGGAATTTAATTCGATCGCGGGACGGAATTGAATTTGGTCGCTATTTCGATTGCTAAATTATAAATTTTGATTTTTTTTAGCGACAGAATTTAATTCGGTCGCTAAATAGTAGTTAAATTTAGCGAAGGAATTGAATTCGGTCACTAAATTATAAATGTTTGATTTTTTTAGCGATGGAATTTAATTCGGTCGCTAAATAATAGTTAAAATTAGCGACGAAATTGAATTCGGTTGCTAAATAGTAGTTAAATTTAGCGACGGAATTGAATTCGGCCGCTAAGTATTAGTTAAAATTACTAATTATTACATCGCTCAATAACTTTATATTAGTTAATATTTTAAAAGAGAAGGGTTATAATAACATCGGTGTAACTTTTACTAATTATTACATCGCTCAATAACTTTATATTAAATGTGAATTTTATAAATTCAACCATTAGATTGAAAGTTTTTTACTCTTAGATCATATATACAGAATCTTATATGAATTCAAGATGATTTGATACTTCATTCTTGAAAAACAAAATTGACGTAATATATTCGTTTCAAATAAAATATGAGCACTTTGATTACTTTTAAGTTGTTGTTTAATTTTAACAAAAATTGATATAAACATATAAAGTGATATGAACTTTCAATCTATCAGTTGGATTTACAAAATTCACATTTAATATAAATTTATTGAGCGGTGTAATACTTAGTATAAAAGTTATACCAGTGTTATTATAACTCTTCTCATTTTAAAATATATAAATTATTACTTAAACTTTTAAATTTATAATAAATAATTTAAATTGTATCATAAAATTAATTTTAAATAGAAATAAGTAGATTGTTAATTATAAAAGTAAGTATATATATAAATAAAGATTAATTAAATATAATATAATTACTATTAGTAGTAATATAATTATTATATATATTATTATATATTTATAATGGTCCGGATATACCAAAATGATAAGGATCCAAAAATAATATAAGTATGAGATTGGATAGTTGAGGATGACTTAAATGAATTATATACTAACAACATGCTAAAAACTTAAGTATTGTGAAATAAAATCCTTAAGAGGTCAAATATGAGTGGTTCATAGCGACCAAATTTGCGACGTCTATAAAATTTAATAAAATAAAAAATAAATATTTAGCGACCGATTTCTTTGGTCACTAATTTGGTCCCATACACTTCAGCGACCAAAATCATTTCAACCATTTAGCGACCGAAAATTTCGGTCACTAAATAGCGACCGAAAATTTTTCAGTTGCTAAATAGCTTAGCGACCAGGGTTTTAGCGACTGATTAAATTCGGTTGCTAATTCGGTCGCTAACATAAATAGCGACCAATTTTTGCAATTTAGCGACCGATTTTGGTGGTCGCTAAATTGCATATTTTTTGTAGTGTCCGTTTTACTTGATTCCAGTTCCATTGGAAAACGTCCAAGGCTACAACTTTTGTGAAGACCATAAAATCTAAATCTGTCAATACGATACTCATACTGGCATAACAAAATTACAACAAAAATATCCTTTACACCAGACAGCAATAGTGTATCAATATATCTAAGGCCACAAAAATACCTCAACCCTTCCAAACTCACACCTCAAGTTCATATTCAAGCTTCCCACTACAATCTTAAACAAAAACAACTCACATATTTAGTATACACTACAAGAAAATGACGATTTTGCGACGGTTATATGACCTACATTGCGACGGTTATAACTGCCGCAAAGACAACATTGCGACGGTTTGGGAACCGTCGCAGAGTCGTCCGTCACCAGGCAATTTTGCGACGGTTATCAGAACCGTTGCACAAACCGTCGCAAAATTGGAATTGCGACCGTTTCATCAACTGTCGCACCAAATGCCTCTATATTAACATTGCGACCCTTTCATCAACTGTCGCACCAACTGCCTCTAAATTAATATTACAATCCTTTTTTTAACAGTCAAAAATTATAATTTTTTTTTATTTTAATAAATTTATTAATGTAACAATCCTCATATTTGGCCTTTCAAGGATTTTATTTCACGATATTTCACTGTTTAGCATGTTTTATCCTTACTTGTGCAATTTCTGGGAAACTTCCCAGAAGGTCACCCATCCTTGTACTACTCCAGGTCAAGCACGCTTAACTGTGAAGTTCTGATGAGTAAGCTACCGAAATGTATATGTATGTTGTCAGTATAACTTGTACAGATTAATTCATTTAAGTCATCCTCAAATATACAATCTCATATCTGTATTATAATAATAATATATAATAATTTTATATTACAAATAATAATAATAATAATAATATATTTAGTTATTCTTTATTTATATGTACTTACTTTTATAATTAACATCTACTTATTTCGATTTAAAATTATAATTTAAATTATTTAAATTTTTTAATTTATAATGATAATATAATTTATAAAATTATAAATATTTATTTATTACATACTTATAAATTATTTTAATATTTTAAATAAATTATTAATTAATTTAATATATTTATTTACCTTAAATCAAACATATAAAATTCAAAAAAAAATGTATTTATCCTTGTTTTATTTTCTAATTATCAACTATTAATAAAATACTAACTTAAAATCTTATCTAATTATATATAATATTCTCATATCAAATTTAAAACCAAGTATTAGTTATACAAAAATATTAAGATCATATAGTAAATTATCAATAAGATTTTAGTTAAATAATTTAAAATAATTAATGTTTTAATTATATTGTTAATTAGAAAATAATTTATTCCAAAACTAATTAATTTTTTTATATTAATTATTAGTAAAATTTAATAATTTTTAAATTAACAATTAATTGGATCAATGAAATTCAACACACACGATGAGTTATTGAGCGGAATAACTTTACCAAGAGTTATTTTGTAAGTTATCTTAAATCAAACATATAAAATTCAAAAAATATATTTATCCTTGTTTTATTTTTTAATTATCAACCATTAATAAAATACTAACTTAAAATCTTAACTAATTATATCATAATATTTTCATATCAAATTTAAAACCAGTTCTTACATTTTCGACAAATATAAATTTTTCTAAAATATTTCATCAATAATATAGTTTTTCCTACAAAAATTTTCTCATCAAAAATATAAATTTTCTGACAGATTTAATTTTGTTTTTATAAGAAATCATCTTCGATTAATTTAACATTTTGTATATATGATTTAACAGTAAAAGATTTTCAATTTAACGGTTAAATTTACAAAATTCACATTTAATATAAAGTTATTGAGTTGTGTAACACTTAGTAAAATTTACACTTATGTAATTATAAACCCCCTCATATATATATATATATATATATATATATATATATATATATATATATATATATTAAATGTGACTTTTACTAAGTATTACACCGCTCAATAACTTTATATTAAATGTGAATTTGGTAAATCCAACTGTTAGATTGAAAGTTCATATCTCTCAAAGATTATATATACAAAACTTTATATTAATCCAAGATGGTTTGATACTTCATTTTTATAAAACAAAATTGATGTCATATATTCATTTTAAAATACACTAAAATATAAACAATTTGATTACCTTCCAGTTGTTGTTCAATTTTAACAAAATTTGATATACACTTATAAAGTGATATGAACTTTCAATTTAACGGTTGGATTTACAAAATACATATTTAATATAAAGTTATTGAACAACATAATACTTAATAAAAGTTACATTGGTATAATTATAACCCCCTATATTATATATATATATATAGATATATATAGGGACGGATGTACATTTGGAATAGTGGGCACTTGCCCCACTACTATTTGACATATACATAATTTTTTATCTAAAAAAATAATATATTTTAAAAAATAAAAATTATATTCTAATAAAATAAAAATATAGATTCAGAAAAAATGTTTATTTATTTTATATCTATCAAATTTTTGAAAGAAATTAATTCTCATGTAATAAATTTTTTTTTCTTAATAATGAATTAATTTTTTAAAAAAGTTTAATTATAATATATATATATATGTATATATATATATATGTCTTAATATTCACATATATAATGTAATATATTAAAATAAAAAGTTTTTTGATAAAATAAAATTTTTACTACGCATGTTTATCTTTTGTGTTTTTTCTTTATTGTATACGTTGATTGAAAAAATCAAAATAGTAAAATTATATATATTGATTAAAAAAATCAAACTAAGAAAAATCAGAAGATTTATGTTCCATTTAGAATTTTTATTATAAAATATATTTTAAAATAAATTATCATCTAAAAATATATATTAGATATTAAAAACATATTTATATCATAAATAAATTAAACTGGATTTTTATAAATTTTAACATATTTATTTTTATATTTTTAAAGAAAGTATATATAAAATTGTTAATAAAATATAAGTTCGTTAAGATAATATACATAATACTTAAAAAAAAATTAAATTCTAATAAAAAAAATGCTGAAAATTTTGCGACGGTTTATGACTAACTGCCGCAATGTTAAATTTGCGACGGTTATGATTAACTGTCGCAATGTTAAACTTGCGACGGTTTATCATAAACCGTCGCAATGTTAAACAAATTTTGCGACAGTTTATGATAAACCGTCGCAATGTTAAACAAATTTTGCGACGGTTTACGGTAAATCGTCGCAATGTTGAACAATTTTGCGACGGTTTTGAAAAACCGTCGTATGAAGGGTCGCAATATCAAAGCGACGACGGTTTCTAGATAACCGTCGCAATTTGTCCGTCGCAATTTATCATTTTTCTTGTAGTGATAACAGACTTAGAAAATATAACTCACATGCTACCTAAACCATAAAAGGTTAATATCCAAGCACCAATACTCAAGGAAATCACCGACATTTCAACCTTTCATTAAGAACACTCAACTCCAATTCTCAACATATAACCTCTTAAGATTTAATCGCTACAACTATAGGTTTTAGAAACTCCATCAACCGTAAACTCTTAATAAACTCGACAAATCACTATCTCACCCGCATCCAAGGTCCCAATAGTTTCTAGTTGATTAGCACGATGCTTCGTCCACTACTACTTGCACGTATGCTCGCAACACAAGCGATACCACCCAACCACTACTTCTTACGTAAGCAATAAGTATCAAAACAAACAAGTAATCACGAGAATGAAGAAAAACAATCATAAATAGTGTCATCTAAGCAATATCATGCCTATTAGCCAAATTCTTGATAAAACAATACACATTATTAAATAAACAACAAACATAATCAATCATCACACTAGCATATCAATAAGTTTCACAATCAATTCATTTCATCATTCATCTACCAAACAAGCATAGTAGACTCATAACTCACGGCCGATTGGATCGACCAGGCTCTGATACCACTTAATGTGACACCCTCTATCCCGCATACCATAACACATAATAATAAAATTTGAATAACATAACATTTCATAATTAAAATATCGAACGTGTTCAGATAGAGAGTACCACATCCATAACTTAACAAAATCAGCAGAAATTACAAAGAAATAAAACTAAAGTTTCCAAAATAATTTAATAAAAACATCTTAATCTAATCCTATCTTCGCTCGATGTCACATGTCCTATCAGAGCAAATCCTAATATAGAAGCCTAAGCTTCATCACCAACATATTTAGCATCATGCTGATAATAACCTGTAAGGTAGTCAAGGAAAAACAACACAAGAAAAGGAAGTGAGAAACATCTCACTCTGGCTCACAGTGTAGAAATATACGCCGGATAGCCAAACACAAACAAAACAAGTATAACATAGATAAATTAATAAAGACATCACATCTCACTCATCAAAGACATCAATTTTTCATATAACATTAAAATGCACATGTATGGACACGGATTACATTTTATCATGCATGTGGCGCTAGTAACATATCACATGGCATATTGCCACTAGCAATACACAAAGAGTAGTCTAGGAGTACATGTCGGGTCACACCCTTTGCGCACTCTCACTAAAAGGACATACTACCAGAGTCTCGTCGAGCTAAGTCGCGCAATATACATCCCATGCACACAATGGGCGAGACTGGGACTTACAAATCGAGTTATCCCCAAGGACTAATCTCCAAAGCTTTTACACTAGGCGGCCTTCTCTGGCGGTGTATTCCATATCGTACCCTTAAAAACATTTATGCATATGATGCATGTCAATCAAACCCCATGCTTTTCTCATATCACATTTTTATGTCTCATTCCCATATCACATTATCATGTCTCATTCTCATATCACATTATCATGTCTCATCATCATGTCTCATCATCATATCTCCTCATCATATCATCACATCATCATATCACATCATCATATCCACATAGTTTCCACAGAGAACTTTAATTTATATCAAAACTCGTCTATTTGCAAATGAAATACATATTCATACATCTCATACAACAAGGAATACAACGGAACAATCAGAAGGTAAAATAGAAACTATTAGAAATATGCCTATTTCTCATAGGGTTCCCACAGAGCACTCTAATTCATATCAAAACTTGTTTATTTTCAAAATTAGACACATATTTACACTCAGCAAACATCAAGGAATACAACAGAAAACTCAGAAGGTAAAATAAAAAATATTAAAAATTTGCCTGTTTTTCATAAGGTTCCCACAAGAACCTATAGAACACTCTAATTCATACAATAAACATTTAAATTAGTACAATTAACTCATACAATTACTTCTTCAAACCATCTCCTCTTATAATCACCGATGCATTCCCTTAAGTTTTCCCATAGGAACCCATAGATCTCTGATCATGCAATTAATTACATATAAGAAAAATAATAGGAAAAATAGATACAATTAGGGAAAACCCCTTATACATGACCATTCAACAAATACGACAAACACAGGATTGGGGGCCAATCCCACTACCCAACATACATTCCCACACCTAGAGCAAGATTTCTCACTCCCTCGATAAGCAAGAGCTGAAACTAAAGACAGATCTTGTTAGTCCCCTCCTCTAGGTTCTCCCTTGGTCTTCATAGAGTGTAGAAGAAAAAAGAGGTCATAAGTGAAAAATGTGCTTTTGGAAGAGCTGGAACGTTCTATTTATAGGCATCAAGAGTGGCCAGAACGACCCGTTTCAAATCCAGAACGGCCCGTTCTAGACTCATACTTCATGTCCAAAATTTACATTTGGAACGGCCCGTTTTAGAATCAGAACGGCCCGTTCTGGATATGAGTTTCAACTCACAACAGCCACATTTGGAACAGCCCGTTCCCAAATCGGAACGGGCCGTTCTGGGTTCGAAGTTTACTCAGTGAATCATGTGTTGGAACGGCCCGTTCCAACCTAATCTTTCTAGGCCATTTTAGTAGTCTAGAACGGCCCGTCCCAATTTGAGAACGGTCCGTTCTCGGCTACTAAAAATTAAAATATTACAAAATAATTTTCATAAATATTTATTGTTAAAATACTAATATTTATTAAAAACCTTTAAAAAAATTTATAAAACCCATTAAAATAACTATAAGAACATAATCTCCACAAATATAAAATAAATAATAATTAACTATTTACCGATAGAAAATTTGGGATGTTACACTAGCTCTAAAAGCAAATACATCAATGGATATACAACATGTTTTCTTGTCTCCACAAGCTTCATAAAAAGATACCAATCCCTTCTAATTTTGAAAAAGCACTGTCAAAACATACATATATGAAATAATTTTCAAGTTGGTTATCTAATGTAATGTTCATAACATACAATGTTTCTTCTAAACATAAAAATATAATGAGTAAATAAAAATTACAATATTGAATTTCTCATTGAAAAAAAATTCAAATAAAGTAATATAAAAATAATAACTTTAAATACACTAACATCAAAGATCACTTTAAATGTATAGTTTAGTTATTCAAACAAGAAGGAGTAGAGATAGAAGAAGAAGTTTGTTTGTTTTTTTTTTCTTTTTTAATTTCACTCTTCTACACTTTAAAATATGTTAGAGATAGAGGGGAATCTCAAAATATGAAAAGAATTGGAAAAGGTAAAAATAAAATAGAAAAAAGATATAAAATATCCGCAAAAAAAAAGGTTAATAATAACTTATGGTTTTTTTTTACTTAAAATACATACGTTATTAATTTATAATTTTTTTTATCTTGATTTACAATTTAAATGCATAACAACTTTTTTTTTCCTTCTAAAACATGTAATTTGTTGTTAATTTTTATAACATATTAAAATATTTTTTTAAATCTTCCTTCTCACACAAAGACAATTGTAGCAAGACTCAAATTCAGTTTTAATTTTGTAACTTTTTAATTTTTAAATTATTTTTCCTATTTTTAGATTTTAAATAAAGATAATATAATATTATATATATTATTATAAAAAAAAAACCTAAAAGTTAGTGGGGGCAACTGCCCCCACAAACCAATACGTGCATCCGTCGTTGACCACAATAATGGTGAGCTTGGACAGAGGCACGAGAGAGTGAAATAATAGAGACGTCATGAAAGAGAATACAATAGGGGAACGTGCGCGAGAAAAAATGATTAGTGATAGGAATTTTAAGATCCATTATCAAAGAATCATACAAAATCAGTTCTTATATAACGAATCTTAAAAATAGGAACAGAACATACCTTTTTTAAATCGGGTATTTAAGAACCAATTTTGTATACCATATACAAAATTAGTTATAAAATAATTGATCTTAAAAGTAGTAACAAAGACACCTTTTAAAATCGGTTAAATGATAACTGATTTTAAAATATCTTTTTAAAATTAATTAAAATTTAACTGATTTTAAAAGTTATGACATTAATTACAAAAATGTTACCACGTCACTTTTAAAATTGATTTCCTCTTAACCAATCTTAAAACTCCAATTTTAAAAGTTATTTTTTGCACCAGTGCCTGTTTCCTCACCTCACTATAATACCTAGAAATCCAAATAGGATAAAAAAAGTATTGTGAGAACTAAAGATCAAACAAATGTTAAAAAATAAAATAAATAAAATAAAATAAAACTGTATAGCTTGTGCACCCAACCACTACCTTGTTTGTAATACTTAAATTAATAAATCTTATGATCATTATACAATTATCCATCATATAAAAAAAAATATTAACTAATTGAGCTTGCATATGTAATATTTTTATAGATAAATATAACATTAGGAGATTGAATTTTTCTTAATGTATTGTTTTACTTTTTATTTTAAAATACAAAATTAGTGAATATTTATTTATTTATTCATTTGAAAATATTTATATTCTTTTTTTTTCAAAATTTCAACCCTCAAACAACATACACCAATGATCTTCACACCAAATTTCTTTCTGATTATTCCACACAATTTATGATGTTTCATACTCCTTTATATACATAGTAGCTATTTGCTTTTAAATTTTTAAACATATCAAACCAACCTCTAAAGATAAAAAGTGTTACACATTAAAATCAGTAAAATCAACCTAATGCTTAGAGATTAAAGTAGTATATATAAGATTTAAGGTTTAAAGTTTGCTCTCCTCACTATATAATTCCTACTTATTAAAAAAGAAAGTGTCACATATATATTAACTTTTTTTTTTGAAGCAACATATATATTAACTTAGTTTATAGCATATAATAGAATTCAAAACAGAAAAGAGAGAAATTTCATAGAAGTAAGATGTTATTGTTATCCGTCGAATGAAAAATAAAATTGAATATCAATATAAATACAAGGATTGAGCTTGTATTTAAAACACTAGAGCCACTTCATGATAGTTATTGGAAACTAATCTAAAAAAAATCTTACCAATTACCAACTATTACTTACAACACTGACAATGAAACAGCTAATTAGAATCAAGTGGTGCTGGTTGGAATTAGATTGCATAATAGCATGATCGAGCTTGTTTTGCTGATCAGTTTGTAATTTCAATGTCACAGCACATACTCCTATGCAATTAGATTTCTATATTCCGCAAATGTTTTACCTCTTTATGTTTGCAAATTGTGGCCAGAACCAAAGACGAGGAGAAAAAAATTGTTCCAAAATCCCCCAACTTAGGGGATTGGCTCTACCAAAAGGCAAGCAAGGTTTCCAAAGATTCGGATAACGATAGTAAAAGAACCCGGCCAGCAGTAAAGTTTTGATTTTCGAAAGTTCAAAGTGACCACACATGAAGAAGATTGTTTCACCTTTCGGTGGCTTTGCTTCATACGTAAATCTACCAAACATACATACTAACATGTTGTTGGTCCGACTTGTCCGAGTGATACTAGATTCAGATTTCTTATGTAAGGTCTTGTGTGTTTGAATTTTGATGTATAGTAAAATCGGTTCAACATATTATTAGACTTAAAATAGATCTTAAAGTGAGTTTTTCTTTTTAAATTAATAACAATGTATTTTGATAAAAAAAATATAATTATTTTAGAGATAGGTCTTAAAAAAATAATTATACTTGTATATCTTTTAAAAATGAATCTTTTAGAGTGAATTTTTAAAAATACAAAAAGTGATTATTAAATTATGAAATATTGAAATATTATATATATATATATATATATATATATATATTACAAAAATTAAAGGAGATTTATGGTAAGGGTTTTGTCAATCAAGGGCTTGGGCCAATCCTTTGTATGAAAAAAAAATATATGGTTGAAATGAGAGATTTAATTAAAAATGGTTAATCAAATTTTTTAATAGAGATTATCAGTAGTAAATATTTCATACCGATAACATGGTTAAAAAACTATTAAATACATCCAGTTTTCACAAATGTTATATGAAATGATCTTACCTACTTGAAATATTTTTAAAAAATTCTTTTGCAAAAAATATTAATTTTAGAAATAGGTCTTGAAAAAAATAATTATATTTGTATATCTTTTAGAAATGAATCTTTTAGAGTAAATTTTTAAAAATATAAAAATGATCATTAAATTATGAAATATATATATATATATATATATATATATATATATATATTAAAAAAAATAAAAGGAGGCCTATGGTGAGGGTTTTGTCAGCCAAGAGCTTGGGTCAGTCCTTTGTATGAAAAAGAATGATTGAAAGGAGATCCAATTAAAAGTAGTTATAGTTAAATTTTCCAACAAAAGCTAGTCATTAGTGAATAGTTCGTACTAATAATATAGTTAAAAAAAATTATTAAATACATATAGATTTCACAAACGTTGTATGAAATGATCTTCCCTACTTGAAATATTGTAAAAATTCTTTCTTTTTGTAAAAAATATTAATTTTAATTAAAATTAAATAAATTTCCAACTTATAACTACGCATGGCAATGGGGCGGGGCGGGGCAGGTTTTATGTTCCCCGCCCCCGCCCCCACAAATTTAAACCGTCGTTGCCCCCGCCCTCGATACTCGTTAGGGGTAAAATTTGGATACCCATCCCTGTCTCCAGCGGGGTTTGGGTTTCCCTGCCCCGTCCTCACCCCCGCTCTTATTTTTTTCCTTTTTTTTTATAAATAAATATGAACAAATTTAAAAAAATATATAAAAAAAATTAAAATAATATAAATTTTTACATATAAATATTTCTAATTTTGGTTTATATATATATATATATATATATATATATATATATATATATATATATAATTTTTTAATTATATTATTAAGCGGGGCAGAGACGGGGGCGGGGATGGGGGCGGGGGCGAGGCAGGTATTAACATCCCCGTCTTCGCCCCTGCCCCTGATTTTATCAATCGAGGAAAATTCAAACTCAAACCCGAATCCGATAAACACGAATTTTCCCTGTCCAAATCGGGGCGAGTACTCACGGAGACGGGTTAGGTTGCCATGCTTACTTATAACAATAGGCATCAAAGTTTATAAATTTATACATTCAATAATTTTTTGTATAATTTAAATTTATCTAATTTATCTATTAAACTGTGTAATATATTTATAATTTTGTATATCAAATTTCACATGATTTAGGTTATTTTAAATATATTATCTGGATATTTGTATATTTTGAATAACATATTATATATTAAAATAAGTAAATAATTTTAGACTTGAATAAATTTTTATATATTTGATATAGTTTGGAAAAACATAAAATATAATGATTGAATGGGTTAAATTTATATTTTAAAACGTTATTAAAATATATAATTTGACTAACTTTGATTTGATATGATAGCAACAAATCGTAATCCATATATGTGTGGGAGAGACATAGATTCAGATTGAGTAACTCCTTTACAACTAATTACCATTATCAATTGTGACGATGAGAATGGTGAAATTGATGGTAGCGATGATGAGTGTTCAAAGAATAATAGTGATAGCAATGTTAAAGACTATTGGATGTGGTAACTATACGTAAGAATTTTATTTGTAATATTTTAATGAGTTATTTATTTCAATTAAGGATTGAGATTAAGCATTTACATATTCTTACTTAAAAATAACAAGATTATAGTCTATACTTCACGTATATATGTAGATTAATTAATCTACTTATTTCAAAAGTAATTTTTGTAGTATTATTTTACTCAATAACTCATGATTTATATTGGATTTCAATAAATTAATTATTAAATTAAATTAAAATTTCTAATGAATAGATATAATCTATAAATTCTTATATAATTTAAAAAAAATTTGGTACTTTATTATATTAATTGAAAATTAACGTATATTCCTAAAATGATATTATGCGTTAATATAAATATAACGAAAAATCAAAGTTATTAAATCATGTAAAAATTTATATACTTGATTTATTCATTAAAAAAAATTAATTTAACAATTGATTTGTTAAATTCAATGTATATCATGAATTATTGAATAAAATAACTCTTGGTAAACTTACTTTTAGAGTGAGTGAATATCTCTCATATATGTACATGTGTCTATGTGACAATAACCTATAAGATATATAAAGCCAATAATTTGATTTAGTGTACACATTTTTTTAGATAATTTTATTCTTGAATTTTTAAATAATAAAAATAATATTAAAAAGTAACTACTTTTTAAAGCCAAGATTCGAGTCCAAAATCTTGAAGTTTGAGGACCAAGCACAATACTAAATCATCTAAAAAAAATATTAGTAATTCATAAACACGTTTATTAAATAAAATACAGAGACACAAAATGCATCGATCCTGCCAATAGTGATAATAACAGTAAATAGTAGTTGCGAGTAATAATGGTGGTAAACATTAAAAAGGTAATAATCTTATAATATAATAAATGATAATTGAATTTTAATTTCAATCATTAATTAATTTTTTATAATAAAAAATATTATTAAATTCCCTTATCTCTCATAGCAACACATGCTATTCATATATATATAAAAATATTATTTAATCCCCTTATCTCTTATATGTGTTATTCATGTGTGTAGGTGTGTGTGCGTGCATGTGTACATATGTGTGAGGGTTCCAGTTATTCCATTTGAAAATTTTTTGATATTTTATTTTATTAATTTAAATCAATGTACAAATTTTTTTTTATAATCATTTATCAATTTGAATTAATTAAATGAAGTATCAAATAGTTTAAATTTTTTAAAAAAATTTACAAAATTGATTTATGAATTAAAAACTTTTAATTTAACAGTTAAATAATTAAAATTTAATATAAAATATAAATTATTAAGTAAAATAAATTTAAATAAATTTACTCTTAAAATAAATGAATCTCTCTTTCATACATACATCTGAACCTGATCGTGTAATTATTCTATTTTTCGCTTATAAAAATTGATCGTGTAATTTGTTATAGCACTTGATCTCTTAAATAATTGAAATATTTTATTTCAGCATATAAAAAAATATTTATTTTTCACATATATCAAGGGCACGTGCTACAAAGATAATGTTGCCATTCATTGCATGTAAGCACATATGGCACGGCAGACACGGGCTGTGGATGGTGGCGTATGCATATATATATATATATATATATATATATCATATTCAACATGGATTCCTGGCCATGCTTTTTTGGGGTTTGCATTTGGATCTATTCATTTATATTAAGCCTTTAAATGAACAATGCATGAGACCAAGTTAGAATACAAGTTGTCATATCCATGCGTACCCATCTTTTCTAGAGAGAAAAAAGTTTTTGTACTCAAAGTGTTTGTTCAAACTTTATTATTAGCCTCTAAGAGATTGAATCTCCTCCATGTTGTGATGTGTTTCTCCACTCTAAGGAGGTAGCTATTTATTCTCTCACTCAAGTTAGTAAGAGAAACAAAAGAGATGGACCACAAAATAATGGAAGGAATGCATCACTTCATTTTCTGTCTCTCTATGAAAGTTATTATATATCAGACCATGTACGTTGAATCATAAGGAATGCTTAAACTCAGCTTTCTTTTGATGTTTTTAATATACTAAACTTAGTTTATGGAAAGAAATAAAAATAAAAAAATGGAAGGAATGGTTGCATCTCGATCTAGTGCATATTTTCTCATGTTATGTGGGAGTATCTCTTTTCTCTCATCGTACTAATGTGTGGATGAGAGTGCACCCAATTTTAATCATAAAAATGTGAATTTCTCTACAATATATTGATGTATTTATTTACATCTATATATTTATCAATACTTATATATAAAAAGAATAAATTATCTCTATCTTTTTTAAATGGTTTTATCTTTTAATATTTAAATAATAAAAAAAAAATTACTTCTATTCTAATCACTCAAATACTTAAGTCATTAATTACTTATTTTTTCACATAAATTCATTTTCTTACTTAATCTCAATCTTTTTAATTTCCTTTTTAATTTTTAAATAAGATAGAGGTAGCAAGTGTTTGGATTTTATTGGTGTAGATAAAAGACATCGAGAACAGTTGTCATTCAGCTAAAGATATTTTTGCATGGTCTCAAAAAGTTATGTAATGTTTGGATAGGATTTCATTGTTGTGGATGCATTTCTTCCTTTCTTATCGGTGGCATTGGCATTGGCATATGAGGGATACATGATAGGTAGCTTTCTAATAAGTAGAGGATAATATATCAGTCACATGAGCTATTGGTTGGATAGGTTTGTCGTTGAGCCGTTGAGCATAGAAATGGACAAAAGTACCAAAAAAAAAAAATATATATTCATGGTATGAGTTGATTGTTAAGGTTTTGTTAGATAGAGAACTTTAAAAATAAAATTTAAAAAAAATGAATTTTTTAATTTTAATTTTTATTATTTATTAAATATTTTATTTTGCATAAATTAATTTAAATTTTTGAAATTTTAAAATTTTAGTTTGGATAGATGTTTAATCTACACTATAGGATGTTGTTTAAATAAATAAATATATATATATATATATATATTTAAAATTTAAAATTAAAATTATGAAAATAAATATTAATCAATTTTAAATATTTAATAATTAATTAATGTTCATTAGTTCAACTAGAGTTATGCTTGATCTTTAAGTCTCAGAGTTTCAGGTTCGAATCTTAAGTTTGATTAAAAAAAAATTTACCTTAAAGAGAGATTATTTTAATGCAATATTAATAATAAAAAAAATTAGACATTAATCAAATTTTAATGGTTCAATTATGGTTGAGCTTTGGTCAAACTAGTACTAATAAAATTATTATTATTATTATTATTAATGCTAAAAATGTTAAATAAATATAACATCATAATTTTATAACACTTTAAATTTAATAATATTTTTTTATTAAAATATGTTAAATTGAATTTAAAAATATTTATTTTAAATAGTATCAGTTTCGATATATATCAATTTTGTGACACCACTTTTGAACTAAATGATATTATCTAATTTTCAAAATAATGAAAAAAGATAAAATAAAATAAAAAAAGATAAAAGATCTATAGGTGAGATAAGATATAAAAAAAAAAATTGAATAATTCTCAATTTTTATTTTTTTGAGACAATTTAAAATTATACTATTTTAAAGAATTTCACAAATACTAAAATCAAATTCTTTATAAGTTCTCCATCCAAATAAAGTATTTTACTTCAAAGTATTTGAAATTCTTCAAAAAAAAAAAAATGAACCCACTCCCTTAAAATTTCTAGCCCAAACACAATATAAATTATATGTATATTTAAGTTTTTCAATTTACAAGAAAATTTAGTAACACTTAATACATATCATCTAGAGACTATATAGTTAAGGATCATGTTGTCTTGGACCACCTAATATATAATTTCTTGTGGCCTTCATTCATGTTAACTTTAAAAATAACCTAACCTTCATATAATTCTCTACTTTCACAGGTTACTCACTTAGTAATTATTAAGACGATAAAATTCAAAAAAATTAAAGGATTATACCTCATGGAAGAATCAAGACTCTAGATACCAAAAGATGGATTCTTCAATGTATTTCAAACAATGTTCTACCCAAACAAAAAAAATAACCACAAAAGCAAAAGGAATGAGAATATATTTCAAACATGTATAGCACATATATGCAATTAGGATAGCATCTAAAATCACGCATAACATCATTCAAGCCAACAAAAACATTCATAATTAATACTTAGATTTACATTCAAATTAATCTCATAACCAACTTCATTCACTATTCAATTACTCATGCAACTTAAGCTTTTACTTCTATATGCATATGGTGCCAATCTCCAACATCGTCAAAGGCACTCCAACTACAAGGAAACTAGATGTACTTGAGTTGTATCACCACACACTAAGTGACCTTTTCAATCTACCACTACAAGAAAAATCAGGATTATCTACGGAAGAAATCCGTAAATAAGCATGAACATCCGTAGATAAGTTTTAATTATCTACGGATTATCTACGGTCAAAAATCTGTAGGTAATAAGGTCGTAGATAATGTTACCTACGGAAAATTTTTCATAGGTAATGTTACCTACAGAAAATTTTTTGTAGATAACCCACAAAAGTTGTTATCTACGGATTTTTTCCGTAGATAATGTTATTTACGGAAATTTTTTCATAGATAACCCACGAAAGTTGTTATCCCTTCGAAAAAAATTTGTTTAATTTTAATAAATTTATTAATGTAACAACTCTCATATTTGGCCTTTCAAAGATGTTATTTCATGACACTTCACTTTTCAACGTGTTTTATCCGTATTGCACATTTTCTAGGAAACTTCCCAAAAGGTCACCTATCCCTATATTACTCCAAGTCAAACACATTTAACTGTGGAGTTCTGATGAGATAAGCTACCAAAAAGCAAATGCATGTTGTCAATATAAGTAGTACAAATTAATTCATTTAAGTTATCCTCAACTATACAATTTCATACTTATACTAATTTTGGATCCCTCTTATTTTGGTGTGTTTAGACTGCTATAAAAATATAAAAATATATATAATAATTATATTATATTTAATTAATCTTTATTTATATATATATATATATATACTTACTTATATAATTAACAATCTACTTATTTCTATTTAAAATTAATATTATGATACAATTTAAATTATTTATTATAAATTTAAAAATTTAAATAATAATTTATATATTTTAAAATGATAAAGGTTATAATAACATCGGTGTAACTTTTACTAAGTATTACACCGCTCAATAACTTTATATTAAATGTGAATTTTGTAAATCCAATCTCTAGATTGAAAGTTTATATATAGATAACGTTATCTACGGAAAGTTTTCCATAGATAACCCATGAAAGTTGTTATCTACGAATTTTATTCGTAAATAACGTTATCTACGGATAGTTTTCCGTAGATAACCCACAAATGTTGTTATCTACGGATTTTATCCGTAGATAACTAAACATTATCTACAAAAAGATTTTATAGGTAATATTTCGTAGATAACTAAAAATTATCTACAGAAAAAATTTCATAGGTAATCTTCCGTAGATAACTAAACATTGTCTATGGAAAAAAATTTGTAGGTAATATTTCGTAAATAATAACAGTTTTTCTTGTAGTGTACTCTCACCTAGGAGAAGATCTATAAGGATCCAGTTGGATACACTACAAGAAAAATGCTAATTTTTGACAAAAATTTCTGACAGAAAAGGGTAAATTTTCGACGGATTTTGTTTTTTTCGATGGATTTCTGACGGATTTAAATCCGTCGAAAAAAGTGGCGTCGGAAAAAAAAATCCGCCAGAAATTTCTGACGGATATTTCCGTTAGAAAATTCCGTCGAAAATTATATTTTTTATCCTTATTTGCGCAATTTCTGGGAAACTTCCCAAAAAGTCACTCATCCCAATACTACTCTAGGTCAAGCACGCTTAACTATGAAGTTCTAATGAGTAAGCTACTGAAATGTATATGTATGTTGTCAGTATAACTTGTACAAATTAATTCATTTAAGTCATCTTCAAATATACAATCTCATACTTGTACTATAATAATAATATATAATTTTATATTACGAATAATAATAATAATAATATATTCAATTATTCTTTATTTATATGTACTTACTTTTATAATTAACATCTACTTATTTCTATTTAAAATTATAATTTAAATTATTTAATTTTATAATTTATAATGATAATATAATTTATAAAATTATAAATATTTATTTATTACATACTTATAAATTAAATTTTAACATTTTAAATAAATTATTAATTAATTTAATATATTTATTTACCTTAAATCAAACATATAAAATTCAAAAAATGTATTTATCCTTGTTTTATTTTCTAATTATCAACCACTAATAAAATATTAACTTAAAATCTTATCTAATTATATCATAATATTCTCATATCAAATTTAAAACCAGATATTAATTATACAAAAATATTAAGATCATATAGTAAATTGTCAACAAGATTTTAGTTAAATAATTTAAAATAATTAATGTTTCAATTATATTGTTAATTAGAAAATAATTTATTCCAAAGATAATTAATTTTTTATATATTAATTATTAGTAAAATTTAATAACTTTTAATTTAACAATTAATTGGATTGATGAAATTCAACACACATCATGAGTTATTGAGCGGAATAACTTTACCAAGAGTTATTTTGTAAGTTATCTTAAATCAAACATATAAAATTCAAAAAATGTATTTATCCTTGTTTTATTTTCTAATTTCAACCATTAATAAAATACTAACTTAAAATCTTATCTAATTATATCATAATATTTTCATATCAAATTTAAAACCAGTTCTAACATTTTCGACAAATATAAATTTGTCGGAAATATTTCATCAATAATATAACCTTTCCTACAAAATTTTTTTTTATCGAAAATATAAATTTTCCGACAGATTTAATTTTGTTTTATAAGAAATCATCTTCGATTAATATAACATTTTGTATATATGATTTAAGAGTAAAGAATTTTCAATTTAACGGTTAGATTTACAAAATTCACATTTAATATAAAGTTATTGAGTGGTGTAATACTCAGTAAAATTTACACCGCTATAATTATAACCCCACTTATATATATATATATATATATATATATATATTAAATGTGACTTTTACTAAGTATTACACTGCTCAATAACTTTATATTAAATGTGAACTTTGTAAATCCAACCGTTAGATTGAAAGTTTATATCTCTTAGATTATATATACAAAATTTTATATTAATCCAAGATGATTTGATACTTTATTTTTATAAAAACAAAATTGATGTAATATATTCATTTCAAAATACACTAAAATATGAACACTTTGATTGCCTTCCAATTGTTGTTCAATTTTAACAAAATTTGATATACACGTATAATGTGATATGAAGTTTCAATTTAACGGTTGGACTTACAAAATTCGCATTTAATATAAAGTTATTGAGCGGCGTAATACTTAGTAAAAGTTACAATGGTATAATTATAACCTCCTATAATATATATATATATATATATATATATATATATATATGTAATTTTAAGCTTATTACTTCTAGAAAATAATTTTTTTTTTCTTCTAAAATATAAAACTACTATTTATGTTAAATAAACTAATATATGCACTAATTATTTAATAGAAAACTCATGAAACACACAAATATGAAATTATTCACACTTGAACTTGTTTACTATAATTTTAAAGACAATATACTAACATCTCTAAGTAGTTTATAAATATTTAAAAATAAATATTATTTATTTAAAATAATTTTTAAGATCGAAAATATTAATTTTAGAAGGTTTAAATATATTTTAGTCCTTATAAGATGAGTGATTTTGATTTTGGTTTTTGTAAATTTTTTTCTTTATTTTTCATCCTTGTAAGATTTATAAAGATTGTTTCCTACTTGTAAAATGAGTAAAATATTTTTCTTTGATTTTCATCCCTCTAAAATATAAATTCACTAGTTTGATTATTTTAAGGTAGATAAATAATATTTATTTTAAAAAACAAAAAAATTTAGAGGTGTTAAATATCAATATGATAATAGTACGTAATTGTTGTAGGTGACACCTAAGATAATTATTTATCTTTTAAAAAAAAAAAAAAAAGTAGTTAAAAATGATTACATAAAAAATAAGAATTAAAAATAAAAATTCCAATTTTAGAAAATGAAAATAAGAATTAAAAATAAAATTAAAAATAAGAAATTTCTGACGGAAACTTTCCCACCAAAAATTCCGTTGAAAATTTTTGACGGAAAAATAAATCCGCCAGAAATTTTTGACGAAATATTTTGTCAAAAATTTTCAACGGAAATATAAATCTTTCAAAAAATTTTGACGGAAATATAAATCCGTCAGAAATTTTCGATAAAAATATCTGTCGGAAATTTGCGCTTTTCTTGTAGTGATAATCAATTTTGGCCATCTTCCATACTCGTTGAGGTTCCCTACCATATCGCCACGAGGCCAAGGTAGAAGACCACAAAGGCCCTCTTACATAGATCCACTACCTCTAAGAAAATTATACATGAATGTATGGACTCACACCATAACAATTATTGCACATGCTCAGTGCCAATATCATAAATTTGCCAAACCTTTGTGTCTGGACTTTTGCCAAATACCAAGCCTTTGCTTGAATTTCCTCACCTCATCACCAACATCTCCTTCAATATGACAACCACTGTGCAATAATTCCTTAATTAAATAGTGATGCCTCTCTCCTCATCATATTTTACTGTTCTTAGTTATGTATCTTTACTCTTATTAGTCATTAACTCATTACTTTTACTTCTCCTTTTGAATTACTCAATTATGCTTATTATGTTCATCCATTTCCCTCTATCATTTTCCTTCATTACTTAGCATTGTGTCTCACAGTTTCTTGTCTCTTTACTTGTAATTACTCACATTGGCACAAGTTCGAATTATGAGGTTTCCTACAAATAACTTAGTTTTCCTATTATTTCTCATTAATCTCACATTCACACAACCCCTTCCCCATTACCAACATTTTTATTTATTTAAATTAAACTAATGTAAATATGATTTACATTGGCGAGAACGAGAGCAACATGAGCGTGATTTTCTCTAAGCACGGGTGTGCTTCGCTTTAAGCACGGGTGTGTTTCCTAAAAAAAAACCCAAGTGTGCATCCTCGAAGCACGACCTTGGTTTCCTCACTTGACCCAACACAAATGTGTTTCCCCAAAGCATGTGACACACCTCTACCCCGCATATCATAATATAAATAATAAAATTTAAATAACAGTCTTTCAATTTTTTTTAAATACCAAACATGTTCAGATAGAGAGCACCACATTCATAACTTAAACAAATAACATAATCACAAAAGAAATAAGGATAAGATTTTCAAAATAATTTAACAGAAACAACATACTAATCTAATACTATCTATGCCCCGATGTCACATGTCCTATTAGAGCAAATCCCAACATAGAAGCCTAAGCTTCATCACCAACATCCTCGGCCTCGTGCTGATAATCACCTATAAGACAGTCAAGGAAAAACAACACAAGAAAAAGGGAGTGAGAAAAATCTCACTCTGGCTCACAGTGTAAGAATATACACCAAATAGCCAAACACAAACAAAACATATATAACATAGATAAATTAATAATAATATCACATTTCACTCATTCAAGACATATCAATTTTTCATATAACATTAAAATGCACATGTATGGACATGGACTACATTTTATCATGCATGTGGCGCCAGTAACATATCACATGGCCTATTGCCGCTAGCAATACACGAAGAGTAGTCTAGGAGTACATGCCGGGTCACCCCCTCTGCACTCTCACTAGAAGGACATACTACCAGAGTCTTGTCGGGATAGCTAAGCCGCGCAAGATACATCCCATGCACACAATGGGCGAGACTGGTACTTCCAAACCGAGTTATCCCCAAGGACTAATCCCCAAAGCTTTTACACTAGAGGGCCTTCTCTGACGGTGTATTCCGTATCGTACCCTTAAAAACATTTATGCACATGATGCATGTCAATCAAGACTCTATGTATTCTCATATCACATTATTATCATCACATCTCATCATCACATTTCATAATCACATTTCATCCTCATATTCCATCATCATATTTCATCATCATATTCACAATATCACATTATCACATTATATTCACAAATCTCACAGAGCACTTTAATCACTCATCTGTTTGTGAAATTAAACACATATTTACACTTTGCAAACATTAAGGAACACATCAAAGCAATCAAAAGGCAAAACAGAAAACATTCCTATTTTGCCCGTTTTCTCATAAGGTTTCCCGTAGGGACCCACAAAAATCTGAAATCATACAATTACAATTTTAAAACTGAAATTAATCATTCATTCAAGAAATTTATACAATTAATTACATATAAGAGAAACAATAGATGAAATAGATACAATTGGGGGAAACCCCTCATACATGAGCATACAACAAACACAAGATTGGAGGCCAATCCCACTACCCAACATACATTCCCACACCCAGAGTAAGGTTTCTCACTTCCCCCTTACCTGGATGGGCAGAAGATGAATGGTCTTGCTGTGATCTAAGATCGTTATTGAGTACTCTTCCTTAGAGCTCTTTGTTTCTCCTTTTTTTCCCCTAACCCTTTAGAATGCAAATGAGGCAGATAGGGTTAACGCCACCTGACTTCTTTCTTAAAATTAATCCATTGGGCTGGGTCAACCCAACCCGTTTTCCTTCTCTTCTAACCCACTTCTCCTTTTCCTCAAAATAATTAAATAAAATAAATACATGTGTATTATAAAATATTTTTGTTCTATAATAATAATATATTTCTGACCCCAAAATATAATAATATAATATCAATAACAAAATATCATATAAAATCAACTTTCTCTTAAAACATATAAATATTTATTTAAAAATGCTAATAAAAATACTTATTTAATACGTACAAAATAATTGTCCAAAACAATAATTATTTAAAACGTACAAAATAATATTCCTCTATAATTATTAAAATAATTATGACCAAATACCATGTAATAATAATAATAATAATAATAATAACCTGTTTGAAAATTGGGGTGTTACAATACTTCCCCCCTTTTAAGAAATTCGTCCTCGAATTTCTGAAATGAAGATGTTCGTATATGACTCCTTCATTAAACTCAAGATTCTTCCTAAACTTCCTATACAAACCCACAACAAAGTCTAGATGCATTATCTCACCTCCAAACAGGGACATCTAAAGGCTACAAAAGTCCTAAAAGGCCTCTGATGTTCTGTCTTAGACTTATATCATACTAAACATGAGTACACAAACTTCCTCTACTCCTCTCTTCACCTTATGCCACCAGGCTTCCGCTGCGCCACTCTGATATATCTTAGTAATTCCTAAATGGATGCTAAGAGTACTATTTTTTCCTTCCTCTAAGATCATCTTTTAATTCGGGATTACTAGGCACCCAAATTTTGTTCTTGCACCTCAAAACAATGTCGATTCCTACTCAGAAAGGGTTACCTATACTCCTACCAATCTTCTTCACTTGGTTCACTAAGAAAGGATCTGACTCCTGGGCTTCTCTAATCTCATTCATTAATTCATTAGTCACTTCAACATACTAAATTCAATGCTCCTAAGGGTGAGCTCACACATCACGCTTAAGTCTCTAAACTCTTCAATCAAATCCAACTCTTAAATCATCAAAGACGATAGATGAAAGATCATCCTACTCAAGGTATCTTCCAGAATAATACCTTTATTTCTACGACCCTCTCCAAAGATCAAACACCTAAGCGTAAGTTCACTAGGTACATAGAATCGATCTCCAAGTCTTACCACTTCATCTATACCCAAGGAAACTCTTATCCACTACCTTGTCCTATAGCCTCATGTCTTGTCACCAAAATGAATCAACTAATTATGCTTCTCCAATTTCCTTCAACAATCCACTCGTTACTCGAGTCATACCTAGTCTCACACTACTAAGGGTAATCTCATAAGCCAAACTTAAATCCTTAGACCGAGCCAAAAGATCCATCTCTCTAACCATAAGGGAAGATATATCTAGAGGTCTTCTACTCAAAGCATCAACCACCATACTGGCTTTGCCTAGATGACAACTAAGATCAAAATCCTAGTTCTTAAGAAATTCCAGTTATCTCTTTTGTCTCATATTCAACTCCTTTGGTCAAAAGATATTTAAGGCCCTAACGATCACTAAACACCTCAAGTTTAGAATCATATAGGTAGTGTCTCCAAATCTTAGTGTAAATATCATAACCACTAACTTAAGGTCATGGGTAAGGTAATTCCTCTCATAAATTTTTAATTGCCTAAAAACATAAGCTACTACCTTTCCTTCTTGCACCAACACTCCATCCAAACCTATCTTAGAAGCATCACTATATATCACAAAAGACTTACTAAAATCTAGTAGTATTAACACTAGTCAATCTTTCTTTAAGAGTTTAGAAACTACTCTCACACTTACTATCCCACATAAAGGCAACTCCTCTTCCTCGTCAATCTAGTCTAAGGTAATGTTTTCTTAGGAATTTCCTCAATAACTCTCCTATAATAAGTTTATCTAAGAAAACTCTTAACCTCACTAATTGACTTAGGTATCACCCACTTAAGCACAACTTCTATCTTAGGTAGACTTACGTTATACCTCTGCTAGAAATTATTGAACCTAGAAAAATCGTCTTATACAATCAAAAATCATACTTAGATAATTTAGCCTAAAGCTATCTTGGATAAATCCTCACTCTCAATTCCAATTTGATGATAGCACACCTTAAGGTCAACCTTACTGAACACCCGCTAATTGATCCATAAGGTCATCTATCCTCATATCAACATACATGCAAATGAAATCATATTAGAATACCTACTTCAAACATTCAATATATATCATCCCTAACCATGTATGAATCAATCACCATTTACTCCATATAGCATGTACATGAACCAACTTTACCACATAACATCATACAACCTTAAAAAACCTCTCAATCCACCTGACATCTTAGAAATCATGACAAAAATCAATTTTTCTCCTTGTATTGCCTAACGATTCAAAAATATCATGACACCATACATATCCCTTCAACAACGTTCAAATAAAATGATACCTAGAGAGTTATACTCATCCAAATGATCTCAAACCTATCTCAAAAGAAATATAAGAGAATAAGCTACAACTCCTATGAATACATAAGATTCTAAAAAGATCATCTTCTTAGCTAAAAATTTGAAAAACCGCAGTAGATATATTCAGCGCTTACAGCTAGACCTTTGATCACCAAAGTAGCTATAACTGGAGTTCTAGACCTCTGTTTTACCTGATTCCAGTTCCATTGGAAAGATAATGTCCAAGGCTACAACTTTTGTGAAGACCATAAAATCTAAATCTGTCAATACGGTACTCATACTGGCACAACAAAACTGCAGCAAAAATATCCTCTACACCAAACAACAATAGTGTATCAATATATCTAAGGCCACAAAAATACCTCAACCCTTCCAAACTCACACCTCAACTTCATATTCAAGCTTCCCATTACAATCCTAAACCAAAACAACTCACATATTTAGCACAACAGACTTAGAAAATAAAACGCACATGCTACCTAAACCATAAACGGTTAACAGGCCAGCACCAACACTCAAGGGAATTACCAACATTTCAATCTCTCATCAAGGATACCAAAACTCCAATTCTCATATACAACCTCCTTGGATTCAATCATTACAACTATAGATTCTAGAAACTCCATTAACCGTAAACTCTCGATAAATCAATGTCTCACCCAAATCTAAGGTCCCAATAATTTCTAGTGGATTAGCACAATATCTCGTCTACTACTACTCGCACATATGCTTGCAACACAAGCGATACCACCCAACCACTACTTCTTACGTAAGCAAGAAGTATCAAACAATTCAGCACTCATAAGAATGAAGAAGAGTAGTCATAATGATATTAGCTAACATTATCTATCATTCCTCTAATTACAATATAATCTCTAACAGTGTAAAACTCAACAATATCAGCACAAGGAGAACATCATCATCATCATTATCAAAGTAAAGTATCATCAAAGTATACAACAAACAAAACTGTCAGAGTACACAACAAAATCATGATAAGTACATAACGGCCGATTGGATCGACCTGCTCTGATACCACTTAATGTGACACACCCTCTACCCCGCATATCATAATACAAATAATAAAATTTAAATAACACAGTCTTTCAATTTTTTTTTAAATACTAAACATGTTTAGATAGAGAGCACCACATTCATAACTTAAACAAATAACATAATCACAAAAGAAATAAGGATAAGATTTTCAAAATAATTTAACAGAAACAACATACTAATCTAATCCTATCTACGTCCCGATGTCACATGTCCTATCAGAGCAAATCCCAACATAGAAGCCTAAGCTTCATCACCAACATCTTCAGCCTCATGCTGATAATCACCTATAAGACAGTCAAGGAAAACAACACAAGAAAAGGGAGTGAGAAATATCTCACTCTGGCTCATAGTGTAAGAATATACACCAGATAGCCAAACACAAACAAAACATATATAACAGATAAATTAATAATAATATCACATTTCACTCATTCAAGACATATCAATTTTTCATATAACATTAAAATGCACATGTATGGACACGGACTACATTTTATCATGCATGTGGCGCCAGTAACATATCACATGGCATATTGCCGCTAGCAATACACGAAGAGTAGTCTAGGAGTACATGCCGGGTCACACCCTCTGCGCACTCTCACTAGAAGGACATACTACCAGAGTCTCGTCGGGATAGCTAAGCCGTGCAAGATACATCTCATGCACACAATGGGTGAGACTGGAACTTCTAAACCGAGCTATCCCCAAGGACTAATCCCCAAAGCTTTTATACTAGAGGGCATTCTCTGGCGGTGTATTCCATATCGTACCCTTAAAAACATTTATGCACATGATACATGTCAATCAAGACTCTATGCATTCTCATATCACATTATTATCATCACATCTCATCATCACATTTCATCATCACATTTCATCCTCATATTCCATCATCATATTTCATCATCATATTCACAATATCACATTATCACATTATATTCACAAATCTCACAGAGCACTTTAATCCATATTAAAACTCATCTATTTGTGAAATTAAACACATATTTACACTTTGCAAACATTAAGGAACACAACAAAGCAATCAGAAGGCAAAACAGAAAACATTCATATTTTGCTCATTTTCTCATAGGGTTTCCCGTAGGGACCCACAAAAATATCAAATCATACAATTACAATTTTAAAACTGAAATTAATCATTCATTCAAGCAATTTATACAATTAATTACATATAAGAGAAACAATAGATGAAATAGATACAATTGGGGGAAACCCCTCATACATGAGCATACAACAAACACAAGATTGGAGGTCAATCCCACTACTCAACATATATTCCCACACCCAGAGTAAGGTTTCTCACTTCCCCCTTACCTGGATGAGCAGAAGATGAATGGTCTTGCTGTGATCTAAGATCATTCCTGAGTACTCTTCCTTAGAGCTCTTTGTTTCTCCTCTTTTTTCCCTAACCCTTCAGAACGCAAATGAGGCAGATAGGGTTAACGCCACCTGACTTCTTTCTTAAAATTAATCCATTGGGCTGGGTCAACCCAACCCGTTTTCCTTCTCTTCTAACCCACTTCTTTTTTTCCTCAAAATAATTAAATAAAATAAATACATGTGTATTATAAAATATTTTTCTTCTATAATAATAATATATTTCTGACCCCAAAATATAATAATATAATATCAATAACAAAATATCATATAAAATCAACTTTCTCTTAAAACATATAAATATTTATTTAAAAATTCTAATAAAAATACTTATTTAATACGTACAAAATATTTGTCCAAAACAATAATTATTTATAACATACAAAATAATATTCCTCTATAATTATTAAAATAATTATGACCAAATACCATATAATAATAATAATATTTTTGAAAACTAGGGTGTTACAAAGCATGGTAAAGGTGCTTCTTGTATAGGCTTGCACGAGTATGCTTCCCTTAAGCAAGATTGTGCCTATAGTCTAGACTCACGAAATCACACTGGGCTCGGCTAATTTGCATGTGGTTCTCTCCCTCTTAAAAATTCAAGTCATTGATTTTAGTACTTTCTATTTTGCAATCCTTGTTAACTACTCATGTATTTATAAAAAAATTTAACTAACTATCTCAAGTGATACTTACAACTATTAGTGATGCTATGTAATGTAAGTATATGACACTTCTAAATTTATTTATAAATGTATAAAAAAATGTTATTTATCTACTTTAAGATAAAGTTATGGACCAAAATATTGACATTAAAATTTAGTGGGATAGCAATTGTTAAGTCTCAATTTTACCTCTTTTTGGATGAGACTTATTGAACAAATTCCACTCATCCTTTGAACCATTGCAATATAATTGTTCTCTTTTTGGTTCATTTTGTGTGCAGATATAACTAACCCAAATTCATCTAACAATACCTTAATCCACCTCATTTTTTGTGCAGGTATTGAGGAAGAGTGGAAAGTTGAAGACTCTTAGGATTGGAAACCTAAGAAGCTAAGGAGCAAAGAAGAGGCTCTGCGCCGGGCTCAATATAACCTGCGCTGGGCGTGACAAAAACAGAGTATTTCATCTCTGCCAGGAATTAAGCCGGGCGCAAAAAGAATTAAGCCGGGCGCAAAAGGAATTAAGCCGGGCGCAAAAGGAATTAAGCCGGGCGCAAAAGGAATTGCGCCGGGCTTGTCCTAAGGCAGAGAGTATCTGGAAGGCCCCGCGCCGGGCGCGAAGACTTATGCGCCGGGCGCGAAACCCTAATCTGACCCCCCAAGCTCGTATTTGAAGCCATTTTCGGGGGAGAAACCCCCATTCTCACATTGGGCACCTCTAGGAGCTGCGGAAGGGATTCCCAGGGCTTGGGATCGTCCGTGTGCGGATCTTTCCTTCGGTTCTTCACTTCCTCTTCCATCTCTATTTTGTATTTGCCCTCTTTGTTGAGTGGTTTCACCCATTTTGTGGGGTTAGATGTAACCAACGTACTCTATTGTAATCTTTACGGTTTTAATGATATATATACATGTTGTTTTATTCGTTGTTGTGTTTGTTTCTATTTTTAATGCTTGCTTTGGATTGATCACCCTTTGCATGATTTAAGGTTCCATGGGTATTGGAAAATAACCTTTGAAACTAGTTCTGAAACATATGCCTAGTGGTGATTGTATCTAGGGATAGAGCTTGACCCATTAGTAGTCTTAAACCCTAGCCCGTAATGCGGGTGTAGATATTGGGTACTCAAGGGATTGATATTCAATATCCGCATCTAGGCTCTTTCTCTAAGGGATTAGGTTTGAGTAAACTTATGGGTTGACTAAGCAATGAATTCAACAAGAGATTAAGGATACATTAGTGTTACATTTGGTGAAATCTGACCCCCACAACCTCACAATACCACAATACCATTCCTTACCTTTTCCACTCACAAAACAATATTTATTTACAGCTTTCATTCCAATAGTCACAACTTTGAATTCACTGCACAAACTATGAAATTGGAATTATTCTTTAGTCACGAATAGTCAATAAATGCTTACCTTCTAATCCCTGTGGATACGATATTTTTACTACTTGAACGACCGGTATACTTGCCGTGTTTGAGACTGTTGATAGAATTAAACGAATTTACAAATATTAACAAAAGTGTTTCAACGGAACTCTCAACAAGTTTTTGGCGCCGTTGCCGGGGATTAGAATGGCGATTTAGTATTTATAGCTATTTGTGATTTAATCCTTTATTGTTTTTGTTATTTTTTGTTAGCAATGAATTGATGAAGCTAACTTGTGTACTCTAGTCTTCAGCTTTCTCTTGTATGCAAGGTACTGTTCAAATTAGAATGACCAATCCTTCTGAGCCGTTGTTGAGCAATCATTAGGTTGAACACAGGGCAAAGGGGAACAAGAGCAACAGGAGGAGAAGGAGAGTAGAGCACTTCAAGTTGGTCACTATCAGGCTCGGGACAGTAAACAAGCGCTTCCTGGGAGGCAACCCAGAGATCTGAACTGTGTTTTAGATTTTTGTTGCATGTTGTTCTGTGTTATAAGTGTTGTTTTGTATTATGTGTTGTGTTTTGTGTTATATGTTTTGTGGTATATGTTGTTTGTGTTATGTGTTAGTTGTTAGAATCATGTTTGAATGGGTAAATATAGGGTACATTTTGTTTGGAATGTGAGGAATGAGGCAATTCTGTGTCTAGGTGGAAATAAGGCCTGATCCTAATTTAAAACCTGGGCAAATTGACCTTTTAAAGTGACTACGCGCCGGGCGTGACTCTTTTACGCCCGGCCTAATACTCAATTTTTGGTCTCTGGAACCACCACGCCGGGCGCGTTTAACGCACGCCCGGCGCGATATCAGATTTTGAAACCTCGTTGATTTTTACTGATATTAAGCCCGGCGCATCTGTGTTAAGCCCGGCGCACCACATTCCTGACAGCCTATATTTATCTGTTTTCAATCATGTTTCTTTATGTTCTGTTGTATGTTGTATGTTTGTGTGCTTTATGTTGCATTGTTATAGTTCATTTCCGTGTGCATGCATGTTGTGCTTAATTTTGGTCTAAGGATATTCTCCATTTTTGCTATATTTGCTTGGTCATCACTGTGTATAAATTTTGTGCTCACCATGTTCTTTCATGAGTACACTCTGCAATCACTTCTGGTTACCAGGACTTTCAGGCGTATACTGGTTGGCCTGGGGACCAGGCTCCTAAGTTTGGGGGAGTGGAGCTGCTGAGGTTGATGGAGTTGATGATGGTGGAGCAGCTCTTGGAGATGATGATGACCAGACCCCATAGATGGAAGCAGACGGAGCCTACCTTAGTTTACCTTTGTTATTGCAATTTACTTTTCTGTCTTTTATTTTCAGTATTTAACTGTTTTTATATATAGTCTTTTTGATGATTACTCTGTTGGTTCTTTTTGTGAATAGTCTGCCTTAGCATGGTTTTTAATCTTGTTGATACTTGTTTTGCTTGTGGTCGATTCTGGATTATAGTTTGCTTGATGTTTATGGTGTGTGTACCTTAGACATTTTCAAGTCACATTAGATCTTTAGTTCATGACTAGTTGCATACGGGTTTCAATGTTGATCATAGAACTGAGCTGAGTTTGATAGTTTGTGGATGCATAGCCGGGTGAGGTTTGAGCCTAAATACCTATGAGTGAACTACGCTTAGGTTGCATGATAGACTTTGCTTGAGTTTCCCTGGTGGTTTGCTTATGTTGTGCACTTATATGATCAAGGCATTTACATTTCCATATTTTGTTAATCATCTAAGCCAAAAAGCCATATCCACTTTCCACTTGACCCATACCTTCCTAAGCCTAAACACCACACCTTCCACTTGTCCCAAACCATGGAAAATTAACCATAACCTTTGCCTTGGTTAAGAGAGCAAAATGATGACATCAAATAAGTTTGGGAGAGTTGAAGAATGAGGAAATTTGGGAAGAAGAAAGTATGTGGTCAGCCATTACAAAAAAAAAAAAACAAAAAACAAAAAAACAAAAAAACAAAACAAAAAAAAAACAAACAAAAAAAAAACAAAAAAAAAACAAAAAGCAAAACAAAAACAATAAGGCTAATGGCTTGGATCCGGTTAGGGGCATGTGCTTAATTGTTGTAAAAATCTTATTTGCTCTCTTAAGCTATAGCACCTTCAATCTTTGAAAAACCATAAAACTGCTACCGCTTGACCCTGCTTGACCCAGATTGCCCTAATAAAGACCTTGTGATAAGTGTCTGCATTTGTTTTACCACTGGTTTCATTTGGAAACGAAGAGCAAAGTTGAATTATGTGGCGTGAGTAGTAGACTAGAGAGAAACACTCACCCTGATACACTAGTGTGCATAGAGAGAAACATTTTCCTAGTGAGGATGCATACACAGATAGTCATTACTCTTCTCAGCTCTTTGATCTCTTTTGAAACCTTTGTTTGCACCTTGTCATGTTCTATTGCAATAATTGTGATTGGAAATTCATCTGAGGTTCATGCTTGCGAAAAGAAGATACAAGTAAACTAGGATGTAGAAATTGACTCACTTGCATTGCTTGTTATCTGCTAGATTAATTACCTTTTGCTTGAGGACAAGCAAGGTTCTAAGTTTGGGGGAGTTGTTAAGTCTCAATTTTACCTCTTTTTGGATGAGACTTATTGAACAAATTCCACTCATCCTTTGAACCATTGCAATATAATTGTTCTCTTTTTGGTTCATTTTGTGTGCAGATATAACTAACCCAAATTCATCTAACAATACCTTAATCCACCTCATTTTTTGTGCAGGTATTGAGGAAGAGTGGAAAGTTGAAGACTCTTAGGATTGGAAACCTAAGAAGCTAATGAGCAGAGAAGAGGCTCTGCGCCGGGCTCAATATAACCTGCGCTGGGCGTGACAAAAACAGAGTATTTCATCTCTGCCAGGAATTAAGCCGGGCGCAAAAGGAATTAAGCCGGGCGCAAAAGGAATTAAGCCGGGCGCAAAAGGAATTAAGCCGGGCGCAAAAGGAATTAAGCCGGGCGCAAAAGGAATTGCGCCGGGCTTGTCCTAAGGCAGAGAGTATCTGGAAGGCCCCGCGCCGGGCGCGAAGACTTATGCGCCGGGCGCGAAACCCTAATCTGACTCCCCAAGCTCGTATTTGAAGCCATTTTCGGGGGAGAAACCCCCATTCTCACATTGGGCACCTCTAGGAGCTGCGGAAGGGATTCCCAGGGCTTGGGATCGTCCGTGTGCGGATCTTTCCTTCGGTTCTTCACTTCCTCTTCCATCTCTATTTTGTATTTGCCCTCTTTGTTGAGTGGTTTCACCCATTTTGTGGGGTTAGATGTAACCAACGTACTCTATTGTAATCTTTACGGTTTTAATGATATATATACATGTTGTTTTATTCGTTGTTGTGTTTGTTTCTATTCTTAATGCTTGCTTTGGATTGATCACCCTTTGCATGATTTAAGGTTCCATGGGTATTGGAAAATAACCTTTGAAACTAGTTCTGAAACATATGCCTAGTGGTGATTGTATCTAGGGATAGAGCTTGACCCATTAGTAGTCTTAAACCCTAGCCCGTAATGCGGGTGTAGATATTGGGTACTCAAGGGATTGATATTCAATATCCGCATCTAGGCTCTTTCTCTAAGGGATTAGGTTTGAGTAAACTTATGGGTTGACTAAGCAATGAATTCAACAAGAGATTAAGGATACATTAGTGTTACGTTTGGTGAAATCTGACCCCCACAACCTCACAATACCACAATACCATTCCTTACCTTTTCCACTCACAAAACAATATTTATTTACAGCTTTCATTCCAATAGTCACAACTTTGAATTCACTGCACAAACTATGAAATTGGAATTATTCTTTAGTCACGAATAGTCAATAAATGCTTATATTACCTTCTAATCCCTGTGGATACGATATTTTTACTACTTGAACGGCCGGTATACTTGCCGTGTTTGAGACCGTTGATAGAATTAAACGAATTTACAAATATTAACAAAAGTGTTTCAACGGAACTCTCAACAAGTTCAAAGAAAATATTTTACAAGAACCAAAACAATTTGCTCATTTTCAGGGATAAAAAATTATAATTCTAAATTATAAAGAATCAAAAAAAATTATTTTATAAGAACCAAAATCAAAACCTATTCCTTATTTTATACTTAAAATGGTAGAAAAGGGATAACATCACTTGGTCCTTTTATAGAAACTGAAAACATATTTAACTCTTGATTCTAATAGAGTTTAATAGTCATGCACGAACAATGTATTATAAAGTAGTTTTATGTTATTAACCAATCATATATTATCGTTAGTATGATTTTTTATTTATTTGTTATAATTTTAGCATGTGCATTACTTGAGTTAAACATTTATTATATATAGTTAAAAAAATTATATATATATATATATAAATAATTTATTTATTTTTTATATAAATTATATTATATTCAAAATTGATATAAATAAATATTTTTGAACATCTAAATCATATTTTAGATTTATGATAAATAATTTATATTGTGATACAAAGTTATTTATAAGTATTGATAATTTATTCTAAATTATATTACATTTTAACCTAAACCCTAAATGTGAAAAATACAAATTAAATTAGAAAATAAGTTAAAAAATTTCTATAAAAAAAAAATTATCACTTAAGAAATGTGCCTAAAAATGCTTTCATTAAAATAAAGTTGCTAACAACACTCTTGATTAAAATAGTTATTCTCATTTATATATTGGACTCTAAGAGTATGTTTTTGCAAAGTTACTCTACTCAATAACTCACTTGTGTTCTACATTTAATTTCAACGATCCAACTATTGAATTAAAAGTTCTTAATAAATACATAAATTTTACAATTTTTGTAAAATTTGAAAATTATATAATACTTTGTTACATAGATTCAAATCAAATTATAATATGTATTTAAGAATATATAGGTCCATTTGAGTAATGCAATGAAGTATCAAATAATTTTTAAATTTTGTAAAAATTTGTAGATTTGATCTATTCATTAAAAACTATTAATTTAACAGTTGAATCATTATTAAAATTTATTTTAAAGCATGATTTATTAACTAGATTAAGTCTTGGTAGACTTATTACTCCATTCAACAACTTATGTTCTACATCAAGTTTTAATGATTCAATTTCTAAATCAAAAGTTCTTAATTCATAGATCAAGTCTACAAATTTTTTTTAAAAAAATTAAAAATTATTTGATACTTTGTTTCATTAATTCAAATTGATAGATAATCGTAAAATCATTTTATAAGTTGATTTGAATATATATAATGAAGTATCATATGATTTTCAAATATTTTAAAGATTTGTATACTTGATCTATAAATTAAAAACTTTTAATTTAATAGTTGGATTATTGAAATTTAATGTAAAACATGAATTATTGAATGGAATAAGTCTTTCAAGACTTACTCTTGGAGTAAGTGCATCCCCCCCCCTCTCTCTCTATATATACATATATATATATATACACACACACACATAAGCTTAAATATGTTCTTAGTCTCTCAAATTTAGGGTAAATTTGTTTTTGACCCCTCAAATTTAAAAAATTATTATTTTTAGTCCTTATAATTTTTAAAAATATTGGTTTAGTCCCTCAAGTCACTAATAACATATATGAAAATGATAGATTGAGATAATTATACAGCAACAGTCGGATTTAATGTTATGTTTTCACCAAAAGAGATATTAATAGGTAGATTTTATGTGATAATATTTTATAAATTTCCTAACAAAATTTGAGATAAGAACTAAAATAAGATTTTTTAAAATTACAAGAACTAAACAGACTAGTTTTACATTTGAGAAACAAAAAAAATATTTAAGCCATATATATATATATATATATATATATATATATATATATATATATATATATATATATATATATATATATATATATATATAAGGGAAGGAACTACTTACTACCAGAATAACTCTTGGTATACTTATTCTACTCAATAACTCATGTTTTATATCAAATTTGAACGATCTAGTCATTATTAAATTAAAAGTTCTTAATGTATAGATAACGTAACACCCCAAGTTTTCTAAAATTATTAAAAGAATGTTTTAATTAGTTAAGGGATTTTATAAAATATATTAGAGGCTTTTAATAATTATGAGTGTTTTTAATTAATAAAGAAGATTTGTAAAATTATTTTATTATAGAAAGTATTTGGAGAAAATATGTTTTAATTATTTATGTAATTAAATATATTTAAGAAAATATGTTTTATATATTTTATTTTATTTATAATTGGATTAAGAGAAATATGTTTATTTTATATATTATCTACTTATATGTTTTTAATATTTTAAGGAAAGGGAAGTGTAACCACAATTTAATTGTTTTACTAGAGGGTTAAATGTGGTTAAGGAGTTAAAATGGGTTACATCAATTTATGTTTTACGCTCCTCATTTTCCTTCTCTTTATGTTCCATGCTCTTAAGAACTAGGAGAACCAGAGTTCCATGGAAATCACTGTAACACCTCGATTTTTCATACTTTATATAAATAAATTTTAAAATTATTTTGATATTTAATATAGTTATTTTAGATTTTTAATATTATTTAATTAATTATATGAGCTTTATTTTATTTATGAGACATGGTTTATAATGATTATTTTGATTAGTGATATATAGGTAACTTTTATGAAATGTATTTTATTAATAATATGTTTGTATTTATTCTAATATTTTAATGTGTTTATTAGAAAGATTTTTAATATTATTTAGTTAGTAGATATGAGTTCTATTTTTATATAAACGTATGTTATTTTACTAGAAGGGAGAAATATATTTTATATTATTTATCTATTTTATGTGAGCTCTATTTTATTATAAAAATGATTTTTAATTAATATTTGGATTATTTTCTATAAGACTATTTTCATGAAATATATGTTTTTATCAAGAATTATGTTTATGTTATTTATTAAAAAGAGGAAATATGTTTAAATATATTATGAGGAGAGGAAGCAAGGACATTTTAGTAAAATGTATTTTACTATTAATTATTTTATTATTTTAAGAAAGGAGGTTATCAGGAGCCAGTAAGTTACCGGTTTCACGTTTCTCACTTTTTTTCCTTCTTACGCTTCTGAAGAACAAGAAGAGCTCCAAGAAGAGGACCAACCTAATTTTGCTTGCGCTTTGTCTTCTACTCATCAAGGTAAGGGGGGAGTGAGAAACCTCACTCGGGGTGTGAGAATAATTGTTGGATAGTCGGATTGACCCCCAATCCCTTGCTAGATGTATGCGTATAAAAGTTTTCTGTTTTGCTTTCTGATTATTTTGTTGCATTCCTTGTGTGATTCTAAGTGTGAATATGTGTCCAATTTCAAGAATAGACAAGTTTTTATATGAATTTGAGTGTTTTGTGGATTCCTACGGGAAACCCTATGAAAAATAGGCAAATTTTGAATATTTTCTGTTTCAGCTTCTGAGTATTCTATTATGTTCTTTGATAAATACTGAGCATGAATGTGTTTAATTTTAAAATTGGATATGTTTGATAGCAAGATTGACCCCCAATCCTTTGCTTACCCATGGAAATAAACATTTTATGAATGTTTTCTATTTTGCTTCTTGACTATTTTGTTGCATTCCTCGTATGATTATGAGTATGAATATGTGCTTAATTTTGAAAATAGATAAGTTTGATAGCAAGATTGGCCCCAATCCTTTGCTTAACTATGGAAAAAAGCACTTTATTATGAATGTTTCTATTTTACTTTTTGACTGTTTTGTTGTGTTCCTTGTATGATTCTAAGTATGAATGTGTTTAATTTTGAAAATAGATAAGATTTGATATAAATTAGAGTATTTTGTGGGTTCTTGTGGGAAACCCTATGAGGAACAATTAAGGACATGATCTTTTGATGAAAACCTTTATGTGTGCAACCTTATGGGATGATTATGAAGATGTGAAATGTGACAAGTGATATGCGATATGATGAGATAGTGAATGTGTGACATGCATCATGTGCATATATGACTCCAGGTGTGCCGCTTAGGCCGAATGCTAGTGATGAATTGAACTATTTTAGGTGTGCTGCTTAGGTTGCATGCTAGTAATGTATTGAGCTATTTTAGGTATACCTTGGGTCACCAGTGATGTATTGAGCTATTCTAGGTGTACCTTGGGTCACCAGTGATGTATTGAGATATTTTAGGTATACCTTGGGTCACTAGTGATGTATTTATGAATGAACGTGCCCCAGGTATGTTGCTGTAGTAGCATGCTAATGATGAGAAATGTGCAACTTCCGTATGGCGCCACATGCATGCATTTATGAGTTGAGTCCATGAAATTATTATTACATGATAAGTGAACGTGCATCTATTCTAATGTATTTATAACTTGAGAGTTGTGCTTGGTTATGTGTAACTTGTGTAGTATTTGTTATGAATGTGTGTGTGTTGCCTAACATTTATTTTTACATTTGAACCAGATTCAGATGTTTCTCACTCCCTTGTTGCTCTATGTGTATTTTTATTGTGTTGTAGGTGATCATCAACATGAAGATGTTGGTGATGAGGTTTAAGTCTCATTGTGGGGTGTGCTCTGATACGACATGTGACATCAAGGCTTAATTAGGATTAATTTAGAATGTTACTCTTGTTAAATTGCTTAGAAGACCTTGATTTTATTCTTTTGTAATTTTTGCATTAAACTATGATTTTATGATTTGTGAATGTGAGATCTTTACCCTTTTGTGGTTAGAGACTTGGATTTTATTTATGAAGGTTTTTATTTATCTCCATTTATTGTATAATTATGTATGTGGGGTAGAGGGTGTCACAATCACCTCAAAGATCCATATCCTTCGTTTAACATTCATTGAGGTAAGGAGGAGTGAGTACTCTTAATCTGAGTGTGAATTATATGTTGGATAGTGAGATTGACCTCAATCTTTTATCTGTTCTTGTGTGCTGTGAGAAAGGAATCTCAATTTTGTCTTGTAATCTGTGAATTTGTTTTTCACACTCTTCTTATGTGCATTATATGTAATGTTTAAATTATATGTATAGTTAATGTCGTGTAATTTGAATTGTTTGGGAATCTATGAATACCTGTTTTCTTGTAGGAAATGTAACATCCAGTTTTTTTAAAAAGATGGCATTTTCGTAATTTTAATAAAGGAATAAGGGTATTTCTGGGTGTCAGAACGGGCCGTTCCAAATGCAGAACAGGCCGTTCCAAAAGAAGGAATATGCTTGTTTTTAAAGATCCAGAACGGGACTGGAACGGGCCGTTCTGGTATGGAGAACGGGACGTTCTGGAAGCATACGGGCCGTTCTGCTGAGATTGAGAACGGGCCGTTCTGGTTTCAGAATGGGTCGTTCTGCTTTTTGGGAACGGGCCGTTCCGATTTTGGAACGGGCTGTTCCAGTTGAGAAATTTGCACAAATTCGAAGGATCCGGAACGGGCCGTTCCGGTACACCAATTTGCCTATAAATAGGAGGCTGAGGGGTGAAAAATTATATACTGAGTGAGAAGGTGAAATCTTAGAGAGAGAAAGAGAAGAGAGAAAGAGAGAGAGAAGGAAAAGAAAAGAGGGAATCCAGAGGAGGAGGTCCTGCCCAGGTTCCAGCTCCTGCTTATCCAGGTAAGGGGGGAGAGTGAGAAACCTCGCTCAGGGGTGTGGGGATAATTGTTGGACAGTTTGTTTGTCGGATTGGCCCCCAATCCCTTGCCGTTGTTCTGTCTGATTTTCTATTTACTCTACTTTGCTCTTTGTTGAAGGTGCCGTTGTTCTGTTTGATTTTCTATTTACTCTACTTTGCTCTTTGTTGAAGGTGCCATTGTTCTGTTTAATTTTCTATTTACTCTACTTTGCTCTTTGTTGAAGGTGTCGTTGTTCTGTTTGATTTTCTATTTACTCTACCTTTTTCTTTGTTGAAGTAATAAATGAATATGAAATTAATGTTAATAATAAATGAGTTTTAATATGAATAATAATGCTCTCTGAATCTCTGTGAATACCTATGCGGACCTTATGAGGAGTATTTATGACATGACCATGGAAATATGGACAAATGACATGAGACCTAAGAATGGACTATGAGACCTAAAAATGGACTATTGAGACAAGCTGTGATAATAAGAATATGAAAAATAATGACATGATATACTTGATGAAACCTTGTACTAAGTTAAATGTTGAGTTCATGAAATAATGAATATATGTCATGCATCATATGCATATATTACTCCAGGTGTGCCGCTGAGGCCGCATACCAACGATGCTAACGAGGTGTACCTTAGGGTCACCGGTGATGTAACTTGCTAACGAGGTGTACCTTAGGGTCACCGGTGATGTAACTTGCTAACAAGGTGTACCTTAGGGTCACCAGTGATGTAACCAGGTGTACCTTTGGGTCACCAGTGATGATATGTGAAACTTGCTTATGGCGCCACATGCATGCATTTATGAGTCGAGTTCATGACATCATTGCATGATAAATGAGTATATATGTGATATTGATGATGTATGTGTATTGTTTATATGTGACTTATATTTGTTGTGTGTGTGTGGGTGCTATCTAACCTTTATTTCTGCACCTGAAACTGAGTGAGATGTTTCTCACTCCCTTGTTGTTCTTGTATATGTTTAAATTATGATGCAGGCGATCAACATCATGAAGATGTGGTTGATGAGGCTTAAGGCTTCAGTTGGGCATGTTCTGATAGGATGTGACATCGGGACATAGTTAGCTTAGTTTAATATGTTATTATTTTAATAACTTTAGTTTCTCTTCTTTTGTAATTTCTAACGAAGAGACAACGTAGATAAAGTTTATAATTCAAGGAAAATGTATGTTAAGAATTTTAATTTAAACGTTCTTGATAAAAGACCAAGATGTACATTTTTGTTATATTTTTATTATATGATTTGGGAGTATAAATTAATCCCTAACCAGGAGGCACTGCCACCTTTACTAGAGTTAATTTATATTTCCTTTATTATTATTTGTATATATATGATTTCTTGTTTTTCACTAAATTGTATTGAAAATATTAACTTCTTTTCTTTTATAATTTTTACACTGGAGTTATGATTTATGAGTTACGAATGTGAATCTTCTACCTTGTTATATTTGAAATATTTGTCAACTATGAAAGATTTTATTTACCCAAAAAGAAGAAAAAGAAATATTTTATTGTTACATTTGTTGTATATTAATAATGGGGTAGAGGGTGTCACAAGAAACCCTTGATTTATAGAGCAAGACAAAGATTGATGCCAATTGTATGAATATGTGAAATTGAGGTTGAATTTGAGTAATTGATGGTATAATAAAGTAGTATTAGGCTTTAATTGTGATTTTTACCAATTGGTTTGGAGTTTGTAATGTGAGATTTTCACAAATGCAAGTCTTTCATGAACTAGTATCGTGTTGAGCATCAAATGGGCCACATTGGGCATCATTTGACGTTGTTCCAACATCGTTTTGCGCCGAGTGTGACTTCAACCATGCTAGGCACAAGTACTCTTGATAGGCTTTTGTCTTCTCCGTGCTAGGCACAAAAATTGTTACGCCGAGGGTGATAACTTCATAATTAGGTTTTGTGAATGTTAGCTTTCCAATGCCATTGGAATCACCTAAAAAGCATATATAAAACTCAAATTATGATCAAATTAGTGAGCAAAGTGAAACTATCAAATTTAGGCTGAATGTTGAAGTTTCTATTTTTTAAAAATAGTTGATGGAAAAATTAACTCTTGAGGTTAATATAGAATTTTTATATAATTGCCTTAGATTTCTAATAAAATTAAAATCAACTTGTTAGCATATATATAGCTCTAGATAAGGTGTTTGGACCATAGGGTGTCTTGGAAGATTAAGTTATGGAAATGTAGTTTGTAAATGGTGACGATAAATAACCTTACCTTTTAAGTGTTTGATCTTATGAATGGTTTGGGGTAGTATGTCAATGTTTGGGAAGGATAAATATAGGAGAAAAATTGTGAATAAGTAATAACGTAGGTTGATTGTTAACAACTTGAGGTAGTTTGGTGATAGTGATGTCTAACGAGTTAATGCATGATATAAATAATGTTGCTAAACTAGTTAAGTTATTAATTTAAATGCTTAGTGATGTTGATCTCTTAGTGACTATGATTGAGGTATTAACATATGATTAAACAACTTCATAATGATTCTATCTTGAGGTATATTAAATGATGTTGTGTAATTGTTGTGTTTGAATTGTGAGCATGTGTAATCATGGTATTAATTAATGTTGATAACTAGTTTTTGTATGTGAGTATGTTATTCATACGATTGTGAGCTATGTATGAATTGAATGATGTGATCTAACATTGATATTGTTGACGTGTATGGATCCTATGAGGGTCATATGATGAGAAGTTTAAGCGAGACTTAGCCATGATGTGATTAGGAATTGATGTACAATAGTTAAAGTGTGTTATTCTAATGTGATAATGCATTGAGTCCTATTTGAGATACATCATGCACATACTTGTTTTAGATGAGTACGATATGAAATACACTACCAAGGAAGACTCTTTTTTGTAAAAGCTTGGGGATTGGTCATTGAGAACAATAAGATTTGGGAAACCTCGATTTCGTCTATAGTGTGCATGGGGCGGATCTTGCATGACACAACTGTCTTAACAAGACCCTGGTTATATATCCTCAAAATGTAGAGTGCCTTGAGGATGTAATCCGACATGAACTCCTAGACTACACAATGTGTTGTCTTATGGCAATATGCCACGTGATTTGACTGGCGCCACATGTATGAGTATATGCCAAGTCCATTTCATTGTGCATATGAATGAATTAATGTATTATGAATTATATTGAATCTTACTATTGTAAAATAAATTGTGTTATTACTAAGTTATTGTTATGGCTTAATTAATTGCTCATTGTATTGTTGAGTGTGTTTGATTATCCAACTATATTCTATGTTGTGAGCTAGTGTGAGATGTTTTTCACCCCCTATTTCTTGTATTTGTTTTATTTTAATGTTGTTGCATGTGAGATTCATTATGACATTAATGATGCTAATAAGGAGGTCTATTTTTTGCTTTGAGATTTTGCTCTAATAGGATGTGACATCAAGACTTAGTTAGAATTGACTTTCTTTTATTATGCTTTTAGGACAATTGCTATTTTGATGTACTAAATTTCATTTGAACTTCAATTGGTTTTGTTTTGCTAAAATATGATATTCTCTTATTGGATGGTTGATTTTTCATTTATGAGAGATTCAATTTCATTTAATTTATGTATTATGGTATGTAAGATAAAGGATGTCACAGATAAAGTCAACAATTTTTTAAAAAATTTGAAAACTATTTAATATTACATTATATAGATTCAAGTCAACCTATAAAATATTTTTATGATTATCCGTCAATTTGAATTAATGCAACAAAATATCAAACAATTTTTAAAGAACTTTTAATTTAACGATTGAATCAATGAAATTTAATATAGAACATGTGTTATTGAGTGAAATAAATTTACTGAGAATTACTCTTGTAGTAAGTAGTTCCTTTCCTTTATATATATATATATATATATATATATATATATAAATAAAGAGAAAAAAGGGATTCACTTACTTTTCTCATAATTCATGTTTTACATTAAATTTCAATGATCTAGTTGTTGAATAATTTTTTTAACGCATAAATCAAGTTTACAAATTTCTAAAAAAATTGGAAACTATTTGATGCTTTGTTCCATTAATTCAAATTGACAGATAATCATAAAAATATTTTATACGTTAATTTGAATATATATAACAAAATATCATATAATTTTCATTTTTTTTAAATTTATAGACTTGCTCTATATGTTAAGAATGTATAATTTAACAGTCAAGTTGTTATAATTTGATGTATAATATGAGTTATTGAGTGAAATAAGTAGATATTTCAAACACATTTTTTAACACACTTTCATCGGTTATAATTTATTGAAAATAACAAAATTAAGAGAGTCATTAAATATGATGTAAGATCTATCAAATTTTGTTCTTTCAATAAAATTTTATCAATCAAAAATGTATTATTATCATTAAGTCAACGATACACCAAAAATAATATACTAAAATATATAATTTGTAATTATATAATTAGTAGTAATTAAGGAGATCTAATTTAATTGCTCCCCCTTGATAAATGAACTCAATCTCGCATATTCAAAACAAAGCTACTTCACTTTAACATGCCATCACCAATTTTCTCATTCAATTGTCATATTAAAAAGTCTCAACATCCATTAATCATAAGATAATAATTAATTTTTTTTTCGAGTGATAATTTAAATAAGCAGCATTTTGGAAATTAAATAATAATAAAATATCACTTCGTGTGAAGTTGCTTGTGACATCCCACCACGTTGTGTCACGATCAATAGAGTAAAACCCAAAAACCCTTTCACCTTCTCACCGTAAAAATTAAAGCCATAGCGGTAAAGTCACAATCGCGTGTACCCCACGTAAACTCGCACCGAATATCACAAAGATCCTTCGATTCTCTGCGCTCACGCTCACCCTACACCCTCATCTTTTACCGTTCATTTTCGTCCCCCACTTTCTTTCAACTTGTACGGTCCAGATCTTCTCTCTCATTCACTCACCTATATATAAATATCGTTCACACATTTCTCTTCTCTTTCACTCGGCGAAATCTGAAGAAGCAACAGCAGCAGCTGCTGAAGTTGAAGCTCAATCCCTTGCGTTAATGGCGGATTGTTAGATTCAATTCGATTTGATTTTTCGACCCGCTTATCGATCCCTTAATCTTCTGCGAACAGGTAAAACCTCGGGTTTTGATCGTGAATTTCGTAAGTTTTGTTCTTTTTATGAATGGAAATTCTGGGTAGTTGTCCAAGATTTGTGTCGTGAATTGTTTTTCTGCGGATTTGAGGTGTGTGATCTTTCATGGTGTTTGAGTTGGATGCAGATCGAGGGCGTGTTCTATTCGGTTTCAGCTGAATTTCGGATTGGAGGATCTCTGGGAGCGATTAAGGGGAAATTTTCGGGGTGAGGTTATTGATTGTGGTTTTTATATGCATGATTTTATTTTATTTATTTATTTATTCTTTTATGTTCTGGCAAGTGTTGATACTTGATAACCATTTTGTTGTTATTGGGTTGGATCTTATGGATATGATGGTGGTGATTGAAAATTTAATGATGACCTGGCGTTATTGCCATGTTGGATCTTATGGAGTGGTTGGGAATTATATTTTCTTAACTGCTTTATTAAGTTTGGTAGGTTTTATCCCCTGTTGCAAATGCATTATGATGATCTAAAAATCTTGTTGATTTTTGTGAACCATTTAATTTAACATATTAAATAGTGCTTGGATATTAGGTATTGCCGTTGTTATCAAAGGATTTCAGCTTAAGTTTTGTTTTTTCTTTTCTTTTGTTTCTTGCTTAGGGGTCATCACTCGTTAATTTTTTGTTATATATCCTTTTTTCTTTGTTAGGAGTTAGGACTTAGGAGTAGATAACTTTGATCAGTTGATATGAAGGATAGAATCAAATTGTACTGCCGGAAGCATGAGAATATAAATTCTGTCATATGCATAGTGTAATGATTTGATTTTGTATCTTTACATTGTTCTTTAGTTAGAGAATATGTGTTCTTCATGATGTGGAAATTATGGCTTATATATTAATTTACATATGCAGCATTCTGTTGTGTTTTGCCTAAAAAATGTGGAGATTTAAGCCATTCATGCACAAAGAGCAGACTGGCCTTGAAGGTCGTAGCGTAGATGTTGGCAATCTTAAAATACATGTTGTTAAGGCCATTGCTGAAGGAGGGTTCTCTTCTGTCTACCTAGCTCGTGATGCTGTACATATGTCAAAGCAATATGCTTTGAAGCACATAATATGCAATGATGAAGAATCACTTGGATTGGTAAAGAAGGAGATATCTGTGATGAAGATGCTGGTAGGACATCCCAATGTTGTCACACTTCATGCACATACTATCTTTGATATGGGTAGGACAAAAGAGGCATTCCTTGTGATGGAATTTTGTGAGAGGTCTCTGGTTAGTGTGTTGGAGAGTCGAGGAGCTGGTTATTTTGATGAAAAACAGGTTCTTTTGATCTTCAGGGATGTGTGTAATGCAGTTTTTGCCATGCACTGCCAGTCCCCTCCTATTGCACACCGGTAACAACACCAGCTGAAAATTTTAATGGCTGTCAAAATTTGTGATCTCTCTATAAATTATTTTACATCCTTTAATTTTATTATTTGCATCCAATCTGTTGATAAGTATGAAGGGTTATGTTCGCATTTTATTTTTTCCAAAAATTTGTTCCATAACGAAAATTCTATGTTGCCTGTCTATCCTCATACATGACTGCTTCAGCATCATTGTTTGCTAATTTTATTTTTCATTTGTAGGTGCTAGATAGTATGCCCATGGTCTTATGCTTCATATTATATTTACTTTTAATGAAATGATATTTACATCTTCACACATGCACAGTCATTATGTTCTGTTTTTCTTAAGATCCTAAATTTTTCACAAGTGATGAATATGTTTATTCAACTATTCCATTTTGTAAGACTGAATTTTTTATTAGACATCATTGAAAAAGTTTGACAATATCAAATGGAAACATATAAGGTGCTGTCTTTATTATTAATAGATTGTTTTCTTTTATTTTCCTTTGTGTTTCCTAGAGACTTGAAAGCAGAGAATCTTTTATTAAGTTCAGATGGCGTATGGAAGTTATGTGATTTTGGAAGCACTTCCACCAACCACAAACGTTTTGAGAAGCCAGAAGAAATGGGAATTGAGGAAGACAATATCAGGAAGTACACAACCCCTGCCTACAGGGCCCCTGAGGTAAGTTGAGATTTGTCTTCTCTTAATAAAATTAGGCTCACCACTGAAGGTTGTGGTGAAAGCAACACAGCCTATGCCAACTTATGGGAGTGCCTGGGTTCTATTCATGGATTGGCCATGTAGTGGACAAGTTTGATATGGGTTCTTTCTGGGATTAAAGTGTATCCCTATTTTGCTGGACAACAATGCTAATAGTGTTGAAGTGTATCCCTATTTCCCTGGACAACACTGCTAAAGTGTATCACCCTAGAACCCCATTTTTGTATCCAAAAATTTATGATCATATGATACAAATGTTCACTTTTATTTTCTTTTGTGCATTTTAGATGTGGGATCTGTTCCTGAGAGAAGTCATTAGTGAGAAGGTGGACATATGGGTAAGTCATGCATACCTGGAACTTATCTTCTTAATTATTTAATATTTGCCAAATCTTTCTTTACTTATTGAGGGATCATATTCCTGGTTGGACATTTAGGCTCTTGGATGTCTTCTTTTTCGCATATGCTACTTCAAAAGTGCTTTTGATGGGGAATCAAAGCTCCAAGTCTTGAACGGAAACTACCGCATTCCAGATTTACCAAAATACAGTTCATCTATCATGGACTTGATAAGAGACATGCTCCAAGCTAGACCAGATGACAGACCAGATATCACGCAGGCAAGCGCTTTGCTTGATTGGCCATTCATCTCCATCAGTTTAGGTTGGTCATAGATCATCCATCAACAGCATTAGCAGGTGCTAGCATTAGGGCAATCAATTACTGACTTTGGGTTTTCTACCATGGTGCAGGTGTGGTTTCGTGTTAATGAGCAACTACCTATTAATTTACAGAAGTCATTACCTGACAGACCACCTGAATCGCCCTCATCCAACAGTCATGAAGGTGATGCAAAATGTTACCCACCTACCCTTGATGTGAATTAAAGAACGAAATCTCTTTGCAGAAGATTGCAGTTGTATATAAAATTTGCCCTCTAAATATTGTCTGAGAAAATTGATTTGTTGCTAAATTTTGGCAGGTGTGCCATTGTCCTCAAACAGATCACCTCCAATGCCTCGGAGGAACCCACCTCCTCCACCTTCATCTGGAGAACCCAAAACTACACCACAGCCATCCCATGCTTCTAGGGGAGGGGGAAGTGGGGGGCAGCTTGGTGTTTTCTGGTCCACACAGCATGCAAAGGACTCACTTGTCCCTGAGGATAAGAGCAAACCAATTTTTGATGAAGAACCTTCTAGCCATCATGTGTCATTGAAAAATGATAGAGTTCGCCCCGAAAGCGATCAATTGCCCAAAAATGTTGGTACTAACAAAGTGGTTACACAAACTCATCCTGTGAAAAGCAGTACACAAGGAAAATTACACAAGCCTGATACTGTACCCTCCAAGGATTTTGAATTAAATTTCTTTCAGGATAAAGATTGTGTGGGTGAGAGACAAAAGTCTAGTATGGAGAATAATGCTAACTTTCAAAACCAGGCTTTTAATACTTTTGTTGCTGAATTTGATACCGCCAAGCTCAACTCTGGACTTGGTGACAAACCCGAAAGGGAACAAGCATTAGAGGCTGAGGTGGAGAAACTGAAAGAGCAGCTGAAGGAAGCTAACTTGGAAAAAGCTGAAATTACTTCAAAGTATGAAAAGCTTACTGCTATCTGCCGATCACAAAGGCAAGAATTACAGGATCTCAAGCAAGCACTTGCAGCTAGGACTCCTTCACCAAGTAGAGAGGGTTTGAAAACCCCTCCTGCTGTTACATCATCTGCATCTGCGGTAATAACCATTTTTCTAGTTTTCTTCCCAGTTTATTTTCCTTGCCGATTTTGTTTAGCTTGTTTGTGACACATGGTTATATTATATGTGTTTTATTGCAACTGCAGAGAGAGAAGATTGCTGGGGATAGAACTGAATGGAAAACTCCCAGTTCAGAACCAAAGTCATGGCAAGCTTTTCCAGTGGAACCCCAACAACAAAAATCCCTTTCAGCAGAAAATACCGCCAAATCGGTCAGGTCAAAAAATGGTCAGCAGAACAAGCAACCTGTTCCTCCTGCTACAAATTTTGATTCATGGGGTTTTGGGACAGATAGCTTCAGTGCTATAGCTGCTGGCAGCCAGCAGATTCAAAGACCTGCTGAAGGGAGCAAGTCTCAGGCTTTTGGTGAGGCCAAGGCCTTTGAGAGCAAGCCAACTTCTCAACCAGCTGGTTGGGCTGGTTTTTAACCAAGGAAAAGTTCTAAAGGATCTATACTTGTGATTGCAGTGAGATATTTGTTTTTTGCGCCAACATGGAGAAGTAAAATGAATGCAAGCTTATTATATAATCCTGTATGTTAAATTCATGCGGTTGAGTTTGTTTCCTTTTGTGGATCATGCTTCCAAATGGTACATGTTTCTTTGGACCAAAACCATTATTGAGTGACGCTATTCATTTCCATTTTGCAAGATTGTTGCATCGCTTTTTTAATTCTATATATTTGTGTTGATTGGCAAGGGTCTGAGTGGACCTCCACCCTCATGTACACCATATACTCGCTCAGAATTCATTGCCTGAATTTAAACATTTTCTGGTACAAAGTTGGACGAGTGGTTGCAGTGCACTAATGCTACGTTAACGTGTTTTAATTTATGTTGCATCGGGAATTGAAAAGAATTATAAAATTCTCGAGTTAAGAAATTGCGAGGGGGAGTCTCAAGAAAAAAAGGGAAAATTCTTCTGCATGTCATTTAGTGAATATGGTATTTGTACTGCATTTAAGTGAATTCTAATTAGTTTCTTCAAAATCAATATTGGTTGGTTTGTAGCTGCTTGTATACGCAGCATGCATGGCATACAATGAAGTTTAAAACTAAAAAAAAAATGTAATGGAAATGCTAAGGATAGATCACACCTGTTGGCAACAAGAATGGTTATCTAAACCAACTTCTCCACTTGAAACATGTAATACATACATGTCAAAATATGTTTTTTTGCTGTTATATAAGTTATTTTAATTAAAATATAAATAATTCATATGATTCAATTAGGTATGGTAATCTTTAATTCGAGATTTATAACATTGTTTTTAAGTATAATACAAACATAATTAAATGCTTAATCAGTTTAATTACAAAGTTTAATAGATATGACAATTATCGAAATCTATGTCAAATAATATTGTGTGGAAGTGTTTATTTATTTATTACCACTAATCTTTCTACATGGATAGTGCTATGACGCATTTAAAGACTCAAATCTTAACAATTGTTAATGGTTCTAATGACATGATGATAATATTCATGGTACATTAACAATGTTTATAGTTAATGTAAATGGAAGTTTCTTTGTTAATCTAGGTTGAGCTGATTTTGATAACACGGTTCATGATTCATTGGGTACTTGTTTATGTGACTATTTAAGTAATTACAAGTTTGCAACAAATTCTATAGTTGAGCTCTATACAATTTATTATGAACTCAAAGTAATATAAATGTAGGTTATATGCATGTAATTTGCGAGATTGATTTATTTATCTCGCTTGAACCCACTTTTTCATAAAGTCAAGGTTTATCATCTGTATGCTAGCAATTGTTACCGTTATACATTCCTTCGTGCAGTTTTTTGGGACCTTTCCTTGTAACACGCCTTGAAACTAGACAACTATGTTGCAGACTAGTAAGCTGAAAAGAGAGTTAATTTTTGTTTCTCCTTTTCATTTTTAGATGTGTGCTTACCAACTTTCATATCTTCTGTTCTAATAGGTGTTATGGACACTTTATTCATTAGACCTTAATTATTATTTTTATTTTTATTTTTATTCTTTTATTATTTTTTTTTTTTTTTACATTTCATAGTAATAATAAAGAAAATAGTTTAGAAAAACATTTTCTAGAAGATATGATTAATTATTTAATTTTTATATTGAAGTCAATTTTATTATTTTATTTTCAAACTTAGTATTTTCTATTTAGAAAGAAAATAAAATATGCAACGACTATATAAAATATTTTATTATGTAATTGATAGATAGAAATCACTCATAACTTTGTTGACTTTGATAATAACTATTTATTAAATCATACGAAATATGACTTTTAATCCGTGAACATTAATAATTAATAATATATATACATATTAAACTCCTATTTAAATGTCACATGCATTACACGAGTGAAAACTAATTATAAACAAATTATATATGGACATTTAAGTATAATATAAACATAATAATTAAAAGAAAAAATATTTAAGTAAAATAGTATAGGCTTTAAATGCATTTTTAATCTCTCAAATTTTATAGTTGTATGATTTTAGTCGCTCAAATTTTAATTGAACAATTTTAATGTCTAAAGTATCGCGATTATGTGACCTTGATTTCTCAATTTTTAATTTAGAAGTTTTAATTCCTCCAAGTATGGTACTTATGCGATTTTAGTCTCTCCTATTGATGGAAACACTTTCAAGAGATTGGAAGATGAAGTTCTTTAGTTGTTTCCTTTCCCTTGATCTTTCTAACCCCTTTCCAGATTATATATATTATCTAAATTAATTATTTAAAAATTAATAATAATAATTTAATAAATAATGAATAGAAAAGATGTTAAAATAAATGAATAAATTAATTTGAGTTATCAAACAAATATTTCTATTATATAAAAGTCACTAAATATTACAAACCATTTTTTTAATACAAATATCATAACTTAATAAAATAAAACCTCATCCTATACTTTGAATTTTTGTATCTGAACACAATTGCACTTCTGATTCTTCTACATCATAAGGTTTTAGTATCTGGGTTTAAAAGTATTTATGAGGTTAGACATTTGATTTTGTCCATGTCACACACAAATAAATCATACAACCACAAGAGAAGTTCATACAATTATTATACATAATAATTTAATTAGATATTTTACTACTGATAGTTCAAATAATACAATATACTTATGAGATGCATATTTTGACTCAAAATATACTTTTCAAAATCATCTTGGCTCAATACTACATAGAGGTTTTCCCTCTTGAGAGTTCAGAGTCAAAGCTTAGCATCACCCTATCTAATGATTTGGTAATGTTCTACTAAATGTGAATAAGTAGACAATAGTCAGAATGTCAATGCACCCGACAGGCTACCACAACACAAAATCAAATAAAAAACTAGTCATCTATGAGATCGTTCATGCCAAAACTCTCCTTAGACTAAAAGTTTACCCACATTTACTATCATTGACATCGATAACTCAAACATCAATTCCATATTCCACATAATATTTCATTCTCTTTTCACTTTTGGTATCACATCACACTAACAATTGATGATGATCTTCATATGTTCAATATTATGTCTATTGTATGTGTGTGACTATCTGGCCATTTCCTACATCGGTAGTCGGAGTGAGATGTTTCTCACTCCCATTTTCTTTTGTTATTTTTCTTTGTTATGCTTATGCCAATGAATTTAATTATGAAAGACTTTAAGTTTTATGTTGGGAATTTAATTTATCATATGTACTTGATCAGGTTTTAGTATATGTGTCAAGTCTAAGATATATTGTCTTAATTGTGACTCATGGAACACATCATGAAAGTTAAAGGGAAAGGTGATAATGTTATTTGGTAGGCAACATTTTCAACTCAACACAAAATTTGGTAGGTTCAATTAATATATTTAGGGGTAAATTCCTTAGATTTTATAGACCTGCTAGCGATCCAATAACAAGTGTGACTTTAAAAAATACATTATGTCCTTCTTGAACTTCTAAAGATTTTCTCCTTTTATCAACATAACTTTTCTGTCGACTCTTTGCAAATTTTCATTTTTTTCATGAATTATTCTTATCTTATTTGTGGTTTGTTGGATCGCATCTGGCCCTAATAATAAGTTCTCACCATCTTGGTACCAAATTAAAGGTGTTCTACATTTATGTCGATAGAGTGCTTCATAGGGAGTCATACCTATACTAAAATGATAATTGTTATTATGTGTAAATTCTACTAGTAGTAAAATTTCTTTCCAACTATATTTTTTTTTCTTCTAGTGTATAGGATCTCAGAATACCCTCCAGTGACTATATAGTCCTTTCAGTTTGTCCATTAATTTGAGGGTGATAGGATGAATTAAGGTATAATTTACTTCCCAGAGCTTTCTTGAATTCTCTCCAAAATTTAGATACAAACCTAGGATCCTTATTTGATATATACTATGCTAGTTGGTATTTCATGTAACTTAACAATTTTTTTTATGTAAAATTGTGCTAATCTTTCTAGAAAATGCCCAATATATACTAGTATACTATGTGCAATCTTAGTTAATCTACCCACAATTTACCAAACATAATCACAACTCCTAGAGATTTTAGGTAAACCTACTACAAAATCCACAAGTACACTATCATGTTTCCATACTAGGATCTTCAATGGTTGTAACATGCTAGATGGTTTTTGATACTTAATCTTAACTTTTTGTCATGTTAAACAATGTCCCACATTGTCTACTACATCCTTTTTCATTCTAGGATACCAAAAAATTTGTTTCAAGTCTTTATACATTTTAGAAGTTCTTTGCTAAATACTTAATTTACTCCTATGTCCTGTCTCCAAAAATAAATCTTTTATTTCTTTATCATTAGGGACATAAATTTTATAACTAGATCTTTCGATACTATCCCTTTCTAAATTGAAATCTATTCTTATTTGTTCGTATTAATATTTTTCCTTTATTGTATGAATTCACCTTTCTATTGTGTATTCTTAATTTCCTCTAAGAACTCATCATATATAGAATCATTACGAATTGTATTTTATCCTTTTCCTTAATAATATGCAAATTTAAGTATCTAAATAGTTGCATCAATTCCATTTCTTTTATCAGCATAGCTGAAACATGAATGAATTTTCTACTCAAATCATCGACTACTACATTGGTCTATCCTAGATGATATAATAAATGAAAATCATAATCCTTTATAAATTCCACCACCTTCTTTTTCTCATATTCGACTCCTTTTCATCAGATTAATATTTTAACTTGTATGGTCACTATCAAATTTAGATCCATAAATAATGTCTCCAAATTTTTAGGGCAAAAACTATAGTTGCTATTTCTAAATCATGGGTAGGATCATTTGGATATGGTAATACTAATATTGGAGAAAAATTCAATTTGTGTTTTAACTCTTGAAAACTAATCTCAAGTTCTTGACTCCAATTAAAAGGGTGACATTTCTTGGTCAACAATGTTAAAAGTCTTTCTATATTTAAAACTTCTTCAATGGATCATCTAAAGTATTTGGTTAAACCTAGAAAACTTATAACCTCAATTAAAATTTTAGGTTGCTCCAGTTGCATAACAACTTCCACTTTTGAAGGATATGCACTTATTCTTTTCTTTGAAATATCATGTCCTAAAAATTTTACTTCCTCCAATCAAAATTCACACTTAGACAATTTTACTGATAATTGTTTATCCTTTAACGCTTGGAAAACTATCCTTTGGGGTTTGTAAAGCTATTCTTGTTAAGTCATACGAAGACGAAAGCAATTCCCAGCAAAGTTTTGAATGAGACAATATAATACATATTGTTATTACTAACAAGTGTGTTAGTGTTTCAAATACAAGTACAGGTAAACTGCTGAATAAAGAATATACATCCATACCAGAATCAACGAGATGCGAGGCAAGCATTGGATAAAGGCTGAGCAAACAAAGAGAATACATCAGATGAAGACTCAGACGATACAAGACCCTAGATGATGGGCAAATCCTAGCAAGAGCACCCTAGACGGAGTCAAGTACTTACAATAGCCAACTAGACAGAGACTCGAATACACAGACGATGGTCAAGAAAGTTGTATTGCGTCTAAAGACAAAATTGTGAGACCCCCGCAGCCTTCACTTCCTTTTCTCTTCTCCCTCACTTGTTTTCTCACATTCACTCTCTTTGCCTTGGGTCTCCTTGATCTTTTCTCTAGAATCCTTGGTGGCTGTAGGTGCTGGTGGTGAGTGAGCTGATTTCCTTCTCCTGTGTGCATTTCCTCAAGCTTGTTCTTCTCCTCTGATCAAGCTTCTTCTCCTTTCTTCTTCCCGGAGCTTAGATTTCTCTTCACCGAGGTAAGGGAAGCTAGAAAACTTGAGATTTTGTTTTGCATGTAGTTGGATCTTCATCTAGGAGGTGATTTGGGGGTTGATTAGTTGAGCTGGGTTGGTTGCATGTGGTAAAGCTGAAACCTTGTGGTTGTTCTTGATGATTTCTTGAGTTTTAGATGCATGCATGTTGTGATTCTTGATTTTTTTGGGTTGCATGTGGTTGGTAGTGGTGCATTTGAGTTGTAGCATGGACTGCGGTTCCTTGGATTACAGGTTCATGGAGGATGTGAGTGAAAACGAAGGTGAAATCATGGTGTTTTAGGAGTTTCAGAAACCCACAGCTATAGCCGTGGATTCACAACCATAGCTGTGGGAGGGGAAAAACGTGATGGCAGAGACTTGCAGCCATGGTTGTGGTTTTGCAGCCATAGCTGTGGAAAAAATTAGAATGGCAGAAACTTGCAGCTATGGCTGTGGATTTGCAGCCATGGCTGTGGAAGGAAATGAATTGGCAGAGAGTTGGAGCTAAAGCGCTGTATTGAGCGCTGCATAGGTGAGTCTTGATGACCGAATTTGGTCTTAAGGTCTTCATGAAAGTTGTATCCTTGGATCTTAGCTTTCCAATGGCGTTGGAATCACCCAAAAAAGAATTCTAGAACTCTAGATATGACTGTTTTAGTGAAGAGGGGTCATTCTGTCAGCATTGGTTATAGCTGTTTCGGTTTTTAGAATTCTTAACAAGGTAGATGAAGGAATTAGGACTTGGTGTCTTCATGAGAGTTGTAGGAAATCTTCTTATCTTTCATATGAGATAAGGATGAGTATGGTAAGAGTAGTATAACTCCTGATACGCTGTTTTATGTGAAGGTTTTCATTTCACAATTAGTGATTTGGTTAAGTTGAAAGTTGTTTTAGGTGCTTAGGTTGATTGGTGTTGTTTGGGTGGGTAATTTGGCATAATAGATGAGTTGTAAACAAGATGGGTGAGTCGTATTATGTGTTGAATATGTTGTATGTTGTGAAGTTGTTGATCATGCTGTTATTAATGTTAAGTTGAGCTGTGCTGTATGTTGTTTGAGCTGTTATTGCTGTTAAGCTGAGCTGTGCCGAATGTTGTTTATGTTGATTAATGTTGTTAATGCCATATGATGAAAAGTTGAGCTGTGCTGTATGTTGTTTATGCTGTTAATGATGTAACGCTGAGCTGTGCTGTATGTTGTTATTGCTGCTATGTTGTGCTATGCTGCATGTTGATATAAACTGTTGTAAGCCGAAAGACTGAGCTGTTGTAGGCCAAAAGGCTGAGCTGTTATAGGTCGAAAGGCTGAGCTGTTGTAGGTCGAAAGGCTGAGCTGTTGTAGGCCGTAAGGCTGAGCTATTGTAGGTCGTAAGGCTGAGCTGTTGATCACTAAGACTAGAGGAGATATTTTTCGAAATTGCTCATCCCCTTTGTGTGGATTGAGGTAGCTGTGGTGCTCTTAGAGCCCAATTTGTTGAAAACCCTCCCTGGGAAGCTGACCCTTGGAGTGGTCACTGTTCTGTTCTCCTCTAAGTACTTAGTTGGTCCCGTGTGTGGGCAAGGTCGAGGCACACGTGTATGAAGCGACCACGGTATAGGGGCAAGGTCGAGCTATACCGCTTACAAGCGACCAAATCTAGATAAAATGTGTGACGACGCATTGTGTGTTTACTGCTGTTATTGCTGAATGATGTGAGATGTATGTTGTGATATATTATATGCTGATGTTGCTGAACTAGATGATATGCTGTTAGCTGTAGCTGATTATAATTCTTGAAATTATAGGTGTATATGCTGATTCTTTTCACCAACTTACCCTTTGTTGTTTCCATGTGGTTTGGACTGCAATGATCATACTGTGTATGGGAGCAGAACATGGATAGGTTGGTGATGAGGCAGGTTTGCAGCTGGCAGATGCAGTAGATGTATTTCTGATGTTTTTTTTGTATTTAACTACTTAGCGTAGTAATTGGGTTGTATTTTATACTTTGATTTTTAGCTCCAGATTAGACCTTGTGTATATATTTAGCTGCTTATATATATATGCATGTTCTTCTGTGGGGTGCTGTGGTGTTCTTGCTATGTGACGGCTAGGCGGGTCGTTACAACAACGAGACGAACTATCTAGCATCCACACTTCCGGAAGAACATATGAAGTCATCAAAGTGTAATGAGAAAGAAAAGAAAAATGGACTAGTGCATATCCACAAATCAAAGATGCGTGTGTTAGAGCAAGTACACCTACCAGTCAGCAAAGGACAACACCTCTGTATCAGGAAAGTACAGAGATATCCTAATGCCAGATATAAAAGCAATCAAATGGTACAAAAGATCTTGTAGAACGCAAATTCAGCAAGTAAACATTTAAGGCAAGATCAAAGGCATTAAATACAAGAATCCACAAAACCTGTGCAAGATAAACAAGATTTAGATGATGGTCAGTCAAACATCAAAATTACGATGGATCATGGACGGAAGAACATTCAACAAACACAGGATTGAAGCATCAGACGAAATCCAAAGTAGACTAACTCAAGCACAAGACAAAAGAAGGTTAAACATCAGACAAAGCTCATGTAACCTTTAGATGAAGAGTAATCAAGGCAAGGCACGTCATAAGAACCAGACAAGTCAAGGCAGATAGCAGATGAAGTAAATGACAAAGGAAACTGGGCGTCAATAGATAAATGGATGGAACACGAATGAGCGCCAGATGATCATAAAAGTATAAATATCTAGACAAAGTTGTATCAAGTGCAACTGCTCTAAATCGCAAATTAGATAAGGCATATGTCTAAGGTCAAAAAGAAAGTCAACTATGCATCAGACGAAAGACAACACAAACTGAGAGACACTCCAGATGGAAACAATGTTTGTATATTCACATTATTAATCAAACCAAAGAAAATTCAAAGCACTAAACTCAGCAAAATTCAAAATTAAGATGCACAGAACAAACAGACGAAGACGAAGACTGCCATAAAAGCATATGAAGAATCAAGTCTTAAGAGATAAACCAAGGCATCGTCTACAATCACACAAAAGCCCTCAATTTAAGATGTGTGATCTAAATGAAGAAACAAAGAAGAAGAGAAGCACGCAAAAGTAAAAGCATGCATGGGTCAGAAAAAGTAGATTACTTTTTTAGAAAAGGACAACAACTATATTGCTGCATGACTAGAAAAAGACAAACAACTTCTAGGTCTTAGATAAAGTCAAACATCACTGACAATAGACCAAAGAAGAATATACGCAATGTCTAAAAGAAGGAAGCAACATTTAATGCAAGACCAAATGCATTAAATGAAAGGATCAAACTAGTCATGAACGACTATATCAGCTTCAACGGACATATGCAACGGGAAGCTCCGCGTCAATGGACATATTCAAAATCAAGCAACGGGCAAATTCTATAAGAATATATATATATATATATATATATATATATATATATATATATATATATATATATCACTACCTCAAACCTTAAAAGGTTGGCTTTTTAATTGTAAGAAAAAGAGTGATATCAAGCCCACAAGAAAGAGACCAGAGATGAGCATACATAGTTATATGTACAATGTAATATTGTATTTTTTATCTCTGTAGACTAAGGTGTTCGAAATGTTAGTGATGGACTAAACCTTAGTGAGTGTTGTAAACCTGTGTATCCTCTCCATGAGAGTAACCCAAACACTCAAACACAAGTCTCTGTAAAACTAAGGTAGCAAACCTTAGTCAGTGTATGAAATTTCCAATCCTCTCTATGAGAGTTATGTATGCACTCAACCAAAACTGTCTAGCCAACATTGTAAAGCCTGAAGAGGCTAGGAAAAGAATACTTGTAAAGCCCGGAGGGGCTTGTCAAAGAATACTCACTACTAGCCAGAAGTGACTGAGAAGAATATACTAGCGTTGGTGAGTGAAACCGACGGGCCAGGAGTGGTCGAGAATACTTGGAGAACCAGAAGTGATTTAAGAATACTAGCGTTGGTAAGTGAAGCTGACAGGCAAGGAGTGGTCAAGAATACTTAAGGCCAGGAGTGGTCGAGAATACTCAATGCCAGGAATGGTCGAGAATACTCAGGTCCAAGAGTGGACGATAATACTCAAATGTTCTTCATTTCATATCTAGTGGAACCCTTCAAGTTGAAGGAGACTGGATGTAGCTCAGATGAGTGAACCAATATAAAATGATTGCATTATTTTATTTACTTAAACGCAAATCTTCCTTACTGATTAAATCTTTGTGAAAAACTTCGTCCAATGTTTATATATCTTTAAAACAACTTTTAGACAAAGACGCTAACTTTGCTTGACAAACTTATTACATTGAAAGTTTCATCTGATGTTTATCCTTAAACGAAACTATCTTGAAAAGGAGAATACAAGAACCTTAATCATTATTATTATATGAAATATTTTCCTTCAGCAGATGATAAATCCCTTAGACACGGTAACCCTGCATAAAGCAAACTCTGCATAACGGTCTGATATTCAAAAGTGTAGTGGACGAAGAGCACTACTCTTGCGAAAATGATTTTAAAATACCTTTGTTCACACACACACTGATGGAACTAAGTTGAAGAAGATTGATGTTCTTCAATGACTCCATGCTTAGGACCGAAAATGATCTTGAGGTTAAGACTCCAATGGTTCCTTGAAGCTCCTTGAAGTGTTCTTCAATGGAGAAGAAGCCTTGAAGTGGTTCGGTTTTCCTTAGCTTGCATAGGAAGCTTGAGGAACCAAAGCAAAGTTGAAGAAATTTGCTAGAAACCTAGAGTGAAAGTTCTCTACGGTTTGGTGACTCTTGATTGAGAGAGAAAATCTGATTTCATTCTCAAAATTGTTCAAAAGTGAGTACAAGAGAGGTATTTACAAATATATAGGGAGAGGTAGCTTCTAGGAGAAGCTAACCTTAACCATGGTTCACTAGGAACCATGGTAAGGTAAGCTTTAACTCCCACGGTTTAGCTAGCTTGTAGGAGAAGCTAACCTTGACCATGGTTCACTTAAGAACCATGGTAAGGTAAGCTTACCCTACTAAGGTTTAGAAGCTTGCAAGGCAAGCTTCAAACCTTGAAGAGTAGACATGAGAAATTCGGCCAAGAACAAAGGTAGTAGGCTAGGCGGCCTTGGGGTCATTTGGCTCCATGAATTAATTCAAAAATATTTGATTTGGTTTAGTTAGGTTCATCATATGATGATGAGACCTAGCTAAATCAAAACTTTGAAAAATTAGGAGAAAAATGAGTCCAATATGCAAAATTTTGCCTAGGCCCAGTTCTGGCCCAATTACTAGTCACACCCTCAAGCATTGCTAAATGTCACCCCTTTTTCCCTGTTGAGAAAATACAAAATGAATGTATCAACTAGGGAGGTTAAATGGAGCTAAAATCTCCAAGTAGCCTACCTTAAAAACAATATACAATCACTAGGAAAAAGCAAGTAAAGTGCCTCACAAATACAAAGGCAAAATAACCTATACAAGAGACTATTTACAAAATATATGAAAAAGGTCTTTAATATCATCCCATTCCTCTTGGTTCTTTCAGTATATCACCTCTTGGATTCCTTGGCCTTAGCCATAGTCTATCACACACATATTCAACCCCCCCTTCTATGTGTTTTTCCGCTAACCTCAATTCTAAGATGGTTTTCATGTTCTTCTCTATCCTTAGAATATATTAATATATCATTTACAAATACTAACGCAAACTTATCTAAATAAAGTCTAAACTCATTATTCATATAACCTTAAAAACTATAGAACATTAGTAACTCCAAAAAGCATCACTTGATATTCATAATGACCATATATTGTCCTTAATGTAGTCTTTGGAATATCCTTTTTCCTAACTCATATTTGATGATATCTTGATATTAAATCTGTAACACCCCGAATTTTCTACTAATACAATGTTGATTATTATTTATTTTTATATATTTATTTTAGTTAATTTAAAGGGATTTTTATAAAATATTTTAAAGGTTTGTAATAATTTAAATTATTTATGAAAATTTTTATAAAATTCTGTCTTTTACGCCGAAACGGGCTGTTCCAAAAGTGGAACGGGCCGTTCCAACAAAGAAAATATACTATTTTTGAAGCAGCAGAACGGGCCGTTCCAAAAGTGAAACGGGCCGTTCCAAAGTAGAAAAGAGGCCAATTTTAATTTCTCCAGAATAGGCCGTTCCCAAAGGGAAACGACCCGTTCCGAAATTCTAAAAATACCTAGAAAGTTAAGTTGGAAAAGGGGCGTTCTACTTATGGTCAATCAGTGTTAACATGGACTCCAGAACGGGCCATTCTGCTTTTTGAAAATGGGTCGTTTTGATTTTAGAACGGGCCATTCCAGTTGAAAATTTTGCATATATTCGAAGGATCCGGAACGGGCCGTTCCGAATTCAGTACGGGCCATTCCGGGTACACTAGGATGCCTATAAATAGGAGGCATGGGGGGTGAAAAATTACAACTGAGAAGGGTGAAAAATTTTAGAGAGAGAAGAAAGAACTAAAGAAAGAGAGAGAGAGAGAGAAAAAGAAAGAGAGAGAAAGAGAGAAAGAGAAATAAAGAGAGGGAAAGAAAGAGGGAATCCAAAGGAGGAGGTCCTGTCCAAGTTCCAGCTCCTGCTTATCCAGGTAAGGGGGGAGTGAGAAACCTCGCTCGGGGGTGTGGGGATAATTGTTGGATAGTTTGATTGTCGGATTGGCCCCCAATCCCTTACCTGTTGTTCTGTTTTACTTTCTGTTTGCTCTACTTTGTTCCTTGTTGGAAGTAATAAATGAATATGTAATTAATGTTAAAAATAAATAAGTTTTAATATGAATAAGAATGCTCTCTGTGAATTCCTGTGCGGACCTTATGAGGAGTATTTATGACATGACCATGTGAAATATGCACAAATAACATGAGACATAAGAATGGACTATTGAGAAAAACTATGATTATGAGACTATGAAAAATGATGACATGATGTATTAAATGAAATTTTGTAATAAGTTAAATGTTGAGTCAATAAAATAATGAATATATGACATGCATCATATACATATATTACTCCAGGTGTGCCGTTGAGGCCGTATACCAGTGATGCTAACAAGGTGTACCTTAGGGTCACCCACGACTAACAAGGTGTACCTTAGGGTCACCCACTATGTAACATGCTAACAAGGTGTACCTTAGGGTCACTAGTGATGTAACCAGGTGTACCTTAGGGTCACCAGTGATGAATTGTGAAATTTCCTTATGGCACCACATGCATGCATTTATGAGTCGAGTCCATGATATCATTGCATGATAAATGAGTGTACATGTAATATTAATTATGTATGTTGTTTCCATGTGACTTATATTTGTTGTGTGTGTGTGTACTATCTAACCTTTATTTCTTCATCTGAAACTGAGTGAGATGTTTCTCACTCCTTTGTTGTTCTTGTATATGTTTAAATTATGTTGCAGGCGATCATCATCATGAAGATGTTGGTGATGAGGCTTAAGGCTTCAGTTGGGCATGCTCTGATAGGATGTGACATCGGGGCATAACTAGCTTAATCTAATATGTTATTGTTTTAATAACTTTAGTTTATTTTCTTTTGTAATTTCTAGCGAAGAAATAACGTAAATAAAGTTTATAATCTTTCTTTTGTAATTTTAAACGTTCTTGATAAAAAGACCAAAATGTGTATCTTTGTCATATTATTTTTATTATATGATTTGAAAGTTATAATTTAATTCCTAACTAGGAGGCACTGTCACCTTTGCTGGAATTAATCTTTATTTTCCTTTATATGATTTCTTGAGTTTTGATACTGATATGTTGACTTCTTATGATTTATGAGTTACGAATGTGAATCTTCTACCTTATGATATGAGACAATTATTTTATCCATGAAAGATGTTATCAAACTATGAAAGGTTTTATTTACTCAAAAAGAAAAAAAAATTATTGTTTACACTTATTGTGTATTAATGTTGGGGTAGAGGGTGTCACAAAATTTATTTTGAAAAATATGATACCTCCTCTAAGTTGATCTATTAAATCATCTATTCTAGTTAAAGGGTACTTATTATTCATTATTACCTTATTTAATTGTCTATAATCTACACACAATCTAGAACCTCCATCTTTCTTTTTAACTAACAAGACTATGACTTTTCATGGTGATACATTAAATCTAATAAATTTCTCCTCTAAAAATTATCTAATTGTTTATTAAGTTCATCCATATCTAACAATGACTTTCTATAAGGTTGTATTAAAATGGTCTAGTACAAGGCATTAAATATATGCAACATACCAATTATATAAAAGCTTATATTACTTAAAAAAATGTTTTATTTTTATTATTATATACCAATTATATAAAAGCTTATATTACCAAACACAAAATATTATTATTATTATTTTTATAGAACTCATTAGTCTTATTCAAATAATCTCATAGTTTGTTTAAAACATATTTATTACCTAAAAACAATAGAATTACTTATAGATAAATATATAGATAAGAAAATTCTAAAACCTAGGGCATTGCAATCTTCATCCATGACTTCAAAAACTTGACAACAACTTCAAAAATGAAAGAGGAAGGAGAGAATGTAGTGCCACCTTCAAGTCAAGAGATAAGCTAAGAAGTGATGTTTTTTTTTTTTTCCAATAGGAGGAGTTCCTTGATGAAAGAAGTTAAAGAGTCACACTCTTACGAGAGAACTCTAAGACCTTTTGAGAGAAGAAAATCAACTTTCTTATTCAACATCAAAAAGTGACAAAATTACATGGAGGATACACCTATATATAGGCTACGATAACTTGTGATGCAAGTTAAGTAAATTATGACAAAATAGACCATAGTTTAGTTGTACTCAAGCTAATTGATCATGTTTTTCCAAATTTGAATTTGAAATTTGAAATTTGAATTTAGGCTCCATAATTATTAGATCCACACTAGCCATTGAAAAAAAAAATATGTGCTAAGGTGTGGTAGGTGTGATGGAGGTGTGGTGGGAGTAAGAAAGGGGGTGTAGAAGCAAACATTTAAAAAGTATTAAGTGTGGAACATGTGATTAGTTGGGGTTGTGTATAACAAATATGATGATGTAGAGAGCTCAAAAGTGGACATTCACTCTTCCAAAGGATATGTTTCTCCCTCTTTTGACTAAAACAAGCTCAATTAGTACATTTTCCAAATTACTAGTTATACCCTCCTAAAGGAAAAATACAAGAAAATAAATTCCTATTTTAATTGACCCAAAATACAAGGTCAAAATAAAATAAAGAAGTATTTACAAGAAAGAAGGTATGGACTACAATTAAGTAATCCAAAGCTCAACATGAGTTTGAGTCTTCCTCCTTGATACCTAACACACTCTTGGTTTTTTTGTACTTGACCATTGGGCATGATTCCATCATCCCCTCCCTCTTCAAGAGAATTTGTCCTAAAATTATAAGTCTCCTCTTCTTCTTCAACACCTACAATAGAAAGTATATTACAAGTATTAGAGGTATTGTTTTCTTGATAATGATGAAAAAGGTCTAACTTATTTATCCCCTTTATTTGTAAGGTGGACCAATCCTTTATGATTTTTATTTTCTTAAGGTCCTCTTGAACCCCTTTGAAACTAATTATAAGATCTACATCTCTATCTAAACCAAAACTATATTTTTCTAGTTTTTCAAAAAGATGTTTTCCCCTAAATCTACAAAAACATGCCTAAGGTATCCTATATAATCACCTAAGCTCCTATAAAAATTAAACTATCTGCAACAAAATTTCCTTGCCTTCCTAAACTATCTACAAACATCCTATCTTTGTGTGAGTTATATTTAATTGGTAAGGTCGTTGTGCATGAATTTCTTATCAAATTGTCATGCTAGTCTTCTAAAAAAAAAAAATGACAAGCTTCCATGGGAATCACATCACACAAAAGTCTATCTTCAGAAATCTCAATGGAAAACTTGATTTTTACTTATTGGTCGACTACTATATCCTTGTTCCCATTTAACCCTTTCTCAAAAATCAAAAAATACAATCAAAAGTTTCAACATTACTCGAACAAGAATTTTCCAGTAATTTCTAGATGATTAGCACGCTAGCGTTGACCACCACTTCTTACATAAGCAAGAAGTAATCAACAAGCAACAAAAAAATCAAACAAACTAAGGAATCAAATCTAGCAAACAAACAAATCAAATAGAGTGGACAAAGAACATAGCAAGCACATAATACACTTAGAGTACACACAAAATTGCGTAATCATGACACATAACACATAATTCCGGTTTGAATCATCTTAACTTTGATACCACTAAATATAACACCTTTTATCCCATACATAATATATTTTCTTAAAACTATTTAAATTGTGTACTTTATTTTAATAAAATGACATAACTTATTTTTTCATTTGTTATCACGACATTAATCTTTCGACATATTAATTGACAATTTTCTTACTTTGTAAAAATATTCTTTAGTTGAATAAAAAAGTTATACCAATTTTATCCTTCACATTTTCTAAATCAAATATTAATACAATTTTTTGCCTTCAAATCCAATTTTTTAATTGTTGAGTGTTAGAGAATCGGAACATTATTAGTGAGATAACAAACATTACTATAAATTAAACTTCACTAAAGTCCGATACATCACCTATCCCTTGCCATTCGAAGAATAAAAGGTTCGGTCTTATTCTTTTCCTCCCATATATTTTTACACTGTTTTATTTTTTGAGAAAAAAGTAATTTAATTTAATTATTTATTATATTTGTTATAAAAAAATTATTAAAAGTATAATGTTTAACGTAAATTTTTATACTTACATACGGTGTCAATGGATGGTGATTCATATATATATATATATATATATATATATATATATATATTACATTTTTAATAATATTTATTATTAATATTATTGAATTGAAGATCTCCGGTTTAACTTGATTTCATTTAAGAATGTTTTATTAATTACGTTGTTGAATTTAATATTAGTTTAATATCATTTTAAAAAATTAAAGTAAGAATACAATCATGAAAACATCTTATATTCTATTCATGCACGTTATTGAACTTTTAAATTAATAAAAAAAATTCAGAATTTCAATTAATATAAATAATATTTTTTTTAACTTTTTAATAACATTTATCATTAATATTATTGAGTCAAAGATTTCCAATTGAAATTGATTTCATTTAAAAAAAATTATATTTTTTTGAATTACATGAAATTAAATATAACTAGTATGATGCATGGGTCATTAATTTAAAATAAAATTTATATAATAATAAATATAATAAAAAAATAATTTTTTTTATTAGTTTCATGTTTTAATGTATATTGTATTTATATTTTAAAACTATTGTTATGATTGTTTTATAATAATAGAAAAAATTGATTATATGTACTATCTGCATCGCCGCGCCGAGCTCGAGCTCGGCAATTGCGGAGAACGACCTCGGACACACATCGCATGACGTCAGCTCAGCGCTTAAATAGATCATAACTGATCTCAGGAGATCTCGGTCTAGACGAGATCCGCTATCTAATCATATCATATCTTATCTAAGGCCCAAGGCCCAACGCAACCCTAACTCACACTAAGGTACGTGCATTACTTATACGAGACTTATACTCATACAAACCCTAATTTTGGCATCGGAGTCTCTTTTGCAGGTACCACCCTCATCTTGGAACATCAAGCGTACCAGCGAAGGAGACTCACCAATCTTACTCGGAGGATCATCTCTATGGCAGATTTTCGGTAAGAACATTTGGCGCCCACCGTGAGGCCGATCAAGACAACTCTTATCGACCACACTTATGGTATTCACTAGAAGCCATAGCAGATGTGCAACAGACGACGCAGATCATACAACTACCATGGATAACGAAGCCACATTGAGGAGACTGATCGACCAGGTTGAACAAATGCGGCAACAACACGACGCCGATCTGCGAAACATGCGTGCCCAGCACGAAACCGACCTAGCGGCGATGAGGACCACCAATGAAGCTGAGCTAGCGGCACTACGTGCCAAAAACGAGCGAATTCGCGCTCAGCTCCCTCGACGCCCCTCTGATCATCAGCCTCAGCCGAGTCATTTGCACGAGGAAAAAGGCAATTCGGTTTCTCAACTGCCAGCCGCGACTAGGGTTCCAACCCCCAGACCTGCTTCACATCGGTCTCATATGCCGATGCACAGGTCGGCACAGGATGTCAGCAACATCCCTGCCTTTTGGGTGGAAGCCTCTCCACATCGACCGTTACGACGACACGACAGACCCGGATGAGCAGATCGACATGTACACCACACAGGTAAACCTCTATACTAATGAGGATGCTATACTGTGCAGGGTCTTTCCGACCTCACTGAAGGGGGCCGCGCTCAACTGGTACACCCAGCTTCTCGCTGAGTCAATCGACAGCTTCACCACTCTGGTGAGGCGGTTCATAGCGCAGTATGCAATGAGCCGACCTCACCACATCACTTCGGCCGCCCTGGCCAGCCTCAGACAGAACGACGAACCACTTCGGGCGTTCATGGAGCAATTTGCAGCCACCTCGGTTAAGATCAGAAATCTGAACCCCGAGGTCGCCCTACATGCCATGCTTATGGCACTCAAGCTTGGGCCCTTCGTCGACAGCCTATGCCGTGAGGCTCCTCACGACATGGACGAGCTTCGCGCCCGGGCAGCGGGCTACATCCAGATGGAGGAGCACTCCGCTTTCCGTGACCAGGTTTGTGGCAAAGGACCAATGAAGCCAGAACAGGGCCACAAAGACAAAATCAAGGTTAACAACGATAGCCAGTTCAAGAAGCCGGCTAGGGCAAACAGAGGGGGGAGATATGACTTCTACACTCCCCTGAATGCGCCCCGCGTACACATACTGGAGGAAGCCAGCAACAACAACCTGCTCACTCTGCCATCACCAGGTCACACCCCCAACAATGCCGACAAATCCAAGCACTGTCGGTACCACAAAAATCACGGTCACACCACTGAGGAGTGCCGCTCACTACGGGACCGTATTGAAGAGCTCATCCAGGCGGGCCACCTCGGCCAATATGTCCAGCGACAATAGGGTCACCGAGGAGGCTGTGGTGGACGAGGACGAGGCAGAGGCCGTGGTTCAGGAACTCGCACGGACCAACCCTCTAGCTCTCAGCAGTATGCGGGCAGAGCAGTGCAAGCTGAGGTAAGCCAAGAAACAGGATCAGCTCCCCTACGGGGAGTTATCAATACAATTGTAGGTGGCTTCGCAGGCGGAGGTGCCACCAGTTCAGCCTAGAAGAGACACCTGCGCAATATCAACAGTGTCCATTCCGCTACCTCGGTTTCGCACCAAAGTTCACTGCCAATCACCTTCACCGACAGCGACTATGTCAGCGTTAGTCCCAACCAGGATGACCCCGTTGTCATAGCAGTGGAGGTAGCTAATTGGGAGGTGCACAAGACACTGATAGACCAAGGGAGCTCGGCAGACGTCTTGTATTGGCCGACCTTCCTCAGGTTAGATATCCCCCACTCTCTCATCCAGCCTCACACAGAGCCCCTAGTCAGTTTTGTAGGAGAGCGAGTACACACTCGAGGATACGTAGACCTGCTGACCACCTTCAGAACCTCTCCGGACACAAGGAGAATCATGGTCCGATACCTCCTGGTGGAAGCCAACACCTCCTATAACATCATCATTGGGAGGCCGACGTTGAATTAGCTTGGTGCAGTAGTGTCCACTCCACACCTCACCATGAAGTTCCCAGGAAGCGACGGAAAGATCATCTTCGTCAAAGCAAATCAGAAGACAGCTCGGTAGTGCTACGCCGAGAGCCTGAAGATATCCTCGACCAGCGAGCAAAGTAAGAGGGATCCCCCCACCGTGGCTCACATCACCCACGTGGAAATCACCGATCTCGATCCGAGATCCGACTCCCATGATGAGAGGCCAAGCCCCATCGACGAGCTTGACGACCTCCAGATCAGGAAACTTCCCGAACAATGCACAAAACTTAGTAGACAGTTGAGCCCGAACTTGCGGCAACAGCTCGAAGCTGAGATTCTCCAGAATGCAAACCTTTTTGCCTGGTCCAGCGCCGACATGCCAGGTATCGACGCTGACTTCATATGTCACAGGTTAGCAATCCACAAGGAAGCAAAGCCAGTCGCCCAGAGGAAGAGGAAGTTCGGCGGTGAAAGGCCAGAGGCCATCATCACCGAGACACAAAAACTATTGAACGCTAGCTTCATCCGTGAGGTCAGATACACCACATGGCTGGCAAATGTGGTCCTGGTGAAGAAGAGCTCGGGGAAGTGGCGCATGTGCGTCGATTACACCGACTTGAACAAAGCATGTCCCAAAGACTCATACCCCTTGCCGAGCATTGACAGGTTGGTTGACGGACCATCCGGGCACGCCCTCCTCAGTTTCCTCGATGCCTACTCCGGGTACAACCAGATAATGATGTACCCACCTAACGAGGTACATACGTCCTTCATCACCGACCACGCCAACTACTGCTACCGGGTGATGCCCTTCAGCCTCAAAAACGCGAGGGCAACCTACCAACGATTGATGGATAAGGTTTTCCACCAACAGATCAGGAGGAACATGGAAGTCTACGTCGACGACATGGTAGTCAAGACCACTTCAGCGACTGACCATGCTGCCGACCTCGCCGAAGTATTTGCCCAGGTGAGGAAGCACAACATGCGCCTCAACTCGGAGAAGTGCATCTTCGGTGTCTAGGGAGGCAAGTTCCTCGGTTTCATGATTACCAGCAGAGGAATCGAGGCCAACCCCGAAAAGTGTAAAGCCATCATCCAGATGTAAAGTCCGCAAACGGTGAAAGAGGTCCAACGCCTGGCCGGACGGTTAGTCTCACTGTCCCGTTTCATCCCCAAACTCGCGGAGAAGCCAGGGCCAATCTTCAGTCTGCTAAAGAAGCCAAAGGACTTCCAGTGGACAGATCAGTGCGAAGAAGCTTTCCAAAGCTTCAAAACCTTCCTCACAACTCCACCAATCCTACAGAGGCCGGATCACAAAGCCCACCTCCTCCTCTACTTGGTCGTGGCAGAAAGCGCTATCGGCGCAGTAATAGTACAAGAGCACCAAAAAGTGCAAACTCCAATCTACTTCATCAGCCGAGTCCTCCAAGACGCTGAGAAGCGATACCAAATGATTGAGAAGCTGGCACTAGCGCTTGTCACCGCAGCCCGGTGCCTCTGACCCTACTTCTAGAGTCACCAGGTGGTAGTCAAAACCGACTACCCCATCAAGCAAATTCTGCGGAAGCCCGAGCTCGCCGGACGAATGATTGCCTGGTCAGTAGAACTGTCTGAGTTTGGCATCCAGTACGAAAGTCGCGGACCTCTAAAAGCTCAATGCATGGCCGACTTCGTAGCCAAGCTCACGCCCACTACCGCCGAGGAACCCCAGGTATGGACTTTTCACGTTGACAAGTCCTCCAACTCTAAGGGTAGTGGTGCAGGTATCATATTGGAAGGGCCAAACCAAGTCACTGTGGAGCAGTCCCTCAAGTTTAGCTTCAAGGTGACCAACAACCAGGCGGAGTATGAGGCACTCCTCGCAGGACTACGGCTAGCCCGCGACCTCGGAGCTCGAAAGGTGAGCTGCAACAGCGACTCAAAACTCATGGTGGAGCAGCTCAGCGGGACGTACCAGGCAATGGACACCCTTCTGCAGTGGTACTTCCATGTCGCATCCCAGCAGATCTCGTCCTTCGACGATTTCACTATACAGCATGTGCCGCGAGAACAAAATACCCGAGATGACCTCCTATCAAAGCTCGCCAGCACCAAAAGGCCTGGACAGCACCGAACTATCATCCAGGAAACCTTACACTCACCCATCTTGGACGATAAAGTCGTCAATGTCAATGACAACGAGGACCTGGGGTGGATGACAAGCATCTGGAACTACCTGAAAGAAGGGACCTTGCCCAAAGATAAGGACGAAGCTCGGAAGATGAGGATGAGATCGGCTAAATTCGTCATCATCGGGGATGAGTTATTCAAACGTGGTGTTTCCACTCCACTACTCAAGTGCCTGACTGCGTCTCAGGCAGCCTACGTTATTAAGGAAATTCATTAGGGGATATGCGGCATGCATTCCGGAGCACGCTCAATGGCGACCAAAGTACTCCGAGCTGGGTACTACTGGCCCACTCTGAAGTCGGATTGCCAAAGCCACATCCAAAAATGCAAAGAGTGCCAGCAGTTCGGCAACACACACCGTCAACCACCCGAAGCTCTCCACCACATGATGTCGGCGTGGCCTTTCTCCCAGTGGGGAATGGACATCCTCGGGCCATTCCCCCCTGCGAAAGGTCAACTGAAATTCCTCCTGGTGGCAATCGATTACTTCACCAAGTGGATTGAGGCATGCCCACTCACCAAGATCACTACTGAGAACGTACAAAGATTCACCTGGAGGAACATTATTTGCAGATTCGGAATCCCTCACACCCTCGTTACTTACAACGGCCGACAGTTCATCGCACAGGGATTCGAGGACTTCCTCTGAGAGCTCGGTATCAAACATCTTCCGACCTTGGTAGAACACCCCCAAACCAATGGCCAAGCTGAAGCAGCCAACAAGGTCATCCTGCGGGAACTCAAGAAGCGGCTGGGAAGCGCCAAAGGATAGTGGCCCGACGAACTCCCCAGCATCCTCTGGGCATATCATTGCACCCCCCAGTCAACCACGCAAGAAACGCCTTACAGGCTGACTTACGGAGCTGACGCAATGATCCCAGTGGAAGTCGGAGAGACATCCCACCGACGTCAAGTTTTTGATAGCAAGCAGAACGCTCAAGAGTTGGAAGCTGACCTCGACTTGGTTGACGAGCTTAGAGACGAAGCTCAAATCCACGAAGAAGCATGCAAGCTCCGAGCTTCTCGAAGATACAACACCCGAGTACGAACTCGTTCTTTCCGAGTTGGTGACTTGGTGTGGCGATTGCTAGGCGAAGCCCGAAAAGACACGTCAGATGGGAAACTTGCTCCCACTTGGGGTGGCCCATTCCGAGTTACAGAAGACTTGGGAAATGGAGCGTACCGATTAGAAGAACTCGACGGAAAACCTATACCGCGAACTTGGAATGCTACGCATCTCAAGTACTACTTCAACTGAATTTTGTACAAATGAGTTGTGCACTCTTTTCCCGCCTCAGTCTTTTGTCCCAAAAAATAGAAAAATGGGTTTTGGTTGAGAGGGTTTTTAACGAGGCACACTGACATTATCAATAAAATAACTCATTCTATTCAACTCATGTTGTTCTCGCATTATTTTATGTTTTGTGCTAAATCTGAGGTCGAGTTCGAACCTCGGTATGATTAAGGTCGAGTTTGAACCTTCACAAAAATTACTTAACGAAAAAATCTGAGGTCGAGTTCGAACCTCGGTATGATTAAGGTCGAGTTCGAACCTTCACAAACGTTACTTAACGAAAAAATCTGAGGTCGAGTTCGAACCTCGGTATGATTAAGGTCGAGTTCGAACCTTCACAAAAATTACTTAAAGAAAAATCTGAGGTCGAGTTCGAACCTTCACAAACGTTACTTAACGAAAAATTTGAGGTCGAGTTCGAACCTCGGTATGATTAAGGTCAAGTTCGAACCTTCACAAACGTTACCTAACGAGAGACCGAGGTCGCGTTCGAACCTCGGAATGATCAACTCAAGGTGAAGTATCACCAAGCATAGAAGCATACAACAGACATCGAACGTGTGTCTCAAAACGCGCAAACAACAAAAATCAAGCCTAAACACAAAGGCAAAGAAAAGTGCAAATGCAAATAGCCAAAGAAAAATATACATATACAAGCAATGTTTCACAGTTCCACACTTGAATTCAAAATAGGAAAATAAAGCAGAAAAAATATAGCTAAGCTATTACAAAATTGGCCTACACAAAGGCATTCTCGCTGGAGCTTTCCTCGACATCGTCTTCCTTGACAAGCTTCCCGAAGCGGATGACTTTCTCCACATGCATGGCAGAAAAGTCAGATCCTGGCGCGAGGAGCCTGGCCTGGCGAGCCGCCTTGAGGAAACCCCGCTTATGCTCAATCAGAATCGAGCGCTCGGTCTCCTCAAGCTTATTCCCCAGCGCCGCCCTCTCCGCCTCCAACTTCGCGAGGTCTGTTCTCAGGGCGGCGATCTCCTCTTCCCTGCCACCGAGAATGACCTCATCGCGGAGACGCTCCTCAACCGCCACCACAAGCTCGCCCCTCAGAAAGGTCACCTCGTCCTCTAAAGAGCGAACCCAGCCCCGGGAAGACGTCACCTCATCTTCCAAGCTCCGCACCCGACCTCGGGACGACGCGACGAGCCCTTGCAGCTCGCCCACCTGAGAAGCATAATTCTCGTTGGAGCACAGGGCAATCCCCAACGATTTCTGCACCCTGGCGAGATCTGCCTTCGCTGATTGAAGCTCGGCACCCTGCATCTTTGCCTCGCCAAGGGCGGCACTCAGCACCTTATTCTCCTCCTTTAGGACCTTGTTCTCGTCCTTTAGAGGCTGAACTCGGTTCCTCAACCTAACCAGCTCCTCCTGTTGTGTACCACTTATGCTTCCAGTGGTCCGCAATCGTCATAGTTCTCTGCAGAAAAACTTGGGCAGCGTTGAAGCTTTCCACAGGCCCAGCCCCGTCGATCAGCCCCTGGTCATCTAAGGTCAGCGAACCTCGAGGGAAGAACTTCTCGGCGGTCACCCCAGCGCTCCACAGCGAGTTCACGTCGGCCGACACACTCACATGGTCCAGTCGCACCTGGGATAGGCCCTTCCCGAAGCGGTGAGCTATGTACTGGCTCCGGGAAGCCCCCTGCGACGATCCTGACAGCGCCGCCGAGGTGGCAGGCGTGGCTGCAGGGACCTCAGGACTCGGCCCCTTACCGCGTGCCTTAACAGAAGCAGAAACGGGCTTCTCCTGCTCGGCGACAGGGGGGTCCACGTCTGACATCTCCAACCTCGGAGGCATCTGGACCTCAGCAGCGCCCCCTTCCTGCAACAACCGACCGCATGTCAAGAAACAAGAGACTAACATAAGATAGACAAAAAAGCAAAAGGCGAGGTACTCACCTTGGAAGCCTGGGCGACCTGCTCAGTAACCAGGACCTCCACCTCGGCAGCTATCCCTGCCTGCAAAGAGAGACAAAACTTCAACAAATCAAGCCAAATCAACATAGAAGATAAATTAAAACACAAAACACCTACCTCGGCAAAGGGAACAGCTTGCTCAGCAGTCCCTACAACAGCCACATGGGGAGCCTCCCCAAGCGGAGGGCTCCTAGTGAGATCGACTGCATCAGCATCTGCAGCCTTGGAGGTCACCTCCTCCATTCTGCGAGGGGCAGAGGTCCCCCCGACCTCTTTCTCGCCCCTCTTTCTTTTTCGGTTGACCTTTAAGGGGGACATTTCCTCCTCCTGAGGCTCGGGAACCTCGAGCTCAACAATGTTGTAGCGGTGCTTCAGCTCCTTCCACTTATTCTTGCCCATTATGCCTGAAAACACAAAAAGCAAAACACATCAGCAAAAGAGGGTTTTGCAAACCCTAACAATCTAAAGAGGACGAAATACTCACTCTCTAGGCCCCTCTCCTTGTATGCTGAGTTTGCAAGCGACAGAACGAGCTTGCAATCCAGCGGACGAGGAAGCGCTGCGAGGTTCTCGACGGCGGCCGCCTCCGAAGCCGTCAGCTTCAATTGGCCCACCCCATGAAACCTAGACGGTTTGGGGCACCAATAGAAAGGGAATTTCGGCAGCCCGCCGAAGTAAAATGCCCTATCCTCCAATGGGTCGACATTCACAAGAGCAACTCAGAAAAACTCTTGTTTGAAGTTTTTGTATGACTGGGAGTAGAGAGTAAACAGACCCTCATCCCTACTCCCACTCAGAGACAGTATGTCGTATGGCGGAACGCCTATCTTCAACTGGTAAAAATGAAGAAAGACGGGAAGGGACACCTCTATCCCTAAAGCTGAACACAGGACTTGAAAAACCCTCAAAAAACCCCAACTATTGGGGTGCAACTGGCAAGGGGCTGAGTTGACAAAGTTCAAAAAATCACACTCGAACTGAGTGAAGGGGAGGCAGACACCTAAATCCCTAAAAAAAATGGTACATATAGAAGTGGGGAGTGTCGGTAGACTTCCCCATGTACACACCCTCACCAGCCTGACAAGGTTCAAGCCGGATCATCTGGGTTATGGAAGGGTCACAAACCCTGCACGATTTCAAGATCCCATTAACCTCAAGAAAGGACCGAAAAACGCTTTGGACCCCCGCCATCTCACACCGAACCCAGTCGTACCCAGGAACACCTGGAACGAGGTCCGCTGGCAGCGCCACCTCCTTCTTTTTCCCGGCGGCAGCCGTTCCGGTAGCCGCCGCCTTGCCCCGCGCTTTGCCTTTACCTTTGGCAGGCGCGGAGGAACCATCACCACTTCCACCAGCCATTAAAGAAACAGAAAGACTCGAAGAAGGTTGGGAAAGAAGGAAAAAGAAAATTGTAGAAAGGAAGTACCTGGTACTCCTCCTCAGAAAATAGCCCTAACAACGACTGGGTTACCGGAAGCGATGACAGAGACTGTGAAAATGGAGACGAAAGACGAACGGAAGCAAGAAGGCAAAGAGAATTATCGTACTCAAGAAGCCAAAGCAAGAAAAATGAGTAAAGTGAAAAGGGAAGAGGGGCGAGAGAGAGAAAAAGGTCCTTCCCAAATCCAAAATGGTCACGCCTCGTGTCAGCCTAGGGGCAAGTCTGACGTCACATTAATGAAAAACCATTTATGACAAATATGAACCATCATTGCATAACCGTCATTCCCCTTAACGCACCACTTGCACGTTTCCGGGAAACGAACAGTTGTGACATATGGCACCTCAACAACCAGGCGTGCGCGAAAGGTTGCTGCTCCCTGACGAGCTCGGTTTTAAACTCCTCGACCTACGGTCTTCGAAGCTCGGGGGGCTAATGTACTATCTGCATCGCCGCGCCGAGCTCGAGCTCGGCAATTGCGGAGAACGACCTCGGACGCACATCGCATGACGTTAGCTAAGCGCTTAATTAGATCATAATTGATCTCAGGAGATCGCGGTCTAGACGAGATCCGCTATCCAATCATATCATATCTTATCTAAGGCCCAAGGCCCAATGCAACCCTAACTCACACTAAGGTACGTGCATTACTATACGAGACTCATACTCATACAAACCCTAACTTTGACATCGAAGTCTCTTTTGCAGGTACCACCCCCATCTTGGAACATCAAGCGTACCAGTGAAGGAGGCTCACCAATCTTACTCGGAGGATCATCTCTACGGCAGATTTCCGATAAAAACATTATATAACAGTTATAAATTAATGTATATAATAACAAGTTTATATAACTAATATATATGATATTTGAGAGAATTATTAAATAATGTTATCTTCAACATTTAATCTTTGATAATGAAGATTTTGAGACCATAGAAGTTAGTTAATTTACAATTTTACTTACATTTGTGAATATGTGTTGCTTTCTACATTGCGGTATGTAATATTTGGTCTATGTTTCATTCTTCGAAACTTCATTACGTGATAATGAAAATATCATTTTTATACAATTAATGATTTATATATTTTGAAGCATTAAATCATAAAATTATATAATTTATACTATTAATAATTAATATTGTCTTAAGTATTTGTTTTGTTATTAAAAAATTGATAAACTAAATGTAAAGTTATAATTTATTTGAATATATAAGATAAAATAAAAAGATTAATTTAAATTGTAAAATTACCTTTAAATTGTATCATAAAATATTAACCTTTTAATTTATTATAAACATTTCAATGTTGTTAATTTGATCAAATATTTGTATTTCAGTAATGCTCATTGATGAATTATGAAAACTTTTAGCTTCCTTTGAATCCCATTAGGGACAATGTATGATATTAAATTAAGTACGTTTTTTTTTAATGCCTATGAGAGTAATGAAAGGTAAACATATGATATTCAAAAAATACTTTAATAGATAGAATGAAAAAAAAAAGCTATTTATAAATTATGACAAAAAGAATTTAAAAATTTAGAACTTATACTAAATGCTACCACGAACTCATGAATGATTTAGCTCATTTTGAAATTGAAACTTACCTTCTATATATATATATTTATTTGCATTCGAATAAAAGACTTTATGCTTTTTTATTATTGAAACGACTGTATTTATTATTTTTATTATTAATTTTTGTGCGTTTCAATTTTGTGACGTTTATCAATTGATAACACTGTTTTAAAAATTCAAGAGCCATTCCAGGCTTTAGTGTTAAAATTCCAAGGAAGACGTTACGAGATTTAGGATTTAGGCTTTAAACCTTTTTTTTTTTTAAATATTTTTTTAATTTTAGTTTTTAAAATTTAAATCAATAACTAGAGAAATAGATACTTCTGTCAATAGTACTATTAAAAAAAAAGTGGTGTCAAATATATTGAATTGACTTGACCTAACTTGATCTGTATGGGTCAAATGTTATTTTAGGTTAAGTTACTCTAACTTACATCTTTTGTTTTAGTTGTCATTTTTTGACTCAACTTAACCCAACGTTTTCTACGAATTTTTCATAAAAATTCGTATGAAAAATCGCATATAATAAAATAAATTCTAGTAGTGTATGTTATGAACTTTTAAATTAATAAAAAAAATATTTAAGAATTTAAATTAATATTAATAACATATTTTAAAACTTTTTAACAACATTATTATTAATTAAATCTTATATATTAAACACTAATCTCTATCTTGTATGAGTAGTTTTAGATACTTTTCTTCAATGAGAGAATTTGTAGAGATTTTTTTTTCAAATATTTAAGAATTAAATATTAATGTTTTAAAATAAATTATTAATAACTAAAAATATATTTTTTTATAAAGACAAATTATTTATAATAAATGTAAAATATAATTTATATATTTAAAAATATTTATACATACTAATTTTAAATACAATTTATATATTTAAACATAATATTTATTTTTATATATTATCATTATAACTTTGAATCATATTATATATAATAAATATATATGTGAAAATACTAGTATTATTGAATATAAGAATTTTTGTTTAATTTGATATCATTCAAAAAAATATTTATACTTTTAGGTAGATTATTAAATTAAATATTAATTTAATTTCGATTAAAAGAATTAAATGTAAGGTGGGCATTTGGGGGAGAAAGGAGAATATTTCAAAAATATTAATAACTTGAAATATATATATATATATATATATATATGTGTGTGTTTTTTTTCTATTTTAATTTAATATTTTAAAAGTAAAAATACACGCTATAGTATTTAATTTAATTTTTATAGATAATATTAATAGTTAGTTCTTGATAAACACATATCATTATGAATTAAAGTGTAAAATATTTGCAGTTTTTATATAATGTTAATAAAAATAATTAATATTTAATTTGATGTATCACGGAATAACTGTAACGCCCATTTTATATAATATTAAATATATATATATATATATATATATATATATATATATATATATATTATACATTATTAACACAACTATATTATTAATAATATTTTACAGAAAAATAAAGAAAATTTTATGAACTTGTTTACGTATTGTTAACTTATATTTACATCATGTACATTTCTAAACTATTTATAGTAATGTATTTATTTACAAACTTTTTTTTTCTCACACTCTTACTACAATATTTACATGTTAGGTTGATACATGTTTACTATTAGATTAATGTGATTGGCTGGGGTAGAAAAAAAGTAACTACTATTTGGCCATCTACAATTATAGGATATTGTTGGGTTGGTGAAAACACAAATGACGATACTCCAATGCCTTGAAAGGTAACAACATTTGTAGTGACGTCCATACTCCAAGTGGTACCCGAAAAATGGTAGTGAAAGGGTCTGGTATGGTTGGCAGGTCCATCTATTTTCCATTATAAATAATTCAATTTTTTTTATTAGAAGGAGAAAAAAATAAGGAGTGAGAATAATTATCCAATAAATATAAATAAATAAATTGAATGTACAAAATTATTTATAACCAATATTATATATATATATATATATATATGAATATATATTTTAGATTTTTATGTTATATTAAAATTTGAATTTATTTTAGTAGTGACTAATCAGGATAAATGAGTATAATAATATCAACCAACAAAAGAATATTTCATCTTAAGTCCTTATTCATTTCAATCCCCAAAGTCAAACTTTCGACTACAAATTAATTCAAACTTTATTTCTTACGGTCATAGAATAACATTTATCTTTATAATGCGTATGAAGAAATAACAACAAGATGAACTTAGGATATTTTAACAAAATTATATTATAGTTAATATTAATATAAAAATAATTAAGCTAAATAAGTTTGAGCATTTTTAATTATTTTAAATTTATAATATAGTTTACGTAAATGAAATATCTTAAAAAATATTAATCAAGTAAATGACAGTGATAAATATCATAAAAGAATTAAATAACATAAACTAGCAACACCTTGTTAATTATTTAGAGTAAAAAGTATCATAAATTAAGCAAGTAAATGAGGTTAGAGATACTTCACTATTATTAAATATAGACAACATAAAATAAATATAAACATATATGAAATAAAAATTTAAAAGAGATAAAAGTCTTCCCCATACCTTAATAGAAAAGTAGAATTATTTTAGAAAAAATTTAAAACTGCCTACAAGAATTCTTTTTTCCTCATTTATCTTCTTCTTACTCTTTCTTTCTCTTCCTTCACGTTCCCACTCTCTCTTTTTATCTTTGTTTTTACCTTCTGATGGTCCCCCTCCCTCATCCTATATATAGATTAGATTTTTTATTTTTACTTTTATTTATCTATTTATTTTAAACTTAGTTAGAATATAACTAAGCATTAACTCTTTAGTTAGTAGGAGATAAGCCTTATCTTTAAAAGATAAGGTCTGTGCAGATTTTTATCTATTGTAATTATTTTTATTTTTTTCCGGATTTTTTTAGAGTTTTTTTCTCTTTATTTTACACTTTCATAATATATTTAAAATAATTTAATATAATTACTTATGTTAAATATTTGAAATTTTAACAATTTTAAATAAATATATATATATCATAATAATTAAAACATTATTCTAAAAAAATTATAATAAAATTGAATAGTAAATATTTTTATTTTAACCTGCCGGAAAAAAAAATTATAAGATATTCAAAATAAAACATCTGTATTTATCCATTTATTTTAAATATGGTAACTAAAATTTAAAAATTATTATTTTAAAAATAAGATAATGTTAAGAAAATTTATAATACTGTATCAAAATTTTTAAAATATTACATTAACTAATATTTCGAAGGTCAATTCTTATTAATATTATTGAATCAAATATTTTCAGTTTAAAAGTAATATTATTTAATAATTTTTAAGGTCTAAAATTAATATGTTAGTATAAAATAAATAATGTTAGTTTCATGAATTTTTTCTCTCGTACATTACACAGATTTATATTCTAGTATATAAGTAATATTAAACTTGACATTTTACTGATAGTGTATTGTCTATTTTTCTCATATTTTTAGAAACGCATCAATGAATTCAACAATATATTCTTCTGGTTCTTTCATATATGATATATATTTATCATTTCTCTTTGGATGTATATTAAGCATTCAAGAAATATATATGCACTGCCCACAAAATGTATACAAAATCAATTAAAAAATAGGTGATTAAAACACGTAGTCTCGTCTACATGAAAGCTTCTAAAATGGACAATAAATTGGAATAAAAAAATCAGAATTTAAGAGACACGGATGATTATAATTTAGTTAAGTAATCACTAAGATAAAAAAAAAAAAAAAAATCTGCACAGTTAATTATCTGCATGCATTCCCTAACTCTCATACATGCATAGAATTAATTGTAATGAATCGGTTTTTACTGAATGGAATTGGAAAAGATTACTCATCCTTTCAATCACCAACCTTTAATCACACTTTTCCTTTCCAATGCCACTATATATAGTGTTTTAACCATAACCCTCATTTCATAATCCATTGAGTTCCACTCATTCAACTCACAACATGGCTTCTTACCACAAAATTCTCTTTGTTTTCTTAACACTCACATTCTCAACACTATGCTTCTGTAGAAAATTCCCTAATGATACAATGAAAGGTGGTTTCAGTGTGCAACTCATTCACCGAGATTCTCCAAACTCTCCATTCTACAACCCTACCGAAACCCCTTTTCAGCAACTTCACAAGGCTTTTCAACGCTCCTTTCATCGAGTGAACCACTTTTATCCAAAATCAAAAGCTTCCCAAGAGACACCACAATCTGTGATAAGCTCCAACCAAGGAGAATACTTAGTGAAGTATTCTATTGGAACACCACCTTTTGAAGTGATTGGAATTGCTGACACGGGGAGTGACCTTGTTTGGTCACAGTGCAAGCCCTGCGATCAGTGTTACAACCAAAAGAGTCCATTGTTTGACCCTTCAAAATCCTCAACTTACAAACCTGTGTCTTGCTATTCTAGGGTTTGTGGATTGGTTGGTGAAACCTCTTGCCACTCTGATAGTGATTCCAGTTGCGAGTACACTATTTCATATGGTGATGGATCGCATTCAGAAGGAACTCTTGCCTTTGACACACTCACGTTGGACTCTACTACAGGTTTGGAATGGACTTTGCTTGATGTTTCATTTGCTTGTATTGTTATTATTTATTTATTTGTTTTTGAAGAGATCTTAAGAGTCTAGTTTAAGAATTACATGAAATTTTTATTAAAACTATGATATTTATTTGGAATTATGATGATTGGATGCATTAATAATGAAGAATATTGGATGTTTATAATTTTTTCGCTTAAAATTGTTAATTGATGTATTTTGGAGTCACAGGAAGATTTCTGATCAACCATGGTTAAATTCTGATATAACACTAATGGCATAAAAAATTTGCTTTGGGATTAGAAGTATCATATCATTCATTGATTTACAATATGATACATGTACCCATAACATTTGTACTAAGTATAATTATTCTAAAATAATTTTCTCAATTGAGCTATCATGTCGTTATTTTATATTGTTTCCTCAAAATATCCATATATGATATTACGGGAAATGTCTTAGACTAAAGGAAATTCTCATATATTTTATAAGGTTGCAGTTGTTTAATTTATATTAGTGTTTTTTTTCTATATATTTTCATATATTTAGACTCATGCCAAATATTTCTTCTTAGTTTACAAATACAAGATCACAATTGGATGCTTTAAATATATTATATTTTTATAATGTTATAAACCTTTTATTTGTTGATGTCTTTAGAAGTTAAACTTTGCACAATTTTTATATTTATTTTCAAATAATTTTTATTAATAGAAAATTTTAATGTAAATCAGAGTTATTAGGATCACAATTAGACTCATTCAAGCTATTTTATATTTTAATACTTTTTTTCTCTTAAATTTGTTAATACAAGTAGTCTTTAAATAGGCTTTAATTTTTTTTTTCATAATTTTTATGAATTTCATTTATTTAATGGCTAATTTTTTAATTTTAGGTTCTGCTATCGGATTTCTCAAGATTCCCATTGGCTGCGGTGTAAACAATGCCGGTACATTTGATTCTCAAGGGTCAGGCATAGTTGGTCTAGGAGGTGGTGTTGTTTCACTTATCACCCAAATAGGTCCTTCAATTGATTTCAAATTCTCCTATTGCTTGGTACCAATGTCTGAATCCAAAACCACAAGTAAATTAAACTTCGGAAAAAATGCTGTGGTGGCTGGTCCTGGAACAGTGTCTACTCCAATCATAACTGGTTCTGTTGAAACATTCTATTATCTAAGATTGGAGGGAATGAGTGTTGGAACAAAAAGGATTGAGCTTTTAGATGATTCAACAATCTCAAATGTCACTGACGGTAACATAATAATCGATTCAGGGACCACTCTTACCTTATTGCCACAAAGTTTTTACTCCAAATTGGAGTCAGCAGTGGCATCACGTATCATCTTAGAACGTGTTAATAGCACAAACGAAATTTTAAGCCTTTGTTACAAGTCTACACCAAATAGTGTGATTGAGGTTCCACCTGTTACAGCACATTTTACTGGTGCTGACGTTGTGTTGAACTCTTTGAACACTTTTGTTAGTGTTTCTGAGGAAGTATCATGCTTTGCTTTTGCACCCATTGCAACAGGTTCAATATTTGGAAACATAGCTCAGATAAACCACTTGGTTGGATATGATTTTGTGAAGAAGACTGTGTCCTTTAAGCCCACTGATTGCACCAAGATCTAATTAATATCCAAATGTGTTAAATAAAGAATACTTACTGTTATGCTTTGAGTTGAATATATATATATATACTTTCATAATTTGGGGCATTTTGTCACTGTTATGCGTGGGAGAGTTTTATTTTAATCATCAAATATCTGTTATCAAATGTGTTCGAGTTCAAATGCATTGCAAATATTGTGATTCATACTATATTATATATATATATATATATATATATATATATATATATATTAAATTTAAGACTATTGCAGTATCATTTTGAATTGTGTAATGAAATTGAGTTAAATACTACTCAAGTGTAGATTTGTATTGAGAAAAAAATTGGTTCAAATCAACTTGACTTAAATATTTTAATGTGCCAAATGAAAAGTATGATTAAATGGCACTTTTTATGCGTGGTTTCCTTTTTCTATATATTTATTTTAATCATTAATTTTTCTTAAGTATAATTTTGGATATTAAATTAAATTCAAAAGGCATCTTCCTGCTAAAGATCCCACTCTTCATTCCATAATTGGTGTAGTACTAATTTTTGAACACTCAGAAAAATAATAGATGAAAGAGACTACTAATTTTATAAAATTATCTTTATATTATTAATTTTATTTGTTAAAATTGATAAAATTTTATAAAAGAACATTATTGACGTACCCAGATATATATACAGATATTAAAATATACCTTAATCTTTTCTATCTTTAAATATATTATTTAAAACACTTTTTAAAATAGAAAAATTCAAATGGAATTTAATATCTGGTGAAAAAAAATTCTCGTCCGGTGTTTAATCAAATTAAATATGAAAAAAAAATTATTTGAAAGATAAAAATTAAAAAAAGAAATTAAATGCTTAATATATGATATTAAGATAAAATTTACTACTCAGAATGATAATTCCTAAATATTCTCCCTTAAGAGAAAAAATCTTTATAACATTTCGAATAACATTAACTCCTACAAGTGTACGTCAAGAGTAAGATTTATAAATAGTCGTATATATTTTTACTTGTTTTTCTTTGTTGTCCACCGCTTTCACTATACCTCTTTTTTTTATTTTATTTTTATTTTATTTTTATTATTATTATTGTAAAAGATCATTTTGGATGCAAAATTGCTGGATGAGATAAAATGCTCATATTTAAAATAAAATAAATTTAATTTAATAATTTTGAAAAAAAATTATTGTGATAGTTAAAATAACCTTATATCTCACTTTAATTTTTTTTTCTTTTATAGTATTCAAAATATAATTTATATATTACAAATTTATTTATATTAAATTTAAATTATACAAAAATGTTATCATTATTCCCGTTGAAATTCATAAGGTAAAATCCACATATAAATAATGACAATAAAAATTTCATTTTTTTTACTCTCAATTAAATATTCTTAATGATTTATCTCTTTTATCCTATGCATGTGCATCCCAAGTATAATCTCGCAACTAGACTTTTTTTACCCGCAACTATTTCAACTTACATTTTTTTTTTGTAAATTTGATCTTATTATCTGTTTATCTCTTTCAAGTTACATTATTTATCTGTTTCTATCCCTAAATAATATTTCAATATTATTTGATTACCGTACAAGAATTCATGTATTAATTTGTTTGATATCATTCTTTTTAAAAAATTTACCTCTCTATTATTAATAAATATAATAAATAATTAAAGAATATAAATACAAAAACGACGTACGAATATCATTTTCAATTTAACATAAATTATTCCCAAAATAAAGTCATACACATAAATTTCGTTACCTAATTGAGGGAAGCTTAACATTAATTAAATGGGAAATGATTACACTTGAGCAAGGATTTATTAGACATTACTTTTTTTTTAAAATATTTAACCAGACACCTTTCTTTCTTTCTTTCTTTTTTTTTTTTTGTTTTTTTTCTTTTTTTTATCACATCATATTACTAGTACTTATCATAGTTATATTTTTCTTTTCTAATAATATTTGAGGTGTGTTAATATAAAAAAATTTAGGTAATTCAAAAGTATTTACACTCCCATAACATGGCGGTAAGTTTTTTAATTTACAAGAAAATATATATCTCTTTTATTTCATTTTGTTTGACGTTTAATTAACAAAATTTTAAAAAATATAATTAATATATATGATTTTATCAAATAATTATGCAATTGTGGAGAAAAGATATATACACTAGAAATGGATGGAGATTGAATAATATTAATAAAAAAAATTCACTTTTTTAAAATAACGAAGTAGTATTGTCATTACAAGGAGTGCAGGTGAATATACAAGAATATGAATACAAGGTATTTTTATATATTAATTCATATCACCGAGATTACATCTAGTTTTTGATCTAATTAGATCAAGTTCATCTATTTTTATACAAAGATACAAGTTTTTTTTTTTCAACTCACTTTTGACTCAAACTTAATTAAGTGTTCTTTGACTTGCCTTTTAAAATAATTACTGAAATATTCTCTAACATAAAGTCTATCTAAGTTTCAACAACCAAGTATTTTTTAACAGATAAGTCTCTCTCAGTTCAAAGTAATAACTCAGTTATATCTAGGTATGATAATAATGTTGTTTTGTCTTAGTTTCAAGATACGATACAATCAATATAATACAAAATTGATTTACAAAAAGAATGAATATGTTTAAATGAGAAATAACAACTCTACTTTGTAAATCATCATGCTTTCTTAAATAGATGTCTTAATGAAGATGACCATTGAAAATATTTGATCATCGATCTCTCACATGATTGTTTTGCTTATCTTCATCTTTTTTCTTTGTGTAAAGTGTAACACCCAATTTTTCATAAAATATAATATAAGTGTTTTATTAATAATTTTTATATATTTTTTATTTTATTAGTAAAGGTTGCTAAATATTTGTTTTAAATATTTAATTAATATATTTTAGAATATAATATATAGAGATTTTATTAAAGGTTGTTATAATATTTATTAAAAGGGAAGGAAATTCGCAACTGTGGTGAAGTGTTTTAACTAAAGAAGGATTAAGGGAATGTTTAGGTTTTTAAAGAATATTTTTCTGATCAAACCCTCTTATGCCTCTATTTTCACGTTCTTTGACGCTTGCGTGCTTTAAAGAGAACACATTGGAAGAGCAATGAGAATGGATCACCGGAGAAGAGGAAGAAGATTAGGCTTGTACGTTGCATCACTCCAGGTAAGGGAGGAGTACAAACACTCATTTTTAGGGATTGGGTGTATGCATGAATGGTAGAAGGATTGACCCCAATACCATAAGTTTTCTGTTTGATGAGATGTTATGTGCATTTGATGTGATTTATTGAGTATATTTTGAATATATAATTTATTTGATGATCAGATATTTTTAGTGTAATTAATTGAGTGCTCTATAGAAAGAGGTTAGAACCTTAAGGAGAGAAATTTGTTAAATTTAAGGGGTAAAAGTTGTAAATGATAAAATTGGTGAATTTCTAGATGTAAAATGAGTTCTAGGATATTATACTTTGTATGATTGATCGTGGAAACGTTAATTTCAAGATCTAGGAATTTTGATGTTGATGATTGGGCGTTGGATCGCACGCGATGTCGGGCTTGAGTGCTCAAATTCGGGCATGCCTTCATGTGTATGAAGGCCTTGTCTAAACGTGTTGGCACCAGGTGGGAAAATGTCCACACCGAGCGCAAGATAAATTTGGTGCTCTCTATCTCGGCTTAAAGCTGGGCTTTTAAGTTGGGCTTGAATTAAGCCAAACTTGTTATTTTTAAGCGCTGGCGTAATTACGGGCTTGTTATTTTTAAGCTGAGCGTAATTAAGTCGAGCTTGTTATTTTTAAGCCGAACGTAATTATTAAGCTGGGCATGAGTTGACTAGAATGCTCTCTTTCTTGGCTTAAAGTCGGGTAAAATGCTCTCTTTCTTGGCTTAAAGTCGGGCATGGGTTCCCAAGCTTGACGTACGTAGATTATCAGGAGATTCCTTTATGATGTTTTATGATGTTTTAAATGCTCTCTTTAAAATGCTCTCTTTCTTGGCTTAAAGTCGGGCATGGGTTCCCAAGCTTGACGTACGTAGATTATCAGGAGATTCCTCCTCGCTACGTTGGAGGCACCTCAAAAGGTGGGATAACTGACCCCAAGATTTAACGCGGCTGCATACACAAGGTAGGATTCGAACCTCTAACCTTGCTTAAGCATGGATCAACCCCTACTGCTGAACCACACGCTTGGGGTTTAGTGATGAATATGTATATATGTATATATGCATTTATGCTTGATGAATGATGATTTTCTATCTGAATGGATGATATGATGATCATGATGTATTTATATAAAAGCATTGATGGATGATAATTGGTGTGAATGAGTATAGATGTTTATGAATGATGATGATATGATGATCATGATGAAGTATACAGAAGCATTTCCATGGTTGTGATATGCATCATAATTGCATAATTCTGTGGTTTTGGCCATGGCGGGAACCTATTGGTGTTCTAATGGTAACACTTCTATTTTGGTAGCCTAAGGTTAACATGGGAATCAGGTATCAACTGTATATTCTTGATGATGATGGCTGGTGATGGAATCATATACTTGGAAATGCAAGAGGTGACACACTCAAAGATCCAAGAGGAGTGGGCTAGACATGGAAGATTGGGCCTGTCAAGGCCCAATGGGCCTTATGGGCTTGGAAGGCCCAAACCAAGTTTCAACATGGGCCTATCTTGTTATTAACATTCTTATAATATTTTTGTTAGCATAGTTTGAATATATTTTGGTCTTGTATTTTGGACCACATAGAGTAGCATTTTAGGTTTTAGGCTAGTTGGGCCTAGTTTTGGGCTTCATGGGCCTTTGGGCTTTTGGTACCCAATATTGGGCTCATTTTTATTCTTGTAATTTGTCCTTTCCATTGTAATTGTTTGACCAATGTAATTAGGTCATTAGAATAGGAAAATACAAGGAATACTAAAGTATGCTAATTAGGTTAAATTAGGTTTAATTTGGAAGTTATTTAAGTTAAATTTGAGTCACATGTTTAGCACCATGGGTGGCTGAACATGTGCCACTCAAATTAACCCTAAATGACTCTCAAATCACACCTAAATGCACCTTGGTACCTAAATTTTCAGACTTACACATGTGCACCAAAGTTTGAATTCAAATTTCAAATTTGAATTCAAACTTTAGGCGCCATTTTGTGAGGCTTTAGTTTAGGCACCTATGGGTCACAATTCCGTGCATACTTAAGCCATTCTTTCACCTTTTGTATTCACTTTTGAGAATAATGAAATTTGAGAGCTTATTCAGCCAAATTTCGTTCAAGAGTCACCATGAGAGAGAGCTACACTTTTAGGAACCCTATTAGGTTTCCTCCTCTTTGAAGTGAGCTTTCCCTTGCACCTTAAGCTTGGATGCTTCCATCCAAGGCTTAAGCCTCTTCTATATCCGAGATTCTTCCTCCAACAAGTGTTCATCATTGTGGTTTCCATCTCCTTGAAGAAGATCCGTGCCTAGAAGAAGATAAGGAGGAGCTCATATTCACTTCTTCTTCCTTCTTTCTATTAGCCGGGTACCCCATGCATTTAGATGTAGGTGCACATCGCATTGCATTTCTCTCTATGTGTTGATGAATGGAATTAATGTTATCTATAGTTGAAGTTATGTGTTATTATGATTATTATAGTTGAAATATGAATCCTAATTACTATAGTTTGAAACATAAGTTGTTGTTATTATATTTTGAAATATTAATTGTTAATTATTATATTTGTTTATTGTGAAGGGATGAGATGCCGAAGGTTGCAGCCCATTCTTTAGAGTGAGATTATTCTCACTCCCTATTTGTTGTTGATGTGTCTTTTGTATGTTTTGCAAATGAGGGTCCTCAATCTTGAGAGGAGCAGAGAGAGGTCTAGGTGTGTGTGGAACTCTGATGCCAATGTGACACTGAGGATTGGAGTAGTTTAGGAAATATATTACTTATTTGTCATTTCAGTATCATTGAATTACAATTTGTTTACTACTACTCGATTTATTTACTTTTCAATGGTATGAATTATTCTATTTGTGATTTCTATGAGGATGTATTTGAGATTTTCACGAGTTTAAATTGTTTTCATTCTTGAGGGTAGATGGATGTCAAAGAAAGAAGTGTTCATTAGTGCATTAAATGCCTACATTAAATGTATTTCACCAAATTGTCACTTCTTATTTGATCAAGAAGATTACTTATCACCTTTTACAAACCAAATGGGTGGAACCATGCGCGAGGATCTTTTGCCTTTTCCTGAAACAAAGTATGTTTTTTGTTCCTTTTAGCTGAATATAAATATTGAGAAAGTTTTTTTTTATTCGATTTGTTAAGGAATTATATAGAGACAAATGATTCTTTTATTAGACATCATAATGATATGAAATTAAAATGTGTGTATGTTAGACTAAGTACTTTGTCTGGCTAGACAACTCAATCATCTTAGTGTCTTATTCTTCTTAATACTTTATTCGTAAAACTTTTCTCTAAAGAAATATCTATGTTTATTGACATAAAACTTGAGGTTCTAAGGAGTCTTAAGATTATCTTTTGACTAATAGTAACTTTCCTAGTATATTCTTGACCCTTTTAGATTCTCACCAATAAAATGTATTGCAAAAGAAAAAAAAATTAAATAAACAAAAGAATGAATTAATAAAAATTTAGAGTATAATAAGAAAAAAAAAATTAATGTTACATTGATGTCATGACAATCAAATTGAAATTGAATAAATACGTATTGTTAAAACATTAAATAAAATGAATCAGAAAGAGTAATTAATAACGCTTGATTAGTTAATCTATACTTCTACATTAATAATTAAAAAGATTTTCTTATTTATTGTTTTATAACAGAGACACATAGTGACTTTGTTTTTTGGTGATCACTTGACAAAAATATTATTTCTAGTCTTAAACTACCAGCCTTGACTCACTCATCCATCACCAGTGTATATAATGCCTAAAACATAACGCCCTTTCCATCCACTCCCCTTAATTCAATCCAAAACATGGCTACTTACGCCAATGTTATCTTTGTTTTCTTAACACTCACATTATCAATCCTTTGCTTGTGTGGATTAGCCCTAACTGATGAGGCACACAAAGGTGGCTTCAGTCTACAACTCATTCACAGAGACTCCCCACAATCACCATTTTATGACCCCACCGAAACCCCATTTCAGCAACTTCACAACGCTTTGCAACGCTCTTTTAAACGCGTGAACCATTTCTACCCAAACAAAAAACGTCCCCAAAAGACACCACAGTCTGTGATGTCACTCAGCCATGGAGAATACCTCATGAAGTACTCCATTGGAACGCCGCCGTTTGAAGTGATGGGCATTGCCGACACGGGGAGTGACCTTGTTTGGTTGCAATGCAAGCCTTGCGAAAAGTGTTACAACCAAACCGATCCACTGTTCGATCCTTCCAAGTCTTCAACGTACCAACCCATCTATTGCCATTCCAAGGTGCGTGAATCACTAAGCCAAAACGGTGAAGCCTCGTGCCATTCCGGTACTGATCCCAATTGCGAGTACAGTATTGCATACGGTGATGGATCATATTCAAATGGAACTCTTGCATTTGAAACACTCACTTTGAGCTCTACTACAGGTTAGGACCCAATTAATCCACCTGATAGGATATTTCAATTTGCATGTTTCTTCTTTTAAATTTTAAGACATAGCAACGAATGTCTTTAATGGTATGTTTGGATGAGAAATTTTACAAATTCAAGAAATTTTAAATTCTTGATATTTGAATTACTTTGATTTCAATTTCTATCATTCTTAAAATATTTTGTTTGGATAAGTCACTTCAAATTTCTCAAATTTTAAATTGTTGGGTTGGATATGATAATTTGATTCCACCATGGTAAAATTGATTTTAAAAATATATTTATATTTTGATATTTTTAAATTAAATTTTATAAAAATAAATATTAGCTAATTTTTAAATATTTATAATAATATTTAAAATTAATATTAGATAATATTTAATAATTTTAAAAATATTTTTGAATATTCAATAATTAAAAACTTGAAGAAATAAGAGATAAGATAAAATATATAAGTGAAATAAGAAAGAAAATATGAGGAATTTCAAATTCTTACTTTTTTTGGGAGAATTTGAAATTCTATTATTTCAAGAAATTTTACAAATACTTAAATTTCAAATTCCTTATAAATTCTCCATCCAAACAAGATATTTCACCTCAAAGAATTTGAAATTATTCAAATGAATAAATTAATCCATTTAAATTCCCCATCTAAATACATTATAAGGGTCTTTTAGTTAAGGGTTTATTTGGTTTGAAGCAAGGGAAATGCTGGTACGGGTTTTAATGGTAGGGAGTTTTGTTTAGTTCGGATAAGGGAAAATGATAGATTTAATAAAGAGGAGAAGAGGTAATCCAATATATAATTTAAGGATAAAATTTATGTATAGGTTTTTTTAAGTGTATTTAATATTATTTTTTAATCAAAATTAAGGATTTACTTTATATATATATATATATATATATATATATATATATATTAAATATAACTGTATATTATCAAAGTAAAATGAGTGCATGGTGGTCGATAACAAATCAATATGAACCATGTCTTTCTAAAGTAAATATGTGATAGTTGGTAGTAAGTCGATTTGAACCCTGTCTTTTCGAGATGAGAGTGTGGTGGTTAGTAGTAACCCAATATGAACCCCTTTTTTTCAAGACATGTGTGTATGATAGTCAATAGTGGACCGATTTGAACCATGTCATTTCAAGGTGAGGGTGTGGTGGTCAATAATGATCCCAATTTTGATTAGAGAACAACATCAATTACACATAAAGAACTGTACCTAAATTTTGTCAATTGTTTAAATTTTTTATAGTTAAATATAAAAAAATTTCTATTAAGTCAATTTTATTTAATACTTTTAATCTAAAGATAGCCTTAAAATAATAAATGAAAATATTATCTACAATAAATGTGATTAGAGATATCTTAATAGATGTAATATATTTTTTTCTTCATGATATGGTGAAAATTATATGCATGTTTCTATATTTCTTAATTAATGTGAAATAAATGATTTTAAAAACGAACAATTATTTTCATATGGTTTTGTGCTTATTTAATTATTAGAAGCTTTTTTATTTAATGCCTATTATTTATTTTTTGTTTTTATTTATTTTTTATTCATATCAATTAATGTTTTGATTAATGAATATTAATTTTTTTTTTCTATATTTTTTTCAGGTTCCTCCGTTGCGTTTCCCAAAATACCAATTGGTTGTGGTGTGAATAATGGTGGTAAATTTGACCCTAAAGGTTCTGGTATAGTTGGACTAGGAAAGGGTAGTATTTCACTTATCACCAAAATAGGCCCTTCAATTGATTTCAAATTCTCCTATTGCTTGTTACCAAATTTTGAATCCAAAACCACAAGTAAATTAAATTTCGGAAAAAATGCTGTGGTGGCTGGTCCGGGGACAGTTTCTACCCCAATAAAACATGATCCAGTTGATACTTTTTATGTCCTTAAACTGGAGGGAATAAGTGTTGGGTCCAAAAGAATAGAGCTTGTAGATGATTCAACATCCAATGATGATAATGGCAACATAATAATCGACACAGGAACAACATTAACCTTTTTGCCAGCAAAGTTTTACGCCAAATTGGAGTCAGAAGTGGCTGCACAAATCAAATTAGAACGTGTTCATAATCCAGAACACATTTTAACCCTTTGTTACAAGTCTCCACCAAAAAAAGTAATTGTGGCTCCACCTATTACAGCACATTTTACTGGTGCGGACGTTGTGTTGAATCCTTTAAACACTTTTGTTAGTGTTTCTCATGACGTAATATGCTTTGCTTTTGCACCAGTAGAAACCAATTCCATCTTTGGAAACATGGCGCAGATGAACTATTTGATTGGATATGATTTGGTGAAGAAGACTGTGTCCTTTAAGCCCATTGATTGCACCAAGATGTAATATTGAAATGTATTCCTTGTTTAGTTAAACAAACTACCGTGTTAAATAATTGAATTTATATGCTAAGTTAATTCTATATATTCTGTGATAATAGCGAATGAAAGGATGACGAGATGGTGAGAGACTAGGGTTGTTAAAAATACCGCAAATTCCCTTCACGCTTAGAAGAAAATTCTAGAAATATTGTGAACTTCTGGAATATATATACATGATTCTAGAATACTAATCTGATTGTAATGGAACATTGTAGAAACATGTGAAATATTTTTTGATATAATCGCCACATATATGGTGGTGAAAGAAGCCTTTATATATAGGCAAGAGATGTAATCGTCAGTGTGAAGCAAATATATAATAAGCATTTCCATAAGCTAAAAGCTACATTACGATGGAATAGGGAAGTGAAGTGAAAGAACTTGCTTCCTTTTTCTTCTTCAAGCTCACGGATCTTCTTCCTTGATGAAGAATTCTGGACTTGAATGCGGTTTAGAGGGCAAAGAAGAGTGTATTCCTAAGCTAAGATGGAAGCATCCAAGATAGAAACTCAAAAGAATGCCCACGGACAAGACTTAGAAACGTAGGATTCCTAAGGCTAAGACTATGGACTCTTTGGGTTGACTTTGAAAGAGACTTGGATGAAGTGAATTTTTAGAAATCTCATTAATGATTAATGTTCAAAGTACTGAAATGTGAAGAGAAAAGTCCAATTTATAGGCTAAGGAAGCAAGCATAATGGTGTCAACTCAAGGAGCACAATTGGCGCCAAATATTTGAATTTCAAATGGGATTTGAAATTCAAATTTCTTGGCAGCCTCACGTGCACATCCAAGAGCTGATTCCATGTGCATTAAGGTTGCATTTAGAGTTAATTTGATGTTGATTTGGGTGGTCCATGTGCATCACCTTGTGGGTTAGCCCATGTACACCAAATGCAACTCAAATTACTCCTAAATGTAACCTTAATTTTAGCTAACTTTTCCTAATTAAACTTTTCCTTTATATTCCTATTCTAATGGCCTAAATACAATGGCCAACCTATCACAAACATTAAGAAATAATAAAAGAAAAAAAATGAGCTTAATATTAGATACCAAAAGCCCAAAGGCCCATAAAGCCCAAGAATAGGTCCAATAAGTCTATAGCCCAAAAATGCTAATCTATGTGATCCAAAATACAACACCAAAAGATATGAAATCTATACTAATATAATATATACACATAGAAGAAAATGAATGTCTCAAGGTGTGACCCATGTGAGAAGCAACTTAGGCCATCCAAGCCCATCAAGCCTATTGGGCTCTGACTAACCCAAATCTTCATGTCTATTCCATTCCTCTTGGATCATTCAAGATATCACCTTTTGCCCTCCTAGGCATAATTCCATCACATTAGCTCCTCCAAAAACATTCACATTCACGTTCCAGTTAATTTGCTATTCAAATAAATTCTACTATACAATTTATTTGTTTTTTTAGTATTCTTCTATTTCAAAAAAAAAATCTAACTATATTTCACCTTTCTTTTAAAATGTTTTCTTAACTTATGGTCATTATTAATCAATCATCATCTAATTCAATCTTTATTATTACGAAAGAGAATTATGATTTTTGAAGCGTCAAAATGAAGACATCGTTTTACTCTCAAGATTTATCAGACATTATAGAAGATGAGTTATTATTTTAAAAGATATATGAACTCTTATTTCAATTCAGAGAAAGAAGTTGAAGAAAAAAAAAAGAAGGATTCAAGGACATTATTTACTCTTCAACAAGTAGTTGATGACACAATATTTTCAAGAATAATAGGTGTCACAAGTGCAAAGAAAACATGAGACACATTATAAGAGGAGTTTCAAGGAAGTAGTGAAGTATACAGTATTAAACTTCAATATCTAAGTTGTGAGTTTGAGTTAATAAAATGAAAGAGTCTAAGGCTATAAAATATTATTATTCTATGATAAAAGAATTATTTAGTCAAATGAGAGCATATGACAAAAATATTTTTGACAAAGAAATTGAGAAAATTCTAATTTCTATTCCTCATAAATATGATTTGTTAGTCCCTTAGCCTGAATTAACTTAAGAGGGGGGGGGGGGGTGAATTAAGTTTACTAAATTTCCTCTTATAAAATTTTTTTCCAATTACTTCTTTATCAATTTATTTCCTTAGACAAATTTGAAGGAATGAATGATGATGCAAACTACACAATTATAATTAATAACAAGAAATTAAAAGTGTAGGGAAAGAAGAATTGCAAACTTGATTTTATACTAGTTTGGCCAATCCTGCCTACATCCAGTCCTCAAGTCTCCCACTTGAGATTTCCACTACTCTTGTAAACCTTACAAGAATTGAATCCTCCAACACCTCGGAACTCCCTTTCCTTGTGTTGAGATTCAAACACCAACAAGGAGAAAAACCCTTTCTCCTTTACAGATCAACAGATCAACAGGGTATTACAGAATGACTCTCTTTAAAGAGTAGATATTACACTTTCTAAGAACTTGATGAACTCTTTAGATAATTTTTTGCAAATGATTTTTGGCCAAATAGTATTTGTAAATGATTTTCACAATAGAGTTCGTCTTCTTTCTCTGAAAAATTATAGGTATTTATAGACAATTGTATCTCGAGTTATGTCTTTTCATGAAGATTTGTAACTCTCTATAATTTTTCAGAAAATAGGCTCTGGTAATCGATTACAAGTCTTGGTAATCGATTACAACGGTTTAAGTTCAAAATGTTTGAAACGTTGTATAGTTCAAATTCGAATTTTGAAATTTCTCTTCTGGTAATCGATTACAGTCAGTGGTAAATCGATTACCAGAGAGCATTTTAACATTTTGAAAGGTTTTCTTTCTCTGGTAATCGATTACAGCAAGTGGTAATCGATTACCAGAAACATGTCACTTGTTTTGGCTTATGAAAACCTAAGATATAAAGAGCTTCTATTTTCCAATTAAAAATATTTTTATTTAATCTTTTGAATACTCTTTTTGCTTTCTTTTCAAACAACTTATTCTTATATTCAAAAGTATTAAGTTTAGGTTTTCTTGAAATTCTTATTTTAATGGCCAAGTCAAATTTGCAAATTCTAAAAGTTCATTTTACATACTAAGCTAAGCAGTCAAGACTTATCTAGTTATTACTTGAGATCTTGCTTCTTGATCAGCTTGCTTTAACTTGACATTTATTTTCTTCAATGCTTTGGCATCATCAAAACTTTGTGCATATTTTCTTCCACATTCTCCCCCTTTTTGATGATGACAATTCACTGTAAAGGGAAAGAAAATAAAACAATATATTTCGATCACTCCCCCTTAAACTCCCCCTTAGTAAAACATTGATTGAAGTTCCTTTTATTTTATAAAAGGAGTTGTACTTATGTTTCGAAAAAGATTGTAGAGATCAATGTTTATACTTTTAAAACATAAGTGTCAAGTTGGGCATCAAGAATATTTTTGTCAAAATATTTTAGACAAACTTAGCCCACAGTAATGTTAGAAAGAAAATAAACATTTTCTTTTCCTTTGCAGTCTTATCTCTCCCCCTTTGGCAACATCAAAAAGTCAAGTAGAGGATTAAGATAAGTGTTGTATTTTTCCTTTTGTGATCCTTATCCTTACTCTCCCCCTTTGGCAACATCAAAAAGAATATAATAACAAAATAATCCAAAGGTAAAGATCAAGCCAAATTGAAGTCAAAGGAAAAATTTAACTCGCCCATCATGGACATTTCAAAGTCACTTGCATATCATTAGAAAACTCTTTGCACAAGTGATCATTTGTACTTTCAAAAATAAATCATCAACATAAATTTGCACCTTAAGAATATCATTCATTTTTCTTTTGATAAATTAATGCTGTATCAACCTTTCCTATTGTAAATTCTTTTTCCAAAAGAAATTTACTAAGTCTTTCATACCATGCCCTAGGAGCTTGTTTTAATCCATATATAACCTTTTTCAACTTAAAGACATGGTTTGGAAATTATAAGATTTCAAATCTAGATGGTTGTTCAACATATACTTCTTCTTGAATAAAATCATTTAGAAATGCACTTTTGACATCCATTTGATATAGTTTGAAATTCATTATAGATGCATAGGCTATTAACATTCTAATGGTTTCTAGTCTTGCTACAAGTGCATATGTTTCTTCATAATCTATGTCTTCTTCTTGATTATATCCTTTAGCAACTAGTCTAGCTTTGTTTCTTATAATTATAACATGTTCATTATTTTTATGTTCAACAAGACATTTTTGTGAATCAAAAGATATAGAGAAACCTTTATCACATGATTGACTCACACTTGATAAACTATGTTTAAGACCATTCATAAGTAAGACAATTTCTATGGAGGTTGAGAAGTTTGTACCAATTCTTCCAATGCCAAGTATTTTTCCTTTGTTGTTGTCTCCTATCACGTGCTTGAAACATTTACTATCAATGTACCAAGTTTGGTCTTTGGAGTCCTTCAAGAAAAAGAATGAATTGATTTTGGTACCCAAGCTTTCTTTGGGTCCTTAATGTTAGTAATAACAGAAGAACCTTTAGGAATCCATACCATATTCTTGAGATTGTTAAAATTCTTTCTAATATAGCAAGTTGAAGAATTATGACCTTTCTTTCCACAATAAAAACATGTTGTGAATGGAGAACTAGTAACTTGTGTGGGAACAAAGAAATTTTTGTATTTCTTTTGTTGTTTTTGAGGATTATATCCTAATCCTTCCTTATCAAATACACATTTTTGTTTTCCTAATATTATATCCAAATTATTTCTTCCACTAGTAAATTTTGCAAGAGTGTTTCTTAGGTTACTAATTTCTTCTTTAAATCTATTGCATGTTGAACATGGATGATTTATTTTATTTGTTTCTAAATTATGTTTAATCTCTTGATTTTCTTCTTTAGAATTTATTATACTAATTTCAGTTTTAAGATCATCTAATTCATTATTTAATTTCGAAATCTCTTTTTCCAAGTTAGAAATTGTTTTCTTATATGATGATACTAATTTTGCAAGTTTAAAAGATTCCTTGTGTAAATCATTAAATGCATCTTGCAATTCATCAAAGGTAATAGAGATATCATTGTTAGACGATGTTACCTCTTCTTCGCTTTCGTAATCTTTGGCCATGAGTCCCAAATTTATAACTTCATTTTCTGAATCACTTGTAGAGTTCATATCATTTTCTTCCCAAGTGATATATACTTTCTTGCTTTTCTTATCCTTGAAGTTTTTGTTGTTTGACTTCTCCATCTTCTTTTTGTAAATTGGACATTCCAATTTTAAGTGACCCAGTTGATTGCATTCATAGCATCTTGGAGTTGAAGAAGATTCTTCTCCTTTATTCTTTATGTTGAAATTGAATTTTCTTCTATTTCCTCTATTCCTTAGAAATTTGTGGAATCTTTTTACAAAGAGATTGAAATCTTCATCATCATCATCATCATCTTTCTCAATGTTGTCATCTTTTTCATTTTCTTCATGAGAGGATGAAGATGCTTTAAGTGCTAGACTTTTCTTCTTTTTGTCACTATTTTCATTTTGACTTAGTCTCATCAATTCCATTTCATGCTCTTGAAGTTTTCCAAATAGAGATGCAAGAGACATGGTTGTTAGATCTTTTGATTCAGCAATTGCAGTCACTTTCGGTTGCCATTCCCTACTCAAACATCTCAAAACTTTGTTAATAAGATCTTCATTAGGAAATACTTTTCCTAGAGATGCAAGATGATTAACTATATGTGTAAATCTCTTTTGCATGTCTTGTATGCTTTCATTTTGATTCATTCTAAATAATTCATATTCATGAGTGAGAGTGTTTATCCTAGATCTTTTTACATCATTAGTACCTTCATGTGTTACTTCAAGTGTATCCCACATTTCTTTAGCACTTTTACAATTTGAAATTCTAAAATATTCATCAATTCCTAAAGCAGAAGTGATTATATTTTTGGCTTTTAAGTTATATTGAACCTTTCTTCTGTCATCTTCACTCCATTGATCTTTGGGCAAATTTTTAATTTCATTGCCTACTACAATAGAGGGAATGAAAGGTCCATTTTCAATAGCATCCCATATTTTTAAATCTATGGCTTCTATAAAAATTTGCATCCTAGATTTCCAATAATGATAACCTTCACCATTGAATATAGGGGGTCTATAAATAGAGTTTCTCTCGGGAAATAAAAAATTTGATGAGGCCATGTTTATTCTTGAAGCTTTTAAGCCTTATACAAGAAACCTGCTCTGATACCACTTGTTAGTCCCTTAGCCTCAATTAACTTAAGAAAGGGGGGGGGGGGGTGAATTAAGTTTACTAAATTTCCTCTTATAATTTTTTTTTCCAATTACTTCTTTATCAATTTATTTCCTTAGACAAATTTGAAGGAATGAATGATGATGCAAACTACACAATTATAATTAATAACAAGAAATTAAAAGTGTAGGGAAATAAGAATTGCAAACTTGATTTTATACTGGTTCGGCCAATCCTGCCTACATCCAGTCCTCAAGTCTCCCACTTGATATTTTCACTACTCTTGTAAACCTTACAAGAATTGAATCCTCCAACACCTCAGAACTCCATTTCCTTGTGTTGAGATTCAAACACCAACAAGGAGAAAAACCCTTTCTCCTTTACAGATCAACAGATCAACAGGGTATTACAGAATGACTCTCTTTAAAGAGTAGATATTACACTTTCTAAGAACTTGATGAACTCTTTAGATAATTGTTTGCAAATGATTTTTGGCCAAATAGTTTTTGTAAATGATTTTCACAATAGAGTTCGTCTCCTTTCTCTGAAAAATTATAGGTATTTATAGACAATTGTATCTTGAGTTATGTCTTTTCATGAAGAGTTGTAACTCTCTATAATTTTTCAGAAAATAGGCTCTGGTAATCGATTACAAGTCTTGGTAATCGATTACAACGGTTTAAGTTCAAAATGTTTGAAATGTTGTATAGTTCAAATTCGAATTTTGAAATTTCTCTTCTGGTAATCGATTACAGTCAGTGGTAAATCGATTACCAGAGAACATTTTAACATTTTGAAAGGTTTTCTTTCTCTGGTAATCGATTACAGCAAGTGGTAATCGATTACCAGAAACATGTCACTTGTTTTGGCTTATGAAAACCTAAGATATAAAGAGCTTCTATTTTCCAGTTAAAAATATTTTTATTTAATCTTTTGAATACTCTTTTTGCTTTCTTTTCAAACAACTTATTCTTATATTCAAAAGTATTAAGTTTAAGTTTTCTTGAAATTCTTATTTTAATGGCCAAGTCAAATTTGCAAATTCTAAAAGTTCATTTTACATACTAAGCTAAGAAATCAAGACTTATCTAGTTATTACTTGAGATCTTGCTTCTTGATCAGCTTTCTTTAACTTGACCTTTATTTTCTTCAATGCTTTGGCATCATCAAAACTTTGTGCATATTTTCTTCCACATGATTAATCAGAATTGCGATTTGAACTAAAAATTTGTCTACCTTATCAATGACAAAACTAATGGACTTTCTTGAAGTTTACAAGCAAAGATTGAAAAGGTGTGAGGAAGATGATCAAAAATTAATGTCTTTTAATCAAAGCTCAAATTATGGTTTTAGAATAAAAAACATGGAAGAAATAAAAATAGTGTGGAAATTTCTAGAAACAAAAAAAATTCTAGAAGTTTCTTTAAGACCAATCAAGAAAAATATCTTGATGTGGCATCTATAAGAAGATAAATCACTTGGAAAAAGATTATTGACATCGTAGAAAGCCCCAATGTCAACATAACAAGAAATTTGGACACAAGGAGAAAAATTGTCGCAATAAAATCAAGAAAATTTTGTTGATGATCAAGACAATAAACATCTTTTCTATGCTACTCGATATTTTAACAATGAAACAACAGGAATATGGTACTTGGATATTGGGTGTAGTAATCACATGGCTAATGATCTGAATACCTTTAAAGAAATTGATGCTTTTGTCAAAGTTCAAGTATGATTGGAAAATGGAGCCATGGTGGAGTCAAAAGGTAAAGGTATTGTCATTTTGAAAACTAAGAAAGGTACGAGACTCATTAATGATGTCCTACACTTGTTCCTAATCTTAAAGAAAATATCTTGAGAATTGGCTAATGATGGAGAAAGGCTAGCTATGCTTTTACTTTAAAGGATATATAGCCCAAGTCAAAGTATAGAAAGGAAATAGAGGATTTCCCATAAATTTCAAATATGCTACACACGTTGCCATGAAAGTGCAAGTGCAAGATGATGATTCATGTCTACAACACTAAAGATTTAGCCATTTCAACACTTTAAAGGAAAAATGCTTACACTTCACTAATCAAGGATTTAGAACTTGCAAGAGTCAACCAACACTATATATCAAGAAATAGGATCAGTATGATCTTATTGTCTCCCTATATATATGTTGATGATCTTATCTACATAGGAAACAACATGGAGGTGAGAAATTTGAGATGATTAACCTTGGCTTGATGACTTGCTTCCTTGGAATAGAAGGTGAGACAAAAAAAAAGAAGGAATTCTTATCTCTTAAAACTTTGTTGAAGAAGTTCAAAATGTACAATTATAAACATGTTGTTACTCCACTAGTGGTAAATGAGAAGCTACAAAAAGATGATGGAGCATCAGAAGCAGATGCATCACACTAGAGGAGTTTGATCATAAGTTTTCTATATCTAATAACCACATGTGTGAGACCCCTTTCTCTCCTTTTTCCTCTTTCACTTTCCCTCACTCATTCTCTTCACTCTCCCATCTTCTCAACTCTCCCTTTTTCTCTATAGCTGAAGTTGTGGACTCCTAGAGACGGAGATTCTCGAACGCAAGCCGTGTGGAGCTAGCTGGAAGCCGAATTCCTTCTCCATTTCTTCTCCTTCTCCATTGTCTTCTTCCCGGAGCTCGGAAATCCTTGTGCCGAGGTAAGGGAAGTTAGTTTTACTGCGTTTTTGGCTGAAATGAGTCTAGGAACTCATTGTGATTGCTGATGATTGATGGTTCTTGGCTGATTTGGTGAAAAAGGGGTTTTTAGAGAATTTCGGGGTTTGAAGAAATTTTGGGGTTTTTAATGAATTGTGTTTGTATGTTAGAAATGAGGCGTTTTTATTGATATTTGATGAGAATGGAAGCTTTTGGATGGTTTGCATGTTGGATTCCTAGTGTTTTTCGCAGGTTTTGATGAGATTTTCGAAGTAGGTAAGGGTTCCTGTTTGAATTTGCGCTGGGCTCAGTTCTTCGCGCCGGGCTCGAATTGAAAAGGGGAATTTCTGGGGTGAACCGCGCCGGGCTCGGGTAGAACCACGCCGGGCGAAATAGACATCTGTAGGTCTCTGGTTGGGAATTGAGCCGGGCGCGATTTTTAACGCGCCGGGCGAGCATTTGATTTTCAGAATTTGACTTTATATTCTTCATGAAAGTTGTAGCCTTGGATGTTAGCTTTCCAATGGCGTTGCAATCACCCAAAAAAGAGTTTTAGAACTCTAGATATGGCTATTTTAGTGAAGAGGGGTCGAGCTGATAGCTTTGTTTATAGTTGTTGCGGTTTTATCGTTTTTAACAAGGTAGATGAAGAAATTAGGACTTGGTGTCTTCATGAGAGTTGTAGTAAATCTTCTTATCTTTCATATGAGATGAGGATGTGTATGGTAGGAGTAATATAACTCCTGATGCGCTATTTTCTGTGAAGGCTTCCATTTCACTTTCAGTTATTTGGTTAAGTTGAAAGTTATTTAGGTGTGTAGGTGTACTCTTGTTGTTTGGGTGAGTAATTTGACAAGATAGATGAGTTGTAAACAAGATGGTTGGGTCGTATTATGTGTTGATCATGCTGTTTTAAGCTGTTAATGATGAATGTTGTTGAGCTGAGTGATGATATTGATGTGCTGCGCTGAGCGCGGCCCTTGTCGCGCTGGGCGTGAGACTCCTTGGGAGTCTCTGCCTTGAGGGCGCTGGGCGAAATTTGGTTGCGCTGGGCGCGAGACCATGGGAGGTCTCTACCTTGCCTGCGCTGGGTGCGGGTTGGGGCATGCCGGGCGTGTGAGAGTCCTTGGAGTCTCTGCCTGGCCTGCGCTGGGCACAATTGGGTATTGCGCCAGGCACGAGAGAGCTTTGGACTCTCTGGCTAAGTCTCGCCGGGCGCAGGCACGCTTGCGCCGGGCGCGCTGGCCCTTGGAGCCCTCTGGTTGTGCCACACCAGGCGCGACTGTAGACCCCTAAAATTGTTCGGGTCGGAAATAAGACTCGAAGACTCTCAAAGATCAAAGGAAAGTCAGCCAGAAGGACTCCCAGAAGACCATAGGATGACTATCTGTAGGTTTAGAGGTCTTAGAGTAGCCAAAAATAAGAAAGTGGGAGGTTTGGAGCTCAATACGGCCTCCTTGGAGTTCAGTACGGCCGTACTGCACATTTTGTACTACAATACGGCCGTACTGAAACCAATACGGCCGTATTGAAGTTTCTGTATTTCAATACGGCCGTACTGAATTCAATACGGCCGTATTGAAGTACAAAAACTCAATACGGGCCGTATTGATCCCAGGGGCCGTACTGCGCCTCATCCCTATAAATAGGACGTCATTTGGACGTCATTTGGCACTTTTACACACAGTTTTGACTCCCTCCTTGAGTATTCTGGGGTTTTTGAGCAGTGTTCTGCCCTAGAAATCTCTCTGGGAGTCGATCCGACGAAGTTCTTGAGTCACGAGCCATTTGCTTGAGTCTCGAACTTAGTCGAAGGGAAATCTTTTGGATTTCCATAGTAAAAATTATTTTTTAGGAAGGAGCGAGCGAGCTTGTAGAGGGAGGGAGCGCCAAAAAGCCTCCTAAACTTCATTGATATATAAAAAGCACGCTTCAAGAGGTTTCTTCTCTAAAAATCCCTTCTTTTACCGCTTTCTGATTGTTGCATATTTAAATTCGTCATCATGTAGATATTTAATATATAATCTTTTATAATAAATAGGGGTAATTTAGTAATTTTACGTTATTATTTAATAAATAATCCGTCATAGGGAACCCGAAAGGGGCGTTGTGGGGTGCTAACACCTTCCCCGCACGTAACCGACTCCCTTACCCAACTCTGGTTGTAATGGCCAAAGTTGATTTATAAAATCAATTGCCTTAAATCTTTTTCCAATGTTTTGAGTAAAATATTGGTGGCGACTCCAAGAACCCTACCTTTTGCGAAAACTACTAATCCATGGAGGGTCCCGCTTGGGATTAACATGGATTGGTGAATCATTTTAATAAAATTGTTAGTTCGACAAGGTCTCAGTTTGAGAATAAGTCGTTCTAACAATCCACCACTTTCCAAAACTTTAAAACGAGTCATGACCATCGTCGCGAATGCCAAGGTCCGTTTCGGCGGGGTGGCGACAGATGGCGACTTCACTGGGGAAGCCTCGAGAGTCAGTCCCATTTAGTGATGGATTCTTTTCAAAATAATAGTTTAAAATTACTTTATTACCCCTTACTTGTATGATAACATGCTTTATCTATTTGGCTTTAATAACTGTTGTATGTTTAAATTTCCGCAATTGTTTGAAATAAAAACTGTACACAAACCTTTGCACACAATAGTTCCCTCTATACCCGGGGGCATGAGTGGAAAGCCATAGGGAGTGGATGTTAGTACGGTCGGTTGTCGAATGGGTCTATAGGTGCCCGTAGACCGTTGTCGGAAAGCATCACTCAAGGTGATAACCATGAACTCAAGTCCGACAGTGCGTTGGAACTTTCCATCGACTTACGACGAGAGGAATTGGGTCCCTATAATGGGGGCACCTTGGGGGCCTCAGACCAGTGAGAACAGTTAGAACCACCTTGAATATGCACTTTTCTGCAGGATACCCCTACCTCGTGATTCGCTCGTGACTGTTCGTGGATGAGTGAATTGTTTGTGCATTGTTTATGTGACATTGTTTGAGCATACATTGCATTCTTTAAACATACAACATTCCTTTTTAAAATAAAAATAAATAGGAATAAGAATCTTCCATTACATGGTGTTAACATCTACCTTCATCACATTCATATAGGTAGTTTCCCTTTTCACCCAAAAATACAAAAAACAAAATACCCAAAAAAAAGAAAAAAGGGTTATTTATCCAAACCAAGCAATATCATGCATCATCTTAGGGACATCCTAAAAACATGATAATGCTTAGTTGAATAAACACAATGCATGCATGTTCAATGCCATCATCTCATATCATGCATTCTTATCAAAGATCATGGAGGGATCTAGTTTTTCATTTCATACATCCCTCCTAGTAATTCATTAAAAAAAAAAAAACATTAATAAAAAGAAAGGATCAATCGATGCGTATGTTCAAAGATGGATCGCACGCCATTTGTTATTAATTGTAAGCCAACAACCGCGCCAAGCGAGCGCACATCAACTCCGTTGTTGGTAATCAAGACGAATAAAGGGGAAGGTCCGACACCGTTAAGGATCACTGCTTCAAGACCTTTTCCCTACGAATCAAATAAGGCTGTGCCAAGGATATACGACATCCTTTCTTCTGCCGACAGCGATATCTCTAACATCGCTGGACTTGGGGGCATGACTAGGAGTGGCAGGATCTACACTCCCGAAGATCTTCATGATAAAGCTCCCAAGAATAAAGGGAAAGAAAAAGAAGAGAAAACCGAGGAAAACAAAGAATCCGAGGAGGAGACAGACAAGCTGTTAAAGTATATCCGACAGAGCGAGTACTCCATCATGGATCAACTTCATAAGACGCCAGCAAAGATTACTCTGTTGTCGTTGATCCTATGCTCCGAACCGCATCGGCGAGCTCTGTTGAAAGTCTTGAACGAGGCATACGTGTCGCACACTATCTCCCAAGACAAGTTTGAGGGGATTGTTAGTCACATCACGGCTAGTGATCACCTCTCTTTCACCGATGAAGAAATCCCCGCTGAGGGACCAAACCACAACAAGCCCTTGCACATCTCTGTAAAGTGCAAGGAGTATCACATCGCTAAAGTCTTGGTAGATAATGGATCTTCCTTGACGTGATGCCAAAAAGAACATTCGATCAAATGGCAATCAAGGGAGTCCAAATGCGCCCGAGCAACATGATCGTCCGAGCTTTCGACGGTTCTAAAAGAGAAGTGGTGGGAGAAGTCAATCTCCCAATCCAAATTGGACCCACCATCTTCAAACGTCGAATTTCAAGTGATGGACATTACTCCCGCGTACAGCTGTCTCCTCGGCCGACCTTGGATTCATGATGCGAAAGCTGTTCCTTCTACGCTCCACCAGAAAGTCAAATTCATAGTGGGTGACAAGCTGGTGACTGTACAAGCTGAAGATGACATACTCATCAGTAAGCCATCCACCATACCTTACGTGGATGCAGCAGAGGAAGCTTTAGAAACCGCCTTCCAAGCATTGGAGATTGCCAATGTCGAAACATTTCCCCGAGAAATGAAGAAGGTAGCCTCCATGCTCACCAAGAACGGATACTTGCCAGGACAAGGACTTGGCAAGGATTCCCAAGGAATTCCCGAGCTACCTATTATCAAGGATAATCCGGGGAAACAAGGGTTAGGATACAACCCTAATAAAGATCAAAGGACGAAGAGGAACCAAGATCCTTCTCGACGTTCTTTAAGCCAGATCTTTAGGAAGGCCGGTTCACAAGCGTCAAGGCCGGTCGTCGTCATCAAGTGCTCTTCTCCTTTCGATAGGGACATATAGACCTGATGACTATTAGAGATTACTCCTCGGGGACAGCCCGACCCCCGAGCCTCGATAGGGCACATGTTTCCATTATGATTATAATAAAATCATTCTTTATTATTTCTTACTGCTTCTCTTCTTGCTTATAATAAAATTCTAGACCACATTATTTTAACCCTGTTTGAATAAGCATGAATGAGGTTAAGATTGTCTTAATAACAATAAACCCGCATCATTTTTATGTGGAAGTGTGCATGACAACTTAGAGCACCTTTCCTTGGCCTCGACAAGTGCCATCATGGATAAAAAGAAAATCCTTTAAAAACAAGAATCATAAAAACAAAAAAGCTCGGCAGGAAACCCAAAAAGGGGGCTGCGCAAAAATAAGAGCAAAAGACCCGCTAGGAATCCCACGAAAGGGTGACCTAGGCAAAAGTTAGGGTTGCAAAAATAAATAAAAAACAAAGGTCCGCTAAAACGCCACAAAAGGGTGTTTTAGGCAAAAATAAGGACAATCAAAAAGCGAAAAGAAATCCATGATGGTACCATGAGCCAAATTCAAAAAAGAAAGGCTCAAGGGAAGCTATCCAAGTTGTCAAATCACAACATCAATAAACAAGACTCTTTTAACTTCATAAGTGTTTAATCAAACAAGCCTAAACACATAAGCCTACCTTGGCCAGCCATTCTTACAAAAACCATTTTTCAAAATAAAAATAAAACCCCTCTAAAACACAAACTTTCAAAAAAAATATATCTTTCCTTTCTTTTCTCTCTTGTCCCAAACGATTTTAGGATAATCTAGTGGAAACATGGAGATATAGTGGTCAATAGGAGGGTTGACATGTCTTCTAAAGGAAGGGAAGGATCACTTGGTTGATGACACCAATCTCGATATAACACGCATCATTCCTCGGTTACAGAAATCGGCATCGCACAGCCCGTCTGGAGGAATGGCAAAATTCAAACAGAGAAACGCATCGGTTAATTCTTTTGAAAAATGAATCAAATAGAATTAGGTGCATCATACCACATACATGCATACAGATGATAGGTGTACTGGAAGATCACTTATTCTCTGTTTATTGAAAAAAAAAAAATAAAAAAAAAATAAAAAAAAAAACTCAATACGGCCGTATTCCATTCAATACGGGCGTATTGAAGCTAGGGTTAAGGCAACCCTTCAGCTTCAATACGGGCGTATTGAGCCGAATACGCCCGCATTGACCTTAACGGTCACACCAATACGGGCGTATTGAGATCAATACGGCCCGTATTGGTTCACAAATTTGCACAATAACGGCCATGTCAGTACGACCGTATTGAATTCAATACGGGCCGTACTGACGTGAGATCTTCTATAAATAGCCCATTTTCTCCTCATTTCTGCACAGCATTCTTCCCTCCTCTGCATATCTTCTTTGTGAGTGAGTCCAAGGTCTTCAAAAGTTCAGAGAAATGGCTGAATCGTCTAGAAAGAGACAAAGGGTCCCCGCCCAACGAGAAAGGACCGCGAAGCATTTAGAGAAATTGGAGCTTTTCGAGTCGTTTGTCTTCAAGCCATCAAGAGTGCTAGACTTGAACATCCTCCAAGCGATGGAGTGGGAAGACGAGGTCCTAGGCTATATCAACGCCATAGGATGGGGGTTCCTCCTTAGCCCTCATTCCAAGATCTTCCCGACAGCGACAAAGGAGTTCTTGGCTACTGTCGACGTCACACAGTCGACGAACAGCTTCGGAGAGACGGTCTACTCGGTAGACTTTTGGATGAACGGGGGGTACCGTTCTTTGTCATTGGACGAGTTCAACGTCCAAGCCGGCTTTTTCACACGAGCTGCTCAACTGGAGTATAGGGATGCCATTTGCGAGTATCCGGATGGTCTGACCCAAAATGAGATGTGGAGAGAGATCACAGGTCAGACGGACTACCACGCCGGAGTGAAGGGTACTCGGCTCCCTACCGCACTCCGAATCTGCCACAAACTAATCACAGGCTCCATTCATGCAAGGCAGAAGAGCCCAGAGTCGGTGACACGACAGGACTTGCTGGCCCTATATTGCATGGTCACTAGTCAGAAGGCCAACCCCGGATTCTTCTTCCTTGAGCACATAAAGAATCTGGGGGCAAGAGAGGGAAGCGAAGCCCGGCGAGGATACATTCTGGTTTCCACGCTCCTCTCGACACTCGCCGAGGCTTGGGGATGTCCCGACGGCATAGATGCGGTGGATTTGGCGCCTAAACCCATTGGTGCTCCCACCTTACTCAACATGAAGATGATTGTCAAGGTAGGGAGGCAATACGTGCGGGCCACCGACGACTTCAGCGAGCTCTTCGCAGATATTGAGCTCCTGGGTGACGAAGACCCGCAGCCAGAGGCCGGCACCTCGCAGCAGGACAGGGCCTACTTCGATGCCCGCTTCGACGCCTTACAGCGGAGCATCGATAGTCGATTCGATACCGCTCAGCATAGCATCGGCACCTTGCAGCAGAGTTTCGACACTCGATTTGATGCTGCTCAGCATGGTATCGATGCCCTCAGACAGGAGTTTGACAGCCTCCACAGGACCCGCCGGCAGAGGAGTGAAGACCGGCTACCTTTTTCTCGCTTTTTGTGTATTTGCTTGATTGGGCTTTGCCCCACTTTTTAATCATCTTTGTACAAATTCATTCTATTAATGAAATTTGTCATTTTGAATTCAAATTCTTTAGCACCTTTCTGTATAGAAAAAGCCAAAATCAATAAAAAAAGGCAAAATACTGAAAAAGCCAAAAACAACACAAAAGGCAAAAATACTGAAAAAGTCAAAATAATACTCACACAGAATAACTGAGCCTGGAGAGGCTTGCCGAAATAATACTCGTACAGAATAACTGAGCCTGGAGAGGCTTGCCAAAATAATACTCATACAAAATAACTGAGCCTGGAGAGGCTTGCCGAAATAATACTCCCCAAGGGACATCTCAGCTTGCGCTCTTGGGCTGAACAGAAAATACTCTCTCAGAATAACTGAGCCTGGAGAGGCTTGCCGAAATAATACTCTCTCAGAATAATTGAGCCTGGAGAGGCTCGCCGAAATAATACTCCCCAGAGATATCTCAGCTTCCACTCACGGGCCAAATTCCCCAGTGAAAGCTATCAAACCAAGATCAGCAAGATTCCCCAAGGAGGGCTTGATCGTCTAAACAGAATATCCGAGTCGAAAGGACTATGACCTCCTCAGTGGAGGATAGCTTTCCAACTCAAGCGATGAGTGAAGCTAAGCCTGAAGAGGCTTTCTAAATAATACTCTGGGATATATAAACTTTAAATCCCCACTCGCCTACTCAGAGGCACCCCTTCAAGAAAAATCACAAAAGACAAATAATCATTCCCCAAGTGGAATCCGGCTCTCAGCCAAACATCAAACGTCAAGATAATCCGCCTAACAGAAGAGGCCAATCAAGATCATCACAATAGAATCCCCCAGCGGATAACAGCCTACACAGAGGCAACAAGATCAGAAAACCAAAAAGAGTCACCCGAATAAGGATAACCGGGATACTCCACCATCGTCGAAAGGACGTTAGCCAATCATAAGGCATCGCTCACATCAGAAAGAGCATCTTCGTGTCTACACCCCAAGGAAACAGAAATTCCTCAATGGGTACCAACTACGCAATGGAAAGTTGGGACACAAGAACCTATGAGTAACTGCACATCCCCTAGACGGATCCCTGCGTTATCCAGCCCTCAGTGGCACAAAAATCAAAAACAATCCTCGAAACAGCATCGTGGACTGTGGAGACAAAATCATCACAAATCCCTGGAGAGGGCAAACTCACGCTACCCCGAGGTTGTCAAGAACACGGAGGTATGCAACTGCCAGTGTCGTCAAGAACACGCTGGTATAGCCTGGAGAGGCGGTACTCGGCTACCCCGAAGTTGTCAAGAACACGGAGGTATGCAACTACCACGAGGTTGTCAAGAACACGTTGGTATAGCCTGGAGAGGCGGTACTCGGCTACCCCGAGGTTGTCAAGAACACGGAGGTATGCAACTACCACGAGGTTGTCAAGAACACGTTGGTATAGCCTGGAGAGGCGGTACTCGGCTACCCCGAGGTTGTCAAGAACACGGAGGTATGCAACTACCACGAGGTTGTCAAGAACACGTTGGTATAGCCTGGAGAGGCGGTACTCAGCTACCCCGAGGTTGTCAAGAACACGGAGGTATGCATGAGCCTGGAGAGGCGACGACTAATACTCACCCTGGAGAGGGCAAACTCAACCTGGAGAGGCTACTCAACAATTTTCCCACCTGAAGACACTACAAGTCGGAAGGATGGCTTATTCCCCGGACAATTGGGTCAACTCCTTTACTTATCAAACGGTACACCAAAAGGCCGTTTGACTAAGTAAAGGGGGGGCAGCTGTAGACCCCTAAAATTGTCTGGGTCGGAAATAAGACTCGAAGACTCTCAAAGATCAAAGGAAAGTCAGCCAGAAGGACTCCCAGAAGACCATAGGATGACTATCTGTAGGTTTAGAGGTCTTAGAGTAGCCAAAAATAAGAAAGTGGGAGGTTTGGAGCTCAATACGGCCTCCTTGGAGTTCAGTACGGCCGTACTGCACATTTTGTACTACAATACGGCCGTACTGAAACCAATACGGCCGTATTGAAGTTTCTGTATTTCAATACGGCCGTACTGAATTCAATACGGCCGTATTGAAGTACAAAAACTCAATACGGGCCGTATTGATCCCAGGGGCCGTACTGCGCCTCATCCTTATAAATAGGACGTCATTTGGACGTCATTTGGCACTTTTACACACAGTTTTGACTCCCTCCTTGAGTATTCTGGGGTTTTTGAGCAGTGTTCTGCCCTAGAAATCTCTCTGGGAGTCGATCAGACGAAGTTCTTGAGTCACGAGCCATTTGCTTGAGTCTCGAACTTAGTCGAAGGGAAATCTTTTGGATTTCCATAGTAAAAATTATTTTTTAGGAAGGAGCGAGCGAGCTTGTAGAGGGAGGGAGCGCCAAAAAGCCTCCTAAACTTCATTGATATATACAAAGCACGCTTCAAGAGGTTTCTTCTCTAAAAATCCCTTCTTTTACCGCTTTCTGATTGTTGCATATTTAAATTCGTCATCATGTAGATATTTAATATATAATCGTTTATAATAAATAGGGGTAATTTAGTAATTTTACGCTATTATTTAATAAATAATCCGTCATAGGGAACCCGAAAGGGGCGTTGTGGGGTGCTAACACCTTCCCCGCACGTAACCGACTCCCTTACCCAACTCTGGTTGTAATGGCCAAAGTTGATTTATAAAATCAATTGCCTTAAATCTTTTTCCAATGTTTTGAGTAAAATATTGGTGGCGACTCCAAGAACCCTACCTTTTGCGAAAACTACTAATCCATGGAGGGTCCCGCTTGGGATTAACATGGATTGGTGAATCATTTTAATAAAATTGTTAGTTCGACAAGGTCTCAGTTTGAGAATAAGTCGCTCTAACAATCCACCACTTTCCAAAACTTTAAAACGAGTCATGACCATCGTCGCGAATGCCAAGGTCCGTTTCGGCGGGTGGCGACAACGACCATGAGTGCGCCGGGCGCGTATGAGGATGTGAAGTTATATGCTGAATTGCTGATAATATTGTTTTATGCTGAACTAAGCCGAAATTGAGGAACATGATGCGATGACTAGCTGAAATTGCTGTTTGAGGATGTTGAGCTGTGTTAAGTGTATATTGCTGTAAGATGCTCAGAAGTGCTGTAAGACGATAGGCGGTACTATTAAGTTGAGCCGTGCTGAATGTTGTTTATGATGATTAATGTTGTCAATGCCGTGTGATGAAAAGTTGTGTTGTGCGGTATGTTGTTAATGATGTAACACTGAGTTGTGATATGTGATGCTAATGCTAAACTTTATTGTTTGAGTCGAGCTGAATTATATGCTGATAGTTGTTGAATTATGCTGAAATTGCTGAGTTGAGATGTAATTGATAAATATGTTGTGCTGACTAGATGTAAATGCTGAAAAATGATGTTAAGCTGTAATAGATGTATCTCGCTATGCTGAGCTGGGCTGTTATTGAAGATTTTAAATGCTGATTTATAATATGGCTATGCTCTAGAATGATGAGCCGAGTCGTGAGTAGTAAGCTGTGTTGAATACTACTTAGCTGTGCTGTATGCTGATTTTGGTGTTGTGCTGTTCTGTGAGCTGTTTTGCTGTGCTGTTTATTGCTGAGTTGTATGCTGTGTTTAGCCACTATTGTGGTGCTGTTATAGCCGCTATGTCGGTGCTGTTAGCCACTATTGTGGTGCTGTTATAGCCGCTAAGTCGGTGCTGTTATAGCCGCTAAGTCGGTGTTGTGCTCCGTGCTGATAGGAGTTGTTGTAGGCCGTAAGGCTAAGCTGTGGTAGGAGATCTCCGAGCTGATATGCGTGACGACGCATTGTGTGTTTACTACTATTTATCGATGTGTACTGTTGTTTACGGTTGTTATTGCTAATTGATGTTCGGATAGCGGTAGCTGTTTACTATTCTTAAATTTATATATTTGTATGTTGTTTCTTTTCACTAGCTTACCCTTGTTGTTTCCATGTGGTTTGGACTGCGATGATCATACTACGTATGGGAGCAGAGTAGGGATAGGATGGTTGCTTACGGCAGGTCTGCAGCTGGCAGATAGAGCTTGATTCTTGTGGATGTCTTGGTGTTTTAGCTACTAGGTGTAGTAGCGATTGATGTATTTTGTACATTTGAATCTAGTCAGACTTGGGCCATGTATATATGTATATTCTAGACACTATATATATACACTTGTTCCTTCTGTCTGGTTTTCAAGTGTACTGTGTAGTGTGTAGTGACCAGCCGGGTCGTTACACTTTAGTGGTATCAGAGCAGTTCGAGTCTAGTGGACACTCTTTGGGGGTGGTTCCTTTAGGCTTTTGTTGTGCTGAGCTCTGTGTTGTGCTGTCTTGCTGTGCTGTCTTGCTGTGTTGTTTGTTGTGCTGATTGCTGTGTTGTTTTGTTGTGCTGTTGATGGTTGTTTGGTTTAGTTATTATGTACTGAAGATGCTGTTACTTCTGTAGACAATGACTATAACCAATGAGCTGATAGCCCGTGCCATAGAGATGATGGCTATGGCTATGCAGCAGCAAAATGCTTATTTTGCTAAGATGAACGCTGATAGAGCTGCAGCTGGTGTAGCAAGGCCCTTGGGGTCGTAGGAGAGCCGGGATCTAGCTGAGTTCCGGAAATGCCGTCCTCCTCAGTTCAAGGGAGATGCAGACCCAGAGGTAGCTGACCACTAGATTTGTGAGCTGGAGAAGATCTTCACTGTGTTGGGACGTTCTCAAGAGAGGAGGCTGGCATATGTTGTCTACATGTTGGTTGGGGAGGCTGAGCATTGGTGGAGAGGTACTCACCATATGCTTACTGCTAGAGGAGGAGCTGTTGATTTCAGCTGGCCAAGTTGAATCATTGCTGAGAGATGGGGCAGAGTGTGTCTTCTGCTTGCTGCTATGAGTATTGAGACCGAGAGGGTCATTGCTGAGATTGATGTGGTGCGGGATTTTGTTGAGGTGTTCCTGGATGAGGTGCCTGGGTTGCCTCCTGTTAGGGAGATGGAGTTTAACATTGACTTGGTTCCAGGTGCGGGGCCAGTGTCAGTGGCAGGTGGAGGACATGCTAGAGAAGCAGTTGGTACGACCGAGTGTATCGCTGTGGGGTGCTCCCGTGTTGTTGGTGAAGAAGAAAGAAGGAGGTAATCGACTGTGTGTTGATTTCTGGCAGTTCAATAAGTTGACCATTAAGAACAAATATCCACTTCCCCGGATAGATGACTTAATGGATCAACTGAGGGGAGCATCAGTATTTTTCAAGATTGACTTGAGGTCAGGCTATCACCAGATCAGGACGAAAGAGGGTGACATACCGAAGACTGCTTTCAAGACTAGGTATGGTCACTACGAGTATGTTGTGATGTTGTTTGGCGTGACCAAGCCCCTGCTGTGTTCATGGATTACATGAACAGGATCTTCCGGCCGTTCTTGGATAAATTCGTTGTGGTGTTCATTGATGACATCCTGATATATTCAAGGACACCGAAGGAGCATGGAGAGCACTTGGGGTTGGTTCTGGAGATTTTGGAAGTGAAGCAGCTGTATGCTAAGCTTTCAAAATGAGAGTTCTGGTTGGATGAGGTGAAGTCCTTGGGACATGTGATCTCAGCTGAGGGGATTGTTGTTGATCCGGCTAAGGTGGAGTCGGTGTTGCAGTGGGAGCGTCCAAAAACCGTCACTGACATTCAGAGTTTTGTGGGTTTGGCAGGTTACTATAGGAGGTTCATTGAGGGATTCTCCAAGATAGTAGCGCCTCTAACCCAACTGACAAGGAAGGAGCAGCCATTCATTTGGACCAATGCCTGTGAGCGGAGTTTTGATGAGCTGAAGAAGAGGTTGACTACTTCTCATGTGCTGGTGTTGCCGGATTCTGGTGAGCCTTTTGATGTGTACTGTGACGCTTCTCACCAGGGTCTTGGGTGTGTGCTGATGCAGAACAGGAAAGTGGTGGCATATGCTTCAAGGCAGCTGAAGAATCATGAGAGGAATTATCCCACTCATGACTTGGAGTTAGCAGCGGTGGTGGTTGCCTTGAAGATATGGAGACATTATTTGTATGGTGCTCGGTTCAGTGTCTTTAGTGATCACAAGAGTCTGAAGTCCTTGTTTGATCAGAAGGAGCTGAACATGAGGCAGAAGCGGTGGATGGAGTTTCTGAAGGATCATGATTTCCAGTTGATGTATCATTCTGGTAAGGCCAATGTTGTGGCGGACGCGTTGAGTAGGAAATCCATCCACATGTCTAGTATGAGGGTGAGAGAGCTGGAGATGGTAGAGGAGTTCAGAGATCTGAACCTCTGTGTGGAGTTAGCTCAGGATCACATTAGTTGTGGGATGATTACTATAACTAGTGAGTTCTTGAGGCAGGTTGAACAGAAGCAGTTGCAGGATGTTGAGCTGGTGAAACTTCTTGGTTTGCTGGGAACTGAGAAGGCTGTTGGTTTTGAGCTGGGGGGAGGTCCTACCGCTGGTTGAGTTCACGTATAATAATAGCTTTCATGCTAGTATTGGGTTGGGGCCGTTTGAAGCCTTATATGGCGGAAGATGTAGGACTCCTCTGTGCTGGTATCAAGATGGTAAGTCAGTGGTTGTGGGACTGGAGCTAATCCTACAGACTACTGAAGAGGTGAAGCTGATTCAAGAGATGATGAGGACGGTTCAGAGTAGGCAGAAGTCATATGTTGATCAAAGGCGTAAGCCTTTGGAGTTTGCTGAAGGGGAACATGTGTTTCTGAAGGTGACCCCGACTTATGGTGTGGGTAGAGCATTGAGAGCAAGGAAGTTAACACCTGGGTTGGATGGTCCCTATCAGATCTTACAACGTGTGGGTCCGCCCTTTCAAACCTACACGATGTATTTCATGTATCCCAGTTGAGGAAGTATGTTCATGACCTTGGTCATGTGGTGGAGCTGGATGATGTGCGGGTGAAGGAGAATCTGACGTTTGATGAGTTGTCAGTAGCTGTGGTTGATCATAAGCTGAGGGAGCTGAGGGGCAAGTCCATTGCTCTGGTGAAGGTGTTGTGGGATGCAGCTACTGGTGAGGCTACTTGGGAGGTTGAGCAGTAGTGCAGGGAGCGATATCCTTTTCATTTCCCAAGTAAGAATGTTTTCGGGGACGAAAACTCTTGTTGTTGGGGAGGTTGTGAGACCCCTTTCTCTCCTTTTTCCTCCTTCACTTTCCCTCACTCATTCTCTTCACTCTCCCATCTTCTCAACTCTCCCTTTTTCTCTATAGCTGAAGTTGTGGACTCCTAGAGACGGAGATTCTCGAACGCAAGCTGTGTGGAGCTAGCCGGAAGCCGAATTCCTTCTCCATTTCTTCTCCTTCTCCATTGTCTTCTTCCCGGAGCTCGGAAATCCTTGTGCCGAGGTAAGGGAAGTTAGTTTTACTGCGTTTTTGGCTGAAATGAGTCTAGGAACTCATTGTGATTGCTGATGATTGATGGTTCTTGGCTGATTTGGTGAAAAAGGGGTTTTTAGGGAATTTCGGGGTTTGAAGAAATTTTGGGGTTTTTAATGAATTGTGTTTGCATGTTGGAAATGAGGCGTTTTTATTGATATTTGATGAGAATGGAAGCTTTTGGATCGTTTGCATGTTGGATTCTTAGTGTTTTTCGCAGGTTTTGATGAGATTTTCGAAGTAGGTAAGGGTTCCTGTTTGAATTTGCGCTGGGCTCAGTTCTTCGCGCCGGGCTCGAATTGAAAAGGGGAATTTCTGGGGTGAATCGCGCCGGGCTCGGGTAGAACCACGCCGGGCGCAATAGACATCTGTAGGTCTCTAGTTGGGAATTGAGCCGGGCGCGATTTTTAACGCGCCGGGCGAGAATTTGATTTTCAGAATTTGACTTTATATTCTTCATAAAAGTTGTAGCATTGAATGTTAGCTTTCCAATGGCGCTGCAATCACCCAAAAAGGAGTTTTAGAACTCTAGATATGACTGTTTTAGTGAAGAGGGGTCGAGCTGATAGCTTTGTTTATAGTTGTTGCGGTTTTATCGTTTTTAACAAGGTAGATGAAGAAATTAGGACTTCGTGTCTTCATGAGAGTTGTAGTAAATCTTCTTATCTTTCATATGAGATGAGGATGAGTATGGTAGGAGTAATATAACTCCTGATGCTCTGTTTTCTGTGAAGGCTGCCATTTCACTTTCAGTGATTTGGTTAAGTTGAAAGTTGTTTAGGTGCGTAGGTGTACTCTTGTTGTTTGGGTGAGTAATTTGACAAGATAGATGAGTTGTAAACAAGATGGTTGGGTCGTATTATGTGTTGATCATGCTGTTTTAAGCTGTTAATGATGAATGTTGTTGAGCTGAGTGATGATATTGATGTGCTGCGCTGAGCGCGGCCCTTGTCGCGCTGGGCGTGAGACTCCTTGGGAGTCTCTGCCTCGAGGGCGCTGGGCGCAATTTGGTTGCGCTGGGCGCGAGACCAAGGGAGGTCTCTACCTTGCCTGCGCTGGGTGCGGGTTGGGGCATGCCGGGCGTGTGAGACTCCTTGGAGTCTCTGCCTGGCCTGCGCTGGGCACAATTGGGTATTGCGCCAGGCACGAGAGAGCTTTGGACTCTCTGGCTAAGTCTCGCCGGGCGCAGGCACGCTTGCGCCGGGCGCGCTGGCCCTTGGAGCCCTCTGGTTGTGCCACGCCAGGCGCGACCATGAGTGCGCCGGGCGCGTATGAGGATGTGAAGTTATATGCTGAATTGCTGATAATATTGTTTTATGCTGAACTAAGCCGAAATTGAGGAACATGATGCGATGACTAGATGAAATTGCTATTTGAGGATGTTGAGCTGTGTTAGGTGTATATTGCTGTAAGATGCTTAGAAGTGCTGTAAGACGATAGGCGGTACTATTAAGTTGAGCCGTGCTGAATGTTGTTTATGCTGATTAATGTTGCCAATGCCGTGTGATGAAAAGTTGTGTTGTGCGGTATGTTGTTAATGATGTAACACTGAGTTGTGATATGTGATGCTAATGCTAAACTTTATTGTTTGAGTCGAGCTGAATTATATGCTGATAGTTGTTGAATTATGCTGAAATTGCTGAGTTGAGATGTAATTGATAAATATGTTGTGCTGACTAGATGTAAATGATGAAAAATGATGTTAAGCTGTAATAGATGTATCTCGCTATGCTGAGCTGGGCTGTTATTGAAGATTTTAAATGCTGATTTATAATATGGCTGTGCTCTAGAATGATGAGCCGAGTCATGAGTAGTAAGCTGTGTTGAATACTACTTAGCTGTGTTGTATGCTGATTTTGGTGTTGTGCTGTGCTGTGAGCTGTTTTGCTGTGTTGTTTATTGCTGAGTTGTATGCTGTGTTTAGCCACTATTGTGGTGCTGTTATAGCCGCTATGTCAGTGCTGTTAGCCACTATTGTGGTGCTGTTATAGCTGCTAAGTCGGTGTTGTTATAACCGCTAAGTCGGTGTTGTGCTCCGTGCTGATAGGAGCTGTTGTAGGTCGTAAGGCTAAGCTGTGTTAGGAGATCTCCGAGCTGATATGCGTGACGACGCATTATGTGTTTACTACTATTTATCGATGTGTACTGTTGTTTACAGTTGTTATTGCTAATTGATGTTCGGATAGCGGTAGCTGTTTACTATTCTTAAATTTATATATTTGTATGTTGTTTCTTTTCACTAGCTTACCCTTGTTGTTTCCATGTGGTTTGGACTGTGATGATCATACTACGTATGGGAGCAGAGCAGGGATAGGATGGTTGCTTACGGCAGGTCTGCAGCTGGTAGATAGAGCTTGATTCTTGTGGATGTCTTGGTGTTTTAGCTACTAGGTGTAGTAGCGATTGATGTATTTTGTACATTTGAATCTAGTCAGACTTGGGCCATGTATATATGTATATTCTAGACACTATATATATACACTTGTTCCTTCTGTCTGGTTTTCAGGTGTACTGTGTAGTGTGTAGTGACTAGCCGGGTCGTTACAACATGACCCAACATTATGTATGCCACAAGTCTTCTATCAAGGTTCTGTCGCAACCCGAAAATTTCCGATCTTGTGACTAATGGTTTAAACATCCTTTTAAAGATCTCATCAATTAAGGAATGCCCGGACACCAGACTAATCCTTAATCAATGGTTTTGAAAATAGGTTCTATGGAGTCGCCACCAATGTTTTTCTCAAAACATTGGAAAAAGAAAAGATTTTTAAAAGATTCAATAATGGCCTTGATAACCAGAATTGGGTTCGGGGGTCGGTTACGTGTAAGGAAGGTATTAAGCACCCTTACAACGCCCTAAATCGGTACCCTATGATGAAGTTAATGCGATAAGAAATAATAAATTAAATATTATATCCCCTTTTATTGATGATTATTTACATGATTTAAAATTTAAATTAACAATTGACTCTAAAATATCTACATGATTGCTCTTATTATAAACAACATTTATCAAATATAAGAAATAAAATAGATAGAAGAAAATTGATTTGAATACCTCTTGAACGAGCTCTATTAATCTTCAAAGATGGAGATTTGGGTGCTTTTTGGCAACCCTTCACACTACAATGCCTCACAAAAATCTCAAGAAATACAAAAAGAAAGGGGAAGAGAGAAAAAGAGAGAAATTTCGAGCTATAGGAAGTTTGGACGAAATTTCGGAGTCCGAAAAAATGAGCTCCAGCTGTCTATTTATAGACTTCGGGAAGGGGGTCCAGAACGGCCCGTTCCAAAATCGGAACGGCCGTTCTGGATATGGCCGTTATGGGTTAATTTGGACCCTGGAACGGCCCGTTCTGAAACTGGAATGGCCCGTTCTGAAACTGGAACGGCCCGTTCCGGGGAACCAGAACGGCCCGTTTTGATTTCGGAACGGCCCGTTCTGGGGTCCAAATTAAGCACACACAGTTGGTCTGGAACGGCCTTGGAACGGCCCGTTCCAGATGTAGGAACGACCCGTTTCAGACCCGTTCCAAATGAGCTTTTACCCCTGTCGCCACCCGCCGAAACGGACCTTGGCATTCGCGACGATGGTCGGATTCTTTTTAAGTTTTGAAAAATGATGGATTGTTAGAACGACTTATTCTCAAACTGAGACCTCATCGAACTAACAATTTTATTAAGTGATTCACCAATCCATGTTAATCCCAAGCGGGACCCTCCATGGATTAGTGGTTTTCGCAAAGTAGGGTTCTTGGAGTCGCCACCAATGTTTTACTCAAAACATTGGAAAAAGGGATAAGGCAATTGATTTCACAAATCAACTTTGGCCATTACAACCAGAGTCGGGTAAGGGAGTCGGTTACGTGTGAGGAAGGTGTTAGCACCCCACAACGCCCCTTTTGGGTTCCCTATGACGGATTATTTCATAAATAATAGTGTAAAATTACTAAATTACCCCTATTTATTATAAACGGCTATGAATAAGATATCTACATGATGAATAAATTAAACATGCGATGCAACAATCAGAAAGCAGTAAAAGGAAGGATTTTGAAGAAGAAACCTTTGAAGCGTGCTTTTATATATTCAAATGTTAGGAGGCTTTTTGGCGCTCCCTCCCACTACACGCTCGCTCACTCCTTCCCTAAAAATTAATCTTTACTATGGAAATCAAAAAGATTTCCCTTCGACTAGTTCGAATTCTCAAGCTAAATGCTCAGAACTCAAGAACTTCGTCGGATCGGCTCTCGGAGAGAATTCTAGGGCAGAACACTGCTCAAAAACCCCAGAATACTCAAGAAGAGAGTCCAAGAAGTGTGGAAAAGTGTCAAATGACGTCCAAATGACGTCTTATTTATAGGGGTGAGGCGCAGTACGGACCCTGGTGTCAATACGGCCCGTATTGAAGTTTTGAACTTCAATACGGCCGTATTGAATTCAATACGACCGTATTGAGGTTCAAAAACATCAATACGGCCGTATTGGTTTCAGTACGGCCGTATTGCAGTTCAAAAATGCAATACGGGCCGTACTGAGCTCCAAAGAGGCCGTATTGAGCTCCACTCCTCTCACTTTCTTATTTTTTAGCTACTCTAAGACCTCTAAACCTACAGATAGTCATCCTATGGTCTTCTGGGAGTCCTTCTGGCTGACTTTCCATTGATCTTTGAGAGTCTTCGAGTCTTATTTCCGACCCGGACAATTTTAGGGGTCTACAGCTGCCCCCCCTTTACTTAGTCAAACGGCTTTTTAGTGTACCGGTTGACAAGTAAAGGAGTTGACCCAATTGTCCGGGGAAAAGGCCATCCTTCCGACTTGTAGTGTCTTCCGGTGGAAAATTGCTGAGTAGCCTCTCCAGGTTGAGTACCGCCTCTCCAGGCTTTGCTTCGCTCGTCGCCCGAGCCGGAAGCTGCATACCTCCGTGCTTTTGGTCACTTCGGTAGCGTGAGTACCGCCTCTCCAGGCTCAACTTCACTCGACGCCCGAGCTGGAAGTTGTATACCTCCGTGTTTTCGAACACTTTGGCAATGTGAGTACCGCCTCTCCAGGCCTTGCTTCGCTCGCCGCCCGAGCTGGAAGCTGCATACCTCCGTGCTTCTGAACACTTTGGTAGCGTGAGTACCGCCTCTCCAGGCTTAGCTTCGCTTGCCGCCCAAGCTGGAAGCTGTGAGTACCGCCTCTCCAGGCTCAACTTCACTCGACGCCCGAGCTGGAAGTTGTGAGTACCGCCTCTCCAGGCTTTGCTTCGCTCGCCGCCCGAGCCGGAAGCTGCATACCTCCGTGTTCTTGACAACCTCGGGGTAGCTGAGTACCGCCTCTCCAGGCTATATCAGCGTGTTCTTGACGACACTGGCAGTTGCATACCTCTGTGTTCTTGACAACCTCGGGGTAGCTGAGTACCGCCTCTCCAGGCTATACCAGCGTGTTCTTGACGACACTGGCAGTTGCATACCTCTGTGTTCTTGACAACCTCGGGGTAGCTGAGTACCGCCTCTCCAGGCTATACCAGCGTGTTCTTGACGACACTGGCAGTTGCATACCTCCGTGTTCTTGACAACCTCGGGGTAGCTGAGTACCGCCTCTCCAGGCTATACCAGCGTGTTCTTGACGACACTGGCAGTTGCATACCTCCGTGTTCTTGACAACCTCGGGGTAGCGTGAGTTTGCCCTCTCCAGGGATTTGTGATGATTTTGTCTCCACAGTCCACGATGCTGCTTCGACGGTTGTTTTCGATTTTGGTGCCGTTGAGGGCTTGGTAACGCAGGGATCCGTCTAGGGGATGTGCAGTTACTCATGGGTTCTTGTGTCCCAACTTTTCATTGCGTAGTTGGTGCCCACTGGGGAATTTATGATTCCTTGGGGATGCAGACACATAGATGCTCTTTCTGATGTGAGCGATGCCTTATGATTGGCTGACGTCCTTTCGACGTTGGTGGAGTATCCCGGTTATCCTTATTCGGGTGACTCTTTTGATTTTCCGGTTTTGTTGCCTCTGCGTAGGCTTTTATCCACTGGGGGATTCTGTCGTTTTGATCTTGATTGGCCTCTTCTGTTAGGCGGATCATCTTGACGTTCAATGATTGGCTGAATGCCGAATTCCGCTTGGGGAATGATTATTGATTTTTTTGATTTTCTCTTTTTGAAGGAGTGCCTCTAAGTAGGCGAATGATCTTGATGTTTGGTGTTCGGCTGAGTGCCGGATTCCGCTTGGGGAATGGTTATTGATCTTTTTGATTTTTCTCTTTTTTGAAGGAGTGCCTCTGAGTAGGCGAATGATCTTGATGTTCGGTGTTCGGCTGAGTGCCGGATTCCGCTTGGGGAATGGTTATTGATCTTTTTGATTTTTCTCTTTTTTGAAGGGGTGCCTCTGAGTAGGCGAATGATCTTGATGTTCGGTGTTCGGCTGAGTGCCGGATTCCGCTTGGGGAACGGTTATTGATGTTTTTGATTTTTTGCTTTTTGAAAGGGTGCCTCTGAGTAGGCGAATGGGGATTGAAGATCTTATGTATCCCAGAGTATTATTTAGAAAGCCTCTTCAGGCTTAGCTTCACTCGTCGCTCGAGTTGGAAAGCTATCTTCCACTGAGGAAGTCAAAGTCCTTTGACTCGGATATTCTGTTCAGATGATCATGCTTCCATTGGGGAATCTTGCTGATCTTGTTTTGATAGCTCTTACTGGGGATTTGATCCACGAGAGTGAGCTGAGAAGTCTCTGGGGAGTATTATTTCGACAAGCCTCTCCAGGCTCAGTTATTCTGTACAATTGGGGAGTATTATTTCGGCAAGCCTCTCCAGGCTCAATTATTCTGTATATTTGTTGGATTTTCTGAATTTTGCCTTTTTTCGTTGATTTCGGCTTTTTCTGTTGGAGGGATCTCAAACACACTCACGGATGAAGTATGCAGAGGAATGAAGATGTTGTAATGAATGAGAATGGGCCAATACGGGCCGTATTGAATTCAATACGCCCGTATTGGTGTGGACGTTATGGCCAATGCTGCCGTATTCATTTCGGTACGCCCGTATTGGGTTGAAAATTTGTTCATAACCCTGATTTTAGTACGGGTGTACTGAACATGATACGGGCGCATTGTTTTTTCTGAAGTTTATATTTTTTGTTTTTTTGTTTTTTTTTGTTTTTTTGTTTTTTTTTTTTTTTTTTGTTTGTTTTTTCAATAAACAGAGAATAAGTGATCTTCCAGTACACCTATCATCTGTATGCATGTATGCAGTATGATGCACCTAATTCTATTTGATTTATTTTTTTAAAAGAATTAACCGATGCGTTTCTTTGTTTAGACCTTGCCATTCCTCTAGACGGGCTGTGCGCTGCCGATTTCTGTAACCGAGGAATGATGCGTGTTATGGGCGTCATCAACCAAGTGATCCTTTCCTTCCTTTAGAAAACGTGTCAACCCTCCTATTGACCACTATATCTCCATGTTTCCACTAGATTATTCTAAAATCGTTTGGGACAAGAGAGAAAAGAAAGGAAAGATATTTTTGTTCTGAAGTTTGTGTTTTAGAGGGGATTTATTTTTCAAAAATGGTTTTTGTAAGAATGGTTGTCCAAGGTAGGCTTATGTGTTTAAGCTTGTTTGATTAAACACTTATGAAGTTAAGAAAATCTTGTTATTGACGTTGTGATTTTGACAACTTAGATAGCTTCCCTTGAACCTTTCTTTTTGAATTCGGTTCATGGTACCATCATGGGTTTATTTTCGCTTTTTGATTGTCCTTATTTTTGCCTAAAACACCCTTTTGTGGCGTTTTAGCGGACCTTTGTTTTTATTTATTTTTGCAACCCTAACTTTTGCCTAGGTCACCTTTTCATGGGATTCCTAGCGGGTCTTTTGCTCTTATTTTTGCGCAGCCCCCTTTTTGGGTTTCCTGCCGAGCTTTCTTTTATTTTAAAAGATTTCTTTTTATACATGATGGCACTTGTCGAGGCCAAGGGAAGGTGCTCCAAGTTGTCACACACACTTCCACATAAAAATGATGCGGGTTTATTATTATTAAGACGATCTTAACCTCATTCATGTTTATTCAAACAGGGTTAAAAATAATGCGGTTTAGAAATTTATTATAAGCAAGAAGAGAAGCAGTAAGAAATGATAAAGAATGATTTTATTATAATCATAATGGAAACATGTGCCCTATCGAGGCTCGGGGGTCGGGCTGTCCCCGAGGAGTAATCTCTAATAGTCATCAGGTCTATACATCCCTATCAGAAGGAGAAAAGCACTTGATGACGACGACCGGCCTTGACGCTTGTGAACCGGCCTTCCTAAAGATCTGGCTTAAAGAACGTCGAGAAGGATCTTGATTCCTCTTCGTCCTTTGATCTTTATTAGGGTTGTATCCTAACCCTTGTTTCCCCGGATTATCCTTGATAGTAGGTAGCTCGGGAATTCCTTGGGAATCCTTGCCAAGTCCTTGTCCCGGCAAGTATCCGTTCTTGGTGAGCATATGGGCTACCTTCTTCATTTCTCGGGAAAACGTTTCAACATTGGCAATCTCCAATGCTTGGAAGGCGGTCTCTAGAGCTTCCTCCGCTGCATCCACGTAAGGTATGGTGGATGGTTTGCTGATGAGTATATCGTCTTCAGCTTGTACAGTCACCAGCTTGTCACCCACAATGAATTTGACTTTCTGGTGGAGCGTAGAGGGAACAACTTTTGCATCATGAATCCAAGGTCGGCCGAGGAGACAGCTGTATGCGGGAGTAATGTCCATCACTTGAAATTCGACGTTTGAAGATGGTGGGTCCAATTTGGATTGGGAGATTGACTTCTCCCACCACTTCTCTTTTAGAACCGTCGAAAGCTCGGACGATCATGTTGCTCGGGCGCATTTGGACTCCCTTGATTGCCATTTGATCGAATGTTCTTTTTGGCATCACGTTCAAGGAAGATCCATTATCTACCAAGACTTTAGCGATGTGATACTCCTTGCACTTTACAGAGATGTGCAAGGGCTTGTTGTGGTTCGGTCCCTCAGCGGGGATTTCTTCATCGGTGAAAGTGAGGTGATCATTAGCCGTGATGTGACTAACAATCCCCTCAAATTTGTCTTGGGAGATAGTGTGCGACACATATGCCTCGTTCAAGACTTTCAACAGAGTTTGCCGATGCGGTTCGGAGCATAGGATCAACGACAACAGAGTAATCTTTGCTGGCGTTCTATGAAGTTGATCCACGATGGAGTACTCGCTCTGTCGGATAAATTTTAACAACTCATCAGTCTCCTCCTCGGATTCTTTATTTTCCTCGGTTTTCTCCTTTTCTTTTCCTTTATTCTTGGGAGCTTTATCGTGAAGATCTTCGGGAGTGTAGATCCTGCCACTCCTAATCATGCCCCCAAGTCCAGCGATGTTAGAGATATCGCTGTCGGCAGAAGAATGGATGTCGTATATCTATGGCACAGCCTTATTTGATTCGTAAGGGAAAGGCCTTGGAGCAGTGATCCTTAATGGTGTTGGACCTTCCCCTTTATTCGTCTTGATTACCAACAACGGAGTTGATGTGCGTTCGCTTGGCACGGTTGTTGGCTTACACTTAATAACAAACGGCGTGCGATCCATTCTGAACATACGCATCGCTTAATCCTTTCTTTTTATTAATGTTTATTAATGAATTACTAGGAGGGATGTGTGAAATGCAAACCTAGATCCCTCCATGATCTTCGATAAGAATGCATGATATGAGATGATGGCGTTGAATATGCATGCATTGTGTTTATTCAACTAAGCATTATCATGTTTTCGGGATGTTCCTAAGATGATGCATGATATTGCTTGGTTTGGATAAATAACCCTTTTTCTTTTTTGGGTATTTTGTTTTTTGTATTTTTTTGGGTGAAAAGGGAAACTACCTATATGAATGTGATGAAGGTAGATGTTAACACCATGTAATGGAAGATTCTTATTCCTATTTATTCTTATTTTAAAAGGGAATGTTGTATGTTTAAAGAATGCAATGTATGCTCAAACAATGTCACATAAACAATGCACAAACAATTCACTCATCCACGAACAGTCACGAGCGAATCACGAGGTAGGGGTATCCTGCAGAAAAGTGCATATTCAAGGAGGTTCTAACTGTTCTCACTGGTCTGAGGCCCCCAAGGTGCCCCCATTATAGGGACTCAATTCCTCTCGTCGTAAGTCGATGGAAAGTTCCAACGCACTGTCGGACTTGAGTTCATGGTTATCACCTTGAGTGATGTTTTCCGACAACGGTCTACGGGCACCTATAAACCCATTCGACAACCGGCCGTACTAACATCCACTCCCTATGGCTTTCCACTCATGCCCCCGGGTATAGAGGGAACTGTTGTGTGCAAAGGTTCGTGTGCAGTTTGTATTTCAAACAATTGCGAGAATTTAAAAATACAACAGTTATTAAAGCCAAATAGATAAAGCATGTTATCATACAAGTAAGGGGTAATAAAGTAATTTTAAACTATTATTTTGAAAAGAATCCATCACTAAATGGGATTGACTCTCGAGGCTTCCCCAGCGGAGTCGCCATCTGTCGCCACCCGCCGAAACGGACCTTGGCATTCGCGACGATGGTCGGATTCTTTTTAAGTTTTGAAAAATGATGGAATGTTAGAACGACTTATTCTCAAACTGAGACCTCATCGAACTAACAATTTTATTAAGTGATTCACCAATCCATGTTAATCCCAAGCGGGACCCTCCATGGATTAGTGGTTTTCGCAAAGTAGGGTTCTTGGAGTCGCCACCAATGTTTTACTCAAAACATTGGAAAAAGGGATAAGGCAATTGATTTCACAAATCAACTTTGGCCATTACAACCAGAGTCGGGTAAGGGAGTCGGTTACGTGTGAGGAAGGTGTTAGCACCCCACAACGCCCCTTTTGGGTTCCCTATGACGGATTATTTCATAAATAATAGTGTAAAATTACTAAATTACCCCTATTTATTATAAACGGCTATGAATAAGATATCTACATGATGAATAAATTAAACATGCGATGCAACAATCAGAAAGCAGTAAAAGGAAGGATTTTGAAGAAGAAACCTTTGAAGCGTGCTTTTATATATTCAAATGTTAGGAGGCTTTTTGGCGCTCCCTCCCACTACACGCTCGCTCACTCCTTCCCTAAAAATTAATCTTTACTATGGAAATCAAAAAGATTTCCCTTCGACTAGTTCGAATTCTCAAGCTAAATGCTCAGAACTCAAGAACTTCGTCGGATCGGCTCTCGGAGAGAATTCTAGGGCAGAACACTGCTCAAAAACCCCAGAATACTCAAGAAGAGAGTCCAAGAAGTGTGGAAAAGTGTCAAATGACGTCCAAATGACGTCTTATTTATAGGGGTGAGGCGCAGTACGGACCCTGGTGTCAATACGGCCCGTATTGAAGTTTTGAACTTCAATACGGCCGTATTGAATTCAATACGACCGTATTGAGGTTCAAAAACATCAATACGGCCGTATTGGTTTCAGTAGGCCGTATTGCAGTTCAAAAATGCAATACGGGCCGTACTGAGCTCCAAAGAGGCCGTATTGAGCTCCACTCCTCTCACTTTCTTATTTTTTAGCTACTCTAAGACCTCTAAACCTACAGATAGTCATCCTATGGTCTTCTGGGAGTCCTTCTGGCTGACTTTCCATTGATCTTTGAGAGTCTTCGAGTCTTATTTCCGACCCGGACAATTTTAGGGGTCTACAACCCCTTTTTGGAGGAGTTTGGAACGGCCCGTTCCAATCTCGGAACAGCCCGTTCCAAATTAGGATGTTTTGGCTTTTTGGGAACCTCGGAACGGCCCGTTCTGATTTTGGAACGGCCCGTTCCGGGCCCATAAAAATATTTAATTTGTGCTTTTGGGCTCTCTGAAGTCCTGTCTTCTCGTTGGCATGCTTCGGGAGCTCCTTCCCTTCGTAACAGAGATCCATGTCCTTGTTTGTGTGCCCCCCGGACGAAATTGGGTGTCTACAGGTTCTTGTAGAAGCCAAGTTAGATCCACTATGGAGCATGAAAAAGAATTCTAAAATATCTGCAAGGCACAAATGAGTTTGGTATATGGTACAAAATCATGACTAATTCAAAAATGATTGGCTACACCAACAATGATTGGACAATATATAGATGACATAAAGAGTATGTCAAGATATGCCTTCTCACTAAGATCGAGATTTTTCTCTTAGGCATCAAAGAAGCAAACAACAATAGAAAATCAACAATACAAAGTAGAGTATGTAGTAGTGGTTTAAACCACGAATCAAGCAATATGACTATTGTAAATACTTGAAGAAATGAGTGAACAACAAGATGAGTTAACTACTGTCTACTACAACAACAAAATGGCAATAGTAATGGCAAAGAATCCAATCCATGAACAAAGAATAAGACAATTGAACAAGGAAAACTAAACAAATTCATCTTAAATACTACACAATAGAAGATCAAATAGGAGACATGTTTGAAATCCTACGAATTATATATGCTTGGAATTACAAAAATTTGCATCAAGGAGGAGTGTGAAAAATGTTGCAAATTCTTGGATGCTTTTGCTTAGAAGAAATTTTTAGAAATATTGTGAACTTTTGTAATACATGAATCTAGAATAAAAATTTGATTGTAATGAAAAATTGTACAACCATATAAAATATTTTTTTTAATATTAACTATGACATACTGATGGAATCATACTTGGGAATGCAAGAGGTGACACACTCAAAGATCCAAGTGGAGTGGGCTAGACATGGAAGATTGGGCCAGTCTAGGCCCAACAGGCCCTATGGGCTTGGAAGGCCCAAACCAAGTTTCAACATGGGCTTATCTTGTTTTTAACATTCTTATTATATTCATGTTAGTATAGGTATCATATATTTTGGTCTTGTATTTTGGACCACATAGAGTAGCATTTTAGGTTATAGGCTAGTTGGGCCTAGTTTTGGGCTTCATGGGCCTTTGGGCTTTTGGTACCCAATATTGGGCTCATTATTTTCCTTGTAATATTTCCTATTGATTGTATTTATTAGACCATTGTATTTTGGTCATTAGTTTAGGGTTTAAGGAGGTTTAATAGTTCATTTGAATTAGGACAAATTAGGTCAAATTTAGGATGAATTTAAGTTGCATTTAGGTCACACTTTTGGCACCACCTTGGTTGCACAAGTGTGACACCGAAATGCAACCCTAAATTCACTCTAAATTCAACCTAATCTATCATTTAGCACTACATGACCGGTCATGAGCATGTGACACAAGGTTTGAATTCAAATTTGAATTTGAATTCAAATCTTGGCGCCAACATGTGACCAATCATGTGGCGCCAAGTGTGCTCCTCAATTTCGGATGCTATATGATTCCCTCCTCTCATCTTTTGTACTCACTTTGAATATTGAATGAAATTTGAGAGCCTTTGGCCGAGTTTCCCCTTTCAAAGTCACCTTAGAGTTCATCTTCAAAACCTTAGGATTTCACCTTAGAATCCTCCTCTTTGAAGTGTACTCTCCATTGATGCTTGAGCTTGGATGCTTCCCTCCTAGTTCTAGGTTGAGTGCATCCGTGAGTTCTTAAGTTTCTAAGTGTCTTGAGTTGAAGAATCAAGCCTCCATTGAAGAAGATCCGGCCTAAGCAAATCCGTGGAGAAGATCATCCATCACTTCTCCTAGGTTTGCTATCATTTTTGGTATCAGAGCAAGGTCTTCAAGGAGATAAGTTCTTCATCTTGTTTGGTCCGAATATTTTGTGTTCTTTGTGTTCTTATGTTTGTCTTAATTGAGTTTCAATTCGGATCTATATTTTGATGCTATTGAGTTCATAGATCCATTGTTGATTGTCTTGAATTTTCTTCCATAATCAACTTGTAGGAACTATTTGCTTTGTGCTAATTTTGAGTTCATCTTGAGTTCGTAGCTGGCAAAGTGTTCATGAGTGAAGAATCAAGTCTCCATTGAAGAAGATCCGGCCTAAGCAAATCCGTGGAGAAGATCATCCATCACTTCTCCTAGGTTTGCTATCATTTTTGGTATCAGAGCAAGGTCTTCAAGGAGATAAGTTCTTCATCTTGAGTTCGTAGCTGGCAAAGTGTTCATGAGTGAAGAATCAAGTCTCCATTGAAGAAGATCCGGCCTAAGCAAATCCGTGGAGAAGATCATCCATCACTTCTCCTAGGTTTGCTATCATTTTTGGTATCAAAGCAAGGTCTTCAAGGAGATAAGTTCTTCATCTTGTTTGGTCCGAATATTTTGTGTTCTTTGTGTTCTTATGTTTGTCTTAATTGAGTTTCAATTCGGATCTATATTTTGATGCTATTGAGTTCATAGATCCATTGTTGATTGTCTTGAATTTTCTTCCATAATCAACTTGTAGGAACTATTTGCTTTGTGCTAATTTTGAGTTCATCTTGAGTTCGTAGCTGGCAAAGTGTTCATGAGTGAAGAATCAAGTCTCCATTGAAGAAGATCCGGCCTAAGCAAATCCGTGGAGAAGATCATCCATCACTTCTCCTAGGTTTGCTATCATTTTGAGTTTATTTTGAGTCTCTCCATTCCTTGTATGTGTCCGTGATTGGACCTCATGCATTGCATTTAGATTTTGTTTTTAAATCTTTGTTTTTGTCTTAGAAGTTTGTGTTTAGTCCTTACTTGTTGCAAATTCCTTGAATAGCATGTTTAACCTAGTTTTATTTTGAGTTTTGTGTCCATATATTGCTTTCGGTTTACCTATTGTTCTTGCCTCCTATATGTGCTTTTTCTTTTGCCTTTTTGTGTTCATAACTTGCTATTAGTTCTAGTAAGTTTCCTTAGAGTTAGGTTTCCTTTGTGTTCTTAAGTTTTCAAATCACCTTCCATTAAAAATCTTCTAAAAAAAATTTTCAAGTGTAATCCTATTTCTAGTGCACTTTTTTTTGTGGATTCAAATTTAATAAAAAAAATTTAGAGGCTGAAAAACAGAGATAAAACAGAGCCTAAACAAAAGAAAAGACCTAAAGTTCAAAAGAAAAATAGTTCAAAAAGAATCCAAACCAAAACCTAAAACTAGTGCACTAGTTTATCATTCTCACTTGAAATTTGACCTAATTTTTTGGCTGATTTGTATTCTCGGTTTCTATAGCTTGGAATCTCTAAAAATTTTGAAACAAAAGGCAAATATACTCTCTGGACTCTTAATTTGATACTGGAAAAAGAAAGAATTAAAAAAAAAATAGAGAAAGAAAATTAAAAGGAAAAAGCCGAGAGGTATACAAGTTGAAAAACCTACTTGATTCCTTGTTATTATTTTGGCTACTACTTTTGCTATACTTGTCCAATTGTCTTCAAATTTTTTTTGTTTTGTTCATCTATTCTAGTACCTATCTAGGAACTCTTCTCTCTGAGTGCTAGCTTTTATTTGGAGTCTTAATTTCCAGTTTTACTTGTTGAACTTCTTTGAGTCTTGTCATATACACATATTACTCTTAATTTTGGTATAAGCTTTCCAAATTGTGCTTTGTTGCTTGTCTAGTTTTCTTTCAATAATTTCCTGTGCTGGAAGTGGCCTTAAATCCTTGCTCAAGGATCAAGCATTGCTCAACAAAGAGTAGGAAAAATTTTGGACACTATAATCACCAAATTTGACCTAATTTAGTGACCAAAATCATCCTAAATCTCCTTCACTTGAGTGACCAATTCCTTCACCTTGTGAGGCAGCCACCTTAACCTCTTTGTTGTGTTTCTTTTGCAGGTCCAGGAGCAGCATATTGAAGGATTAGTGGTGGATTAAACACTTGGTTAAGTGTTAGAAAAGTTGAACACAAAACCGCCACTAATTGGTCACCAAAGCCGCCACTTTATTGCTTTTTAGGCTAGTTTAATTTTTGTCAATTCTCTTGTATTTTTAAACCAATTTGTAAAACTTGGAGGGAGTATTAAGAAGCTGGTCAGGTATATCTACATCCTTGATAGACTCTCACGTGTAGTACTAGTGGAAGTGGCTTGGAAATTTCATATGTTTCAAGCTTCCACTTAGGATATCCGACTAGTTGCTTAACTTGCTTTTTTCAAGTTTTCTTGTACTTAATTGCTTTACTTTGTTGCCTATAAACGTCTAGAATTGTGTAGTTTTACTTGTTCACGTTTAGTTAAGTGTTAAAAACAAACCAATTGTGAAAAAACATACAAAAATTTTTGTGAAAAGTTTTGAGGAATTGGAAATACCACAAAGGAGTTTAGTGATTTCCACTTGAAAAGGCTTGGTTATTAAGTGGCTCTTTGTAGCTCACCTCCCTTGATAGTGCAACTTGTACACTTAGACTTCCAAGTGCTATTTTCATTCCTAGAAAATACCAAAAACATTTTATAACTTTTTGCATAGCATACAAATTCTTTTGCTTAACCATGAGTCATCATTCTCAAGGTAGTAGTGACTTTGATACTCCTAAAAGTTTTGAAAGAATTGTCAAGGAGGTTGAAGCACTAAAACTTTGGAAAAATGATGAGATGCTTCAAAAAAAAAAAGAGAAACTTGAAAAAGAAGTACAAATCATGGCTTTGGAACAAGAAATCCAAAAGATTAAGCAAAGAGAAGAAAAACTTTTAAAAAGTTTAAATAAAAATAAAAGTCCAAAAGGTTCTTCTAGGAGCTCAACCAAGAGCTCCAATGATTCTCAAAGCCAAGCTAATGATGGTAGTATGCATATGGATGCTTACTATCAACCAACACCTAGGAGAGTCACTAAAGAACACAAAGTGAGGGAATCAAGGGTTGATCTCCCTTACTTTCATGGAAAAGAAGATGTGGATGCCTACTTGGATTGGGAAATGAAAGTGGAGCAAATCTTCACTTGTCACCAAGTAGGTGAAGAAAGAAAAGTTCCCTTGGCCACCTTAGCTTTCCAAGGACAAGCTATGTATTGGTGGACCTCCTTAGAGAGAGAGAGAAGACTTCACAATGACCCTCCAATCACTTATTGGAATGAGTTGAGGAGTGCTATGAGAAGAAGGCACATACCTTCTTATTATAGTAGGGAGCTTATGGATAAGCTCCAAAGACTCCAACAAAAGAATATGAGTGTTGAGGAGTATAGACAAAAGATGGAGTTGTATCTCATGAGGGCTGGCATAAGGGAAGAGGAAAGATTGACCATTGCTAGGTTTTTAAGTGGTCTAAATTTTGATATAAGAGATAGAGTTGAGTTACTCCCTTATAGGGACCTTGATGATTTGGTCCAACTTTGTATAAGGGTGGAACAACAAAATTTAAGGAAAAATTCTTTAAAAGGAAAAACTCAATCTAACTCTTATATCAAGAATGACTACAAGAGGGAGGGTCAATATGACTCTTCTAAAAGCTCTAGTAAGGGTCAAGAAAAAAAAAAGAAAATGATAAAAATGTTGTCACTTCTAGTAGTAAAACTAGTGACATCAAATGCTTTAAATGTCTTGGGAGAGGCCATATAGCTTCTCAATGTCCAACTAAAAAGGTCATGATTTTGAGAGGACAAGACATTTATAGTAGTCTTGATGAATCTAGTTCTACCACTTCAAGTGATAGTGAGACTAGTAAGGAAGATCCTCAAATTGAAAAGTTATATCCTGTTGATGTTGATCTTCTTATGGTCAAAAGGCTTCTTGGAAGTCAACCTTGTCCCACTTCACTATCACAAAGAGAGAACATCTTTCACACAAGATGTTTAGTTTCCAAAAGAACTTGTTCTCTCATTGTTGATAGTGGATCATGTTCAAATTGTTGTAGTACAAGGTTGATTAACAAGTTAGCCCTTACCACCATTTCTCACCCTCACCCTTACAAACTTCATTGGCTCAATGAAGGTGAGGAATTGGAGGTGAATCAACAAGTGAAGGTCAAGTTTTCTATAGGGGATTATAAAGATAAAGTTTTATGTGATGTGATCCCTATGGAAGCTTGTCATATTTTGCTTGGTAGGCCTTGGCAATTTGATAAACAAACTATACATGATGGCCTCACTAACAAAATATCCTTCACTCATAAAAATAAGGAAATTGTTTTTAATCCTTTAACACCACCCCAAGTGTTTGAGGATCAAAAACAAATGAAAAGAAAAATAAACAAAGAAAAGAAAGAAGGAAAGAGTGTGGATAAAGGGGACTCCACTAAGACCATTGTGACAAAAGAGAGTTATTTTATGACCAAACAAGACTTGAAAATAACTCTCTTTATTCATAAAAGTCTTGACTCTTATCCTCATACTGCCACTTATCTTAAAGTTGAGAATGAGGAACAAAATGAATTTCAAGCAAAGAATTCTTCTCAACTTTGGGATATAGTGAAGAAGGAGTGGACTATACCTAGTATTACTCCTTATACTACTTCCTTGATGGTGCACAAGGAAGGAAGTATTTCTTTGAATTTCATAAAGCACCCAATTTTTGGGTTACATTGTTTAGTAGATACAACTTGTAATAATCAATATTCTATGTTTGATCTTATGGGAAGTTCTTACTCTTTTCAATTTAATATGATTCCTTCCCCACAAGATAAATATAGCTTATATGATTATGAGTATCTAATAAACAATCAAATCCAAAATTGTTTAGGGCGCTTTCTAGTAGTTTTTTCTTTATATTTTAGGAAAAGCCTAGGTTACCATTTAGGGTACTTTAGGCAAGATGTAGTTGTGTTTAAAAATCATTCTTTTCATTGTCTTAGTCATAGTGTTCTTACATTTTTAGGTTTTACTTCTATGTTGTGCTTAGAAGAGGAGCCTATTTCCATTTTTAGAGAGTCTAGTATTTTATCTTTCTTTGTTAGGATAAATAGTAGGACTCCTCTTAGGATCCATGATCTTTTCTCTTACCATGTCACTTCTTATTCCTTGCATGTTTTACATGTAGGTACTAATGTTTCTTCCATGCATCCTCTAGATTTGAGGACAAATCCTTTTCAAGAGGGAGGGGATGATGGAATCATACTTGGGAATGCAAGAGGTGACACACTCAAAGATCCAAGTGGAGTGGGCTAGACATGGAAGATTGGGCCAGTCTAGGCCCAACAGGCCCTATGGGCTTGGAAGGCCCAAACCAAGTTTCAACATGGGCTTATCTTGTTTTTAACATTCTTATTATATTCATGTTAGTATAGGTATCATATATTTTGGTCTTGTATTTTGGACCACATAGAGTAGCATTTTAGGTTATAGGCTAGTTGGGCCTAGTTTTGGGCTTCATGGGCCTTTGGGCTTTTGGTACCCAATATTGGGCTCATTATTTTCCTTGTAATATTTCATATTGATTGTATTCATTAGACCATTGTATTTTGGTCATTAGTTTAGGGTTTAAGGAGGTTTAATAGTTCATTTGAATTAGAACAAATTAGGTCAAATTTAGGATGAATTTAAGTTGCATTTAGGTCACACTTTTGGCACCACCTTGGTTGCACAAGTGTGACACCGAAATGCAACCCTAAATTCACTCTAAATTCAACCTAATCTATCATTTAGCACTACATGACCGGTCATGAGCATGTGACACAAGGTTTGAATTCAAATTTGAATTTGAATTCAAATCTTGGCGCCAACATGTGACCAATCATGTGGCGCCAAGTGTGCTCCTCAATTTCGGATGCTATATGATTCCCTCCTCTCATCTTTTGTACTCACTTTGAATATTGAATGAAATTTGAGAGCCTTTGGCTGAGTTTCCCCTTTCAAAGTCACCTTAGAGTTCATCTTCAAAACCTTAGGATTTCACCTTAGAATCCTCCTCTTTGAAGTGTGCTCTCCATTGATGCTTGAGCTTGGATGCTTCCCTCCTAGTTCTAGGTTGAGTGCATCCGTGAGTTCTTAAGTTTCTAAGTGTCTTGAGTTGAAGAATCAAGCCTCCATTGAAGAAGATCCGGCCTAAGCAAATCCGTGGAGAAGATCATCCATCACTTCTCCTAGGTTTGCTATCACATACATAGCAGTGAAAGAAGTCTTTAATTATTGATGACACTTTCATCAAATAAAAGCTTCATTAGCTTCTCCAAAACCATTCACCTTCACGTTCTACTTTAGCTATTATTCAAATAAATTCTACTATATCATTCCTCTGTTTCAAAAATATTATCAAGGGTTTTGCTTAGCTAGGGTAAGCTAGGTTATGTACGGTTAGGGTTTCATCTCTAGAAGACCTATGCAAGGTTTTTGAGTGGTTCTTGGAACCTAAAACCTGGCCTGCTGCATTTTAATCCATCATAGTTGAAGCATTCAAACGTTCAATGTTGGGTTCACATTATAGGGTTGTCTCACCAATGTTGGAGAACAACTAAACAAATTATTTCTACCCCAGGAAATTAACCCAAATTTAGTTTAGGGACAGAACAAATTGAATCCATTTAAAAATGATTCTATGAATCATTTGAATTAGTGAATATATTTATATAAAAATAAAATTAATTTAGTGTTATGATGAGAATGACTCAAGAATCCATCTAAAAATAATCTAATCAATTGATATTAATCAAATACAATATTAATTAATTCTTTTTTAACTATATTATATTCATTAGACAAATCCAACTTATAATTTTTTTAATGATTAAAAAAATGAATATCTTATTTTTAAGTAAGGAATCCTCTTATACATGATTAATTATACAAAATAATTATTATTACAGAAACTTATTTTCCATATACTCATTGCCATTGCTAACAGAGTGGGTACACCTTTATCCTTGGACAAATGCAATTGTGAATAGAAGTTTCAGTCACTTTGTGCGGATGCTGGGTGACATAGATCTTCACTCAGACCTATGCGATCATATTTTTTTTGTGAATCTTGTTTACTAGAGAGGGTATTGACATCTTCGTCCTTGTTCTCGCCCCCAATTTTATCAATTGAGAAAAATTCGAACCTGAACATGAAACCGGTAAACATAAGTTTTCCCGTCCAAATCGGAGCGGATTGGAACGGATACCCACGAAGGTAGATTAGATTGTCATGCCTAAGTGTGTCTCGCAAGGCCCATCAAATGTAGGTCCTGTTGAGAAAAATGGTGGCTTCTTGTCTCGCAATCCTTTGGTATGAACAATTGGATGGTCCTGACTTGCTCGTGGAAGGTGCAATTCCTGCCTTTGAGGTTGTATTTTCCAAGTCACAAAAATGGAAGTTGCGTCAATGTAGAAAAACTCATATACAACCTCTAGTCACTAGAGATGGTGTTGTATTGTATATATCCAAAGACAAACTCAAGTTGGTTAAGATGGCTCTCAAGCAATAGAACAAGGAGGTTTTTTAAGACGTGCATGAGAGAGTACGGAGAGCTTTGCTGGCTTTGGATGCCTTGCAAGGATTTACATGAGAATAGCTCCATCTCCTTGGAAACAGAGGCTTAGGTGTGTTGTGTTTTAGGCTACCTTATGTGGAGAATAGGTCTAAAAGTATAAGTCCATTATATCTCACTTAACCAAGTGGATAGAGGACAGATTAAGATTAAGAGTGACTCATTATTGAGATAAAAAAAAAAAAAAAGATGCAGCAAGACAAAAGAAGATAAGAAAAAAAAAATCATTGTCCAATTTGCGCGTGTATCCACCAAACAACAATTTTTGAATTATAATTTGAGATTCAGTCACTGTCGGATCAAATCATCAAACTGCTATTTGGAAAGTTGGTTTGTAGCACATAATTATTTGTTTTTGACGGTTGGATCGTCGAAAAGCGGTCAGAAATAGGAGAACAATGTTTTACAATAACAACTCTACTTTTAGGTTTTTCATCTTCTTATTTCTCATTAGTAAGCGATTGTGTAAGGTTTTCTTTGATTGATTGTAAGCCTATTTAGTGTGTTCATTGGAAACTCTCTTATACCCTTGATTGATCGTAGTGGAACTTCTTCTTTAGTTTGGATGATTTGTTTTTTTTTACTCTTACATTGAGTGATTTTCTACATTAAAAATTTGTGTCTCTTTTGTGCATTTGGGTTATCTATTTATACTTTATTTTGTTGGTGTTCCTTGTTGATTATTGCAAGTAGGAGGATTTAATATATACTACGTTATTACTTTTTTTATTTATTGAATTATTGTTATTGTGAGAGGTTTTCCCCTACCAGAGTTCTTTGATTGAGGGGTTATTTTGCTTGCTTGAATGATGGAGGCACATACAAATTAAGATGATTTCTTATTGAATGATGAAAACTATTACATGTGAAAGGGAAAGATGAAGAATTTGCTATTTGTAAAGAACTTGCTATTGTAAAGAATTTGCATCTTCTTATCTTTGTTGCTAATAAGCTAGAATTCAAGTCTGATGAAAAATGGGATTTTGAGCAATAAGTGTATGAATTTGTCAATCAATTCACTATAAAAATAATAATAATAAATTTAACGAGAGTTATATCTACCAAGACATGTAATAGTTCTTTAAAGTGTTCATATTTCAACTCATCTTTAAGCTTTTCTTCCAATAAGAAAAATTGAAAAACATCATAAGAAATAACATGCCTCATGAGTCTATTAAAACTCCAAAATATATTGTTAGCAATTACGTACATTTGGGGAAGAAAGTTGAATACAAAATGCCAAGGTGAAGTTAACAACCACCAGAGTTAGGCAAGGCTAAAAATATTTACATACCAACTTTACCTTGATAGAAAATCCTTTATAGAGTAATCTCTTATGCAAACCGTACATTCAGTCATGACTTCCACTCTTTTCAACGAATTCCCACGAGGTCCTAGAATTCAACCAACAAAATTATACCGCTAAGATTTGAATAATAAAAATATTATATTGGAAAAGCTTATTATATACACCGGAGTAAATGAACAAGGTTTTGACTTACATTTGGATTTTGGGGCCTGGTTACTGAGGCACTAGAGCTTATGAGCGAACACATTGGGGCCTTGGAGCGACAACACTTAAGCTTTGGGTGCGATATGAGTGGGATATTAAGTTGGAAAGGAGAAAGACAAAATATTTAGGGTTAAAAGTGTTTATCAGTTTACCTGTAAAAGAGAGGGAAAGAGAAAAAAAATTGGGTTAATCGAAAAAAAAAGTCTAAGAATTTTTTAAAAGCAATTAAATAATCCCTATATTTTTAAAGCAATTAAAATAGTAATATTAAGTACTACCTTGCCTGCGGTTTCAATATAACTCATGGGTAATTAACGAGGGTTATTAAAACCTTATGCGTTCTTGGAGATTATGGCGATCCCAGCTTAATAACTCTCACTAAAAAAAAATTCATGTAGTGATTTATTGACGATAATGTTTATAGTTTTATTGTTAATGAGACACATGCAAGAATTTTATGGGATAAATTTGGGCCCAGTATCCATCTAAATTTGAGACTAATAAATTGTATTTGTTGAAAAATTTTATGGAGTTGAAGTATGAAGAGACTCTCATTATAAATCACTTCAAGTAAATTTCAAAGGTGTTTTGATCAACGATCTGAAGTGAGTATAAAATTTCAATATTATTTGAGTAAATGTATGATAATTAATAAAGCTATTTTTACAACATTAGTTTTGTTTTCGTATTTAGGCTTAAATATAATTTTGGTTTTCCAAATATTGCATATGTGTGATTTTAGTCCTCCAAATTTAATTTAGCAATTTTTGTTCCTAAAATACTCCAATTGTGTGTTTTGATCTCTTAATATTTAACTGAAAAATTCCAATTTCTAAGTGTTGCAATAGTGTGATTTTAGTCTCCCGTTAAATCTAATAATTTTTATTGATACAATACTAACAAGGCAAGTGACATGATTTCTAATTAACCTTTTTTCTAATATGTGTATCTTATCTAATATCTTTATATTTTGTAACAATATATATATTAATATTAACAATTTGTATTTATAAAATTATTAATATATCTTTAAATATATTCCTATAATATTATTGATATTAATTTATCAATATTGCTATAATACTAATTATAACTATGAATTTATTTATTTAATAATAATAAATATATCATTTGATACATGAATAAAAATTATAATATTTGTAAAATAAATAGGTCAAAAATTGTATAATCTTAAAATTATCATATTTTAATTGGGAGGGACTTAAATCATATAATTATGACATTTGAGGGACTAAGATTAATTCATTAAAATTTGAGCAAAATCACACAATTATGAAACTTGAGAGACTAAAACTATCCAATTAATTAAGATTTTGAGAATCAAAATCTTACAATTACAATACTTGAAGGATTAAAAACATAATTAATATTTGTACTTACATCCCTATCATTAATAAATATAATAAATAAAATGTTTAAAAGATATAAACACAAAAATAATGTTGTATAAATATCATTTATCATTTAACATAAAATATTCTCAAAATAAACTCATAGATATTATGAGAAAAAGATTACTCTTGTTACTAGTTGCTTTATTTTTTATTTTTTTTTGTTAAATATATTTTTCGTCCTTTAAAAATTGATTCTATTTGATTTTAGTCCTTAAAAAAATTATTTGATTTTAATCCTCTAAATTTATATAATACTTATTTTTAATAATTTTTTAAACATTGTTAACTTTTTTTATTAAAATAGGTCAACTCAACACTCCAGATCACCATTAGTTTTACTGACATAAATTTTTTTAATTTAAATAAATAATTTTAAAATTAAGTTAAATTATACTTAAAATTTTCGCTTTGGAACTCAGGCATGGAAGTTCCAGAAGCCAATGGCCAATGACGTCCTATTTTTAAAAGACAATACCTTGAAACTTGAAGAGAAAAAAGAATGAGTGTTGTTGAGAGTAATTTGTATATCGATGGTTTCAAGAGCTGCTAAAGGTGAAGAGGGTCATTAGAAATTGGGAACTTAGAACTTACAGGATTGCCTGAAAAGACGTGAAACTAAACGTTTATGAACGTGGTGTTGGCGATGGAAAAAAAACCTTATTTTAATTTTTTAAGAAAATTTTATTATAATTTAATGGGAAACTCTTCGTTTAAATATAAAAAATTACTTGAATCTTTACACCTGCGTCTGAGAGTAAATAATCAAAATTTTAAGTGTAAATTGGTTTTCCTCTAAAACTTAATTTAACCGTAAAATAATCAATATTTGAAGTTAAAAAAATTTCATGTTAGGATAACTAATAGTAATTTGGACGTTAAATTGACCAATTTTAATAATACAATTTAACAATGTTTATAAAAGGATGAAAAAAATAGGTATTAAATAAATATAGAGAACTAAAATCAATAAATTCTTTTTGAATAATTAAAATCAAATAGAATCAATTTTTAAAAGATAAAATCATATTTAATATTTTTTTATCGCATCTTATTACCTATTATGTATATATTATTTTTTCTTTTCTTTCTCACATCTTATTGCACTATCTTATAAAAAAAATATAGAAAAATTAGTAATTAATTTAGGACCGTTAAGTATTGATTATCTCAATTAATATATAAATTAATGACATTCATTTAAAGTTTTAATTTATGATAAAAAATATAATTAATAACACTTTATTACCTCTAGTTAATTAAAGACTGATATTTTTTTATCCGTTAAATATTGCCAACACTAAACTTAAACGTAGAACTTTGTGTACAACTTGAACTTTCTACTATTAGGTAGACCCTTACAATTTAAGAATATGTAGAATCACCTAATAATTTCTAACAAAAATACTTTTTCTACTCTTTAATTACCATCCTTGATTCGTTTTGCTTAGGGGTGGGCAAAACGAACTGAACTGAACTGAATTTATAAAAACTATACTGAACTTAAAAGTAGTTCATATGAACTGAACTAAACTAAATATTAGTTCAGGCGAACTGAACTGAACTATACTATAAAAACTTGAACTGAACTACAATTTAAACTGCACTAAACTGTTATGATATTTTGAATTGAACAATTTTGATTTATTAATCTATCAAAATAGGACACATTTAACCCACAACAACATGGTTAGTTATGTCACTGTTATCTTTGTTTTCTTGAAACTGACATTGTTAATACTTGATTTTAGTCTTCTATTTAAAATCTAATAATTTTTATTGATGCGATATTAATAAATGATATAATGTATCAATATTTCTAATTAATCCTTTTTTAATATATTTATTTTATTTAATATATATCATTTGATGCATGAATGAAATCATAATATATGTAATATAAACAGGTTATCAATGATATAATTTTAAAAATTTATATATATATATATATATATATATTATAATTTTAAAATTAGTATATTTTAATTAGGAGGGACTTAAATTGTATAATTTTGTCACTTGAAGAATTAGAATTACTTCATTAATATTTAAGGACCAAAATAATACAATTATGAAAATTGTAAGACTAAAACTTTTCATTTAAAACTTTGAGACCAAAATCATATAATTACAATACTTGAAGAATTAAAAAATAATTAATATTTGTATTTATATATCTCTATTATTAATAAATATAATAAATGATATGATTAAGAGATATAAACACAAAAATGATGTTGTATAAAGATTTTTTTCTTTTAACATAATATTATTCTCAAAACAAAGTCACGCATATTTTATGAAAGGATTACTCTTGTTTCTTCCTCTTTTTTTTTCACATTATATTACCTATTATACTCTTTTTTTTTCTCTTTTCTTTCTCTTTGATTAGACATCTTATAGCATCATCTTATAAAAAAAATAGAAAATTAGTAGTTAGTTTAGGACCATTAAGTGTTCATTATCTCGATTAATTAATATATATAAATTAATGATATTTTTTTAAAATTTAAATTTATGAGAAAAATATAATTAATAACACCTTATTACATGTCATGTAGAGACTAGTTAATTAAGGATCATGTGATTTATTTTATTCGTAAAATGTTGACACCAAAGTTTGAATATAAAATCTTATGCATATATTCTAATTAGGTCCGACTGTGTAGTTTAAAAACTATGTAATTTAGGATCACCTATTAATATATCCACATGAACGAAAGTCTTACTACTGTAGTGGTTTTATCATCGCTGGCTAGAGAAAACTATCACACATAGGCAAGATCTATGAAATGTGCCTTGATCTAAAAAAAGAAATTCAAATTCATTGACAGAACGATTGAAGTTCCAAGAATTCGTTATTCAAATTATGAAGCATGGGATTGATACAATAATCTCGTTCATTCTTAGATTCTAGGTTTGTTGTCTCTATCAATTATTGAAAATGTTATGTATATAGAAAATGCTATTGAAGTTTGAAATGATTTGAAGGAAAGGTTTCTCTCTAGGAGACCTCATCAAAATTGCAGAATTGCACGCAATATGAGCTGCATAACTTGAGGCAAGGTACATTGAATGTTTCTAAATAGTTCACTTATGAAATCATTATGGGAGGAATTAGATCATTACAAGCCAATACCTCACTGTACTTGTCTTGTGACATGCATGTGTCTAACTATGAGAAATTTCAGACTATAAAGGCAACATGATTATATAATTTGTTTTCTAATGGGATTAAATGATTCTTTTGGGGGTGTGAGGTCCCAAATCCTTCTTATGGATCATTTACCTACATTGAACCAAGCCTTCTCAATGGTACTACAACAGGAAAGGCAACACCAATACGAAGTTGTAAATGATCCAAAGGTCTTTGCTAATGCAATTGAAAATAAGAAATTCATTGGTAGAAGTAGAGGTTCAAATTTCAAGAATGAAGGCAGGGGAAATAGTAAGATGTGCACCTATTGTGGAAAACTTAGCCACACAGTGGAAACTTGCCACAAAAAACATGGTTATCCACCTTCTTTTGGAAATAATAGCTCTTATATCTGTATAATTTAGTTATGGATGATAAAAAAGGTTCAACAGATAATCATAGTATGAAAGATGAAGATGAGTTTGGATTTATGACATTTTCCAAGGAGTAGTATCATGCATTACTAGTTATATTGCAGCAAAATACAATGGATTCTTCAAACAAATCCCATGCAACCAATTTTGTTAAATCAACAAGCTATTACAATCCTTCAAGTATCAATTATTATGTTTTCTCTACATCAACACAAAATTTGCTTACATCATGGATTTTGGATACAGGGGCTACTAAGATCAATAAGGTGATTTATTAAATGTGTAAAACATTTTTGAAATTCAAAAATTGATTCACCATGATTCATTCTTAGCAATTCATATTCTCTTACAAGTGTATGTTTTCTAGATCTTTTCACATCATTTGTTCCTTCATGTGTGACTTGTAATGTGTCCCACATTTCTTTAGATGATTTGCATTGTGAAATTCTAAAAAACTCATCAAGAGATAATGCAGATGTTATGATGTTTTTGGCTCTATAATCATATTGAGCTCTCTTTTTCTCATCATCACTCCACTCATTCCAATGTTTTTCTCTCTTCCCGTCATTCTCCTCAGCCATAGTAATATTGTTAAGTCAGATGAAGCGCGTTCGCAATTCCCACCAAGGTTTTGAATATGACAAATATAATACATATTTTTATTACTAACAGTCGGATAATAAAAAGTTCAAGCAATGAAGTATGATTAAGCATAATCTAGCTAGACAAAGCATCAAACGATAGAAAGGTGATGGCATCCTTACTTGCATGAACATGAGATGATGAGCAAAGGAAGAGGACGCCTACTCCAAGGATCAAGTTCTTCAAAGGTGGCACAAGGTTTTAAGGTAGATGATGATGAAATGGACGAAAATGGAGGTTGGGTAGAAGGTGTTTGAGGAAATGCTTGAGAAGGGTACTCTAAGGTTGGCTCACTTCATGATGATGAAGGCCACTTCTAGGGTTGTTTCTCTCAAGGTGGAGATGGGAGGGAGGTGGCCGAATTAGCCAAGGGTGACTAAGGAAAGATATAAAAGCACAAAAGGATCTCTTTATATTCAATATCCAAAGTATTTACAAGGTGTGGTGCCTAGGGTATTTATAGGAGTGAGAGGCATCTAGGGTTGCATTTAGGGTGCCAAATGCACACCAAATGAAACCCAAATTAACCCTAGATGCAACTTGGTGGCCAAGGATGAAATCTTTGGGTTTAGTTAGGCTACATCTAGGTGCATGATAAGATCATGCAACCTTTGCCCTCCACTTGGGCCTAAGTCTTTCTAACACCAAAAATAGGTCCAATAGCCACAAAAATATGTCTAGGTTTTTGTTCCCACCCTAATCAAATACCTTAGCCCAAAAATAAAATCCTATGATCTAAAGCACCCCATATACAAGGGTAAAATGGGAAATACAAAAGAAAATAAATCCTATGACTAAGATACCCCAAAATACAAGGGTAAAATTGGAAATACAAGTAAAATAAATTCTAAGACTAAAATACCCCAAAATACAAGGGTAAAATAGGAAATCAAGTACAAGGACAAAATAGGAATAAATGTTATGCTAAGAAAATCTTAGGAGCTAAGGCCCAAAAGTGGCTCACTTGTCCTATGTTATTTTTTTTCAACACTAACCCATTCCGTTTGCCTCCTTCAATACATCACCTCTTGGACTTCTTGGCCTTAGTGTTATTCCATCATTCCCTCTCTCTTGAAAAGGATTTGACCTCAAATCAAGAGGTTCCTCATGGTGGGCATCATGACCAACAAAAACATAAAAATAAGCATTAGAGGTAATAGTATATGATAGAAATAGGAAGTGTATCCTAAGAGGAGTTCCCCTAAAAATGCTAAAAAGATTGTCTAAATTAAAAGGACTAGACTCTCTAATGCGAAAGATAGGATCCTCCCCATGGTGAAGTCTAAGTGTATAACTAAAACCTAAAAAGGTAAAAAGACTAAAACTATAGCACACTAATGCATTAGTCCTAAAAACTAAAATGTCTTGTTGGAGGTACCCAATGTAGTGACCTAGGTATGTATTGGAAAATAAAGAAAACTTAACTAAAAAATTACCTAAACAACTTTGTATTGCATAATTTTTTAGATACATATGATAAAAAGGTGTTAAGAGGAGTCTAGAAAACTCATATAATCTAAGTTTGTCTTGTAGGGAAGTAACCAAGTTAAGTTCAAATAAGTGTGAACTTCCTTCAAGATCAAAAATAGAAGATACAACACCATGAGTGTATCTAACAAACCATACAAACCAAAAGATAGGTGCTTTATGAAGGGAACTAAAGTGGAAAGAGTCTTAAAGAAGGAAGGCTTATCTTCCTTGGGCACCACCAAGGAAGTAGCACAAGAAGTGGGACTAAGTGAATTCCACTTCTTCTTCACTAAATCTTGAAGTTGAGATTTTTTTTCTTTAAAAAGGATTTGTTTTTGAATCTCCACTTCATGACTAGTGGCAATGTGAGAGAAAAAGTTAAGGTCTTGATGAATGAAAAGAGTCTTTTTAAAATCATTTTCAATGGGAAAGTGACTCTCTTCAAGCATAAGCCCTTTGGAAGAAACATTATCCTCCTTACTCTTCTCTAAGAGTGTTAGTTGTTGTTTTTCTTGTTCTAACCACTCTTTAACCCTCTCTATACTTTTCTTCATTTTTTCTTTCTTTTCTTTTTCTTTGCTTCTAAGTTCTTCCTCTCTTTTTGTATTTTCTTCCTCATGCATACTCTTAGGGATTCTAACCTCTTTGTATTTTTGATACCTAGTTGGGAAAACCCTAAGTTTGGATCCACTAGTTTCTCTCCCCTAAACTAATTTTGCAAGTAATTGTTTTATTTCCTCCTTATTCCTAGCATTTTCTTTTTCTCTTTTTCTAATTTCTTCCTCTCTTTTTATTTGTTCCTCTTCTTTTTTTTCTTATGTGCTCTTTTAACTCTGTAATCTCATCTCTAACACTAGACCTAGTACTACAAGAATTATGATCATGTACACTAGAATGAGCACTCATCTTAGATCAAGAAAAGGTTTTCACAAATTTGTTTTCAAAAGGTTGGTAAAAAGGTTTTCACAAAGAATGAGTGATAAAAAGGTTTTCACAAAAAGGTTTTCAAGATGCAAGATTGGTATGAAAAGGCCTAAGTGTACAAAGTGAACTATCAAGGGAGGTGGACTACAAGGAATCACTTAAAAACCAAGCCTTTTCAAGTAAGAATTGTCGCCACCAGCCCGAAACGGGCTTTCGGCGTTCGCGAAGGATGGTTGGACTCTTTTATTTGTTTAAAAATATGGATTGCTAGAATGACTTATTCTCAAACTGAGACCTTGTCAAACGAGCAATTTTATTAAAAGGCTCACCAATCCATGTTAATCCCAAGCGGGACCCTCCATGGATTAGAGGTTTTCATAAAAAGGAAGGGTTCATGGAGTCGCCACCAATGTTTTACTCAAAACATTGGAAAAAGAGGTTTAAGGCAATCGATTCAAAAATCGACTTCGGCCATTACAACCAGAGTCGGGTAAGGGAGTCGGTTACGTGTGGGGAAGGTGTTAGCACCCCACAGCGCCCCTTTCGGGTTCCCTATGACAGATTATTTAAAAATAATAGTGCGAAATTACTAAATTACCCCTATTTATTCTAAGCAATTATAAATTAACTATCTACATGATGAAAATTTAAATATGTACACACAGAAAGCGGTAAAAGAAGGGACTTTAAAGAGATAAACCTTTGAAGCGTGCTTTCTTATATATCTTGACAGAAATTGGGAAGCGTTTTGGCGTTCCCTCCCTCTACAAGACCGCTCGCTCCCTCCTATAAAATTTTAACTATGGAAATCCGGAGGATTTCTCTTCGACTAGGTTCGAGACTCAAGCAAATGGCTCGTGACTCAAGAACTTTGTCGGATCAACTCTCCGAGTGATTTCTAGGCAGAGCACTGCTCAAAAAAACCCAGAATACTCAAGAAGAGGGTTAAAACTCAGTCCAAAAGTGTGGAATGACGTCCCATTGAATTTAATACGGCCGTATTGAAGTTCAAAAACCTCAATACGGCCGTATTGAAGTTCAGTGCAGCCGTATTGAAGTTCAGTGCAACCGTATTGAATTTAATGCAGCCGTATTGAAGTTCAGTGCAGCCGTATTAAATTCAATGCAGCCGTATTGAAGTTCAGAAACTTCAATACGGCCGTATTGAGTTCAGTGCGGCCGTATTGTAGTTCAAAATGTGCAGTACGGCCGTACTGAACTCCAAGGAGGCCGTATTGAGCTCCAAACCTCCCACTTTCTTATTTTTGGCTATTCTAAGACCTCTAAACCTAAAGATAGTCATCCTATGGTCTTCTAGGAGTCCTTCTGGCTGACTTTCCTTCGATCTTTGAGAGTCTTCGAGTCTTATTTCCGACCCGGACAATTTTAGGGGTCTACAGCTGCCCCCCCTTTACTTAGTCAAACGGCCTTTTAGTGTACCGGTTGATAAGTAAAGGAGTTGACCCAATTGTCCGGGGAATAAGGCCATCCTTCCGACTTGTAGTGTCTTCCGGTGGAAAATTTGCTGAGTAGCCTCTCCAGGTTTTGCTTCGCTCGTCGCCCGAGCCGGAAGCTGCATACCTCCGTGCTTCTGAACACTCTGGTAGCGTGAGTACCGCCTCTCCAGGCTCAACTTCACTCGACGTCCGAGCTGGAAGTTGTGAGTACCGCCTCTCCAGGCTTAGCTTCGCTTGCCGTCCAAGCTGGAAGCTGTGAGTACCACCTCTCCAGGCTTTGCTTCGGTGCTTCTGACATCCTAGGCAGTTGAGTTTGCCCTCTCCAGGGTTAGCTTCGCTTGCCGCCCAAGCTGGAAGCTGTGAGTACTGCCTCTCCAGGCTCAACTTCACTCGACGCCCGAGCTGGAAGTTGTGAGTACCGCCTCTCCAGGCTTTGCTTCGCTCGCCGCCCGAGCCGGAAGCTACATACCTCCGTGCTTCTGAACACTTTGGTAGCGTGAGTACCGCCTCTCCAGGCTCTGCTTTGGTGTTTCTGACAACCTAGGCAGTTGAGTTTGCCCTCTCCAGGGTCTGCGGTTTGCCCTCCCCAGGGTCTGCCTCTGTGTTTTTGACGACATTGGCAATGTGAGTTTGCCCTCTCCAGGGATCTGTGATGGTTTTGTCTCCACAGTCCACGATGCTGCTTTGACAATTTGTTTTTGATTTTGGTGCCGCTGAGGGCTGGATAACGCAGGGATCCGTCTAGGGGATGTGCAGTTACTCATAGGTTCTTGTGCCCCAACTTGCATTTGCATAGTTGGTACCCGTGGGGAATTTCTGTTTCCTTGGGGTGTAGACACGAAGATGCTCCTTCTGATGTGAGCGATGCCTTATGATTGGCTGACGTCTTTTGACGTTGTGGAGTATCCCGGTTATCCTTATTCGGGTGACTCTTTTGGATTTTCTGATTTTTGCTGCCTCTGTGTAGGCTGTTATCCGCTGGGGATTCTAGATGTTGATTTTTGATTAGCCTCTTCTGTTAGGCGGATCATCTTGACGCTTGATTTTTGGCTGAAAGCCGATTTCCACTTGGGGAATGGTTTATTGATTTTCTTTTTTGGATTTTCCTTTTTGTAGGAATGCCTCTTGAGTAGGCGACTGGGGATTTAGGGATCTTATGTATCCCAGAGTATTATTTAGGAAGCCTCTACAGGCTTAGACTCACTCAATGCCTGAGTTGGAGAGCTATCTTCCACTGAGGAAGTTTTGACTGAATATTTTGCTTTGGATGATCGCGCTTCCATTGGGGATTTTCGCTGATCTTGGTTTGATAGCTTTCACTGGGGAATTTGGCCCGTGAGTGGAAGCTGAGATATCTCTGGGGAGTATTATTTCTGCGAGCCTCTCCAGGCTCAATTATTCTGTATGGTGAGAGAGTATTGTTTCGGCGAGCCTCTCCAGGCTCAGTTATTCTGAGAGTATTATTTAGGCAAGCCTCTCCAGGCTCAGTTATTCTGTATAATTTGTTGGATTTTCTGAATCTTTGCCTTTTTTTGTCGAATTTTGGCTTTTTCTGTATTTTGCCTTTTTGTTGATTTTGGCTTTTGTTGTACAGAAATAAAAGTGTTAAAAGATTTAGACTCAAAGAGTGAAAAAATTTCATTCATTAAATAAACATGAAATTTTGTACAAGGGAAATGATGGGACGCAGCCCATTCAAACAAATACATAAAAATAGGAAAAAGAAAGCCGGTCTTCATTCTTCTGCCGGCGGGTCCTGTGGAGGAGCGGGGAACTGGCGGTGCATCCAGACCGAGAGGTTGTCGAACCCCTGCACCAAAGTGTCCAGTCGAGTATCGGTGCTCTGCTGCCATACGCCGATACTGTGCTGAAAAGCATCGAATTGAGTATCGATGCTTTGCTGTAAAGCGTCAAAGCGGGCATCAAAGTAGGCCCTATCCGACTGTGAGGTGCCGGCCTCTGGCTGTGGGCTGCCGTCGCCCTGAAGATCAACGTCATTGAAGAGCTCGGCGAAGGCGTCGGGGCCGAGGGCACTTGTCACTTGATGGCACTTGTCAAGGCCAAGGGAAGGTGCTCCAAGTTGTCACACACACCTCCACATAAAAATGATGTGGGTTTATTATTATTAAGATGATTTTAACCTCATTCATGTTCATTCAAACAGGGTTAAATAATGTGGTTTAGAGTTTTATTGCAAGCAAGAAAAGAAGCAATAAGAAAGAATGATTTTATTATAATCATAGTGGAAAACATGTGCCCTATCGAGGCTCGGGGGTCGGGCTGTCCCCGAGGAGTGATCTCTAATAGTCACTGAATTTACACATCCCTATTAGAAGGAAAAGGACACTTGATGACGACAGCTGGCCTTGACGTTTGTGAACCAGCCTTCCTAAAGATCTGGCTTAAAGAACGTCGAGAAGGATCTTGATTCCTCTTCGTTCTTTGATCATTAACAGGGTTGTATCCTAACCCTTGTTTCCCCGGATTGTCCTTGATAATGGGTAGCTCCGGGATTCCTTGGGAGTCCTTGCCTAATCCTTGTCCTGGCAAGTATCCGTTCTTAGTGAGCATATGAGCTGCTTTCTTCATTTCTCGGGGAAACGTCTCAACATTGGCAATTTCCAATGCTTGGAAGGCGGTTTCCAAAGCTTCCTCTGCTGCATCCACATAAGGTATGGTGGATGGCTTGCTGATGAGTATGTCATCTTCAGCTTGTACGGTCACCAGTTTGTCACCCACTATGAACTTGACTTTCTGGTGGAGCGTAGAGGGTACAGCTTTCGCATCATGAATCCAAGGTCGGCCGAGGAGACAGCTGTATGCAGGAGTAATATCCATTACTTGGAATTCGACATTAAAGATAGTGGGCCCAATTTGGATTGGAAGACTGATTTCTCCCACTACTTCTCTTTTAGAGCCGTCGAAAGCTCGAACGATCATGTTGCTCGGGCGCATTTGGACTCCCTTGATTGTCATTTGGTCGAACGTTCTCTTTGGCATTACGTTCAAGGAAGATCCATTATCCACCAAGACCTTTGCGATGTGATACTCCTTGCACTTTACAGAGATGTGCAAGGGCTTGTTGTGGTTCGGTCCCTCGGCGGGGATCTCTTCATCGGTGAAAGAGAGGTGATCATTAGCCGTGATGTGACTAACAATCCCCTCAAATTTGTCTTGGGAGATAGTATGCAACACATATGCCTCGTTCAAGACTTTCAACAGAGCTTGCCGATGCGGTTCGGAGCTTAGGATCAACGACAACAAAGTGATCTTTGCTGGTGTCTTGTGAAGTTGATCCACAATGGAATACTCGCTTTGTTTGATGATTTTTAACAGCTCATCAGTCTCCTTCTCAGATTCTCTATCTTCCTCGATTTTCTCCTTTTCTTTTCCTTTATTCTTAGGAGCTTTGTCGTGCAGATCTTCGGGAGTGTAGATCCTTCCACTCCTAGTCATGCCCCCAAGTCCAGTGATGTTGGAGATATCGCTGTCGGCAGAAGAATGGATGTCGTATATCCACGGCACAGCCTTATTTGATTCGTAGGGGAAAGGTCTTGGAGCAGTAATCCTTAATGGTGTTGGACCTTCCCCTTTATTCGTCTTGATTACCAACAACGGAGTCGCCGTGTGTGCAGTTGTTGGCTTGCATTTAATTACCAATGGCGTGCGATCCATTCTGAACATACGCATCGATTAATTCTTTCTTTTTATTAATATTTATTATTAAATTACCGGGAGAGATAAATGCAAATGAATGACTAATGAGATGCAAAGGCAATAAATCTCAAAAATACAATTTTTATTAATTGAAGAAAGTATACAACTTTTATACAATGCTTTGAAGCAACTTTTTACAAAAAGAGAAAAGCCGGTAAAAACCCACAGGCGGGTTCATATGTCTTTGCCATTCATCTTCGGCTTCCTCCACATGGCGGCCCATTACTTCAATCTGAGTATAGACCGCTTGGCTCATATCATCACTGATTTTCTGAGCATCTTTCGCTTTTTGTATATGATAGTTGATCATGGCCTGCAGCTCATTAAGCTCATCCTCGGCCCGATCCTTCTCCTCTTGGAGTTTGGCCATTTGTGCCAATCCTTCCCTTTCCTTTTTGCGGAAGTCGGAAAGGTTTGCGGCTTGTCGTTGAACAACTTCCCGCCATTGTTGCGCATCGGATCGAGTCAAAAGCAGATCGTCTTGCATATCCTTGATCAACTGTGCCTGCTTTGAATACTCGGCCTCAAGGTGTGCTATCTTCATGTTGACTTCTTGGAGTTGACTACTCGGTTCAACCTTTGGCATTTTGGGTGCCTGAGTAGCCTCCTCATTGAGGTTAGCACACTCATCCTTGAGCCGCTCTATCTCGTGGTCTTTCTTCTTGCATTGCCTTTGAAGACCATCAATAGTAAAACTGGATTCTTCATTTTTCTCTTCAAGAACTCTCATCTGAGCTCCCATGATTTCCAGTTTCTTGGTCAAGGCGTCGACTTGCTCTTGCAACACCTTCCTTGTTGCTGTGGTTGCACAAGAAGTGGATGGTTGAGGCACCCCCCTCTCGCTCCTCCATTCCTCATAATCAATGGAGACGGATACCCGAGGCTTTCCAAGCTCGAGATCTCCCTCATAGGTTGGTCTCTCCCACGCTCTCATGACAGCGTGCATGTCCTTCTGATGCTCGGAATCGAAGGAGAAACACAACCCTCCAAGCTCCTCTATAGTAGGAATGGTCTGAGTCCTCATCAGTTGCCTCATAACCAATCTAGGTGAGTAGGCTATGCAACCTCTGAGGCCCATCAATGGTATGCTTGGATAACTGCCGCATCTCATCAATACATGGCTTGGACGGAACCAAGGGCAAACCCACGTGAAGTGCTCGATACTCCACTGTTCCATCTCTTCCTTCCACTCAGAAGCATATCGGCGGCGTACGGGAATTTTCGAAAAACTCCTCAAAGGGTCGGGCAAGGTCCCCATATGACTAGAGGCATAGAAATGAGTGATGCTCCAGACATACAGCAAAGAGGTGCAGCATCGGATGATTTTTCCTTGCTTCTGTTGAGACAGATGAACAGAGAGCAAGGTGTCGGCAAGAATAGCAGGCACGGGACTCTTCATGTGTACGTCCCAAGCGAAGAAAGCGTCCATCGCAGCATGGTCCACTGTGTTAGCGTGAAAGGGGAATAGGATCATCCCAAACACAGCTAACGCTAGAGTCTTGTTGAAAGCTAACCAATCTCCCTCACCAGCCAAGGAAGAAAGGTGGTCCTCAATCATAGCAAGCTTCCAACCTTTAATACTGCCGTTCCCCACTAAGGCAGCTGATCGTGATGGTATTTTGACCTGAGTGGCAACTTTCTCCACGGCCACATGGTTGTCATGAAAGATATAGACCCCGGCTGATTTGGGCCATCGTAGCATGAGCTCGTACTCCTCGAGAGTAGGAACTAGGTCAAACTGGGGGAACTCGAAGCAGTGCAAATCGAGACTCCAGAAGTGAACCAGTGCTCTCAGAAATGCTGGATCCACACAGATCTTCATCAAGTCGAGGACTCGTCCATATGATTTCTCAAACTTGACGCGAGCTTCTCTTGGCATCAAAGTACAGAGGTGATCTAACCTCTCAGCACGGTATAACAAGAAGTCTACTTTCTTCAACTGCCCATGCATCTCCTTAGACCTCTCCATATTCTACAATACAATGCATGATATGAGATGATGGAGATGAATATGCATGCATAGTGTTTATTCAACTAAGCATTATCATGTTTTGGGATTTTCCTAAGATGATACATGATATTGCTTGGTTTGGATAAATGCATATTTTTCTTTTGGATATTTTGTATTTTTTTGTATTTTTTGGGTGAAAAGGGAAACTACCTATATGAATGCAATGAAGGTAGATGTTAACACCATGTACTAGAAGATCTTTATTTCTATTTATTCTTTATTATTTTTTTTAAAAAGAATAGGAATGTTGTATTGTAGACCCCTAAAATTGTCCGGGTCGGAAATAAAGCTTGAAGACTCTCGAAGACTGAAGGATAATCAGCCAGAAGGACTCCTCAAAGGCCCTAGGAGGGTTCTCTGTAGGTCTAGAGGTCTTAGAATAGCTCAAAATAAGGAAGTGGAGGGAAAAAGCCCAATACGGCCGTACTGAACTTAATACGGCCGTATTGAAGCTTCAATACGGCCGCAGCGAAACTCAATACGGCGTATTGAAGTTTCTGAAACTTCAATACGGCCGTACTGAAGTCAATACGACCGTATTGACACTTCAATACGGTCGTACTGAAGTCAATACGACCGTATTGACACTTCAATACAACCGCAGCGAACTCAATACGGGCGTATTGAAATTTCTGAATTTCAATACGACCGTATTGAGCTTCAATACGACCGTATTGAAGTTCAAAAATTTCAATACGGCCGTATTGCCCCTGTAGGCCGTATTGCGCCTATTCCCTATAAATATGACGTCAATTGGACGTCATTCCACACTTTTTTTAGATAGTTTCAACCCTCTCCTTGAGTATTCTGGGGTTTTTGAGCAGTGTTCTGCCCTAGAAATCACTCGGAGAGTTGATCCGACGAAGTTCTTGAGCCCCGAGCCATTTTGCTTGAGGATCGAACCTAGTCGAGGGGAAATCTTTTTGATTCCCTTAGTCAAAATTTTGTTCTAGGAGAGCGAGGAGCGGGCTTGTAGAGAGAGGGAACGCCAAAACGCTTCCCAGTTCTTTGCAATATATAAAAGCACGCTTCAAGAGGTTTCCCTTCAATCCTTCCTTTTACTGCTTTCTGTGTGCATATTTAAACTGTCATCATGTAGATAGTCAATTTATAATTGCTTAGAATAAATAGGGGTAATTTAGTAATTTTATACTGTTCTTTTAAAAATAATCTGTCATAGGGAACCCGAAAGGGGCGTCGTGGGGTGCTAACACCTTCCCCACGCGTAACCGACTCCCTTACCCAACTCTGGTTGTAGTGGCCAAAGTTGATTTTTAAATCAATTGCCTTATCCCTTTTTCCAATGTTTTGAGTAAAACATTGGTGGCGACTCCACGAACCCTCCTTTTATGAAAACCACTAATCCATGAAGGGTCCCGCTTGGGATTAATATGGATTAGTGAGCCTTTTAATAAAATTGCTCGTTTGACGAGGCCTCAGTTTGAGAATAAGTCATTCTAGCAATCCACATTTTTAAAACAAATAACGAGTCCAACCATCCTTCGCGAATGCCGAAAGCCCGTTTCGGGCCGGTGGCGACAGATGGCGACTCCACTGGGGATCTCGAGAGTCAGTCCCATTTAGTGACAGATTATTTTTTAACAAATAATAGTTAAAATTACTTTATTACCCCTCACTTGTATGATAACATGTTTATCTATTTGGCTTTAATAACTGTTGTATGTTTAATTTTCCGCAATTGTTTGAAATAAAATTGCACACAAACCTTTGCACACAACAGTTCCCTCTATACCCGGGGGCATGAGTGGTAATCCATAGGGAGTGGATGTTAGTACGGCCGGTTGATGGGTTTATAGGAGCCTATGAGACCGTTGTCGGAAAACATCACTCAAGGTGATAACCATGAACTTGAGTCCGACGGTGCGTTGGAGCTTTCCATCGACCTACGACAAGAGGAATTGGGTCCCTATAATGGGGGCACCTTGGGGGCCTTTGACCAAGTGAGAACAGTTAGATCCTCCTTGAATATGCACTTTTCTGCAGGAGACCCCTACCTCGTAATTTGCTCGTGACTGTTCGTGGATGAGTGAATTGTTTGTGTAAATGCTTATGTGCAATTGTTTGTGCATTAATAAATAACCTCGTGATAAGGTCTAAAAATAATCCCCATGCATAAAAAACCATGACATGAGAGGAAAAACCATGTGTGAAAATATAATAAGAGTGAGGAGCATGTGCATCATTACCAATAAGACATCATGCATCCTCATGAAAACATACATTTTAGGATCACCAATACCTCTTGACATGAGTGAAAGAGACCCATGACTATGGAGATTCTCCGTTGGGGAGAAATCATAGATAAAGAAGGGTGGTAAACTTCCGTCTTAAAAAGGCAGCGCCTTAAAGATGGAGGTTTATCAAGCTCATGTTAAAGAGTGTATTCATTCCATAAAATAAACTAACTAAACATTCATTTTAGAAAGTGGCTGGTCATCTCTCTGTCCTTACGCGCGCACGGAAAATCAAGAAAATGGAAGCATTAGAGGAGCAAAACAAGAAGCTCACAACCGAGCTTTCACAGCTTAAAGAGCAGATGGCGCAAATGATGGAACTCATGCGTCATCACAACATCCATGATTCTCATCATAGTGATCATGGGTCCCATCATGAGGGAGAGGAGGAAGAGCATGAAAAAGATCCTCCAAACGCCGTACCCCTTGGGGCAGGAATTATAATAAAAGAGCCCGAGGTCTCAAAGGAACAATTCCATGCCCTCGAGGATCGGCTAAGGGCTATGGAGGGGCATGACTTTGACATTAAGGATGCCGCCGACATGTGTTTAGTGAGGGACATTCAATTCCCTCCTAAATTTAAAGTGCCAGATTTCCCAAAGTACGTGGGATCGACTTGCCCTAAAAGTCATCTCACCATGTACTGTCGCAAGATGGCTGCATATGCCACAAATGAAAAGCTCTTGATCCACTGCTTTCAAGAGAGCTTAGCTGAAACTGCACTCAACTGGTATATGCAGCTAGATGGAAATCTAGTACACACATGGAGGCAGTTGGCCGACGCCTTCCTCAAGCGCTACAAATACAACATCGACCTAACACCCGATAGGTCTGATCTTCAAGCCTTGAGTAAAAAGAACGATGAATCCTTCAAGGCGTACGCCCAACGTTGGAGGGAGTTGGCGGCACAGATAGAGCCCCCGCTGTCGGATAAGGAGACGGTGTCCTTATTCATCAACTCGTTGACTGGTCCCTATTACGATAAAATGATAGGGAACACAACGACACTCTTCTCGGACATCATCACCATAGGAGAAAGGGTGGAACAAGGACTTAAAAGTGGGAAGCTAGCTAAGCCTTCCCAATCATATGAAGCTAAAAAGGCCTTTGGGAAGAAGAAAGAAGGAGGAGTCAACGCTGTAACCATTGCTCCGTCTTCTTCCGCTTCGAAGTCAGGCAAATCGCAAAACAACTCTGTGAAGAAGTTTGATAGACTTCCGACCACTTACAGCGATCTCCTGCCGAAGCTAGTAGAGGCGCGTCTTATAGCTTACATTCCACCAAAGAAGGTGAATCCACCCTACCCCGATTGGTATAATCCACAAGACAAATGTCTATACCACTCGGGGGCACAGGGGCATTCAACGGAGAACTGCCGAGCTCTCAAGTATAAGGTCCAAGACCTTATCGATGCTGGGTGGGTCACTTTCGATTCGACGGCGCCCGACGTGAGCAAGAATCCTCTACCGCAGCAGGAGTAGAGAGAAGGGCAAGCCATGATAGGGCCCCTCCACATTTTTTCTTTTAGGGACTCATGATCAGTACCCGAGATCATGAGGACCTTTTCATGTAAATAAAGGGTTTTGTACAGTTTTACACTCATATATCAATAAAAAGGCATTTTTCACACATTATTCTCTCATTTTGTTCTATTCTCTCTCTCTCATTAATATTAATAAACTCTAAACCTAAACAGAACCAATAAATAATTATGTCTGTGATTGCTCGCTCTGACCGGGATCCGAAAGCCGAGGGTGAATGGGTTGAGTTGGACAGTGATGAGGAGACCATCTCTCCGGATCTGCAAAGACTGCTAGATCAAGAAGCTCGTCTACTCCAACCGAATCAAGAAGAATTGGAGACCGTGAATTTGGGGTAGGGTCAAGAATTGAAAGAGGTCAACATTGGGACCCGTATCAGTGATGGAATAAAAACGCGATTGATTCAATTGTTGAGGGAATACAAGGACGTATTTGCATGGTCGTACCACGATATGCCCGGTTTGGACTCCAACATCGTTGAACACAAGTTGCCCTTAAAAGAGGGATTTCGACCCATTAAGCAAAAGCTTCGACGAATCAAGCCCGAATGGTCGTTAAAGATTAAGGAGGAGGTAGAAAAACAATTGGACGCGGGATTCTTGGTTGTATCCCAGTATCCCGAATGGCTGGCTAACATTGTGCCAGTCGTCAAAAAGAATGGGAAGGTTAGAGTGTGTGTTGATTATAGGGATTTGAATCGTGCCAGTCCAAAGGACGATTTTCCCTTGCCACACATTGATACACTCGTGGATCACACCGCCACAAACACACTCTATTCCTTTATGGATGGATACTCGGGGTATAATCAAATCAAGATGAATATAGAAGACCGCAAGAAAACTTCTTTCATTACACCCTGGGGAACTTTCTGCTACAGGGTGATGCCTTTTGGACTTAAAAATGCGGGTGCCACCTACCAACGAGCGATGGTGACTCTATTCCACGATATGATCCACAAAGAAATTGAAGTATACGTGGATGACATGATCGCAAAGTCAAAAGACGAGATGGACCACATCCAATATTTGAGAAAATTATTCAATCGGCTTCGTAAGTATCAGCTTAAGCTAAACCCGGCTAAGTGTACTTTCGGAGTTCGGTCGGGTAAGCTTCTTGGGTTCATCGTCAGTGAAAAAGGCATAGAGGTGGACCCCGATAAAGTAAAGGCAATAATGGAAATGCCTCCTCCTAAAACTGAGAAAGAAATTAGAGGATTCCTCGGCAGGGTGAACTACGTCGCAAGGTTCATCGCACAGTTGACTGACACGTGCAAACCAATATTCAAGCTGTTGCGCAAGAATCATTCCGAAACTTGGGATGAGAATTGTCAACGAGCTTTTGACAAGGTCAAACAGTGCTTGGCCAATCCACCAGTACTGGTGCCACCTGTCGAGGGAAGGCCATTAATCCTCTATCTGACAGTACTTGATGAGTCCATGGGAGCCGTGCTAGGGCAACAGGACGAAACTGGAAAGAAAGAACAAGCCATCTACTACCTGAGCAAAAAGTTCCTTGATTATGAAACCCGCTACACGCCATTAGAAAAGACTTGCTGTGCGTTAGCATGGGCAACACAAAGGCTCAGGCAGTACATGATAAGGCATACTACTTGGTTGGTTTCCAAAGTGGATCCAATTAAGTATGTGTTCGACAAGCCAATAATCACTGGGAAGATCGCCCGATGGCAAGTACAATTATCAGAATTCGACATCATACATGTCACACAAAAAGCCATCAAGGGTAGTACCCTAGCTGATTACCTAGCACACGGGCCGACCAATGATTACCAATCCCTTCAGGATGATTTCCCCGATGAACATATAATGAGTATACAACATGAAGATCCTAAGGATGATACGTGGACCATGTATTTCGATGGAGCCTCCAACATGCTTGGACAGGGGATTGGAACAGTATTAATTTCCCCACAAGGAAAGCATATCCCCCTAACGGCAAGACTCAACTTCGACTGTACAAATAACATGGCCGAATACGAGGCTTGCGCGTTAGGAATCCAAGCAGCAATCAACAATGGTATCCTAAAGCTCAAAGTATTTGGAGATTCGGCTTTAGTCATTCACCAACTGCGAGGTGACTGGGAAGTCCGAAATCCTAAACTGATACCATATGTTGAGCATATCAAAGATTTGACACAATTCTTCCAAAGTGTCATCTTTGAATACATTCCAAGGGAGGAGAATCAGTTTGCTGACGCCCTTGCTACACTATCATCGATGTTCGCCTTGGATAAGGAGCATGAAATGCCCATCATCAATATCCGGCGGCACGATAAGCAAGCGTTCTGCCTACTGATAGATGAAGCTGTTGACGATCATCCATGGTTCCATGACATCAAACAATATCTGTCAAAAGGGGAATATCCTGATATGGCTAGTGATAATGATAAAAAGCATATCCGAAGAAAGGCCATGGGATTTCTGTTGATTGGAGAAACCCTCTACAAAAAGAATTATGACTCGGTCTTGTTGAGATGTATAGACCAAGTCGAAGCTCAAAATGTAATCAAAGAAATACATGAGGGGGTTTTCGGTACCCATATTCCCGGGCCTGCAATGGCTAAGAAAATCCTCAGAGCAGGATATTATTGGTCGACCATTGAAAGGGATTGTTACCAATACGTCCGGAAATGCCACAAGTGTCAAGCATATGCCGACAACATTCATGTCCCACCAACGCCACTCAATGTTTTGGCTTCACCATGGCCATTCGCAATGTGGGGCATGGATGTTATTGGACCCATCAAGCCAAAAGCATCCAACGGACATAGGTTCATCCTTGTGGCCATTGACTATTTCACCAAATGGGTAGAAGCGGCATCGTATGCTCATGTGACCCGAAAGGTGGTAACGTCCTTCATCAGAAAGAATATCATATGCAGATACGGTATTCCCGACAAAATCATCACTGATAATGGATCCAATTTAAACAATAAGATGGTGGAAGAACTGTGCAAAGAGTTCAAAATTCAGCACCATAACTCTTCCCCATATCGACCAAAGATGAATGGGGCAGTCGAGGCAGCCAATAAGAATATCAAGAAGATAGTACAAAAGATGGTTGTCTCATTCAAAGACTGGCATGAGATGCTACCCTTCGCTCTCCATGGTTATAGGACTTCAGTACGTACATCCACAGGAGCTACTCCATTCTCCCTCGTTTATGGAATGGAGGCAGTTCTGCCGGTTGAAGTCGAGATACCGTCTCTGAGAGTAATCATGGAAGCAAAACTTTCCGAGGCAGAATGGGTTCAAAGTCGACACGACCAATTGAACCTTATCGAAGAAAAACGACTGAACGCCATATGCCATGGTCAAGCCTACCAAAGGAAGATCAAAAAGGCTTTTGACAAGAAAGTCCATCCTCGAGTCTACCATGAGGGAGAGCTGGTGATGAAGAAATTGCTACCGGCTCAAAAGGACAAAATCGGAAAGTGGGCCCCAAATTACGAAGGACCATACGTGGTAAAGCGAGCCTTCTCCGGAGGATCATTGATTCTCACAGACATGGACGGAGAAGAACTTCGATACCCAGTCAACGCTGACGTGGTAAAGAAGTATTATGCTTGAAGACGTTGCTTGCATCAGCCCGCTAGGATGAAAACCCAAAAAGGGCATCCTAGGCAAAAGTTAGGGCAAAACAAAAAGCCCGCCAGTACAAGGGTACTAGGCAAAACAAAGGCAAAATTATCCCCGCTAGGACACGTCCTAGGCAAAAATTAGGGGCAAAAGAATAAGATGCAAAAAGTAAAGCAAGCAACGATCACTTGAACCGAAAACCGAAAGGCGGTTCAAGTGATAATCTTCTAGAAGCAAGCGTCTTGCAGTATCTACACTCCTGGCTCAGGCATCTCACCCAAAACGATTAGGGGAACGAGAAAAGCGACAATTACAGATATAATTGTTTAAGCCAAAGATGTATAGCCTACCTTGGCCAGCCATTCTTCAGAAATTCCTTTTGTAAATCTTTCTGTATAAACATTTGTGAATATCAATAAAATATCCATTTGTTTCTTTTCTCTCTTGACCATGTGATTATGCCTCTGAATTGGTCTTTCATAAAAATTGTACGAAATTCCATTAATAATCGGTCAATAAAAGAAAATTGGAGGGGTTCCTGTAAAATCCATAATCTCCTGCATAAAGGCTCACAAAAATACTCCCTCGTGTCAATGACAGAAAGTCCTCCAAGAAGAAGAGGATAGGGAGAGCCACTCACTTTTCTAAATAAATGAACAAAAATAAAAAATTGTATTGCATTCGTGCATCACACACACATTAGTCGCACATTCAAAGACCTTATCATGAGGCAACTGCATAAAATAGAAAAATAGAAAATTGCTTGTGTATGACAGCAGCAAGCAAAATACAAAGATTCAGAAAATCAACAGCATCATACAGAATAATTGAGCCTGGAGAGGCTTGCCGAAAGAATACTCTCAAAATAACTGAGCCTGGAGAGGCTCGCAGAAATAATACTCCCCAGAGAAACCTCAACTCACGCTCTTGGACTCAAAATCCCCAGCAAGAGTTATCAAAGCAAGATCGACGACATTCCCAATGGAAGCACGATCACCCAAGCAGAATATCCAAGTCAAAGGACTTAAACTTCCTCAGTGAAGATAGCTCTCCAACTCAAGTGTCGAGTGAGGCTAAGCCTGTAGAGGCTTCCTAAATAATACTCTGGGATACATAAGATCCCTAAATCCCCAGTCGCCTACTCAAGAGGCATCCCTGCAGAAGGAGAAAAAATAAAAAAAAAATCAAAAAAATCAATAATCATTCCCCAAGTGGAATCTGGCTCTCAGCCAATCATTGAACGTCAAGCTGATACGCCTAACAGAAGAGGCTAATCAAAATCAACGACAAAATCCCCCAGTGGATAACAGCCTACACAGAGGCAGCAAAATCAGAAAACCAAAAGAGACACCCGAACAAGGATAACCGGGATACTCCACCAACGTCGAAAGGACGTCAGCCAATCATAAGGCACCGCTCACATCAGAAAGAGCATCTTTGTGTCTGCACCCAAAGGAATCAGAAATTCCCCAGTGGGAACCAACTACGCAATGGAAGGTTGGGACACAAGAACCTATGAGTAACTGCACATCCCCTAGACGGATCCCTGCGTTATCCAGCCCTTAGTGGCACAAAATCAAAAAACAACCGTCGAAGCAGCATCGTGGACTGTGGAGACGAAATCATCACGAATCCCTGGAAAGGAGATATTCACGCTACCCCGTCGTCACAAACACGGAGGTATGCAGCTTCCGGCTCGGGCAATGAGCGAAGCTATCTCTGGAAAAGGGGTACTCACCGCCTACCGTTGTCACAAAGGTACTTAGCTTCCGGCTCAAACAAAGAGTGAAGCTAAGCCTGGAGAGACGGTACTTACAGCTTCCAGCTTGGGCAACAAGCAAAGCAAGGCCTGGAGAGGCAAAACTCACACTGCTCACCGTCGTCACAAGGATACTTAGCTTCCGGCTCGAACAAAGAGTGAAGCTAAGCCTGGAGAGGCGGTACTCAACCATCAGCGTCATCAGAGGCGCGTTGATGTCCAACTTCCGGCTCGGGCGTCGAGTGAAGTTGACCTTGGAGAAGGTAAACTCAGCTACCGAGGATGTCAGAAGCGCCGAGGTATGCACCCACCTGGAGAGGCTACTCAACATTTTTCCACCGGAAGACGCTACAAGTCAGAAGGTCGGCACAATACCCGGACAATTGGGTCAACTCCTTTACTTGTCAGCCGATACACCAAAAGGCCGTCCGACTAAGTAAAGGGGGGGCAGCTGTAGACCCCTAAAATTGTCCGGGTCGGAAATAAAGCTTGAAGACTCTCGAAGACTGAAGGATAATCAGCCAGAAGGACTCCTCAAAGGCCCTAGGAGGGTTCTCTGTAGGTCTAGAGGTCTTAGAATAGCTCAAAATAAGGAAGTGGAGGGAAAAAGCCCAATACGGCCGTACTGAACTTAATACGGCCGTATTGAAGCTTCAATACGGCCGCAGCGAAACTCAATACGGCGTATTGAAGTTTCTGAAACTTCAATACGGCCGTACTGAAGTCAATACGACCGTATTGACACTTCAATACGGTCGTACTGAAGTCAATACGACCGTATTGACACTTCAATACAACCGCAGCGAACTCAATACGGGCGTATTGAAATTTCTGAATTTCAATACGACCGTATTGAGCTTCAATACGACCGTATTGAAGTTCAAAAATTTCAATACGGCCGTATTGCCCCTGTAGGCCGTATTGCGCCTATTCCCTATAAATATGACGTCAATTGGACGTCATTCCACACTTTTTTAGATAGTTTCAAACCCTCTCCTTGAGTATTCTGGGGTTTTTGAGCAGTGTTCTGCCCTAGAAATCACTCGGAGAGTTGATCCGACGAAGTTCTTGAGCCCCGAGCCATTTTGCTTGAGGATCGAACCTAGTCGAGGGGAAATCTTTTTGATTCCCTTAGTCAAAATTTTGTTCTAGGAGAGCGAGGAGCGGGCTTGTAGAGAGAGGGAACGCCAAAACGCTTCCCAGTTCTTTGCAATATATAAAAGCACGCTTCAAGAGGTTTCCCTTCAATCCTTCCTTTTACTGCTTTCTGTGTGCATATTTAAACTGTCATCATGTAGATAGTCAATTTATAATTGCTTAGAATAAATAGGGGTAATTTAGTAATTTTATACTGTTCTTTTAAAAATAATCTGTCATAGGGAACCCGAAAGGGGCGTCGTGGGGTGCTAACACCTTCCCCACGCGTAACCGACTCCCTTACCCAACTCTGGTTGTAGTGGCCAAAGTTGATTTTTAAATCAATTGCCTTATCCCTTTTTCCAATGTTTTGAGTAAAACATTGGTGGCGACTCCACGAACCCTCCTTTTATGAAAACCACTAATCCATGAAGGGTCCCGCTTGGGATTAATATGGATTAGTGAGCCTTTTAATAAAATTGCTCGTTTGACGAGGCCTCAGTTTGAGAATAAGTCATTCTAGCAATCCACATTTTTAAAACAAATAACGAGTCCAACCATCCTTCGCGAATTCCGAAAGCCCGTTTCGGGCCGGTGGCGACATGTATGTTTAAAGAAATGCAATGTATGCTCAAACAATTTCACATAAACAATGCACAAACAATTCACTCATCCACGAACAGTCACGAGCGAATCACGAGGTAGGGGTATCCTGCAGAAAAGTGCATATTCAAGGTGGTTCTAACTGTTCTCACCGGTCTGAGGCCCCCAAGGTGCCCCCATTATAGGGACCCAATTCCTCTCGTCGTAAGCCGATGGAAAGCTCCAACGCACTGTCGGACTCGAGTTCATGGTTATCACCTTGAGTGATGCTTTCCGACAACGGTCTACGGGCACCTATAGACCCATTCGACAACCGGCCGTACTAACATCCACTCCCTATGGCTTACCACTCATGCCCCCGGGTATAGAGGGAACTGTTGTGTGCAAAGGTTTGTGTGCAATTTGTATTTCAAACAATTGCGAAACTAAACATACAACAGTTATTAAAGCCATATAAATAAAGCATGTTATCATACAAACAAGGGGTAATGAAGTAATTTTAACTATTATTTGTTAAAAATAATCTGTCACTAAATGGGACTGACTCTCGAGGCTTCCCCAGTGGAGTCGCCATCTGTCGCCACCAGCCCGAAACGGGCTTTCGGCGTTCGCGAAGGATGGTTGGACTCTTTTATTTGTTTAAAAATATGGATTGCTAGAATGACTTATTCTCAAACTGAGACCTTGTCAAACGAGCAATTTTATTAAAAGGCTCACCAATCCATGTTAATCCCAAGCGGGACCCTCCATGGATTAGAGGTTTTCATAAAAAGGAAGGGTTCATGGAGTCGCCACCAATGTTTTACTCAAAACATTGGAAAAAGAGGTTTAAGGCAATCGATTCAAAAATCGACTTCGGCCATTACAACCAGAGTCGGGTAAGGGAGTCGGTTACGCGTGGGGAAGGTGTTAGCACCCACAGCGCCCCTTTCGGGTTCCCTATGACAGATTATTTAAAAATAATAGTGCGAAATTACTAAATTACCCCTATTTATTCTAAGCAATTATAAATTAACTATCTACATGATGACAATTTAAATATGTACACACAGAAAGCGGTAAAAGAAGGGACTTTAAAGAGATAAACCTTTGAAGCGTGCTTTCTTATATATCTTGACAGAAATTGGGAAGCGTTTTGGCGTTCCCTCCCTCTACAAGACCGCTCGCTCCCTCCTATAAAATTTTAACTATGGAAATCCGGAGGATTTCCCTTCGACTAGGTTCGAGACTCAAGCAAATGGCTCGTGACTCAAGAACTTTGTCGGATCAACTCTCCGAGTGATTTCTAGGCAGAGCACTGCTCAAAAAAAACCCAGAATACTCAAGAAGAGGGTTAAAACTCAGTCCAAAAGTGTGGAATGACGTCCCATTGACGTCATATTTATAGGGATGAGGCTCAATACGGTCTCTGGGGGTCAATACGGTCCGTATTGAAGTTTTGAACTACAATACGGCCGTATTGAATTTAATACGGTCGTATTGAAGTTCAAAAACCTCAATACGGCCGTATTGAAGTTCAGTGCAGCCGTATTGAAGTTCAGTGCAACCGTATTGAATTCAATGCAGCCGTATTGAAGTTCAGTGCAGCCGTATTAAATTCAATGCAGCCGTATTGAAGTTCAGAAACTTCAATACGGCCGTATTGAGTTCAGTGCGGCCGTATTGTAGTTCAAAATGTGCAGTACGGCCGTACTGAACTCCAAGGAGGCCGTATTGAGCTCCAAACCTCCCACTTTCTTATTTTTGGCTATTCTAAGACCTCTAAACCTAAAGATAGTCATCCTATGGTCTTCTAGGAGTCCTTCTGGCTGACTTTCCTTCGATCTTTGAGAGTCTTTGAGTCTTATTTCCGACCCGGACAATTTTAGGGGTCTACAAGAATCACTAAGCCTTTTCACACATTTCTTACAAAACAATTTTTTTTTTGCACAACAAAAAGGTGTGTGGTGTGCACGACCCCTTAGTAAACAAATTGAAGCCTTCTAGACAAAACAAATAGACAAAGTAAAGACCTAGTCAGTTATACTACAAAAGCTATAAAGCATGCAAAGGAAAACACTTAAAACATATGCTAGTCGGATTCCTAGGTGAAGGTTTTCAAATCACCTTCAAACTACATGAAATTACTACCAAAAAATGAAGAGGTTTAAAATGGCCAATTACAATCCAAAATAGAAGAAAGCAAAGGCCAAATACAAGAAGGCAAAAAATAAAACAAGAAAGAAACAAGTAAGAAAAAGAAATTAATTGTTGAATCTCCAAGTCTTCAAATCTCCACCCCTTCACAATGAACACCCAAGGTTAGCCTTTCAATGGTGTTTGCACTCTTTGATTTGGTGTGATCCTCCAAAGTTCCTTGAACTTAAATCGGACAGCCCCTCCACTCAATCCACCAAGAAAGTGTGTGGTGTTTAAAAGATTTCCTCACCTAGGTCAAGAAGAAAACACAACCCAAGAGTACAAGAGGCCAAGGAAGAAAACTAAAAAGGCACAATTAAAAAGGCTAAACTCAAGTGGATTTGTTAAGACAAACTTAAGAGTAGAAAGAAAGACTCAAAAAGTAAAATTAAGGCACATTAACAAAAGGCAAGCACACAAAATAGTAAGTCCTAGAATGGCACTAGAATAGAATTCAACAAGTAGGCTTAAAAGAAAATAATGCACTTAAGGTGTTTGATTAAATGTCTCATAAGGTAAATAAGCATTGTCCAATGGTCCAAGATTAACTCCAAGTGCCAAGGTATGAAAATTTTGGGTCCAAACTCCACAAGTCTAGCAAAGGTTCCCTTTTTCTTTTGTCTTTGATTCTTTTGTTTCTTTTGACACTTGACTAGGTCACGGTTTTGAGGTCCAAAAGTCCAGCCAATACTCTTTTTTTTTTTAATTTTTTTTTATTTTATAGTTCTCCTTTGCTTGGGTTTTACACTTTTGTTTGTTAGTTTGATGACTAAGTCCTTGGAGTATCTTTTTAGCAACTTACAATGGCTTAAAGAGACAAGTTTTGAGTGTCTTCTTAAGGTTTTTACTGTGCAATGTCCAACAACAAGAACTTGCACATAAAAGGCATTTTCATACTCAAAACATCAATCAATACATAGGCATGTTAAGTGCACCAAGGAATACACAAAGTGGCCGAAAATTTTAAAGCAAGTATGTGCAAAGAAATTAATCACACATGATATTTTAGGAATGTAGAACATGCTGTAGACCCCTAAAATTGTCCGGGTCGGAAATAAAGCTTGAAGACTCTCGAAGACCAAAGGAAAGTCAGCCGGAAGGACTCCTGGAAGACCCTAGGATGACAATCTGTAGGTTTAGAGGTCTTAGAGTAGCAAAAAATAAGAAAGTGGAGGGAATGAAGCCCAATACGGCCTCCCAAAAGTTCAGTACGGCCGTATTGAACATTTTAAACTACAATACGGCCGCACTGAACTCAATACGGCCGTATTGAAGTTTCTGAACTTCAATACGGCTGCATTGAATTCAATACGGCTGCACTGAACTTCAATACGGCTGCACTGAACTTCAATACGGCCGTATTGAGGTTTTTTGAACTTCAATACGGCCGTATTGAATTCAATACGGCCGTATTGTAGTTCAAAACTTCAATACGGACCGTATTGACCCCCAGAGGCCGTATTGCGCCTCATCCCTATAAATATGACGTCAATTGGACGTCATTCTACACTTTCACACTGAGTTTTAACCCTCTTCTTGAGTATTCTGGGTTTTTTTGAGCAGTGCTCTGCCTAGAAATCACTCGGAGAGTTGATCCGACGAAGTTCTTGAGTCACGAGCCATTTGCTTGAGTCTCGAACCTAGTCGAAGGGAAATCCTCCGAATTTCCATAGTTAAAATTTTCTAGGAGGGAGCGAGCGGTCTTGTAGAGGGAGGGAACGCCAAAACGCTTCCCAATTTCTGTCAAGATATATAAGAAAGCACGCTTCAAAGGTTTATCTCTTTAAAGTCCCTTCTTTTACTGCTTTCTGTGTGTACATATTTAAACTGTCATCATGTAGATATTTAATTTACAATCCCTTATAATAAATAGGGGTAATTTAGTAATTTTGTGCTATTATTTTAGAAATAATCTGTCATAGGGAACCCGAAAGGGGCGCTGTGGGGTGCTAACACCTTCCCCACGCGTAACCGACTCCCTTACCCGACTCTGGTTATCATGGCCGAAGTCGATTTTTGAATCGATTGCCTCAAACTTCTTTTTCCAATGTTTTGAGTAAAACATTGGTGGCGACTCCATGAACCCTTCCTTTTTATGAAAACCGCTAATCCACGGAGGGTCCCGCTTGGGATTAACATGGATTGGTGAGCCTTTTAATAAAATTGCTCGTTTGACAAGGTCTCAGTTTGAGAATAAGTCATTCTAGCAATCCATATTTTTAAACAAATAAAAGAGTCCAACCATCCTTCGCGAATGCCGAAAGCCCGTTTCGGGCCGGTGGCAACAGATGGCGACTCCACTGGGGAAGCCTCGAGAGTCAGTCCCATTTAGTGACAGATTATTTTTAACAAATAATAGTTAAAATTACTTTATTACCCCTTGCTTGTATGATAACATGTTTATCTATTTGGCTTTAATAACTGTTGTTTGTTTAATTTTCCGCAATTGTTTGAAATAAAAACTGCACACAAACCTTTGCACACAACAGTTCCCTCTATACCCGGGGGCATGAGTGGTAAGCCATAGGGAGTGGATGTTAGTACGGCCGGTTGTCGAATGGGTCTATAGGTGCCCGTAGACCGTTGTCGGAAAGCATCACTCAAGGTGATAACCATGAACTCGAGTCCGACAGTGCGTTGGAGCTTTCCATCGACTTACGACGAGAGGAATTGGGTCCCTATAATGGGGGCACCTTGGGGGCCTCAGACCGGTGAGAACAGTTAGAACCACCTTGAATATGCACCTTTCTGCAGGAAACCCCTACCTCGTGATTCGCTCGTGACTGTTCGTGGATGAGTGAATTGTTTGCGTAAATGCTTATGTGCAATTGTTTGTGCATTAATAAATAACCTCGTGATAAGGTCTAAGAATAAATCCCCATGCATGAAAAAAAAACCATGACATGAGAGGAAAGACCATGTGCGAAAATATAATAAAAGTGAGGAGCATGTGCATCATTACCAATAAGACATCATGCATCCTCATAAACCATGCATTTTAGGTTCACCAATACCTCTTGACATGAGTAAAAGAGACCCATAATTATCGAGATTCTCCGTTGAGGAGAGATCATAAGTCAAGGAGGGTAGTAACACTCTGTTTTAAAAAGGCAGCGCCTTAAAAATGGAGGGTTATCAAGCTCATGTCAAGAGCGTATTCATTCCATAAAATAAACTAATTAAATATTCATTTTTAGAAAGTGGCTGGTCATCTCTCTGTCCTCACACGCTGTCGCCACCGGCCCGAAACGGGCTTTCGGCATTCGCGAAGGATGGTTGGACTCGTTTATTTGTTTAAAAAATGTGGATTGCTAGAATGACGTATTCTCAAACTGAGACCTTGTCAAACGAGCAATTTTATTAAATGATTCACCAATCCATATTAATCCCAAGCGGGACCCTCCATGGATTAGTGGTTTTCGCAAAAGGAGGGTTCGTGGAGTCGCCACCAATGTTTTACTCAAAACATTGGAAAAAGGGATAAGGCAATTGATTTTATAAATCAACTTTGGCCATTACAACCAGAGTTGGGTAAGGGAGTCGGTTACACGTGGGGAAGGTGTTAGCACCCCACAGCGCCCCTTTCGGGTTCCCTATGACAGATTATTTCTAAAATAACAGTAAAATTACTAAATTACCCCTATTTATTATAAGCAATTATAAATTGACTATCTACATGATGACAGTTTAAATATGCACACAGAAAGCAGTAAAAGGAAGGATTTAAGAAGAAACCTCTTGAAGCGTGCTTTTATATATTGAGTAAAACTGGGAAGCTTTTTGGCGTTCCCTCGCTCTACAAGCTCGCTCGCTCCTTCCTAAAAACTTTGGACTATGGAAATCCGGAGGATTTCCCTTCGACTAGGTTCGAATCTCCAAGCTAAGTGCTCGGAATTCCAGAACTTCGTCGGATCGACTCCCAGAGAGATTTCTAGGGCAGAACACTGCTCAAAAACCCCAGAATACTCAAGGAGGGAGTCAAAACTGAGTGAAAAAGTGTGGAGGAACGTCCAAATGACGTCCTATATATAGGAGTGAGGCGCAATACGGCCTCTGACATCAATACGGCCCGTACCAAAATTTTGAACTACGGTACGGCCGTATTGAATTTGGTACGGCCGTACTGAAGTTCAAAAACTTCAATACGGCCATATTGAGTTCAGTACGGCCGTATTGTAGTTCAAAATGTTCAGTACGGCCGTACTGAACCTCTAGGAGGCCGTATTGATCTTCAATCCTCCCACATTCTTATTTTAAGCTACTCTAAGACCTCTAAACCTACAGACAATCATCCTAAAGTCTTCCAGGGTCTTCGAGTCTTATTTCCGACCCGGACAATTTTAGGGGTCTACAGCTGCCCCCCCCCTTTACTTGGTCAAACGGCCTTTTAGTTTACCGGTTGACAAGTAAAGGAGTTGACCCAATTGTCCGGGTGATGTGCCAACCTTCTGACTTGTAGCGTCTTCCGGTGGAAAATTGGTTGAGTAGCCTCTCCAGGTTAGCCTCGCTAGACGCCCTAGCTGGAAGCTGTGAGTACAACTTCACTCGCTGCCCGAGTCGGAAGTTGCGTACCTCCGTGCTTTCTGAACACTTTGGTACTGAGTTTGCCCTCTCCAGGGTGAGTACCGTCTCTCCAGATACAACTTTACTCGCCGCCCGAGCCGAAAGTTGCATACCTCCGTGCTTTCTGAACACTTTGGTACTGAGTTTGCCCTCTCCAGGGTGAGTACCGTCTCTCCAGATACAACTTTACTCGCCGCCCGAGCCGAAAGTTGCATACCTCCGTGCTTTCTGAACACTTCGGTACTGAGTTTGCCCTCTCCAGGGTAGCTTCACTAGACGCCCTAGCCGGAAGCTGTGAGTACTGTCTCTCCAGATACAACTTTACTCGCCGCCCGAGCCGAAAGTTGCATACCTCCGTGCTTTCTGAACACTTCGGTACTAAGTTTGCCCTCTCCAGGGTAGCTTCACTAGACGCCCTAGCCGGAAGCTGTGAGTACTGTCTCTCCAGATACAACTTTACTCGCCGCCCGAGCCGAAAGTTGCATACCTCCGTGCTTTCTGAACACTTCGGTACTGAGTTTGCCCTCTCCAGGGTCTGCCTCCGTGTTTCTGATCACTTTGGCATGGCGAGTTTGCCCTCTCCAGGGTCTGCCTCCGTGTTTCTGATCACTTCGGCATGGCGAGTTTGCCCTCTCCAGGGTCTGCCTCCGTGTTTCTGATCACTTCGGCATGGCGAGTTTGCCCTCTCCAGGGATCTGTGATTGATTTGTCTCCACAGTCCACGATGCTGTTTCGACGGTTTGATTTTGATTTTGATGCCGCTGAGGGCTGGATAACGCAGGGATCCGTCTCGGGGATGTGCAGTTACTCATAGGTTCTTGTGTCCCAACTTTGCATTGTATGGTTGGTGCCCATTGAGGAATTTCTGTTTCCTTGGGGTGTAGACACAAAGATGCTCTTTTTGAAATGAGCGATGCCTTATGTTTGGCTGACGTCCTGTCGACGTTGGTGGAGTATCCCGGTTATCCTTATTCGGGTGACTCTTTTTGACTTTTCTGGTTTTGTAGCCTCTGTGTAGGCTGTTATCCGCTAGGGATGTTGACATGTTGATTTTTTGACTGGCCTCTTCTGTTAGGCAGATAGTCTTGATGTTCGATGTTTTGGCGGGATGCCAAATTCCGCTTGGGGAATTTTATTAATCTTTTTGATTTTCTTCCCCTTTTGTGGGGATGCCTCTTGGATAGGCGATCATCCATTGGGGATTGATGTTGATTGGCCTCTTTTGTTAGGCAGATCATCTTGACGTTCATTTGTTAGGCTGAGAGCCAAATTCCACTTGGGGAATAGTTTATTGGTCTTCCTTTTGAAGAGATGCCTCTTTAGTAGGCGATTGGGGATTTGAAGTTTTTATTCATCCCAGAGTATTATTTAGAAAGCCTCTTCAGGCTTAGCTTCACTCATCGCTTTTGAGTTGGAAAGCTATCCTCCATTGGGGAAGTTTAAAGTCCTTAGACATTTTTCTTGGATGATCAGGCCTCCTTTGGGGATTTCGCTGATCGCATTCTGATAGCTTTCACTGGGGAATTTGGCCCGTGAGTGTAAGCTTGAGATATCTCTGGGGAATCGAGCCTTTCTAGGCTCAACTATTCTGAAGGAAGAGTATTGTTTTTGCGAGCCTCTCCAGGCTCAATTATTCTGAGGGAGTATTCTTTCTGCGAGCCTCTCCAGGCTCAATTATTCTGAAGGGAGTATTCTTTCTGCGAGCCTCTCCAGGCTCAATTATTCTGAAGGGAGTATTCTTTCTGCGAGCCTCTCCAGGCTCAATTATTCTGAAGGAGTATTATTTCTGCAAGCCTCTCCAGGCTTTAGTTATTCTGAGGAAGTATTATTTCAGCAAGCCTCTCCAGGCTCAAATATTCTGAGAGTATTATTTCTGCAAGCCTCTCCAGGCTTTAGTTATGATGAAAGAGTATTATTTCGGCGAGCCTCTCCAGGCTCAATTATTCTGAAGGAGTATTATTTTGGCAAGCCTCTCCAGGCTCAATTATTCTGCGGGAGTATTATTTAGGCAAGCCTCTCCAGGCTCAGTTATTCTGAGAGAGTATTATTTCGGCGAGCCTCTCCAGGCTCAATTATTCTGTATGATTTGTTGGATTTTCTGTATTTTGCCCTTTTTTCGATTTTGGCTTTTTCTGTGTTTTTGCCTTTTTTGTTGAGTTCGGCTTTTTCTGTATTTTTGTTGATTTCTGTATTTTTGCCTTTTTTGTTGGTTTTAGCTTTTTCTGTATAGAAATGTCTCAGTTATTCTGAGAGAGTATTATTTCGGCGAGCCTCTCCAGGCTCAATTATTCTGAGAGAGTATTATTTCGGCGAGCCTCTCCAGGCTCAGTTATTTTGAGAGTATTATTTCGGCAAGCCTCTCCAGGCTCAGTTATTCTGAGAGTATTCTTTCGGCAAGCCTCTCCAGGCTCAGTTATTCTGTATGAGTATTGTTTCGACAAGCCTCTCCAGGCTCAATTATTCTGAAAGAGTATTCTTTCGGCGAGCCTCTCCAGGCTCAGTTATTCTGTACAATTTTCTTGTTGGATTTTTTGTACCCATGCCTCTTTTCCGTTTTCGGCTTTTTGTTGACTGCTGTCATACACAATCAATTTTTCCTATTTTCTATTTTATGCAATTGCCTAATGACGAGGTCTTTGAAAATTTCTTTATGGCCAATACGGCCGTATCCATTTCAGTACGCCCATGTTGAGTTGAAAATTTTGTTCATAACCCTGATTTTAGTACGGGTGTACTGAACATGGTACAGGCGCATTGTTTTTTCTGAAATTTATATTATTTATTTTTTTGTTTTTTCAATAAACAGAGAATAAGTGATCTTCCAGTACACCTATCATCTGTATGCATGTATGCAGTATGATGCACCTAATTCTATTTGATTCTTTTTTCAAAAGAATTAACCGATGCGTTTTTGTGTTTGGATTTTGCCATTCCTCCAGACGGACTGTGCTCTGCCGATTTCTGTTACCGAGGAATGATGCGTATTATATTTGAGATTTGGTGTCATCAACCAAATGATCCTTCCCTTTCTTTAGAAGATGTGTCAACCCTCCTATTGACCACTATATCTCCATGTTTCCACTAGATTATTCAAAAATCGTTGGGACAAGAGAGAAAAGAAGGAAAGGGTATTTTTCAAAAGTTTGTGTTTTAGAGGGGATTATTTCATTTTTGAAAAATTGTTTTTGTAAGCATGGATGGCCAAGGTAGGCTTATTGTGTTTAGGTTTGTTTGTTTAAACACTTATGAGGTTAAGCACATCTTTGTTATTAATGATTGTGCTTTGACAACTTGGATAGCTTTTCTTGAGCCCCTTTGTTGAATTCAATTGATGGTACCATCATGGATTTATTCTGTTTTTTTGATCGTCCTTATTTTTGCCTAAAAACACCCTTCCGTGGTATTTTAGCGGACTTTTGTTTTTGTTCATTATTTTGTAACCCCAATTTTTGCCTAGGTCACCCCTTCGTGGGATTCCTAGCGGGTTTTTGTCTTCATTTTGTAACCCTAACTTTTGCCTAGGTCACCCTTTTGTGGGATTCCTATCGGGTCTTTTGCTCTTATTTTTGCGCAGTCCCCTTTTTGGGTTTCCTGCCGAGCTTATTATCTTTAGGATTTCTTTATCCATGATGGTACTTATTGATGCCAAGAAAAGGTGCTCCAAGTTGACACACACACTTCCACATAAAAATGATGTGGGTTTATTGATTATTAAGACGATTTTAACCTCACTTATGTTCATTCAAACAGGGTTAAATAATGCGGTCTAGAATTTTATTGCAAGCAAGAAAAGAAGCAATAAAGAATGATTTTATTATAATCATAATGGAAACATGTGCCCTATCGAGGCTCGGGGGTCGGGCTGTCCCCGAGGAGTGATCTCTAATAGTCACTGAATTTACACATCCCTATTAGAAGGAGAAAAACATTTTGACGACGACGACCGGCCTTGACGCTTGTGAACCGGCCTTCCTAAAGATCTGGCTTAAAGAACATCGAGAAGGATCTTGGTTTCTCTTCGTCCTTTGATTTTTATAAGGGTTGTATCCTAACCCTTGTTTCCCCGGGTTATCCTTGATAATGGGTAGCTCCGGGATTCCTTGGGAGTCCTTGCCTAATCCTTGTCCTGGCAAGTATCCGTTCTTTGTGAGCATATGAGCTACCTTCTTCATTTCTCGGGGAAACGTTTCAACATTGGCAATTTCCAATGCTTGGAAGGCGGTTTCCAAAGCTTCCTCTGCTGCATCCACATAAGGTATGTTGGATGGCTTGCTGATGAGTATGTCATCTTCAGCTTGTACAGTCACCAGTTTGTCACCCACTATGAACTTGACTTTCTGGTGGAGCGTAGAAGGAATAGCTTTCGCATCATGAATCCAAGGTCGGCTGAGGAGACAGCTGTATGCGGGAGTGATATCCATCACTTGAAATTCGACGTTGAAGATAGTGGGTCCAATTTGGATTGGAAGATTGATCTCTCCCACCACTTCTCTTTTAGATCCATCGAAGGCTCGAACGATCATGTTGCTCGGGCACATTTGGATTCCCTTGATTGCCACTTGCTCGAGCGCTCTTTTTGGCATTACGTTCAAGGAAGATCCATTATCTACCAAGACTTTAGTGATGTGATACTCCTTGCACTTTATAGAGATGTGCAAGGGCTTGTTGTGGTTTGATCCCTCGGCGAGGATTTCTTCATCGATGAAGGTGAGGTGATCATTAGCCTTGATGTGACTAACAATCCCCTCAAACTCGTCTTGGGAGATAGTGTGCGACACGTATGCCTCGTTCAAGAATTTCGACAGAGCTTGCCGATGCGGTTCGGAACTTAGGATCAACGACAACAGCGTAATCTTTGCTGGCGTCCTATGAAGTTGATCCACGATGGAGTACTCACTCTGTCGGATAAACTTTAACAGCTCGTCTGTCTCCTCCTCGGATTCTTTTTTCTCGGTTTTCTTTTCTTCTTTTTCTTTATTCTTGGGGGCTTTATCATGAAGATCTTCGGGAGTGTAGATCCTGCCACTCCTAGTCATGCCCCCAAGTCCAGCGATGTTGGAGATATCGCTGTCGGCAGAAGAGTGGATGTCGTATATCCACGGCACAGCCTTATTTGATTCGTAGGGGAAAGGTCTTGGAGCGGTGATCCTTAATGGTGTCGAACCTTCCCCTTTATTCGTCTTGATTACCAACAACGGAGTTGATGTGCGCTTGCTTGGCGCGGTTGTTGGCTTACACTTGATGACGAACGGCGTGCGATCCATTTTTGAACATACGCATCGATTTAATCCTTTCTTTTTATTTATGTTTATTACTGAATTACTAGGAGGGATGTATGAAATGAATGATTCCTAGATCCCTCCATGATCTATATGCATGAGATGATGATGTTGAATATGCATGCATTGTGTTTATTGAACTAAGCATTATCATGTTTTTAGGATTTTCCTAAGATGATGCATGATATTGCTTGGTTTGGGTAAATACATATTTTTCTTTTGAATATTTTGTATCTTTTTTTTTTTTTGTATTTTTTTTTTGGGTGAAAAGGGAAACTACCTATATGAATGCAATGAAGGTAGATGTTAACACCATGTACTAGAAGATCTTTATTTCTATTTATTCTTTTTATTTAAAAAAGAATGTTGTATGTTTAAAAGGTGCAAATGTATGCTCATACAATGTCACATAAAAATGCACAAACAATTCACTCATCCACGAACAGTCACGAGCGAATCACGAGGTAGGGGTCTCCTGCAGAAAAGTGCATATTCAAGGAGGATCTAACTGTTCTCACTTGGTCAAAGGCCCCCAAGGTGCCCCCATTATAGGGACCCAATTCCTCTCGTCGTAGGTCGATGGAAAGTTCCAACGCACCGTCGGACTCAAGTTCATGGTTATCACCTTGAGTGATGTTTTCCGACAACGGTCTACGGGCACCTATAGACCCATTCGACAACCGGCCGTACTAACATCCACTCCCTATGGTTAATCACTCATGCCCCCGGGTATAGAGGTAACTGTTGTGTGCAAAGGTTTGTGTACAGTTTGTATTTCAAACAATTGCGAAATTTTAAACATACAACAGTTATTTAAAGCCATATAATAAATCATGTTATCATACAAGCAAAGGGTAATAAAGTAATTTTTAACTATTATTTGTTAAAAATAATCTGTCACTAAATGGGACTGACTCTCGAGGCTTCCCCAGTGGAGTCGCCATCTGTCGCCACCGGCCCGAAACGGGCTTTCGGCATTCGCGAAGGATGGTTGGACTCGTTTATTTGTTTAAAAAATGTGGATTGCTAGAATGACGTATTCTCAAACTGAGACCTTGTCAAACGAGCAATTTTATTAAATGATTCACCAATCCATATTAATCCCAAGCGGGACCCTCCATGGATTAGTGGTTTTCGCAAAAGGAGGGTTCGTGGAGTCGCCACCAATGTTTTACTCAAAACATTGGAAAAAGGGATAAGGCAATTGATTTTATAAATCAACTTTGGCCATTACAACCAGAGTTGGGTAAGGGAGTCGGTTACGCGTGGGGAAGGTGTTAGCACCCCACAGCGCCCCTTTCGGGTTCCCTATGACAGATTATTTCTAAAATAACAGTAAAATTACTAAATTACCCCTATTTATTATAAGCAATTATAAATTGACTATCTACATGATGACAGTTTAAATATGCACACAGAAAGCAGTAAAAGGAAGGATTTAAGAAGAAACCTCTTGAAGCGTGCTTTTATATATTGAGTAAAACTGGGAAGCTTTTTGGCGTTCCCTCGCTCTACAAGCTCGCTCGCTCCTTCCTAAAAACTTTGGACTATGGAAATCCGGAGGATTTCCCTTCGACTAGGTTCGAATCTCCAAGCTAAGTGCTCGGAATTCCAGAACTTCGTCGGATCGACTCCCAGAGAGATTTCTAGGGCAGAACACTGCTCAAAAACCCCAGAATACTCAAGGAGGGAGTCAAAACTGAGTGAAAAAGTGTGGAGGAACGTCCAAATGACGTCCTATATATAGGAGTGAGGCGCAATACGGCCTCTGACATCAATACGGCCCGTACCAAAATTTTGAACTACGGTACGGCCGTATTGAATTTGGTACGGCCGTACTGAAGTTCAAAAACTTCAATACGGCCGTATTGAGTTCAGTACGGCCGTATTGTAGTTCAAAATGTTCAGTACGGCCGTACTGAACCTCTAGGAGGCCGTATTGATCTTCAATCCTCCCACATTCTTATTTTAAGCTACTCTAAGACCTCTAAACCTACAGACAATCATCCTAAAGTCTTCCAGGGTCTTCGAGTCTTATTTCCGACCCGGACAATTTTAGGGGTCTACACACGCGCGCAGAAAATCAAGAAAATGGAAGCATTGGAGGAGCAAAATAAGAAGCTCACAACCGAGCTTTCACAGCTTAAAGAGCAGATGGCGCAAATGATGGAACTCATGCGTCAACATAACTTCCATGGATCAAGCCACAATGACCATGGGTCCCATCATGAGGAAGAGGAGGTGCATGAAGAAGAGCCTCCGCACGCCATACCTATTGGGGCTGGAATTATGATTAAAAAGCCCGAAGTTTCAAAGGAACAATTCCACGCCCTAGAGGATCGGCTAAGGGCTATGGAGGGGCATGATTTCGATATTAAAGATGCCGCCGACATGTGGTTAGTGAGGGATATTCAATTTCCTCCTAAATTTAAAGTGCCAGATTTCCCGAGATACGTGGGATCGACTTGCCCCAAGAGTCATCTCACCATGTACTGCCGAAAGATGGCTGCATATGCCACAAACGAAAAGCTCTTGATCCACTGCTTCCAAGAGAGCTTGGCTGATACCGCGCTCAACTGGTATATGCAGCTAGATGGAAATCTAGTACACACATGGAGGCAGTTGGCCGACGCCTTTCTCAAGCGCTACAAATACAACATCGACCTAACACCCGATAGGTCAGATCTTCAAGCCTTGAGTAAGAAAAATGATGAATCTTTCAAGGCTTACGCCCAACGATGGAGGGAGTTGGCGGCACAGATAGAGCCCCCGCTGTCGGATAAGGAGACGGTGTCCTTATTCATCAACTCGTTGACTGGTCCCTATTACGATAAAATGATAGGGAACACAACGACACTCTTCTCGGACATCATCACCATTGGGGAGAGAGTGGAACAAGGACTCAAAAGTGGGAAGCTGGCTAAGCCTTCCCAATCATATGAAGCTAAGAAGACCTTCGGGAAGAAGAAAGAGGGAGGAGTCAATGCTATAACCATACCCTCGGCTACTTTCACTTCGAAGTCGGGAAGATCGCAATTCACCCCTGTGAAGAAGTTTGATAAACTTCCGACCACTTATAGCGATCTCCTGCCGAAGCTAGTAGAAGCCAAACTTCTAGCTCATGTTCCACCAAGGAAGATCGACCCACCTTACCCCGATTGGTACAAGCCACAAGACAAATGTTTATACCATTCGGGGGCACCAGGGCATTCAACAGAGAAATGCCTAGCTCTCAAATACAAGGTCCAAAACCTTATTGATGCCGGGTGGGTCACCTTCGATTCGACAGCGCCCGACGTGAGCAAGAATCCTCTGCCAAAGCAGGAGTAGAGAGAAGAACAAGCCACGATAGGGCCCCTTCATTTTTCTCTTTTAGGGACTCATGATCAGTACCCGAGATCATGAGAACCTTTTCATGTAAATAAGGGTTTTTGTACAGTTTTAATACATATCAATAAAGAGGCATTTTTCGCACATTACTCTCTTTTTTGTTCTTTTCTCTCTTTCCTCATTAACATTAATAATTCTAAACCTAAACAGAACCAATAAAATAATTATGTCTGTAATTGTTCGCTCTGACCGGGATCCGAAGGTGAATGGGTTAAGTTGGACTATGATAAGGAGACCATCTCTCCGGATCTGCAAAGACTGCTAGAACGAGAAGCTCGCCTACTCCAACTCGTCAAGAGAAATTGGAGACTGTGAATTTGGGGCATGGCCGAGAGATATAAGAGGTCAACATTGGGACCCATATCAGTGATGAAATAAGGACACATGTTTCCGCTATGATTATAATGAAATCATTCTTCATTGCTTCTTTTCTTGCTTATAATAAAATTCTAAACCACATTATTTTTAACCCTGTTTGAATAAACATGAATGAGGTTAAAATCATCTTAATAATAATAAACCCACATCATTTTTATGTGGAGGTGTGTGTGACAACTTGGAGCACCTTCCCTTGGCCTTGACAAGTGCCATCATGGGTAAAAAGAAATCTTTCAAAATAAAAGAAGCTCGGCAGGAAACTCAAAAAGGGGACTGCGCAAAAATAAGAGCAAAAGACCCGCTAGGAATCCCACGAAAGGGTGACCTAGGCAAAAGTTAGGGTTACAAAAATAAACAAAAACAAAGGTCCGCTAAAACGCCACAAAAGGGTGTTTTAGGCAAAAATAAGGACAAATCAAAAAACAAAAATAAATCCATGATGGTACCATGAACCGAATTCAAAAAGAAAGGTTCAAGGGAAGCTATCCAAGTTGTCGAATCACAACACGACTTTTTAACTTCATAAGTGTTTAATCAAACAAGCCTAAACACATAAGCCTACCTTGGCCATCCATTCTTACAAAAACCATTTTTGAAAAATAAATCCTCTCTAAAACACAAACTTCAGAACAAAAAATATCTTTCCTTTCTCTTCTCTCTTGTCCCAAAAGATTTTAGAATAATCTAGTGGAAGCATGGAGAAATGAATCATCACTGATAATGGATCTAATCTGAACAACAAAATGGTGGAAGAACTGTGCCAAGAATTCAAGATCCAACACCATAACTCTTCCCCATATCGGCCAAAGATGAATGGGGCAGTCGAGGCAACCAATAAGAACATCAAGAAAATAGTGCAAAAGATGGTTGTCTCATTTAAAAACTGGCACGAGATGTTACCCTTCGCTCTCCATGGTTATAAGACTTCTGTACGCACATCTACAGGAGCTACTCCATTCTCCCTCGTCTATGGGATGGAGGCAGTTCTACCCGTCGAAGTCGAAATACCTTCCCTAAGGGTAATCATGGAATCAAAACTTTCCGAAGCAGAATGGGTTCAAAGCCGGTATGACCAGTTGAACCTCATTGAAGAAAAACGGCTGAACGCCATATGCCATGGTCAAGCCTATCAAAGGAAGATCAAAAAGGCTTTTGACAAGAAAGTCCACCCTCGAGTCTACCATGAGGGAGAGTTGGTAATGAAGAAATTGCTACCAACTCGAAAGGACAAAACCGGAAAGTGGGCCCCGAATCACGGAGGACCATACGTGGTAAAACGAGCCTTCTCAGGAGGAGCATTGATCCTCACAGACATGGATGGAAAAGAACTTCGATACCCAGTCAACGCTGACGTGGTAAAGAAGTACTATGCTTGATGACGTTGCTTGCATAGGCCCGCTAGGATGAAAACCCAAAAAGGGCGTCCTAGGCAAAAGTTAGGGCAAAATAAAAAGCCCGCCAGTACAAGGGTACTAGGCAAAACAAAGGCGAAATTATCCCCGCTAGGATACGTCCTAGGCAAAAGTTAGGGGCAAAAGAATAAGATGTAAAAGCAAAGCAAGCAACGGTCACTTGAATCGAAAACCGAAAGGCGGTTCAAGTGATTATCTTCTAGAAGCAAGCGTCTTGCAGCATCTACACTCCTGGCTCAGGCATCTCACCCGAAGAAACTAGGGGAATGTAAAGAGCAACAATTACAGATATAATTGTTAAACCCAATGTATATAGCCTACCCTGGCCAGCCATTCTTCAGAAATTCCTTCTGTATATCTTTCTGTAAAAACACTTGTGAATATTAATAAAATATCTATTCATTTCTTTTCTCTCTTGACCATGTGATTATGCCTCTAAATTGGTATTTCTAAAAAATTGTATGAAATTCCTTAATAATCGGTCAATAAAGAAAATTGGAGGGGTTCCTATAAAATCCATAATCTCCTGCATAAAAGGCTCACAAAAATATTCCCTCACGTCGATGACAGAAATTCCTCCAAGAAAAGGAGGATAGGGAGAGCCATTCATTTTTCTAAAAACATTAAATAATAAAACTTGCATTTGTGCATCACACACATTAGTTGCACATTCAAAGACCTTATCATGAGGCAATTGCATAAAATAGAAAATAGGAAAAAATTGCTTGTGTATGGCAGCGGTCAACAGAAAAAGCCGCAAATCAACAGAAAAGGCAAAAATACAGAAAAAGTCAAAAAAATGACAAAAAAGGCAAAAAATACAGAAAAAGCCAAAAACGACAAAAAAGGCAAAAGATTTAGAAAATCGATCACCTCGTACAGAATAACTGAGCCTGGAGAGGCTTGCCGAAACAATACTCATGCAGAATAACTGAGCCTGGAGAGGCTTGCCGAAACAATACTCATGCAGAATAACTGAGCCTGGAGAGGCTTGCCGAAACAATACTCCCACAGAATAACTGAGCCTGGAGAGGCTTGCCGAAATAATACTCCCACAGAATAATTGAGCCTGGAGAGGCTTGCTGAAAAAATACTCCCACAAAATAATTAAGCCTGGAGAGGCTTGCCGAAATAATACTCTCCAAAAGACGTCTCAGCTCGCATTCTCGGGCTGAACAAAAAAACAATACTCATGCAGAATAACTGAGCCTGGAGAGGCTTGCCGAAACAATACTCCTACAGAATAACTGAGCCTGGAGAGGCTTGCCGAAATAATACTCTCTCAGAATAACTGAGCCTGGAGAGGCTCGCCGAAATAATACTCCCCAGAGATATCTCAGCTTCCACTCACGGGCCAAATTCCCCAGTGAAAGCTATCAAAGCGAGATCAGCAAAATTCCCCAACGGAAGCATGATCCAAACAAAATATCCAAGTCAAAGGACTTAGACTTCCTCAGTGGAAGATAGCTTTCCAACTCAAACGAAGAGTGAAGCTAAGCCTGAAGAGGCTTTCTAAATAATACTCTGGGATACATAAGAACTTCAAATCCCCAGTCGCCTACACAGAGGCATTCCTACAAAAAGCAAAAATCCAAAAGATCAATAACAATTCCCCAAGCGGAATCTGGCTTTTCAGCCAAACATCAAGCGTCAAGATGATCTGCCTAACAGAAGAGGCTAATCACAATCAATGACAAAATCCCCCAGCGGATAATAGCCTACACAGAGGCGACAAAAATCAAAAAAACCCAAAAGAGATACCCGAATAAGGATAACCGGGATACTCCACAACGTCGAAAGGACGACAGCCAAACATAAGGCATCGCTCAACTCAGAGAGAGAGCATCTGTGTCTACACCTCAAGGAGTCAGAAATTCTCCATGGGTACCAACTAAGCAATGCAAGTTGGGGCACAAAAACCTATGAATGACTGCACATCCCCTAGACGGATCCCTGCGTTATCCAGCCCTCAGTGGCATCAAAATCAAAAACAACTGTCGAAGCAGCATAGTGGACTGTGGAGACAAAAAAAATCATCTCAGATCCCTGGAGAGGGTAAACTCGCATTGCCGAAGTGATCAGAAGACACGGACGCAGACCCTGGAGAGGGCAAACTCAGTTGCCTAGGTCGTCAGAGACAAAGCAAATTCTGGAGAGACGGTACTCAAAGAAAGTCTGGAGAGACGGTACTCAAACAAAGTCTGGAGAGATGGTACTCAAACAAAGTCTGGAGAGACGGTACTCAAACAAAGTCTGGAGAGACGGTACTCAAACAAAGTCTGGAGAGACGGTACTCAAACAAAGTCTGGAGAGACGGTACTCAAAGAAAGTCTGGAGAGACGGTACTCAAAGAAAGTCTGGAGAGACGGTACTCAAAGAAAGTCTGGAGAGACGGTACTCAAAGTCTGGAGAGACGGTACTCAAAGTCTGGAGAGACGGTACTCAGAGTCTGGAGAGACGGTACTCAGAGTCTAGAGAGACGGTACTCAGAGTCTGGAGAGACGGTACTCAGAGTCTGGAGAGACGGTACTCAAAGTCTGGAGAGACGGTACTCAAAGTCTGGAGAGACGGTACTCAAAGTCTGGAGAGACGGTACTCAAAGTCTGGAGAGACGGTACTCAAAGTCTGGAGAGACGGTACTCAAAAGTCTGGAGAGACGGTACTCGAAGTCTGGAGAGACGGTACTCAAAGTCTGGAGAGACGGTACTCAGAGTCTGGAGAGACGGTATTCAAGGTCTGGAGAGACAGTACTCAACCATCAGCGTCGTCAGAGGCACGTTGGTGTTCAACTTCCGGCTCGGGCGTCGAGTGAAGTTGACCCTGGAGAGGGTAAACCTAGCTACCGAGGTTGTCAGAAGCGCCGAGGTATGCAAACAACCTGGAGAGGCTACTCAACAATTTTCCACCGGAAGACGCTACAAGTCAGAAGGTTGGCACATCACCCGGACAATTGGGTCAACTCCTTTACTTGTCAGCCGGTACACCAAAAGGCCGTCCGACTAAGTAAAGGGGGGGCAGCTGTAGACCCCTAAAATTGTCCGGGTCGGAAATAAAGCTTGAAGACTCTCGAAGACCAAAGGAAAGTCAGCCGGAAGGACTCCTGGAAGACCCTAGGATGACAATCTGTAGGTTTAGAGGTCTTAGAGTAGCAAAAAATAAGAAAGTGGAGGGAATGAAGCCCAATACGGCCTCCCAAAAGTTCAGTACGGCCGTATTGAACATTTTAAACTACAATACGGCCGCATTGAACTCAATACGGCCGTATTGAAGTTTCTGAACTTCAATACGGCTGCATTGAATTCAATACGGCTGCACTGAACTTCAATACGGCTGCACTGAACTTCAATACGGCCGTATTGAGGTTTTTTGAACTTCAATACGGCCGTATTGAATTCAATACGGCCGTATTGTAGTTCAAAACTTCAATACGGACCGTATTGACCCCCAGAGGCCGTATTGCGCCTCATCCCTATAAATATGACGTCAATTGGACGTCATTCTACACTTTCACACTGAGTTTTAACCCTCTTCTTGAGTATTCTGGGTTTTTTTGAGCAGTGCTCTGCCTAGAAATCACTCGGAGAGTTGATCCGACGAAGTTCTTGAGTCACGAGCCATTTGCTTGAGTCTCGAACCTAGTCGAAGGGAAATCCTCCGGATTTCCATAGTTAAAATTTTCTAGGAGGGAGCGAGCGGTCTTGTAGAGGGAGGGAACGCCAAAACGCTTCCCAATTTCTGTCAAGATATATAAGAAAGCACGCTTCAAAGGTTTATCTCTTTAAAGTCCCTTCTTTTACCGCTTTCTGTGTGTACATATTTAAACTGTCATCATGTAGATATTTAATTTACAATCGCTTATAATAAATAGGGGTAATTTAGTAATTTTGCGCTATTATTTTAGAAATAATCTGTCATAGGGAACCCGAAAGGGGCGCTGTGGGGTGCTAACACCTTCCCCACGCGTAACCGACTCCCTTACCCGACTCTGGTTGTCATGGCCGAAGTCGATTTTTGAATCGATTGCCTTAAACTTCTTTTTCCAATGTTTTGAGTAAAACATTGGTGGCGACTCCATGAACCCTTCCTTTTTATGAAAACCGCTAATCCACGGAGGGTCCCGCTTGGGATTAACATGGATTGGTGAGCCTTTTAATAAAATTGCTCGTTTGACAAGGTCTCAGTTTGAGAATAAGTCATTCTAGCAATCCATATTTTTAAACAAATAAAAGAGTCCAACCATCCTTCGCGAATGCCGAAAGCCCGTTTCGGGCCGATGGCGACACATGCTAGAACTAATTAGCATGCATGATTGACTCTCTAAAGCACATCAAGGACTCACGGCCATTTTATCAAACAAGTGGCATGCATGTCATTTTTTGTTCATTTCAAAGGCTAAACATAAAAACTTCGAATTTCTTTCAAGGTAATTCAAAGGAAACAAGCTTATGACAAAACCATATGGATTATAAAATGAAAAACATCATTATATCATGCAGCCCAAAAATTTCCAGCAACTCAATTTTAAAGAAAAAATGGTAGGAAGCCTAAAGCACCAAGATGATTCACAAGAATGATGAGGCATGAATCAATACATGAAAAAGAGGAATAAGAATCATGACATATGAAAAGATGATGACTCAATCACGCACAAAAATTTAGACATTCAAGGAGACACAAATGACATGACCGAAAATACCAAAGATGGAAAAGTTACCCTTGAAGAACCAAGGCTCTAGATACCACATGATGGCATCCTTACTTGCATGAACATGAGATGATGAGCAAAGGAAGACGACACCTACTCCAAGGATCAAGTTCTTCAAAGGTGGCACAAGGTTTTAGGGTGGATGATGATGGAATGGACGAAAATGGAGGTTGGGTAGAAGATGTTTGAGGAAATGTTTGAGAAGGGTACTCTAGGGTTGGCTCACTTCATGATGATGAAGGTCACTTCTAGGGTTGTTTCTCTCAAGGTGGAGATGGGAGGGAGGTGGCCGAATTAGCCAAGGGTGACTAAGGAAAGATATAAAGGCACAAAATGCTCTTTTTATATTCAATATCCAAAGTATTTACAAGGTGTGGTGCCTAGGGTATTTATAGGAGTGGGAGGCATCTAGGGTTGCATTTAGGGTGCCAAATGCACACCAAATGAAACCTAAATTAACCCAAGATGCAACTTGGTGGCCAAGGATGAAATCTTTGGGTTTAGTTAGGCTACATCTAGGTGCATGATAAGACCATGCAACCTTTGCCCTCCACTTAGGCCTAAGCCTTTCGAACACCAAAAATAGGTCCAATAGCCACAAAAATATGTCTAGGTTTTTGTTCCCACCCTAATCAAATACCTTAGCCCAAAAATAAAATCCTATGATCTAAAGCACCCCATATAGAAGGGTAAAATGGGAAATACAAAAGAAAATAAATCCTATGACTAAGATACCCCAAAATACAAGGGTAAAATAGAAAATCAAATACAAGGACAAAATAGGAATAAATGTTATGCTAAGAAAATCTTAGGAGCTAAAGCCCAAAAGTGGGCTCACTCCTCCTATGGTTTTTTTTTTCAACACTAACCCATTCCTTTTGCCTCCTTCAATACATCACTTCTTGGACTTCTTGGCCTTAGTGTTATTCCATTAAAAGGCCAGTATCAAGACTAAAGTTGATTCAGGCACAAATCAAAATACAAGATAAGTCAAGTCTATCAGCAAAGCCTGAGGCATCAGACGCAACTTGGCTAGACATCAACATGAAGTGACCATCAGAAAGAACCAAATAAACTAGAAGGCAAAGTTATCACTCCCATACCCAGAAGAAAAGGGTAGTCAAGATCAGACGAAGTATCTTATAATCGGACTATGTCAAAAATACTGAAGCACGTCTGAAGTCCACTAATCACATTGAAAGAAATCATACAAGAAACACAAAAGGACATCAACGTGAACACAGAAAGGAGAAAAATAGGCAAGCATGGAATCACAAGTCAAAGCTGAATACGTCAAAGAAAGGACACCTACTTTTCAGAAAAAGACAACAACGCAGCAGCTAAACTGATGAGGAAAGTAAAAATATACCTAGATCATGATTAAAGTCAGATATTGAAGTAATCAACTATATAGAGAGACTCCACGAATACAAGCAAACATTTAATGCAAGATCAAAAACATTAAATGAGAAGATTTTCCTGGCCATGAACAAGCCTCCAGTTGCAACTACACTCCAACGGGAAAATTTGAATTCAAACAACGGGCATAATTATCAAATGGCTATAAGTATCAATGAAAAGAAGAAGAAGATAGAATAGAGAAGTAGAGAAAATGTGCAATACGAAAAAGAAAGCAAAGAGCATAAGCTATATTTCTTCTCAAAGTATTTCCTGCATATCTATGTAAAAACTAAGCTTATCTTAGTAAGTGTTGATAATATTCCATCCTCTTTACAAGAGTAAACAAACACTTAGACACTTATCTATGTAAAAATAAGGTTACGCACCTTAGTGAGTGTAGAAACTACCCTATCCTCTCTGTGAGAGTTGCAAACACACTCAACACCCTCAATTGTTGTAAAGCCTAAAGAGGCTGGTAGAAAGAATACTTGTGAACAAGAAGTGGTTGAGAATACTAGCACTAGTAAGTGAAGCTAGCGGGCTAGAAATGGTCAAGAATACTTGGAGAACTAGAAGTGGTTAAGAATACTAGTGTCGACAAGAGAGGTTGACGAGCTAGAAGTGGTTGAGAATACTTGTAATCCTTTGTGATTAGTGGAACCCTTTAGTGGAAAGAGACTGGACGTAGCTCAGATTAAGTGAACCAGTATAACCATTTGTGCACTCTCTTCATTTTTCAACATTACCTACTTTCTCTTTCTTCTACTTTGTTTTTCAATAAATCATTAGACGGAAACACACTTGACCTTCTGAAACAATTTTTTATTGGACGATAAACCTGTCAGATGGAAAACCAATTTACTTAACCTGTTTCTTAAAGTAGAAGATCAGTTTTGCTAAACAAGCTTAAGTTTTTTTTAAGATTGGAACACCTTACTTAAAAATTATTCTTGCGAAGCGACTTTCAAAAATCTTCCTTTGAACACACATGCACACACATTCAACCCCATTTTATGTGTATTTCCGCTAACCTCAGTTGGTATCAGAGCTTGACCCCTTAGGTTGAGCATTTAACACTGCAGGGGTAACGATCATGGAAAACGAAGGACAAGCCGTAAACTGACCACCCCTCTTCAAAGGAGAAAATTATGATTACTATAAGCAAAGAATGATTGCATTATTTGATGCATGTCATATGGACATGTGGGACGTCTTTGACCAAGGAAACTACTTTCCACTAGATCAAGCTGGCAACAAGAAACCCATAGCACAATGGACTGAAGAGCAAAAGCAAAGATTTATGTTGAACTCCAAAGCACGCATTGCGCTCATGTGTGCTCTGTCTGAGGAAGAATACACTAAAGTTCACAGCTTTAGAAGTGCCAAACAGATGTGGGACACCCTAGCTTTGACCTACGAGGGATCCCTAGAGGTAAAACGCAACAAGCTAAGCTTGTTGGCCCGTAAGTATGAACTTTTTGAGATGGAACAAAGCAAATCTATACAGACTATGTTTGGAAGATTCCAAACAATAGTTAATGAACTTTCCTTCCTAAGTAGAACTTATGATAACTTTGATCATATTGACAAATTACTTCGAAGTTTACCCAGGAAATGGAAACCATAGGTTACTGCTTTGAGAGCATCCAAAAATCTGGAAAAGCTCTCTCTGGAGGAACTCATTGGACTACTTAAAGTTCATGAGCTGGAGTTGCAACAAGACGACGCCGGGTGAAAACAAAAGTCTATTGCACTAAATGTACAAAAGACAAAATCTACACCATCCTCCTCAAAAGCCCTAAGGATCGATGATACGTTTGATGAAAGCTGCAGTGAAGGAACCTGTGACACAGATGATGAAATATCCTTCCTATTAAGGAAGATTCATTCAATGATGAAGAAAAAGGGAGGAATACGATGGAGAAAATACAACAGGCCTTCCAGAGAAAAGGCACAGCCATTGTGCTATGAGTGTAAGAAACCTGGACATTACAAAACAAAATGTCTGAAAGTAAAAAAAGAAAAAGAGAGAGAAAAAGAGAAAAAAGAAGTTGATCCCCTACAAAAAGAAGAAAGCCATGATGGCCACCTGGGAGGACCTTGACACAACATCGCCTGAAGTAGATGAAGAAGCAAACATCTATCTCATGGCAGACACATACTCATCAGAATCTAATAATGAGGAGGTAACTGAATTTGACCTTAAATATCTTGAACATGCATACAATCAACTTCTATCAGATTCAGCAAAGATTTCTACAACATATAAATATCAAAAGAAAGAATTTTGGAACTACTTGAGGAAAACCGCTTACTGAAAAATGAAAATGCAAAACTCCTTTCAACTTCAGAAGAAGTAATCAAACTTACCAAAGAAAATGATTTATTAAAATCATATTTGTCAAAATTCACACTAGGAACTAAAAATCTTGATCAATCTGAAACACTTCAGGAGTGGGAAAGATAGAACAAGACAGGAAAATATGCATCTTCTTTGTATGGAATGAATGGACATTTTACGTCCAAATGCAGTCACATGCATAAGAAGAGGGATTCCAAAACCTCCAGTGCTAACACTCATGGACCCAAATCCATTTGGGTACCAAAAACTGAAATAGTGTCTATTTCAGATCTGTTCAACAAAAATAAAAGGTGCCCAATCATGGTACCTGGACAGTGGCTGCTCGCAACACATGACGAGCGAAAGGTCTATGTTCCTAGACCTCAAGTCCAGGAAAGGAGGGCAAGTCACATTTGGAGGAGGACAGAAAGGATATATCATGGGGATAGGTAAAATAAGTATCAACTCTTCTACTTCCATTGATAATATTATGTATGTTAAAGGATTAACGCATAATCTATTAAGCATAAGTCAATTATGCAATAGTGGTGGTTATGAAGTATCCTTCAACAAAAATAAATGTATTGTTAGTCAACCTGATTCATCCATATTATTTACAACTAATAGATGCAACAACCTGCATAAAATAATGCTTAACGAACTAGAAAATCAGAATGTTGACTATCTAGTTTCATATGAAAATCAGTGGATCTGGCACAAGAAACTTGGTCATGCAAGTTAGAGATTAATCTCAAAGCTGAAAAAACATAACCTCATAAGAGGACTACCAAATCTTGTGCATTAGACGAACGGTGTATGTGAAGCATGTCAAAAGGGGAAACAAGTTAAAATTTCTTTTCAAAGTAAAAATTATGTTTCCACCTCAAGACCTCTTGAACTTCTCCACATAGATCTATTCGGTCCCACTAGAACAACATCTGTAAGTGATAAAAGATATTGATTGGTCATTGTGGATGACTACACTAGATGGACATGGGTACTTTTCATAACTCACAAGGATGAGTCCTTTATAGTGTGTTTGGATGGAAAATTTAAATGGAGTAATTCATTTATTTGAAGAATTTCAAATTCTTTGAGGTGAAATGCCTTGTTTGGATGAGGAATTTATAAGGAATTTGAAATTCAAGTATTTGTGAAATTCCTTGAAATAGTAGAATTTCAAATTCTCCCAAAAGAGTAAGAATTTGAAATTCCTCATATTTTTTTCTTCTTATTTCACTTATATATTTTATCTTATCTCTTATCTCTTCATGTTTTTAATTATTGAATATTCAAAAATATTTTTAAAATTATTAAATATTATCTAATATTAATTTTTAAAATTATTAAATATTTAAAATTAGCAAATATTTGTTTTTATAAAATTTAATTTAAAAATCTCAACATATAAATATTTTTAAAATCAATTTTATCATGATAGAATCAAATTATCATATCCAACCTAACAATTTAAAATTTGAGAAATTTGAATTGACTTATCCAAACAAAATATTTTAAGAATGATAGAAATTGAAATCAAAGTAATTCAAATACCAAGAATTTAAAATTCCTTGAATTTGTAAAATTCCTCATCCAAACACACGCTTAGGGTATTTTATGTATTCTGTAAAAGAGTTCAAAATGAAAAACGAATACCAATTGCATCTATTAGAAGTGATCATGGGGGAGAATTTCAAAATGAAAAATTTCAAGAATTTTGTGAAGAAAATGGAATAAAACACAATTTTTCAACACCCAGAACTCCACAAAAAAATGGGGTTGTAGAAAGAAAGAATCGCTCTTTACAAGAAATGGCAAGAACTTTACTAAACGATTTCTCCACCCCTAAACATTTCTGGGTAGAAGCAGTTAATACTTCATGCTATATTCAAAATAGAATATATATTAGGCCCTTGCTAAAAAAGACTCCTTATGAATTGTGGAAGGGACGAGCACCCAACGTATCATATTTTCATCTGTTTGGATGCAAATGTTTTATTCTGAATACCAAAGATAATTGATAGAAAGCTCTTGAAGAGGATTGGTGTTCTTCAAGAATTTCCACCTTCAACGACCTTTGCTCTTTGAGATTGACTCTTCAAAAATGGCAGAAGCACCTTTGAAGAACCTTCAAAAAAGAAGTAACACTAAGAGGTTCGACCACTTCAAGGAGATGAAGAAGCTTAAGGAACCTAGTTCAAAGGTTGACGAACCTTTGAAAGAAAACCTAGAGGAGAAAGCTCCACGATTTAGGTGACATTGAGAAGAGAGAATTCTATGTATAATTTCTGATTTCATTCATCAAAAGTGAGGTAATAGGTGAGAGTTACAAATATATAGGGAGAGATAGCTTAGGGAGCAAGATAACCTTAACCATGGTTCACTAGGAACCATGGTAAGGTCATTTAACCATCCAAGTGAGTTTAAATGCTTGAGGAGCAAGCTTCTCACTTAGCTTGCTTGGGAAGCCAGCTAAGGAGAAGCTTGTGCTACAAGCTTCTCAAGCTTTAAGAGAATGAAGAGAGACTCGGCCAAGAAAGGTAAGCTAGGCTAGGTGGCCATTTGGCTTGTTTTGCTCAAATCCGGTTTTTGAAAAATGTTGATTTCGTTTAGTTAGGTTCATCTAATATTGATGAGACCTAGCTAAATCAAATCCTTAAAAAATTAGGAGCAAAACAAGTCTAATGTGTAAAATTTTTCCTAGGCCCAATTCTTGCGCAATTACTAATCACACCCTCAAGCATTGCTAAATGCTACCCCCACTCCTACTACTGAAAAATAGAAAAAGAATGTACTTCTAGGTTAGGTTAAATGGAGTCAAAGTTCCCAAGTAACCTACCCTAGAAACAATATACATTGAGAAATAAAAACAAATAAAGTGCCTCACAAATACAAAGGCAAAAATAAGCCTATACAATATGTACAATTTATATACATTTAGAATTAGGCCTTCTCTTCATGATAGAGTAGTCCAAGTGAAGAGTACCTTGGGCTTAGAAAGCCCATGGTCTTCAAGCTATCCAACTCTTCCTGTATACGCCTGGCCATAGCTCTAGTAAATGGCCCTTGGCCCATGGTCCATCATCCTCTCCCTCTTGAGAAGGAGGCCATCAATAATTTAGGAAAAATTGACTCAAAAACTGAAGAAGGTATACTACTTGGATACTCCTAGAGGTCAAAAGCCTATAGGGTGTTCATTAACAAAACTAAAACTGTTGAGGAGGCCATTCACGTTAGATTTGATGAACACAAGCCTGATAAAGAAACATCATAGCTAGGAAATTTCTTTGAGAATATGCAGGTGAACAACGATCAGACGAAAAAGCCTGAATCCGAAGAAATAACGACTAAACGAGATGAAAAAGAGGATAGAGAACCAGTCAATCGCAACTGGCAGATGAAGGCTCATCATCCACAAGAACAAATCATTGGAGAAGCAAAGGATGCAGTAAGAACTAGAAGTTCATTCAGAACTCAAGCACAAATTGCACTGTTATCTCAAATAGAGCCAAGAACCACGGACGAAGCCTTGTTAGACGAAAGGTGGGTTAAGTCCATGCAAGAAAGTCAATTCCAAAAGAATGATGTCTGGAAACTTGTTCCAATGCCTAAGGACAGGATGATCATAGGAACAAAATGGGTATACAAAAATAAATTGGACGAATCTGGAAATGCGGTAAGAAACAAAGCAAGGTTAGTTGCAAAAGGGTACTCTTAATAGGAAGGTATAGACTTTACTGAAACTTTTGCACCTGTTTCCCAAATAGAAGTCATTATAATCTTACTTACTTTTGCTGCATGTACTGGCATGAAATTATATCAGATGAATGTTAAAAGCCCATTTTTAAACGGAACAATCTCAAAAGAAGTTTACGTATGTCAACCTCCTGGTTTTGAAAACGAATTTTTGTCATCCTATGTTGTCAAACTAAAAAAAGCCTTGTATGGATTAAAACAGGCACCACGTGCATGGTATGAAAAACTAAGCTCTTTTTTAACAGATAATAATTTTACAAGAGGCAAGATAGACAACACCCTGTTTAGAAAAGTAATAAAGGATGATTTCATAATTGTCCAAATTTACGTAGATGACATAATTTTTGGTGCTACTAATACAAATCTATGCCAAGAGTTTTCCAAGCTTATGCAGGATGAATTTGAAATGAGCATGATGGGAGAACTGAAGTTCTTTTTAGGACTTCAAATCGTCCAGTCAGACGAAGGAGTCAAAATTCATCAAACGAAATATACAAAATAATTACTACAGATGTTTAAAATGGAAGATGCAAAACCAATGAAGGCACCAATGCATCCTTCAACTACTCTTGGTTTGGACGAAGAATCACCAAAAGTTGATAGCACAATGTACCAAGGAATGGTTGGTTCTCTCTTGTACCTAACAGCGTCAAGACCCAACATCATGTTCAGCGTCTACGTCTGTGCTAGGTTCCAAGTACGACCTAAGGAGGTACACTTACAAGCGGTTAAAAGTATTTTAAGATATCTTAAAGGAACACCTAACCTAGGCATCAGCATCTATAGAAGCCATAATTTTTCTCTTCTAGGATATTGTGATACAGATTATGCAGGAGACAAATGGGAGAGAAAAAGCACAAGCGAAGGATGTAATTTCCTTGGACACTGCTTGGTTTCATGGACTAGCAAGAGGCAAAGCACGATTGCCTTATCAACTTGTGAAGTTGAGTATGTTGTCGCAGGACAATGTCTTACACAGCTGCTCTGGATGAAACATCAATTAGAAGACTACAATATTTACGAAAGTAGTATTCTTGTACTCTGCAATAACACTACTGCTATTAACATTTCTAAAATTCCTGTTTTGCATTCTAGGACTAAGCATATAGAGATTAAACATCATTTCATTAGAGATCATGTGCAAAAAGGAACATTTGAACTGGTTTATGTTAAGACTAAAGAACAACTAGCTGATATCTTCACCAAACCCCTTCAAGAAGATAGATATGTTTGGCTAAGAGATAGACTAGGTATGGAATTGATAGATGCTTAATAGTATATCATACTCACCCTCTATTTCTTTTTGATGATCACAAAAGGGAAGAAAAGAACACAAAATCTATCAAACTAAACCATTCACTAAGTAAGGGGGAGAGCATAGTCTAAGGGGGAGGAACCTTAGGACCTTAAGAAAACGAACATAAAATGATATATGCTATCTGCTTGCTCTATGCTCTATACTGTGTCTAATACAAAAATACTTGATATGTATAAATATGTATGAACTAGATAGATTATATTTGTCATCATCAAAAAGGGGGAGATTGTTAAGTTAGATGAAGCGCGTTCGCAATTCCCACCAAGATTTTGAATATGACAAATATAATAAATATTGTTATTTCTAACATGTGCATTAGTTAGACAAAAATTTCAAGCAATGAAGTATGATCAAGCATAATCTAGTTAGACAAAACATCAGACGATAGAAACGCCAGTATCAAGACTAAAGTTGATTCAAGCACAAATCAAAATACAAGATAAGTCAAGTCTATCAGCGGAAGCCTGAGGCATCAGACGCAAGTTGGCCAGACATCAACATGAAGTGACCATTAGAAAGAACCAAATAAACTAGAAGGCGAAGTTATCACTCCCACACCCAAACGAAAAGGGTAGTCAAGATTAGACGAAGTATCTTGTAACCAGACGATGTCAAAAATACTGAAGCTCGTCTGAAGTCCACTAATCACATTGAAAGAAATCATACAAGAAACACAAGAGGACATCAACGTGGATACAGAAAGGAGAAAAATAGGCAAGCGTGGAATCACAAGTCAAAGCTAAATACGCCAAAGAAAGGACACCTGCTTTTCAGAAAAAGACAGCAACACAATAGCTAAACTAATGAGGAAAGTACAAATATACCTAGATCATGATTGAAGTCATATATTGAAGTAATCAACTACACAAAGAGACTCTACAAATACAAGCAAATATTTAATGCAACATCAAAAACATTAAATGAGAAGATTTACATATGAACAAGCCTCCATTTGCAACTACACTCCAACGGGAAAATTTGAATTCAAATAATGGGAAGAATTATCAAATGGCTATAAGTATCAATGAAAAGAAAAAGAAGATAGAATAAAGAAGTAGAGAAAACGTGCAATACGAAAAAGAAAGCAAAGATCATAAGCTATATTTCTTCTCAAAGTATTTCCTATATATCTGTGTAAAAACTAAGATAGCTTATCTTAGTAAGTGTTGCTAATAGTCCATCCTCTCTATGAGAGTAAACAAACACTTAGACACTTATCTTTGTAAAACTAAGGTTACGCACCTTAGTGAGTGTAGAAACTACCCTATCCTCTTTGTGAGAGTTGCAAACACACTCAACACCCTCGATTGCTATAAAGCCTGAAGAGGCTGGTAGAAAGAATACTTGTGAACAAGAAGTGGTTGAGAATACTAGCGCTAGTAAGTGAAGCTAGCAGGCTAGAAGTGGTCAAGAATACTTGGAGAATTAGAAGTGGTTAAGAATACTAGCGTTGACAAGAGAGGTTGACGAGCCAGAAGTGATTGAGAATACTTGTAATCGTTTGTGATTAGTTAAACCCTTTAGTTGAAAGAGACTAGACGTAGCTCAGATTTAGTGAACCAGTATAACCATTTATGTACTCTCTTTATTTTTCAACATTACCTACTTTGTCTTTCTTCTACTTTGTTTTTCAACAAATCATTAGACAGAAACACACTTGACCTTCTGAAACAATTTTTTATTGGACGATAAACCTGTCAGAAGGAAAACCAATTTACTTAACCTGTTTCTTAAAGTAGAAGATCAGTTTTGCTAAACAAGCTTAAGTTTTTTTTTAAGATTGGAACACCCTGCTTAAAAATTGTTCTTGCGAAGCGACTTTCAAAAATATTCCTTCGAACACGAACACATACATTCAACCCCCCTTCTATGTGTATTTTCGCTAACCTCAAATATAGGGTCCATTTTCAACTGCATCCCATATAGCAATGTCAATTGCTTCAACGAAAATCCTCATTCTAATTTTCCAATAGACATAATTCTCTCCATTAAAAATAGGAGGTCTATGAATAGAAACTCCCTCACCATAGGGCAGGTTATTGTTAGCCATTTTTGAAATCTTGATTTTCTTTCAAGAACCTTGCTTTAGATGCCAATTCTTAGAAAGGAATGGAACAATCCAAGAAGAGGGGGTGAATCGGATTTATTAACACTTAAAAAATTTATCAGAGTTTAAAGATCTTAATTTCTTTAAAACTTTTCTAAAGTCAATTTCCAATGAAGTATATTGACCCTCTTAGTATATGGGAATGACTTCTATATGATTTCTTGATTAATCTTTATTTAATCAGTTTAAAAATAAGTTAACATGCAATGTTTATATTCCAATTTAAACCATTTTAATCATAAAATTACATTAATCACAAGAAACCATCTTAAAATTCAAATAAAGATTACTTAATATAAATTATAAGAGTGAGAGAAGAATGCAAATTTATTTATCCTGGTTCAGCCACTCCACATGTGACCTACATCTAGTCCTTGATCATAACCTGATCAAGATTTTTTTCCCTATCTTAATGAATAAGTTTTACAAGCATACCACACATGCACACACTTCTACACACTATACACAAGAAAGTACTTCTTGTAGAAACCCACTACAAGAACTCCTTACCACTTAAGAAACCTACTCAAGATTTTTACCACAATACACAAAAGGATTTAAGGTCAGACTGTGAATCCTTGACAAATCTTAGTTCCCCTTTCCAAGAATATAGTGATGGTGATGAATTTTCTCAAAACATCTCACAAAGTTTTTTCTTCTTCGCTCCACAAAGAAAACTCTCCAAGAAGATCACAAAGATCAAAAGTATATCACAAAGTTTTCACAATATCACTTGCTTCTTTTCTTCTCTTAGTTTCTAAATGAGAGAACCCGTTTTATAAAGTTTTCACTCAGATAATCAACTATTTTTAAGGATAATCAATTATTTTGTTCTTTAAGATTTCTGGAAATCATTCAAGAACAGAATAATCGAATATTTTTTAGGATAATCGATTATTCTAGAGAGGACATTCTGGGATAATTGATTATTTCACAGATAATCGATTATTATAGCAAGGTTTCTCAACTATTGAAAAACAGAGCATAAATAATCGATTACAGTTAGAGTGATCTTCCATAGCAATTAGCATAATAATCTTTGAAGTTCTTGAATTTCTTTTCAAGACGACATCTTTCTTACTTTCAAACTTGCTCTTAAGATTGTTTGGAAAAATTTGATTTGAACTTCACTCAAAATGTTTTTCATATCAGAAAATGTTTTATTTTTCCTAGATTTGATCTCTCTAATCATATGTGTCGTCATCCTTTTAAGTTTATGAAAAGAGTTATATTTATAGAGCAAACAAGATTTCAACACTAAAATCTTGTAACAGTATTAATTGATTACCATAGTAGGTAATATATTACCAACCTTTAATGAAATTGAAATCAAATTGAAAATAAACATTGTGGTAATCGATAACAATTTCTGGTAATCGATTAACTCGTGTTCCAAAAACTACAAAACTCAATTTTGTGCAGAGGTAATTGATTACTGATATGGGTAATTGATTAATCTGATGTTTTTTCAACATGTTTCACTTGTTTTCACTCAAAAGTAACCATGGTAATCTATTACTTCAATTGGTAATCTATTATCATAGAGAGGACTTTGAATTCCACTTTAATGCTAAGTTTCAATAATTTATTACCTCAAATGGTAATCTATTACCTAACTTAATCTTGAATTCTTTTGAATGAACCAAGTTTCATTTTATGTCAAAACACTTTGAAATCTCTTACATTATGTTTTCACATGAAATGAGAAACATTGAGTTTTATGTTTACTAAGACAAGATGTAATTTTTTAATTAATTCATCATGATAAGCAAACACATTAAAGTCTAAGTCTAATTAACAATCAATACAATATCCTTTTCACATAGACCATAAAATACAAAAATGAACCAAAGTAAATCAAAGCTAAACAAAGCTAAATCTAGATACATCAAAACTAAAACTTCTTCAATCTTCACAAAGATCTTCAAGAGGGGTTTTAAACTCAACAAGGAAAAGTAAGGACTATTTGACTGTCAATCAAGTTACCGTGTCTTTGCAAGAGGATGTCCAAGTTTACATGCTTTTAGCCTCTTTATGTTTTGAGAGTAGTGTTATAGTGAATGAACTACCAGTAGTGTGTGAATTCCCTAATGTCTTCTTTGAGGACATGTGTAGTCTACCACCTGAGAGAAAGGTATAATTTTCTATTAATCTAGTACTGAGTACGAGGCCTATTTCAACTGCACCTTATAGGATGTCACATGTAGAGCTAGTTGAGCTTAAGAAATAATTAGAGCACTTAGGAAGCACCTATTTTCTTAGTTAAGAAGAAAAATGGTAGCATGAGGTTGTGTGTAGATTGTTGAGATTCATGGAGTGGTGAATCAACTCAAACTTGGAGAAAAAAGGTTTTGATGATAACAAAGTATGGATTCTGAGAATCAAAGCTGACCAAGGACATCAACAAGTCAAAAACAAAGTCAAGAAGAAAATATGGCTATTATGTTGTGTAATAGGAGTAGCTCATAAGTTGTATTGTTTTGATTGAACTTATTTTGCATGTGTGTGCTTTGTGCATGGGTTAATATTTATCTAATATGACTAAGAGTGAGTATGATGATGAGTTAGAAACTTGAAAAGTTATTTTGAGACATAAAACAGAGTTTTGAAAACTGACTCAAAATAATCGATTATCATTAAATATAATCGATTATTTCAGCAACAGGTAAAAATGATGCCTTGCTATAATAATCGATTATTTGTGAAATAATCAATTATCCCAGGAATCACTCTCTGGAATAATCGATTATCCTACAAAATAATCGATTAATCTGTTCTTGGTTGATTTCCAGAAATCATGAAGAAAAAAATAATTGACTTTGTTGACCAATACCTATGTTGTGTTAAATCAGTTTTTGGTATTGTTCTGAGCATATAAGGAGTATGCATAAAGCTCATACTGTGTGTTGTGGACATTCATAGCTTGATTTGTTTTTGATGATGTCCAAAGAGGGAGAAAGGTTTTGTGTTGGTTTGTTTTGCAGGTTTTGAATGAAAAAAGGGGCAAAGCAAAATGGACAAAATGGCTTAGCTTAGCTTGGTTTGTCATCATCAAAAATGGGGAGATTGTTGAGATTGGGGGAGACTGAGATTGTTGAGATCACCTATGAAGATTAAAGGTTTTGATGATAACAAATGTGTTGAACAAAGCTGACCAAGGACATCAATAACTTAGAAGTCAAAAACAAAGTCAAAGGAAAATGTTATGTAATAGGAGTAGTTTATAGATTGCTTTGTTTGAGTTTATTTGTTTTGTGTGTGTGCTTTGTGCTTTGGCTAATCTGTATCTAATCTGATTAGGGAATGTATGATGATGAGTTTAAAAGGTTAAGAAGTTATTTTGAGACTTAAAATAAAGTTTTGAAAACTAACTCAAAATAATCGATTATTATTAAATATAATCGATTATTCCAGCAACAAGGCAAAAAGGATGCCTTGCTGCAATAATCGATTATTTGTGAAATAATCGATTATCCTAGAAATGACTCTCTGAAATAATCGATTATCCAGCAAAATAATCGATTAAATTGTTCTTGGTTGATTTCCAGAAATCATGAAGAACAAAATAATCGATTATTCTTTAAAATAATCGATTATCTGGTTCTGAAAAACTTATAAATAGTTTGACCATTTTGAAACTTCAGAACAGAGTTAGAATTGAGAATCAAAATTAGAAAAACGTGTTTGTGAAGTCTTTGTAACAATCTTGGAGAGTTTTCTTTGTGAATTCAAGAAGAAAAATGTTTTTGAAAAGATATGAGAAAAGATCATCATCATCACATTCTTGAAAGGAAAGAGATTAAGATTTGCTTCTGAACTCCAGGTGAATTCGTTCCTTAATTCTTTGTGAATACTTGTAAATCTTGAGTAGGTTTCTCAAGTGGTAAGGAATTCTTGTAGTGGGTTTCTACAAGGGGTGCTTTCTTGAGGTCAAGAAAGTGGTTATCTTGAATGTAGGAGTGTATGTATGTGTGGTATGCTTGTAAACCTTCTTCATTAAGATAGTGGAACAAATCTTGATCAGGTTATGATTGAGGACTGGATGTAGGTCACATGTGAAGTGGCTGAACCAGGATAAAAGACTTGTGCAATCTTCTCTTACCCTTATCTTTTACTTTGTGTAATATCTTGATTGTATATTGAAAAGATTGTTCTTGATTAACATGTTTGCATGAGCAACATTGGTTTTAACTAAGCATTACATATTGTTCTATTGGTAAATCAAGAAAGCATAGAGGATTCATTCTTCATTAACAAGTCTTTAAGAAACTTCATTGAAAATTCATTTTTAGAAAAGTTTAAATTGAAATAAAGATCCTAAAAACTCTGAAAATTTTTAAAGTGTCATAGAATCCAATTCACCCCCCTCTTGGATTGTGCCATTCTTTTCTAACAAGAAAAAGAGCCCAATATGACTATCGAGCAAAGAACATCATTACATTTGCATTGTCTATTGATGAATTTTTTAGAATTTCTCAATGCAAATCTGCTAACAATTGGTATCTAGAGCAAGGTTCTTGAGAGTTATTCAAGATTTTAAAAATGGCCAATAACAACCTACCCTATGGTGAGGGTGTGTCTATTCATAGACCTCCTATTTTCAATGGTGAAAACTATGTCTACTGGAAAATTAGGATGAGAATTTTCATTGAAGAAATTGATATTGTTGTATGGGATGCAATTGAAAATGGACCCTATATCCCAATGACAAAAGATGATGATGAGAAGAGAGAAAAACATTGGAGTGAGTGGAGTGATGATGAAAGAAAAAGAGCCCAATATGACTATAGAGCCAAAAACATTATTACATCTGCATTGTTTATTGATGAATTCTTTAGAATATCACAATGCAAATCTGCTAAAGAAATGTGGGATACTTTGCAAGTCACTCATGAAGGAACAAGTGATGTAAAGAGATCTAGAAAGCATACTCTCATAAGAGAATATGAATTGTTGAGAATGAACAATGGTGAATCTATTTCTAATTTTCAAAAGAGATTTACACACTTGATAAATCACCGTGTTGACCTTGGTAGGAAATTTGAAAAAGAAGAGTTGAATTTGAAAGTGCTGAAATGCTTGGACAGATCATGGCAAGCAAAGGTGACAGCCATAGAAGAATCAAAGGACTTGACCTCTTTGACCCTTGCTACTCTCTTTGGGAAGCTAAGAGAGCATAAGCAAAAGCTGCACATATTTGAGGAAAATGAATAGCAGGACAAGAAGGGCAAAGGAGTGTCGCTAAAGGCCTTGAAATCTGCCAAAGGCAAAGAGGTGTGTGAAGAATCAAGCTCCGATGATTCCGAAACTGAGAACTTCAACTTGCTGGTGAATAAGTTCAAAAAAATTTTAAGGAAAAAGAGGATTTCCCCCTACAAGTTCAATAAAAAGACTAATAAGAAAGAGGAAGCAAGTACATCCTCCTATAATTGCTTTGAGTGTGGAAAACCGGGACATATAAAAGCTGAGTGTCCAAACCTCTTGAAGAAGCAACAAGAGGAGAAGAAAATGAAGAAAAATGGCAAAGGGAAGAGAGCCTACATTGCTTGGGAAGACAATGACTCAAGCACAACAAGTGATGAATCTGAATTTGAAGAGAACAACTTATGTTTGATGGCTGGAGCTGACCAAGACACAATTGTAAGTGACTCTGACCTTGAATCTAATCCAGACTATGATCAACTCCAAGAAGCTTTTATACAAATTCATAAAGAGGCTGTGAAATTAGATGCCTTAAATTCAAAGCTTAAAAACAAGCTGAAATGGTATGAAAATGCTTTAATTAAAGCTGAACAAGAGCTTGAAGATTTGAAACATGAGCATGAAAATCTTCAGACTATTTTCAACTTTAGTGAAGCTCATTGTGAAACCTCCACCTCCTCAAAAGATGTTTGTGAAAATTGCAAGACTTTTGAAAAAGAAAATGCTGATTTAAAAACCACTCTTGCAAAGTTCACAAATGGAAATGCAAATTTGAATATTCTTTTGGGAAAACAAAGAAAAACTTTTGATAGGAGTGGACTTGGTTTTAATCAAAGCATGAGCATGCCATTCAAGTCAAAGAAAGGAGTTTTTAAGAAAAACCAAGATTTTAGAAAATTAAAAAGCAATTTCTCTAGACAAACAACTTGCTATTATTGTTGTAAAAGAGGTCACACAATAAGGAATTACTACTCAAGGAAATATGGAGTTCCAAATGGAGAAATGGTTTGGATTAATAAAAGCAAAAGGCTGAGAACTAACCTACAAGGACCCTTCACATGGGTACCTAAATTTTTTCTCTGAATCTTTGTTGTAGGAATGCTTGAGGGCCAAGAACTTGCTATGGTATCTTGATAGTGGCTGCTCAAGGCATATGACTGGAGATCCTTCAAAATTCTCAAGTCTGAAATTGAAGAATGAAGGGTATGTTACCTATGGTGACAACAACAAAGGGAGAATTCTTGGTCATGGTAATATTGGTAACCCCTCCTCCCAAACATTGATTGAGAATGTATTGCTTGTTGATGGGCTGAAACATAATTTGCTGAGCATAAGTCAACTTAGTGACAAAGGTTTTAAAATTGAATTTGATAATACTTGTTGCTTGATATGTGATAAAAAGACAAAGGAAATCAGAATCATTGGAAAAAGAATTGACAACATATACATGCTTGACTTAGAACACTCGATAGCAATTTCTAATACTAAGTGCTTAATAACCAAAGAAGACAATATTTGGCTTTGGCATAGGAGAGCTGCACATATTCACATGGATCATTTAAATAAAATGAGTAGGAAGGAATTAGTGGTAGGATTACCTAAACTCAAGTTTAGTAAGGACAAACTATGTGATGCTTGTCAAAAGGGCAAACAAGTGAAGGCTAGCTTTAAAAGCAAAAATCAGATTTCCACAACTAGACCTTTGCAATTGATTCACATGGATTTGTTTGGTCCTTCAAGAACCATGCATCTAGGTGGGAACTGTCGCCACCTGCCGAAACGGACCTTGGCAATCGCGACGATGGTTGGACTCTTTTTAAAGTTTTGAAAAGTGGTGGAGTGATAGAACGACTTATTCTCAAACTGAGACCTTGTCGAGCTACCAATTTTATTAAATGATTCACCAATCCATATTAATCCCAAGCGGGACCCTCTATGGATTAGTGGTTTTCGCAAAAATTAGGGTTCTTGGAGTCGCCACCAATATTTTACTCAAAACATTGGAAAAAGATTTAAGGCAATTGATTTTATAAATCAACTTTGGCCATTACAACCAGAGTTGGGTAAGGGAGTCGGTTACGTGTGGGGAAGGTGTTAGCACCCCCACAGCGCCCCATTAGGGTTCCCTATGACGGATTATTTATTAAATAATAGCGCAAAATTACTAAATTACCCCTATTTATTATAAGCGATTGTAAATTAAATATCTACATGATGATAAATTTAAATATGCAACAATCAGAAAGCGGTAAAAGAAGGGATTTTTAGAAAAGAAACCTCTTGAAGCGTGCTTTTTATATATCAATGAAGTCTAGGAGGCTTTTTGGCATTCCCTCCCTCTACAAGCTCGCTCGCTCCTTCCTAAAAAATAATTTTTGACTATGGAAATCCAAAAGATTTCCCTTCAACTAAGTTCAAATCTCCAAGCTAAATGCTCGGAATTCCAGAACTTCGTCGGATCGACTCCCAGAGAGATTTCTAGGGCAGAACACTGTCGCCACCGGCCCGAAACGGGCTTTCGGCATTCGCGAAGGATGGTTGGACTCGTTTATTTGTTTAAAAATATGGATTGCTAGAATGACGTATTCTCAAACTGAGACCTTGTCAAACGAGCAATTTTATTAAATGATTCACCAATCCATGTTAATCCCAAGCGGGACCCTCCATGGATTAGTGGTTTTCGCAAAAAGGAGGGGTTCGTGGAGTCGCCACCAATGTTTTACTCAAAACATTGGAAAAAGGGATAAGGCAATTGATTTTTACAAATCAACTTTGGCCATTACAACCAGAGTTGGGTAAGGGAGTCGGTTACGCGTGGGGAAGGTGTTAGCACCCCACAGCGCCCCTTTCGGGTTCCCTATGACAGATTATTTTCTAAAATGATAGCGTAAAATTACTAAATTACCCCTATTTATTCTAAGCAATTATAAATTAACTATCTACATGTTGACAGTTTAAATATGCACACAGAAAGCAGTAAAAGGAAGGATTTAAGAAGAAACCTCTTGAAGCGTGCTTTTATATATTGAGTGAAACTGGGAAGCTTTTTGGCGTTCCCTCGCTCTACAAGCTCGCTCGCTCCTTCCTAAAAAACTTTTAACTATGGAAATCCGGAGGATTTCCCTTCGACTAGGTTCGATCCTCAAGCAAAATGGCTCGGGGCTCAAGAACTTTGTCGGATCAACTCTCCGAGTGATTTCTAGGGCAGAACACTACTCAAAAACCCCAGAATACTCAAGGAGAGGGTTAAAACTCTGTAAAAAAGTGTGGAATGACGTCCAATTGACGTCATATTTATAGGGAATAGGCGCAATACGGCCTACAGAAGCAATACGGCCGTATTGAAATTTTTGAACTTCAATACGGTCGTATTGAGTTCAATACGGCCGTATTGAAATTCAGAAATTTCAATGCGCCCGTATTGAGTTCACTGCGGCTGTATTGAAGCTTCAATACGGCCGTATTGGTTTCAGTACGGCCGTATTGAAGTTTTAGAAACTTCAATACGCCGTATTGAGTTCACTGCGGCCGTATTGAAGCTTCAATACGGCCGTATTAAGTTCAGTACGGCCGTATTGGGCTTCATTCCCTCCACTTCCTTATTTTGAGCTATTCTAAGACCTCTAGACCTACAGAGAACCCTCCTAGGGTCTTCCAGGAGTCCTTCTGGCTGATCTTCCTTCAGTCTTCGAGAGTCTTCAAGCTTTATTTCCGACCCGGACAATTTTAGGGGTCTACAGCTGCCCCCCCTTTACTTAGTCGGACGGCCTTTTGGTGTACCGGCTGACAAGTAAAGGAGTTGACCCAATTGTCCGGGTGATGCGCCGACCTTCTGACTTGTAGCGTCTTCCGGTGGAAAATTGTCGAGTAGCCTCTCCAGGTTTTGCTTTGCTTGTTGCCCAAGCTGGAAGCTGTGAGTACCGCCTCTCCAGGCTTAGCTTCACTCTTTGTTCGAGCCGGAAGCTAAGTACCCTTGTGACAATGGTAGCAGTGTGAGTTTCGCCCCTCCAGGCTTAGTCTCGCTCTTTGTTCGAGCCGGAAACTAAGCACCTTTGTGACGACGGTGAGCAGTGTGAGTTTCGCCTCTCCAGGCTTAGTCTCGCTCTTTGTTCGAGCCGGAAACTAAGCACCTTTGTGACGACGGTGAGCAGTGTGAGTTTCGCCTCTCCTGGCTTTGCTTTGCTTGCTGCCCAAGCTGGAAGCTGTGAGTACCCGCCTCTCCAGGCTTAGCTTCACTCTTTGTTTGAGCCGGAAGCTACATACCTCCATGTTTGTGACGACGGGGTAGCGTGAATATTTCCTTTTCAGGGATTTGTGATGATTTTGTCTCCACAGTCCACGATGCTGCTTCGACGGTTGTTTTTTGATTTTTGTGCCACTGAGGGCCGGATAACGCAGGGATCCGTCTAGGGGATGTGCAGTTACTCATAGGTTTTTTGTGTCCCAACTTTCCATTGCGTAGTTGGTGCCCACTGGGGAATTTCTGATTCCTTAGGGATGCAGACACAAAGATGCTCTTTCTGATGTGAGCGGTGCCTTATGATTGGCTGACTTCCTTTCGACGTTGGTGGAGTATCCCGGTTATCCTTGTTCGGGTAACTCTTTTTGATTTTCTGATTTTTTGCTGCCTCTGTATAGGCTGTTATCCGCTGGGGATTCTGGATGTTGATTTTGATTAGCCTCTTCTGTTAGGCATATTACCTTGATGTTCAATGATTGGCTGAGAGCCTGATTCCACTTCGGGAATGATTATTGATCTTTTTATGATTTTTCCGTTTGAAGGAGTGCCTCTTATGTAGGCGATTGGGGATTTAGGGATCTTATGTATCCCAGAGTATTATTTAGGAAGCCTCTGCAGGCTTAGCCTCACTCAACGCTTGAGCTGGAGAGCTATCTTCACTGAGGAAGTTTAAGTCCTTTGACTTGGATATTCTGCTTGGGAGATCGTACTTCCATTGGGGATTTTGACGATCTTGCTTGATAGCTCTTGCTGGGGATTTTGAATCCAAGAGTATGAGCTGAGGTTCCCTCTGGGGAGTATTATTTCTGCGAGCCTCTCCAAGCTCATTTATTCTTTGATGTGGAGGATGAGGAGTATTTTGGTAAGCCTCTCCAGGCTCAGTTATTCTGTACAAACTGATGAGTATTGTTTCGGCAAGCCTCTCCAGGCTCGGTTATTCTGCGGGATCTTTTTGTTGGATTTTCTATATCCTTGCCTTTTTCATTTTCGGCTTTTTCTGTATTTTGCCTTTTCTTCTGATTTGGCTTTTTCTGTATTTTGCCTTTTTATGTTTTTGGCTTTTGCTGTACAGAAATTAAAAGTGCCAAAGAAATTAAATTCAGTTATTATGAGAGAGTATTATTTCGGCAAGCCTCTCCAGGCTCAGTTATTCTGAGAGTATTCTTTCGGCAAGCCTCTCCAGGCTCAGTTATTCTGAGAGTATTCTTTCGGCAAGCCTCTCCAGGCTCAGTTATTCTGTGAGTATTCTTTCGGCAAGCCTCTCCAGGCTCAGTTATTCTGTATGATGCTGTTGATTTTCTGAATCTTTGTATTTTGCTTGCTGCTGTCATACACAAGCAATTTTCTATTTTTCTATTTTATGTAATTGCCTCATGATAAGGTCTTTGAATGTACAACTAATGTGTGTGTGATGCACAAATGCAATACAATTTTTTATTTTTGTTCATTTATTTAGAAAAGTGAGTGGCTCTCCCTATCCTTTTCTTCTTGGAGGACTTTCTGTCATTGACGCGAGGGAGTATTTTTGTGAGCCTTTATGTAGGAGATTATGGATTTTACAGGAACCCCTCCAATTTTCTTTTATTGACCGATTATTAATGGAATTTCGTACAAGTTTATGAAAAACCAATTCAGAGGCATAATCACATGGTCAAGAAAGAAAAGAAACAAATGGATATTTTTATTGATATTCACAAGTGTTTTTACAGAAAGGTTTACAAAAGGATTTTCTGAAGAATGGCTGGCCGAGGTGGGCTATACATTTTTGGCTTAAACAATTATATCTGTGATTGCTGCTCTTCCCGTTTCCCTAGTTGTTTCGGGTGAGATGCCTGAGCCAGGAGTGTAGATACTGCAAGACGCTTGCTTCTAGAAGATTATCACTTGGACCGCCTTTCGGTTTTCGGTTCAAGTGATCGTTGCTTGCTTTACTTTTTGCATCTTATTCTTTTGCCCCTAATTTTTGCCTAGGACATGTCCTAGCGGGGATAATTTTGCCTTTGTTTTGCGTAGTACCCTTGTACTGGCGGGCTTTTTGTTTTGCCCTAACTTTTGCCTAGGATGCCCTTTTTGGGTTTTCATCCTAGCGGGCTGATGCAAGCAACGTCTTCAAGCATAATACTTCTTTACCACGTCAGCGTTGACTGGGTATCGAAGTTCTTCTCCGTCCATGTCTGTGAGAATCAATGCTCCTCCGGAGAAGGCTCGCTTCACCACGTATGGTCCTTCGTAATTTGGGGCCCACTTTCCGATTTTGTCCTTTTGAGCTGGTAGCAATTTCTTCATCACCAGCTCTCCCTCATGGTAGATTCGAGGATGGACTTTCTTGTCAAAAGCCTTTTTGATCTTCCTTTGGTAGGCTTGACCATGGCATATGGCGTTCAGTCGTTTTTCTTCGATAAGGTTCAATTGGTCGTGTCGACTTTGAACCCATTCTGCCTCGGAAAGTTTTGCTTCCATGATTACTCTCAGAGACGGTATCTCGACTTCAACCGGCAGAACTGCCTCCATTCCATAAACAAGGGAGAATGGAGTAGCTCCTGTGGATGTACGTACTGAAGTCCTATAACCATGGAGAGCGAAGGGTAGCATCTCATGCCAGTCTTTGAATGAGACAACCATCTTTTGTACTATCTTCTTGATATTCTTATTGGCTGCCTCGACCGCCCCATTCATCTTTGGTCGATATGGGGAAGAGTTATGGTGCTGAATTTTGAACTCTTTGCACAGTTCTTCCACCATCTTATTGTTCAAATTGGATCCATTATCAGTGATGATTTTGTCGGGAATACCGTATCTGCATATGATATTCTTTCTGATGAAGGATGTTACCACCTTTCGGGTCACATGAGCATACGATGCCGCTTCTACCCATTTGGTGAAATAGTCAATGGCCACAAGGATGAACCTATGTCCATTGGATGCCTTTGGCTCGATGGGTCCAATAACATCCATGCCCCATATTGCGAATGGCCATGGTGAAGCCAACACATTGAGTGGCGTTGGTGGGACATGAATGTTGTCGGCGTATGCTTGACACTTGTGGCATTTCCGGACGTATTGGTAACAATCCCTTTCAATGGTCGACCAATAATATCCTGCTCTGAGGATTTTCTTAGCCATTGCAGGCCCGGGAATATGGGTACCGAAAACCCCCTCATGTATTTCTTTGATTACATTTTGAGCTTCGACTTGGTCTATGCACCTCAACAAGACCGAGTCATAATTCTTTTTGTAGAGGGTTTCTCCAATCAACAGAAATCCCATGGCCCTTCTTCGGATATGCTTTTTATCATTATCGCTGGCCATATCAGGATATTCCCCTTTTGACAGATATTGTTTGATGTCATGGAACCATGGATGATCGTCAACAGCTTCATCTATCAGTAGGCAGAACGCTTGCTTATCGTGCCGCCGGATATTGATGATGGGCATTTCATGCTCCTTATCCAAGGCGAACATCGATGATAGTGTGGCAAGGGCGTCAGCGAACTGATTTTCCTCCCTTGGGATATATTCAAAGACGACATTTTGAAAGAATTGTATCAGGTCTTTGATATGCTCAACATATGGTATCAGCTTAGGATTTCGGACTTCCCATTCACCTCGCAGTTGGTGAATGACTAAAGCCGAATCTCCAAATACTTTGAGCTTTAGGATACCATTGTTGATTGCTGCTTGGATTCCTAACGCGCAAGCCTCGTATTCGGCCATGTTATTTGTACAGTCAAAGTTGAGTCTTGCCGTTAAGGGGATATGCTTTCCTTGTGGGGAGATTAATACTGTTCCAATCCCCTGTCCAAGCATGTTGGAGGCTCCATCGAAATACATGGTCCACGTATCATCCTTAGGATCTTCATGTTGTAAATGCATTATATCCTCATCGGGGAAATCATCCTGAAGGGATTGATAGTCATTGGTCGGTCCGTGTGCTAGGTAATCAGCTAGGGTACTACCCTTGATGGCCTTTTGTGTGACATGTATGATGTCAAATTCTGATAATTGCACTTGCCATCGGGCAATCTTCCCAGTGATTATCGGTTTGTCGAACACGTACTTAATTGGGTCCATTTTGGAAACCAACCAAGTAGTATGCCTAATCATATACTGCCTGAGCCGTTGTGTTGCCCATGCTAACGCACAGCACGTCTTTTCTAGTGGCGTGTAGCGGGTTTCATAATCAAGGAACTTTTTGCTCAGGTAGTAGATGGCTTGTTCTTTCTTCTTTGTTTCATCTTGTTGTCCTAGCACAGCTCCCATGGACTCATCAAGCACCGTTAGATAGAGGATTAATGGTCTTCCCTCGACAGGTGGCACCAACACTGGTGGATTGGCCAAACACTGTTTGATCTTATCGAAAGCTTGTTGACAATTCTCATCCCAAACTTCGGAATGATTCTTGCGCAACAGCTTGAATATTGGTTTGCACGTGTCAGTCAACTGTGCGATGAACCTTGCGACGTAGTTCACCCTGCCGAGGAATCCTCTAATTTCTTTCTCAGTTTTAGGAGGAGGCATTTCCATTATTGCCTTTACTTTATCGGGGTCCACCTCTATGCCTTTTTCACTGACGATGAACCCGAGAAGCTTACCTGACCGAACTCCGAAAGTACACTTAGCCGGGTTTAGCTTAAGCTGATACTTACGAAGCCGATTGAATAATTTTCTCAAATATTGGATGTGGTCCATCTCGTCTTTTGACTTTGCGATCATGTCATCCACGTATACTTCAATTTCTTTGTGGATCATATCGTGGAATAGCGTCACCATCGCTCGTTGGTAGGTGGCACCCGCATTTTTAAGTCCAAAAGGCATCACCCTGTAGCAGAAAGTTCCCCAGGGTGTAATGAAAGAAGTTTTCTCGCGGTCTTCTATATTCATCTTGATTTGATTATACCCCGAGTATCCATCCATAAAGGAATAGAGTGTGTTTGTGGCGGTGTGATCCACAAGTGTATCGATGTGGGGCAAGGGAAAATCGTCCTTTGGACTGGCACGATTCAAATCCCTATAATCAACACACACTCTAACCTTCCCATTCTTTTTTACGACTGGCACAATGTTAGCCAGCCATTCGGGATACTGGGATACAACCAAGAATCCCGCGTCCAATTGTTTTTCTACCTCCTCCTTAATCTTTAAGGACCATTCGGGCTTGATTCGTCGAAGCTTTTGCTTAATGGGTCGAAACCCCTCTTTTAAGGGCAACTTGTGTTCGACAATGTTGGAGTCCAACCCGGGCATATCATGGTACGACCATGCAAATACGTCCTTGTATTCCCTCAATAATTGAATCAATTGTGTTTTTATTCCATCACTGATACGGGTCCCAATGTTGACCTCTTTCAATTCTTGATCCTGCCCCAAATTCACGGTCTCCAATTCTTCTTGATTCGGTTGGAGTAGACGAGCTTCTTGATCTAGCAGTCTTTGCAGATCCGGAGAGATGGTCTCCTCATCACTGTCCAACTCAACCCATTCACCCTCGGCTTTCGGATCCCGGTCAGAGCGAGCAATCACAGACATAATTATTTATTGGTTCTGTTTAGGTTTAGAGTTTATTAATATTAATGAGAGAGAGAGAATAGAACAAAATGAGAGAATAATGTGTGAAAAAATGCCTCTTTATTGATATATGAGTGTAAAACTGTACAAAACCCTTTATTTACATGAAAAGGTCCTCATGATCTCGGGTACTGATCATGAGTCCCTAAAAGAAAAAATGTGGAGGGGCCCTATCATGGCTTGCCCTTCTCTCTACTCCTGCTGCGGTAGAGGATTCTTGCTCACGTCGGGCGCCGTCGAATCGAAAGTGACCCACCCAGCATCGATAAGGTCTTGGACCTTATACTTGAGAGCTCTGCAGTTCTCCGTTGAATGTCCCGGTGCCCCCGAATGGTATAGACATTTGTCTTGTGGATTGTACCAATCGGGGTAAGGTGGATTCACTTTCTTTGGTGGAATGTAAGCTATAAGACGCGCCTCCACTAGCTTCGGCAGGAGATCGCTATAAGTGGTCGGAAGTTTGTCAAACTTCTTCACAGAGTTGTATTGCGATTTGCCTGACTTCGAAGTGGAAGAAGATGGAGAAATGGTTACAGCGTTGACTCCTCCTTCTTTCTTCTTCCCGAAGGCCTTCTTAGCTTCATATGGTTGGGAAGGCTTAGCCAGCTTCCCACTTTTAAGTCCATGTTCCACCCTTTCTCCAATGGTGATGATGTCCGAGAAGAGTGTCGTTGTGTTCCCTATCATTTTATCGTAATAGGGACCAGTCAACGAGTTGATGAATAAGGACACCGTCTCCTTATCCGACAGCGGGGGCTCTATCTGTGCCGCCAACTCCCTCCAACGTTGGGCGTACGCTTTGAAGGATTCATCATTCTTTTTACTCAAGGCTTGAAGATCTGACCTATCGGGTGTTAGGTCGATGTTATACTTATAGCGCTTGAGAAAGGCGTCGGCCAACTGTCTCCACGTGCACACTTGATTTCCATCCAGCTGCATATACCAATTGAGTGCAGTTTCGGCTAAGCTCTCTTGAAAGCAGTGGATCAAGAGCTTTTCATTCGTGGCATATGCAGCCATCTTGCGACAGTACATGGTGAGATGACTTTTGGGGCAAGTCGATCCCACGTACTTTGGGAAATCCGGCACTTTAAATTTAGGAGGGAATTGAATGTCCCTCACTAAACACATGTCAGCGGCATCTTTGATGTCAAAATCATGCCCCTCCATAGCCCTCAACCGATCCTCTAGGGCGTGGAATTGTTCTTTTGAAACCTCGGGCTCTTTAATCATAATTCCAGCCCCAAGGGGTACAGTGTGTGGAGGATCTTTTTCATGCTCTTCCTCCTCTCCCTCATGATGGGACCCATGTTCACTGTGATGAGATCCATGGACGTTGTGGTGACGCATGAGTTCCATCATTTGCGCCATTTGCTCTTTAAGCTGTGAAAGCTCGGTTGTGAGCTTCTTGTTTTGCTCCTCCAATGCTTCCATTTTCTTGATTCTCTGTGCGCGCGTAAGGACAGAGAGATGACCAGCCACTTTCTAAAATGAATGTTTAGTTAGTTTATTTTATGGAATGAATACACTCTTTAACATGAGCTTGATAAACCTCCATCTTTAAGGCGCTGCCTTTTTAAGACGGAAGTTTACCACCCTTCTTTATCTATGATCTCTCCCCAACGGAGAATCTCTATAGTCATGGGTCTCTTTCACTCATGTCAAGAGGTATTGGTGACCCTAAAATGTATGTTTTTATGAGGATGCATGGTCTCTTATTGGTAATGATGCACATGCCCCTTACTTTTATATTTTCACACATTGGTTTTTCCTCTCATGTCATGACATTTTCATGCATGGGGATTTATTCTTAGACCTTATTACGAGGTTATTTATTAATGCACAAACAATTGCACATAAGCATTTACACAAACAATTCACTCATCCACGAACAGTCACGAACGAATCACGAGGTAGGGGTCTCCTGCAGAAAAGTGCATATTCAAGGAGGATCTAACTGTTCTCACTTGGTCAAAGGCCCCCAAGGTGCCCCCATTATAGGGACCCAATTCCTCTCGTCGTAAGTCGATGGAAAGTTCCAACGCACTGTCGGACTCGAGTTCATGGTTATCACCTTGAGTGATGTTTTTCCGACAACGGTCTCGTAGGCTCCTATAGACCCATTCAACCGGCCGTACTAACATCCACTCCCTATGGATTACCACTCATGCCCCCGGGTATAGAGGGAACTGTTGTGTGCAAAGGTTTGTGTGCAATTTATTTCAAACAATTGCGGAAATTTAAACAAACAACAGTTATTTAAAGCCAAATATATAAAGCATGTTATCATACAAGCAAGGGGTAATGAAGTAATTTTAACTATTATTTGTTAAAAATAATCTGTCACTAAATGGGACTGACTCTCGAAGCTTCCCCAGCGGAGTCGCCATCTGTCGCCACCGGCCCGAAACGGGCTTTCGGCATTCGCGAAGGATGGTTGGACTCGTTTATTTGTTTAAAAATATGGATTGCTAGAATGACGTATTCTCAAACTGAGACCTTGTCAAACGAGCAATTTTATTAAATGATTCACCAATCCATGTTAATCCCAAGCGGGACCCTCCATGGATTAGTGGTTTTCGCAAAAAGGAGGGGTTCGTGGAGTCGCCACCAATGTTTTACTCAAAACATTGGAAAAAGGGATAAGGCAATTGATTTTTACAAATCAACTTTGGCCATTACAACCAGAGTTGGGTAAGGGAGTCGGTTACGCGTGGGGAAGGTGTTAGCACCCCACAGCGCCCCTTTCGGGTTCCCTATGACAGATTATTTTCTAAAATGATAGCGTAAAATTACTAAATTACCCCTATTTATTCTAAGCAATTATAAATTAACTATCTACATGTTGACAGTTTAAATATGCACACAGAAAGCAGTAAAAGGAAGGATTTAAGAAGAAACCTCTTGAAGCGTGCTTTTATATATTGAGTGAAACTGGGAAGCTTTTTGGCGTTCCCTCGCTCTACAAGCTCGCTCGCTCCTTCCTAAAAAACTTTTAACTATGGAAATCCGGAGGATTTCCCTTCGACTAGGTTCGATCCTCAAGCAAAATGGCTCGGGGCTCAAGAACTTTGTCGGATCAACTCTCCGAGTGATTTCTAGGGCAGAACACTACTCAAAAACCCCAGAATACTCAAGGAGAGGGTTAAAACTCTGTAAAAAAGTGTGGAATGACGTCCAATTGACGTCATATTTATAGGGAATAGGCGCAATACGGCCTACAGAAGCAATACGGCCGTATTGAAATTTTTGAACTCCAATACGGTCGTATTGAGTTCAATACGGCCGTATTGAAATTCAGAAATTTCAATGCGCCCGTATTGAGTTCACTGCGGCTGTATTGAAGCTTCAATACGGCCGTATTGGTTTCAGTACGGCCGTATTGAAGTTTTAGAAACTTCAATACGCCGTTTTGAGTTCACTGCGGCCGTATTGAAGCTTCAATACGGCCGTATTAAGTTCAGTACGGCCGTATTGGGCTTCATTCCCTCCACTTCCTTATTTTGAGCTATTCTAAGACCTCTAGACCTACAGAGAACCCTCCTAGGGTCTTCCAGGAGTCCTTCTGGCTGATCTTCCTTCAGTCTTCGAGAGTCTTCAAGCTTTATTTCCGACCCGGACAATTTTAGGGGTCTACAAACACTGCTCAAAAACCCCAGAATACTCAAGGAGGGAGTCAAAACTGTGTGGAAAAGTGTGGAATGACGTCCAAATGACGTCCTATTTATAGGGATGAGGCACAGTACGGCCCCTGGGTTCAATACGGCCCGTATTGAGTTGTTGTACTTCAATACGGCCGTATTGAATTCAGTACGGCCGTATTGAAATACAGAAACTTCAATACGGCCGTATTGGTTTCAGTACGGCCGTATTGTAGTACAAAATGTGCAGTACGGCCGTACTGAACTCCAAGGAGGCCGTATTGAGCTCCAAACCTCCCACTTTCTTATTTTTGGCTACTCTAAGACCTCTAAACCTACAGATAGTCATCCTATGGTCTTCTAGGAGTCCTTCTGGCTGACTTTCCTTTGATCTTTGAGAGTCTTCGAGTCTTATTTCCGACCCGGACAATTTTAGGGGTCTACAGCTGCCCCCCCTTTACTTAGTCAAACGGCCTTTTGGTGTACCATTTGATAAGTAAAGGAGTTGACCCAATTGTCCGGGGAATAAGCCATCCTTCCGACTTGTAGTGTCTTCAGGTGGGAAAATTGTTGAGTAGCCTCTCCAGGTTGAGTTTGCCCTCTCCAGGGTGAGTATTAGTCGTCGCCTCTCCAGGCTCGTGCATACCTCCGCGCTTCTAGTTACTTTGGTAGCGTGAGTCTTGCCCTCTCCAGGGTGAGTTTGCCCTCTCCAGGGTGAGTTTGCCCTCTCCAGGGTGAGTATTAGTCGTCGCCTCTCCAGGCTTGTGCATACCTCAATGCTTCTGATCACTTTGGTAGCGTGAGTCTTGCCCTCTCCAGGGTGAGTTTGCCCTCTCCAGGGTGAGTTTGTACTCTCCAGGGTGAGTTTTCCCTCTCCAGGGTGTTGCCTCTCAACATGGGCAGCTGAGTTTGCCCTCTCCAGGGTGAGTTTGCCCTCTCCAGGGTGAGTTTGCCCTCTCCAGGGTGAGTTTGCCCTCTCCAGGGTGTTGCCTCTCAACATGGGCAGCTGAGTTTGCCCTCTCCAGGGTGAGTTTTCCCTCTCCAGGGTGAGTTTGCCTCTCCAGGGTGAGTTTGCCCTCTCCAGGGTGTTGCCTCTCAACATGGGCAGCTGAGTTTGCCCTCTCCAGGGTTTTGCCTCTCAACATGGGCAGCTGAGTTTGCCCTCTCCAGGGTTTTGCCTCTCAACATGGGCAGCTGAGTTTGCCCTCTCCAGGGTTTTGCCTCTCAACATGGGCAGCTGAGTTTGCCCTCTCCAGGGTTTTGCCTCTCAACATGGGCAGCTGAGTTTGCCCTTTCCAGGGTTTTGAGATAAGTTTGTCTCCACAGTCCACGATGCTGCTTCGACGATTGTTTTTGATTTTGTGCCGCTGAGGGCTGGATAACGCAGGGATCCGTCTAGGGGATGTGCAGTCATTCATAGGTTTTTGTGCCCCAACTTGCATTGCTTAGTTGGTACCCATGGGGAATTTCTGACTCCTTGGGGTGTAGACACAGATGCTCTCTCTCTGAGTTGAGCGATGCCTTATGTTTGGCTGACGTCCTTTTGACGTAAGTGGAGTATCCCGGTTGTCCTTATTCGGGTGTCTCTTTTGATTTTCTGATTTTTGTAGCCTCTGTGTAGGCTGTTATCCGCTGGGGGATTCTGTCGTTCAATTCTTGACTGGCCTCTTCTGTTAGGCAAATCATCTTGATGTTCGGTGTTTGGCTGGATGCCGAATTCCGCTTGGGGAATATTTATTGATATTTTTTTATTTTTCTCCTTTTGTAGGGGTGCCTCTTGAGTAGGCGACTGGGGATTTGGGGATCTTATGTATCCCAGAGTATTATTTAGGAAGCCTCTGCAGGCTTAGCCTCACTCAGCGCTTGAGTCAGAGAGCTATCTTCCACTGAGGAAGTTTCAAGTCCTTTGACTGAATATTTTGCTTGGATGATCGCGCTTCCATTGGGGATTTTGACGATTTTGCTTTGATAGCTCTCGCTGGGGATTTGTTCCATGAGCTTAAGCTGAGGTTTCTCTGGGGAGTATTATTTCTGCGAGCCTCTCCAGGCTCAGTTATTCTGAGAGAGTATTATTTCGGCGAGCCTCTCCAGGCTCAGTTATTCTGAGAGAGTATTATTTCAGCAAGCCTCTCCAGGCTCAGTTATTCTGTGGGAGTATTATTTCGGCAAGCCTCTCCAGGCTCAGTTATTCTGAGAGAGTATTATTTCGGCAAGCCTCTCCAGGCTCAATTATTCTGAGAGAGTATTATTTCGGCGAGCCTCTCCAGGCTCAGTTATTCTGAGAGAGTATTATTTCGGCAAGCCTCTCCAGGCTAAGTTATTCTGTACAATTTGTTGGGTTTTCTGTATTTTGCCTTTTTTGTTGATTTTTGGCTTTTTCTGTATTTTTGTTGTCATACACAAGCAATTTTTCTATTTTTCTATTTTATGCAATTGCCTCATGATAAGGTCTTTGAATGTGCAACTAATGTGTGTGTGATGCACAAATGCAAGTTTGATTATTTTATTAATGCCTTTCTTTTTTTTTTTTTTTTTTTTTTAAAATGAATGGCTCTCCCTATCCTCCTTTTCTTGGAGGAATTTCTGTCGTCAACGTGAGGGAATATCTTTGTGAGCCTTTTTCACAGGAGATTACGGATTTTATAGGAACCCCTCCAATTTTCTTTATTGACTGATTATTAAAGGAATTTCGTACAATTTTTATGAAATACCAATTTTAGAGGCATAATCACATGGTCAAGAGAGAAGAGAAAATGAATAGATATTTTATTGATATTCACAAGTGTTTTTACAGAAAGATATACAGAAGGAATTTCTGAAGAATGGCTGGCCAGGGTAGGCTATATACATTGGGCTTAACAATTATATATGTAATTGTTGCTCTTTACATTCCCCTAGTTGCTTCGGGTGAGATGCCTGAGCCAGGAGTGTAGATGCTGCAAGACGCTTGCTTCTAGAAGATAATCACTTGATCCGCCTTTCGGTTTTCGATTCAAGTGATCGTTGCTTGCTTTGTTTTTGCATCTTATTCTTTTGCCCCTAATTTTTGTCTAGGACGTATCCTAGCGGGGATAAATTCGCCTTTGTTTTGCCTAGTACCCTTGTACTGGCGGGCTTTTTATTTTGCCCTAACTTTTGCCTAGGACGCCCTTTTTGGGTTTTCATCCTAGCGGGCCTATGCAAGCAACGTCTTCAAGCATAGTACTTCTTTACCACGTCAGCGTTGACTGGATATCGAAGTTCTTCTCCATCCATGTCTGTGAGGATCAATGCTCCTCCTGAGAAGGCTCGTTTTACCACGTATGGTCCTCCGTGATTTGGGACACACTTTCCGATTTTGTCCTTTTGAGTTGGTAGCAATTTCTTCATTACCAACTCTCCCTCATGGTAGACTCGAGGGTGGACTTTCTTGTCAAAAGCCTTTTTGATCTTCCTCTGATAGGCTTGACTATGGCATATGGCGTTCAGCCGTTTCTTTTTGATAAGGTTCAACTGGTCGTATCGGCTTTGAACCCATTCTACCTCGGAAAGTTTTGTTTCCATGATTACCCTTAGAGAAGGTATCTCGACTTCGACGGGTAGAACTGCCTCCATCCCATAAACGAGGGAGAATGGAGTAGCTCCTGTAGATGTACGTACTGAAGTCCTATAGCCATGAGGAGCGAAGGGTAACATCTCGTGCCAGTCTTTAAATGAGACAACCATCTTTTGCACTATTTTCTTGATGTTCTTATTGGTTGCCTCGACTGCCCCATTCATCTTTGGCCGATATGGGGAAGAGTTATGGTGTTGGATCTTGAATTCTTGGCACAGTTCTTCCACCATTTTGTTGTTCAGATTAGATCCATTATCAGTGATGATTTATTTCTCCATGCTTCCACTAGATTATTCTAAAATCATTTGGGACAAGAGAGAAAAGAAGGGAAAGATACTTTTATTCTGAAGTTTGTGTTTTAGAGGGGATTTATTTTTCAAAAATGGTTTTTGTAAGAATGGTTAGCCGAGGTAGGCTTATGTGTTTAGGCTTGTTTGATTAAACACTTATGAAGTTAAGAAAATCTTTGTTTATTGACGTTGTGATTTTGACAACTTAGATAGCTTCCCTTGAACCTTTCTTGAATTCGGCTCGGGGTACCATCATGGATTTCTTTTGTTTTTTGATTGTCCTTATTTTTGCCTAAAACACCCTTTTGTGGCGTCTTAGCGGATCTTTGTTTTTGTTTATTTTTGCAACCCTAACTTTTGCCTAGGTTACCCTTTCGTGGGATTCCTAGAGGGTCTTTTGCTCTTATTTTTGCGCAGCCCCCTTTTTGGGTTTCCTGCCGAGCTTCTTTTATAGAGGATTTCTTTTTATCCATGATGGCACTTGTCGAGGCCAAGGGAAGGTGCTCCAAGTTGTCACACACACTTCCACATAAAGATGATGTGGGTTTATTATTATTAAGATGACTTTAACCTCATTCATGTTTATTCAAACAGGGTTAAAAATAATGTGGTTTAGAATTTTATTATAAGCAAGAAAAGAAGCAAAAAGAATGATTTCATTATGATCATAGCGGAAACATATGTCCTTACTTCATCACTGATATGGGTCCCAATGTTGACCTTTTTTATCTCTCGGCCCTGCCCCAAATTCACAGTCTCCAATTTCTCTTGATATGGTTGGAGTAGACGAGCTTCTTGATTTAGCAGTCTTTGCAGATCCGGAGAGATGACCTCCTCATCACTGTCCAACTCAACCCATTCATCCTCAACTTTCGGATCCCGGTCAGAGCGAACAATTACAGACATAATTATTTTATTGGTTCTGTTTAGGTTTAGAATTATTAATGTTAATAAGAGAGAGAGAGAAAAGAACTAAATGAGAGAATAATGTGTGAAAAATGCCTCTTTATTGATATATGTAAAATGTACAAAACCCTTATTTATATGAAAGGTCCTCATGATCTCGGGTACTGATCATGAGTCCCAAAAAGAAAAAGAAAATTAAGGAGGGGCCCTATCGTGGCTTGCCCTTCTCTCTACTCCTGCTTTGGCAGAGGGTTCTTGCTCACGTCGGGCGCTGTTGAATCGAAAGTGACCCACCCAGCATCAATAAGGCTTTGGACCTTGTGTTTGAGAGCTAGGCAGTTCTCTGTTGAATGCCCTGGTGCCCCCGAATGGTATAAACATTTGTCTTGTGGCTTGTACCAATCGGGGTAAGGTGGGTCGATCTTCCTTGGTGGAACATAAGCTAGAAGTTTGGCTTCTACTAGCTTCGGCAGGAGATCGCTATAAGTGGTCGGAAGTTTATCAAACTTCTTCACAGGAGTGAATTGCGATCTACCCGACTTCGAAGTGGAAGTAGCCGAGGGTATGGTTATAGCATTGACTCCTCCCTCTTTCTTCTTCCCGAAGGCCTTCTTAGCTTCATATGATTGGGAAGGCTTAGCCAGCTTCCCACTTTTAAGTCCTTGTTCCACTCTCTCCCCAATGGTGATGATGTCCGAGAAGAGTGTCGTTGTGTTCCCTATCATTTTATCGTAATAGGGACTGTCGCCACCGGCCCGAAACGGGCTTTCGGCATTCGCGAAGGATGGTTGGACTCGTTTTATTTGTTTAAAAAATAGTGGATTGCTAGAATGACTTATTCTCAAACTGAGACCTCGTCAAACGAGCAATTTTATTAAAAGGCTCACTAATCCATATTAATCCCAAGCGGGACCCTCCATGGATTAGAGGTTTTCATAAAAGGAGGGTTCGTGGAGTCGCCACCAATGTTTTACTCAAAACATTGGAAAAAGGGATAAGGCAATTGATTTAAAAATCAACTTTGGCCACTACAACCAGAGTTGGGTAAGGGAGTCGGTTACGCGTGGGGAAGGTGTTAGCACCCCACAGCGCCCCTTTCGGGTTCCCTATGACAGATTATTTTCTAAAATAACAGCGTAAAATTACTAAATTACCCCTATTTATTCTAAACAATTATGAATTGACTATCTACATGATGACAGTTTAAATATGCACACAGAAAGCAGTAAAAGGAAGGATTGAAGGGAAACCTCTTGAAGCGTGCTTTTTATAAAAAATGAACTGGGAAGCGTTTTGGCGTTCCCTCGCTCTACAAGCCCGCTCCTCACTCTCCTAGAACAAAATTTTAACTAAGGGAATCAAAAAGATTTCCCCTCGACTAGGTTCGATCCTCAAGCAAAATGGCTCGGGGCTCAAGAACTTCGTCGGATCAACTCTCCGAGTGATTTCTAGGGCAGAACACTGCTCAAAAACCCCAGAATACTCAAGGAGAGGGTTCAAACTATGTTGAAAAGTGTGGAATGACGTCCAATTGACGTCATATTTATAGGGAATAGGCGCAGTACGGCCTACAGGGCCAATACGGCCGTATTGAAATTATTGAACTTCAATACGGTCGTATTGGAGTTCAATACGGTCGTATTGAAAGTCAGAAATTTCAATACGCCCGTATTGAGTTCGCAGCGGTCGTATTGAAGTGTCAATACGGTCGTACTGACTTCAGTATGGCCGTATTGAAGCTTCAATACGGCCGTATTGAGTTCAGTACGGCCGTATTGGGCTTTTTCCCTCCACTTCTTTATTTTGAGCTATTCTAAGACCTCTGGACCTACAGAGAACCCTCCTAGGGCCTTCGAGGAGTCCTTCTGGCTGATTATCCTTCAGTCTTCGAGAGTCTTCAAGCTTTATTTCCGACCCGGACAATTTTAGGGGTCTACAGCTGCCCCCCCTTTACTTAGTCGGACGGCCTCTTGGTGTATCGGCTGACAAGTAAAGGAGTTGACCCAATTGTCCGGGTATTGTGCCGACCTTCTGACTTGTAGCGTCTTCCGGTGGGAAAATGTTGAGTAGCCTCTCCAGGTGGGTGCATACCTCGGCGCTTCTGACATCCTCGGTAGCTGAGTTTACCTTCTCCAAGGCCAACTTCACTCGACGCCCGAGCCGGAAGTTGGACATCAACGCGCCTCTGATGACGCTGATGGTTGAGTACCGCCTCTCCAGGCTTAGCTTCACTCTTTGTTCGAGCCGGAAACCAAGCACCTTTGCGACGACGGTGAGCAGTGTGAGTTTTGCCTCTCCAGGCCTTGCTTTGCTTGTTGCCCAAGCTGGAAGCTGTGAGTACCGTCTCTCCAGGCTTAACTTCACTCTTTGTTCGAGCCGGAAGCTAAGCACCTTTGTGACGACGGTGAGCAGTATGAGTTTTGCCTCTCCAGGCCTTGCTTTGCTTGTTGCCCAAGCTGGAAGCTGTAAGTACCGTCTCTCCAGGCTTAGCTTCACTCTTTGTTCGAGCCGGAAGCTAAGTACCTTTATGACAACGGTAGGCGGTGAGTACCCTTTTTCAGAGATAGCTTCGCTCATTGTCCGAGCCGGAAGCTGCATACCTCCGTGTTTGTGACGACGGGGTAGCGTGAATATCTCCTTTCCAGGGATTCGTGATGATTTTGTCTCCACAGTCCACGATGCTGCTTCGACGGTTGTTTTTTGATTTTGTGCCACTAAGGGCTGGATAACGCAGGGATCCATCTAGGGGATGTGCAGTTACTCATAGGTTCTTGTGTCCCAACTTTCCATTGCGTAGTTGGTGCCCACTGGAGAATTTCTGATTCCTTTGGGGTGTAGACACAAAGATGCTCTTTCTGATGTGAGCGGTGCCTTATGATTGGCTGACGTCCTTTCGACGTTGGTGGAGTATCCCGGTTATCCTTGTTCGGGTAACTCTTTTTGATTTTCTGATTTTTTGCTGCCTCTGTGTAGGCTGTTATCCGCTGGGGATTCTGGATGTTGATTTTGTCTCCACAGTCCACGATGCTGTTTCGACGATTGTTTTTGATTTTTGTGCCACTGAGGGCTGGATAACGCAGGGATCCGTCTAGGGGATGTGCAGTCATTCACAGGTTCCTGTGCCCCAACTTGCATTGCATTGTTGGTACCCTTGGGGAATTTCTGACTCCTTGGGGTATAGACACAGATGCTCTCTCTCTGAGTTTGAGCGATGCCTTATGATTGGCTGACGTCCTTTCGACGTTGGTGGAGTATCCCGGTTATCCTTGTTCGGGTAACTCTTTTTGATTTTCTGATTTTTTGCTGCCTCTGTGTAGGCTGTTATCCGCTAGGGATGTTGACATGTTGATTTTTTGACCGGCCTCTTCTGTTAGGCAGATAGTCTTGATGTTCGATGTTTTGGCGGGATGCCAAATTCCGCTTGGGGAATTTTATTAATCTTTTTGATTTTCTTCCCCTTTTGTGGGGATGCCTCTTGGATAGGCGATCATCCACTGGGGATTGATGTTGATTGGCCTCTTTTGTTAGGCAGATCATCTTGACGTTCATTTGTTAGGCTGAGAGCCAAATTCCACTTGGGGAATAGTTTATTGGTCTTCCTTTTGAAGAGATGCCTCTTTAGTAGGCGATTGGGTATTTGAAGTTTTTATTCATCCCAGAGTATTATTTAGAAAGCCTCTTCAGGCTTAGCTTCACTCATCGCTTTTGAGTTGAAAAGCTATCCTCTATTGGGGAAGTTTAAAGTCCTTAGACATTTTTCTTGGATGATCAGGCCTCCTTTGGGGATTTCGCTGATCGCATTCTGATAGCTTTCACTGGGGAATTTGGCCCGTGAGTGTAAGCTTGAGATATCTCTGGGGAATCGAGCCTTTCTAAGCTCAACTATTCTGAAGGAAGAGTATTGTTTCTGCGAGCCTTTCCAGGCTCAATTATTCTGAGGGAGTATTCTTTCTGCGAGCCTCTCCAGGCTCAATTATTCTGAAGGAGTATTATTTCTGCGAGCCTCTCCAGGCTCAATTATTCTGAAGGGAGTATTCTTTCTGCGAGCCTCTCCAGGCTCAATTATTCTGCGGGAGTATTATTTAGGCAAGCCTCTCCAGGCTCAATTATTTTGCGGGAGTATTATTTAGGCAAGCCTCTCCAGGCTCAATTATTTTGAGAGAGTATTATTTCGGCAAGCCTCTCCAGGCTCAGTTATTTTGAGAGAGTATTATTTCGGCGAGCCTCTCCAGGCTCAATTATTCTGTACGAGTATTTTTTCGGCAAGCCTCTCCAGGCTCAGTTATTCTGTATGATTTGTTGGATTTTCTGTATTTTGCCCTTTTTTCGATTTTGGCTTTTTCTGTGTTTTTGCCTTTTTTGTTGATTTTGGCTTTTTCTGTATTTTTGTTGATTTCTGTATTTTTGCCTTTTTTGTTGGTTTTGGCTTTTTCTGTATAGAAATGTCTCAGTTATTCTGAGAGAGTATTATTTCGGCGAGCCTCTCCAGGCTCAATTATTCTGAGAGAGTATTATTTCGGCGAGTCTCTCCAGGCTCAGTTATTATGAGAGTATTCTTTCGGCAAGCCTCTCCAGGCTCAGTTATTTTGAGAGTATTCTTTCGGCAAGCCTCTCCAGGCTCAGTTATTTTGTATGACGCTGTTGATTTTCTGAATCTTTGCATTTTGTTTGCTGCTGTCATACACAAGCAATTTTTCCTATTTTTTCTAATTTATGTAGTTGCCTCATGACGAGGTCTTTGAAAATTTCTTTATGGCCAATACGGCTGCATCCATTTCAGTACGCCCATGTTTGAGTTAAAAATTTGTTCATAACCCCAATTTTGGTACGGGTGTACTGAACATGGTACGGGCGCATTGTTTTTTCTGAAGTTTATATATTTTATTTTTTTGTTTTTTCAATAAACAGAGAATAAGTGATCTTCCAGTACACCTATCATCTGTATGCATGTATGCAGTATGATGCACCTAATTCTATTTGATTCTTTTTTCAAAAGAATTAACCGATGCGTTTTTGTGTTTGGATTTTGCCATTCCTCCAGACGGACTGTGCGCTGCCGATTTCTGTTACCGAGGAATGATGCGTATTTGATTTTGGTGTCATCAACCAAATGATTCTTCCCTTTCTTTAGAAGATGTGTCAACCCTCCTATTGATCACTATATCTCCATGTTTCCACTAGATTATTCAAAAATCGTTGGGACAAGAGAGAAAAGAAAGGAAAGGTATATATTTTTCGAAAGTTTGTGTTTTAGAGGGGTTTATTTTATTTTTGAAAAATGGTTTTTGTAAGAATGGCTGGCCATGGTAGGCTTATGTGTTTAGGTTTGTTTGTTTAAACACTTATGAGGTTAAGCACATCTTTGTTATTAATGATTGTGCTTTGACAACTTGGATAGCTTTTCTTGAGCCCCTTGTTGAATTCAATTGATGGTATCATCATGGATTTATTTTGTTTTTGTTTTTTTTTTTTTTTTTTTTTTTTCTTTTTTTGACGGCCCTAACTTTTGCCTAAAACACCCTTTTGTGATGTCTTAGCGGGCTTTTGTATTCATTTTGTAACCCTAACTTTTGCCTAGGTCACCCTTTTCGTGGGATTCCTAGCGGGTCCTTTGCTCTTATTTTTGCGCAGTCCCCTTTTTGGGTTTCCTGCCGAGCTTATTATCTTTAGGATTTCTTTTATCCATGATGGCACTTATTGATGCCAAGAAAAGGTGCTCCAAGTTGACACACACACTTCCACATAAAAATGATGTGGGTTTATTATTATTAAGATGATTTTAACCTCATTCATGTTTATTCAAACAGGGTTAAAATAATGTGGTCTAGAATTTTATTGCAAGCGAGAAAAGAAGCAATTAATGAAGAATGATTTTATTATAATCATAATGGAAACATGTGCCCTATCGAGGCTCGGGGGTCGGGCTATCCCCGAGGAGTGATCTCTAATAGTCACTGAGTCTATACATCCCTATCGGAAGGAGAAAAACATTTTGACGACAACGACCGGCCTTGACGCTTGTGAACCGGCCTTCCTAAAGATCTGGCTTAAAGAACGTCGAGAAGGATCTTGATTCCTCTTCGTTCTTTGATCTTTGTTAGGGTTGTGTCCTAACCCTTGTTTCCCCGGATTATCCTTGATAATGGGTAGCTCCGGGATTCCTTGGGAGTCCTTGCCTAATCCTTGTCCTGGCAAGTATCCGTTCTTGGTGAGCATATGAGCTACCTTCTTCATTTCTCGGGGAAACGTTTCAACATTGGCAATTTCCAATGCTTGGAAGGCGGTTTCCAAAGCTTCCTCTGCTGCATCCACATAAGGTATGTTGGATGGCTTGCTGATGAGTATGTCATCTTCAGCTTGTACAGTCACCAGTTTGTCATCCACTATGAACTTGACTTTCTGGTGGAGCGTAGAAGGAATAGCTTTCGCATCATGAATCCAAGGTCGGCCGAGGAGACAGCTGTATGCGGGAGTAATGTCCATCACTTGGAATTCGACATTAAAGATAGTGGGTCCAATTTGGATTGGAAGATTGATCTCTCCCACCACTTCTCTTTTAGAGCCATCGAAGGCTCGAACGATCATGTTGCTCGGGCGCATTTGGACTCCCTTGTTGCCAATTGCTTGAGCGTTCTTTTTGGCATCACATTCAAGGAAGATCCATTATCTACCAAGACTTTAGCGATGTGATACTCCTTGCACTTTACAGAGATGTGCAAGGGTTTGTTATGATTCGGTCCCTCGGCGGGGATTTCTTCATCGGTGAAGGTGAGGTGATCACTAGCCGTGATGTGACTAACAATCCCCTCAAACTTGTCTTGGGAGATAGTGTGCGACACATATGCCTCGTTCAAGACTTTCGACAGAGCTTGCCGATGCGGTTCGGAGCATAGGATCAATGACAACAGCGTAATCTTTGCTGTCGTCCTATGAAGTTGATCCACGATGGAGTACTCGCTCTGTCGGATAAATTTTAACAGCTTGTCAGTCTCCTCCTCGGATTCTTTTTCCTCGGTTTTCTTTTCTTCTTTTTCTTTATTCTTGGGGGCTTTGTTATGAAGATCATCGGGAGTGTAGATCCTTCCACTCCTAGTCATGCCCCCAAGTCCAGCGATGTTGGAGATATCGCCGTCGGCAGAAGAGTGGATGTCGTATATCCACGGCACAGCCTTATTTGATTTGTAAGGGAAAGGCCTTGGAACTGTGATCCTTAATGGTGTTGGACCTTCCCCTTTGTTTGTCTTGATTACCAACAACGGAGTTGACGTGTGCTCGCTTGGCGCGGTTGTTGGCTTACACTTGATAACGAACGGCGTGTGATCCATTCTTTGAATATACGCATCGATTATTTCTTTCTTTTTTATTAATGTTTATTAATGGATTACTAGGAGAGATGTATGAATGACTCCTAGATCTCTCCATGATCTATATGCATGATATGAGATGATGTTGAATATGCATGCATTGTGTTTATTGAACTAAGCATTATCATGTTTTTAGGATTTTCCTAAGATGATGCATGATATTGCTTGGTTTGGGTAAATACATATTTTTCTTTTGAATATTTTATATTTTTTTTGTATTATTTTTTTTTGGGTGAAAAGGGAAACTACCTATATGAATGCAATGAAGGTAGATGTTAACACCATGTACTAGAAGATCTTTATTTCTATTTATTCTTTTTATTTAAAAAAGAATGTTGTATGTTTAAAAGGTGCAAATGTATGCTCATACAATGTCACATAAAAATGCACAAACAATTCACTCATCCACGAACAGTCACGAGCGAATCACGAGGTAGGGGTCTCCTGCAGAAAAGTGCATATTCAAGGAGGATCTAACTGTTCTCACCGGTCTGAGGCCCCCAAGGTGCCCCCATTATAGGGACCCAATTCCTCTCGTCGTAAGTCGATGGAAAATTCCACCGCACTGTCGGACTTAAGTTCATGGTTATCACCTTGAGTGACGTTTTCCGACAACGGTCTGCGGGCACCTATAGACCCATTCGACAACCGGCCGTACTAACATCCACTCCCTATGGTTAATCACTCATGCCCCCGGGTATAGAGGGAACTGTTGTGTGCAAAGGTTTGTGTACAGTTTGTATTTCAAACAATTGCGAAAATTTAAACATACAACAGTTATTAAAAGCCAAATAGATAAAACATATTATCATACAAGCGAGGGGTAATGAAGTAATTTTAACTATTATTTGTTAAAATTAATCTGTCACTAAATGGGACTGACTCTCGAGGCTTCCCCAGTGAAGTCGCCATCTGTCGCCACCGGCCCGAAACGGGCTTTCGGCATTCGCGAAGGATGGTTGGACTCGTTTTATTTGTTTAAAAAATAGTGGATTGCTAGAATGACTTATTCTCAAACTGAGACCTCGTCAAACGAGCAATTTTATTAAAAGGCTCACTAATCCATATTAATCCCAAGCGGGACCCTCCATGGATTAGAGGTTTTCATAAAAGGAGGGTTCGTGGAGTCGCCACCAATGTTTTACTCAAAACATTGGAAAAAGGGATAAGGCAATTGATTTAAAAATCAACTTTGGCCACTACAACCAGAGTTGGGTAAGGGAGTCGGTTACGCGTGGGGAAGGTGTTAGCACCCCACAGCGCCCCTTTCGGGTTCCCTATGACAGATTATTTTCTAAAATAACAGCGTAAAATTACTAAATTACCCCTATTTATTCTAAACAATTATGAATTGACTATCTACATGATGACAGTTTAAATATGCACACAGAAAGCAGTAAAAGGAAGGATTGAAGGGAAACCTCTTGAAGCGTGCTTTTTATAAAAAATGAACTGGGAAGCGTTTTGGCGTTCCCTCGCTCTACAAGCCCGCTCCTCACTCTCCTAGAACAAAATTTTAACTAAGGGAATCAAAAAGATTTCCCCTCGACTAGGTTCGATCCTCAAGCAAAATGGCTCGGGGCTCAAGAACTTCGTCGGATCAACTCTCCGAGTGATTTCTAGGGCAGAACACTGCTCAAAAACCCCAGAATACTCAAGGAGAGGGTTCAAACTATGTTGAAAAGTGTGGAATGACGTCCAATTGACGTCATATTTATAGGGAATAGGCGCAGTACGGCCTACAGGGCCAATACGGCCGTATTGAAATTATTGAACTTCAATACGGTCGTATTGGAGTTCAATACGGTCGTATTGAAAGTCAGAAATTTCAATACGCCCGTATTGAGTTCGCAGCGGTCGTATTGAAGTGTCAATACGGTCGTACTGACTTCAGTATGGCCGTATTGAAGCTTCAATACGGCCGTATTGAGTTCAGTACGGCCGTATTGGGCTTTTTCCCTCCACTTCTTTATTTTGAGCTATTCTAAGACCTCTGGACCTACAGAGAACCCTCCTAGGGCCTTCGAGGAGTCCTTCTGGCTGATTATCCTTCAGTCTTCGAGAGTCTTCAAGCTTTATTTCCGACCCGGACAATTTTAGGGGTCTACAGGGACCAGTCAACGAGTTGATGAATAAGGACACCATCTCCTTATCCGACAGCGGGGGCTCTATCTGTGCCGCCAACTCCCTCCATCGTTGGGCGTACGCCTTGAAAGATTCATCATTTTTCTTACTCAAGGCTTGAAGATCTGACCTATCGGGTGTTAGGTCGATGTTGTATTTATAGCGCTTGAGAAAGGCGTCGGCCAACTGCCTCCATGTATGTACTAGATTTCCATCTAGCTGCATATACCAATTGAGCGCAGTATCGGCTAAGCTCTCTTGGAAGCAATGGATCAAGAGCTTTTCATTTGTGGCATTTGCAGCCATTTTGCGACAGTACATGGTGAGATGACTCTTAGGGCAAGTCGATCCCACGTACTTTGGGAAATCCGGCACTTTAAATTTAGGAGGGAATTGGATGTCCCTCACTAAACACATGTCGGCGGCATCTTTAATATCGAAGTCATGCCCCTCCATAGCCCTTAGCCGATCCTCTAGGGCGTGGAATTGTTCCTTTGAAACCTCGGGCTCTTTAATCATGATCCCCGCCCCAAGGGGTACAGCTCGTGGAGGTTCTTCCTCGTGCTCCTCCTCCTCATGATGATGGGACTCATGGTCACTGTGGTGAGACCCATGTACATTATGATGACGCATGAGCTCCATCATTTGCGCCATTTGTTCTTTGAGCTGCGAGAGCTCGGCTGTAAGCTTCTTATTTTGGTCCTCCAGCGCTTCCATCTTCTTGATTTTCTGCGCGCGTGTGAGGACAGAGAGATGACCAGCCACTTTCTAAAATGAATGTTTAATTAGTTTATTCATGGGATGAATACGCTCTTGACATGAGCTTGATAACCCTCCATTTTTAAGGCGCTGCCTTTTTAAAACGGAGTGTTACCACCCTCCTTGACTTATGATCCCTCCCCAACGGAGAATCTCGATAATTATGGGTCTCTTTTACTCATGTCAAGAGGTATTGGTGAACCTAAAATGCATGGTTTATGAGGATGCATGATGTCTTATTGGTAATGATGTACATGCTCCTCACTTTTATTATATTTCCACACATGGTCTTTCCTCTCATGTCATGGTATTTTCATGCATGGGGATTATTCTTTAGACCTTATCACGAGGTTTTATTAATGCACAAACAATATCACATAAACCTATACACAAACAATTCACTCATCCACGAACAGTCACGAGCGAATCACGAGGTAGGGGTATCCTGCAGAAAAGTGCATATTCAAGGTGGTTCTAACTGTTCTCACCGGTCTGAGGCCCCCAAGGTGCCCCCATTATAGGGACCCAATTCCTCTCGTCGTAAGTCGATGGAAAGTTCCAACGCACTGTCGGACTCGAGTTCATGGTTATCACCTTGAGTGATGCTTTCTGACAACGGTCTACGGGCACCTATAGACCCATTCGACAACCGGCCGTACTAACATCCACTCCCTATGGCTTTCCACTCATGCCCCCGGGTATAGAGGGAACTGTTGTGTGCAAAGGTTCGTGTGCAGTTTGTATTTCAAACAATTGCGGAAAATTAAACAAACAACAGTTATTAAAGCCAAATAGATAAACATGTTATCATACAAGTGAGGGGTAATGAAGTAATTTTAAACTATTATTTTAGAAATAATCCATCACTAAATGGGACTGACTCTCGAGGCTTCCCCAGTGGAGTCGCCATCTGTCGCCACCCCGCCGAAACGGACCTTGGCAATCGCGACGTGGTTGGACTCTTTTTAAAGTTTTGAAAAGTGGTGGATTGATAGAACGACTTATTCTCAAACTGAGACCTTGTCGAGCTACCAATTTTATTAAATGATTCACCAATCCATATTAATCCCAAGCGGGACCGTCTATGGATTAGTGGTTTTCGCAAAAATTAGGGTTCTTGGAGTCGCCACCAATATTTTACTCAAAACATTGGAAAAAGATTTAAGGCAATTGATTTTATAAATCAACTTTGGCCATTACAACCAGAGTTGGGTAAGGGAGTCGGTTACGTGTGGGGAAGGTGTTAGCACCCCCACAGCGCCCCATTAGGGTTCCCTATGACGGATTATTTATTAAATAATAGCGCAAAATTACTAAATTACCCCTATTTATTATAAGCGATTGTAAATTAAATATCTACATGATGATAAATTTAAATATGCAACAATCAGAAAGCGGTAAAAGAAGGGATTTTTAGAAAAGAAACCTCTTGAAGCGTGCTTTTTATATATCAATGAAGTCTAGGAGGCTTTTTGGCATTCCCTCCCTCTACAAGCTCGCTCGCTCCTTCCTAAAAAATAATTTTTGACTATGGAAATCCAAAAGATTTCCCTTCAACTAAGTTCGAATCTCCAAGCTAAATGCTCGGAATTCCAGAACTTCGTCGGATCGACTCCCAGAGAGATTTCTAGGGCAGAACACTGCTCAAAAACCCCAGAATACTCAAGGAGGGAGTCAAAACTGTGTGGAAAAGTGTGGAATGACGTCCAAATGACGTCCTATTTATAGGGATGAGGCGCAGTACGGCCCCTGGGTTCAATACGGCCCGTATTGAGTTTTTGTACTTCAATACGGCCGTATTGAATTCAGTACGGCCGTATTGAAATACAGAAACTTCAATACGGCCGTATTGGTTTCAGTACGGCCGTATTGTAGTACAAAATGTGCAGTACGGCCGTACTGAACTCCAAGGAGGCCGTATTGAGCTCCAAACCTCCCACTTTCTTATTTTTGGCTACTCTAAGACCTCTAAACCTACAGATAGTCATCCTATGGTCTTCTGGGAGTCCTTCTGGCTGACTTTCCTTTGATCTTTGAGAGTCTTCGAGTCTAATTTCCGACCCGGACAATTTTAGGGGTCTACAGGAACTACTATGGTTTAGTTATTGTAGATGACTACTCAAGATTCACATGGGTTATGTTTCTTGCTGTAGACACCCAATTTCGTTCGGGAGTATACAAACAAGGACATGGACCTCTGTTACGAAGGGAAGGAGCTCCTGAAACATGCCAACAAGAAGACAAGAATTTAGAGGGCACAAAACTACAAATTAAATATTTTTATGGGCCCGGAACGGGCCGTTCCAAAATCGGAACGGCCGTTCCAAGGTTTGGAACGGGCCGTTCCGAGGCTCCTAAAAGGCCAAAAACCCTAATTTGGAACGGCTGTTCCGAGATTGGAACGGGCCGTTCTAGATTGGAACGGGCCGTTCCAAGATTGGAACAGGCCGTTCCAAACTCCTCAAAAAAGGGGTCAAAGTTTATTTGGAACGGGGCTGGAACGGCCGTTCCTAAAATGGAACGGACCGTTCCAAGGCCGTTCCAGACCAATCATGTGTGCTTAATTTGGAATCCAGAACGGGCCATTCTGAAATCAGAACAGGCCGTTCTGGTTCCCCGATACGGGTCGTTCCGGTTTCGAAACGGGCCGTTCCAGGGTCCAAATTAACCCACAACGGCCATATCCAGAACGACCGTTCCGATTTTGGAACGGGCCGTTCTGGACCCCCTTCCCGAAGTCTATAAATAGACAGCTGGGGCTCATTTCTCAGGACTCCAAAATTTCGTCCAGAGCTCGAAATTTCTCTCTTCTTCTCTCTTTTTCTCTCTCTTTCTCTCTCTTGTATTTCTTGAGAGTTTGTGAGGTATTGTAGTGTGAAAAGGTCACCACAAAGCACCTAGAATCACCATTAACAAAGCTTGATACGAGGTATTTCAGTCAATCTTCTTCTCTCTCCTTTATTTTTATCTTTGTTTCTTATTTATGATAAACATCATTATAATAAAAATAATCATGTAGATATTTTAGAGTCAATTGTTTAATTTAAATTTCAAGCATGTAAATAGTCATCAATAAAAGGGGATTTAATATTTATATTATTATTATTTATAATGTTAACTTCGTCATAGGGTACCGATTAAGGGCGTTGTAGGGGTGCTTAATACCTTCCCTATACGTAACCGACTCCCGAACCCAATTCTGGTTATCAAGGCCATTATTGGACTTTTAAAAACCTTTCTTTTTCCAATGTTTTGAGTAAAATATTGGTGGCAACTCCATGAACCTATTTTCAAAACCATTAATTAAGGATTAGTCTGGTGTCCGGGCATTCCTTAATTGATGAGATCTTTAAAAGGATGTCTAAACCATAGGTCGCAAGATCGGAAATTTTCGGGTTGCGACAGATGGTGACTCCACTGGGGAAGTTTAAAGAGGGTCAGGCCCATTTAATTGATGAAGTTAATAAAATAAAAAATAATAATTTAAATATTTTTTCCCCTTTACCTTGTTTATTTTCTTTGTTTGACTTTAATATTTGTTTGCCTGTTTAAATTCAGCATTTGTTTGAAATAAAAATTGTACACAAACCTTTGCACACAACAGTTCCCCCTACACCCGGGGGCATGAGGGTAATAAACATAGGGAGTGGTTGACGTACGACCGGCCCAAGTTTGGCCTTGGAGCCTGCCAGCCTTGTCGGAAATCACACTCAAGGTGATAACCGGTTACTCTAGCCCGAAATACTGCGACAAACCTTAGAGTTTGCCAGGTGACGGCAACAGAGATACTGGGTCCCTATAATGGGGGCACGTTGGGGGCCTTAAGACCAGTGAGATTAGAACTGTCCTATACAATGCACTTTTCTTACAGGGACCACAGACCAAGGATTTAAACGTGACTGTTCGCGGGTGTACATTTGTTTGAGCATATGCGTGTTGCATTTGTTTTGTGTTTATTTATTTCAAATAGATAAGAATTACAAACAAACAGATATCAATAAAAAAAACTAAAACTAACGCTCTTTTGTATACCCTAACTCTAAAGCATCATATAGGGTAGTTTATTTTAAAAAAATATATATATAGCAAAAATCATGCATCATTCCCCTTTAGTAACAAAAAAAAATGATAAAATTTAGGCAAAAACAAATATCATGCATTTTTTAGTTTAGCATATGCATTCATTAGAAATGGAAGGTACATATAATAGTATGCAAAGATGTTCTCTAAACAAAAATCAATGAGAATGATATTCATTGAATCTCTCAAGTGACCTTGTATCCTATTCTAGGTTTCATATAGATAACACGCCTTCTTTGTAAATAATAAATAAGAATAAAAAGGGAAATCTAATTTGTGCGTGTTAGTCGGATAATGGAAATTACTGTAATCAAATGCGAGCCTGACACATCAAATCGGGGAACACTTATCAGTAATTGGGGGCATCACACGCCCAAATTGACGATTCAAACATCGAGACTTTCTCATGCAAAAACAACAATTGTCGGGATAAGAGGAATCGTCAAGAATGGATGAATCCTTGCTTTTTAGGGAATTACATGACAAAACCCAATTGAAGAATAAAGACATTGCATACAAAAAAACCGTTAGGATGAAAACCCGTAAAGGGCGTCCTAGGAAAAAATTAGGGTGAAAAAAAAAATCAAAATCCCGATAGGATACGTCCTATGCAAAAGTAGGGATATATAAAAATAAGAAATGTCTATCTGAGTTGGAATTGAAAGGTGGCTCGAGTATTCCCTTCGAAAGCAAGAATTCACAAAGGTTTCACTCCAAATGCAAAACACCGACGTTCAAACAAGTGGAAAGGTTTTCTTTTGGAAAATTATCAAATCATTCATGACTCTCTAGGGGGCAACTTCTGTCTATCTCTCTGTGTATGAATCACGAACACGGGGCATGCCCGGGCCTTCGAGATTTGCTAAAGGGGAACGTGTAAATTGAAAGTACTATTTTAAATGCCATAACATTCTTTCATTTCTCTTCTCCCTACAAATATTCACTCTAGACCTCATCCATCAACCCTTAATAAACAAGTTGTATTTGCGACAAAGATGTTACTCGATAATAGCATGGAAAGGATAACAAAGTAATCACATGAATCCAGACATGACTAGGGTTTGATAAAATAAATACATCCCATACCTCACAAACGCTGCAAAAATGAAAGCCTGGCAAGAAACCCACCAAGGGGGCTGCGCAAAAGTTAGGGCAAAATCTGCTAGGCAACCCACAATCAAAAAAGGGTAACCTAGGCAAAAGTAATGATCAAAAAAAATATCCGCTAGGGAACGCATCTCAAGTAACCTAGGCAAAAGTTAGGACGTCAAAGCAGTGACCTGAGTTTGAAAACTGAAAGGCAACTCAGGGGATCATCTAAACAAAGCACAAACCCAAGCCATCACTCCATTTTCCAAAAAGGCTAAAACACAATAATAGCTTCCTTGCAGCAAATACGTTTGTTTAATAACCCTAAACACCAAAGCCTACCTTGGCCAGCCCTTCTTCTAAAAACCCCTTTTTTGAAAAATCCTTTCTAACAACCCTTTTGAAAAAGATAAATAAATACAAACATCCCTTCTTTTTCTCTTAACCCTTATGGCATTAAAATGGTACCGAAAAGATACACGTAAAATGCACAGTGAATACTCACGGAGGGAAGGCCGAGATGTCCTCAAATAGAGGTTAGAGACGCTTGACCACACATCGACTGGATAGTCAAGGAGCCATTGAAGCTTGGGCTCAAAAGAACATATCCCGACGATAATCACAAACGACATGGATAAAAAGGAATCGTCACCATTAACCTTAACACGTACAGGTTAATTTCCCGACAAAAATAAATTGCATCTTTAGGAACAAACACATGAGCATAAACTACATCGCATGCATATGAGTTAGGGGCATATGGAAGGGCGTTACACAAAAAATAAAAGAATCATTCCTGTCTTGCATTTTCATTGCATCCATGCATCCATGCATTCTACTTGTTATGGGTCAGAAGGAGCCATCAGGACAAAACACTCGTCAAAGTAAAATAGCCGAGCATGAGCCAAGCAGTGGCAAATGACAACATGAAGTGATTCTATGTGCCCAATAAGCAAAGACATATCAATAGTGGAATAGAATCAACCAAATAAGCAGACTCATAAGCATGAAGAGGCCATCGCGCCCTACTCCTCAACCGAATAATGGAAGATTCATGAAAGTGCCAAGACTAGGAATGTTTTCCTACCAAAGCCAGGAGTGGCTTCCAAAATAATACTCATCAATAAAGATTCAGCAGATAACAACATCATAGGAATAGATTCCTCCATCAATGATGACAATAAAAAAAAAAGAAGCAACATGAGAAAAAGGCAAGCTTCGAAAATGTCAAAAAAGCCGAAGCATTCAAAAAATGATAGAAAAAAAGGCAAGCTTCAAACATGAAAGAGCCGAAGCTAAATAAAAATGAAATTCAGAAAAAACCCTACCACAAGCAGATGCCTGGAGAGGCATTACAATACTCACCTTGACAAGAACAAAACCAAACTCCTACCAACCATCCCACAATGAAGACGCCTGGAGAGGCATAACAATACTCAAGTGGCAGGGGCAACATTGGAATCCCTGCTGATCATCCACTTCTCTGCCCACCAACACAGGGGCACATTAAACATCTCCTGCCCATCCACCTGGGGGCAATCTTTCATCCTACAACACCAATTAGAAGATATCAAGTACAAGATCAGAAAAGGGTTGCTAGATCCCTAAAACTAGTACAAGATCAGAAAGGGTTGCTAGATCTCCAAAACTAGTACAAGAACAAAGTGGGTTACCTAACCTTAGAGGAGGCCGGCTGAAGCCTTAAATATCAGTCCAGCTTGGAGAGGCTGAGCTACGAAACTACTTCAACAAAAAAAGTGGGTTACCTGACCTTAGAGGAGGCCGGCTGAAGCCTTAAATATCAGTCTAGCTTGGAGAGGCTGAGCTATGAAACTACTTCAACAAAAAAAAGTGGGTTACCTGACCTTAGAGGAGGCCGGCTGAAGCCTTAAAATATCAGTCCAGCTTGGAGAGGCTGAGCTACGAAACTACTTCAACAACAAAGTGGGTTACCTGACCTTAGAGGAGGCCGGCTGAAGCCTTAGAATATCAGTCCAGCTTGGAGAGGTTGAGCTACGAAACTACTTCAACAAAAAAATGGGTTACCTGACCTTAGAGGAGGCCGGCTGAAGCCTCAAATATCAGTCCAGCTTGGAGAGGCTGAGCTACGAAACTACTTCAACAAAAAAAGTGGGTTACCTGACCTTAGAGGAGGCTGGCTGAAGCCTTAGAATATCAGTCCAGCTTGGAGAGGCTGAGCTACAAAACTACTTCAACAACAAAGTGGGTTGCCTGACCTTAGAGTGGGCCGGCTGAAGCCCTAAATATCAGTCCAGCCTGGAGAGGCTGAGCTCATAATATACTCCCTTTTAAATAAGCAACAAATAAAGGAATACATCTATCACAAGGGAAACAACGCAGAAGCACTAGAGAGACGAAGGGAAGACCCGGACGAAATGTCTACGTCTTTCCTTGCCTTTGGAAAAGCAACACATTACTATTCCAAAGGACAAGTAAAGAGGGGCAGCTGTAGACACCCAATTTCGTCCGGGGGTATACAAACAAGGACATGGACCTCTGTTACGAAGGGAAGGAGCTCCTGAAACATGCCAACAAGAAGACAAGACTTCAGAGGGCACAAAACTACAAATTAAATATTTTTATGGGCCCGGAACGGGCCGTTCCAAAATCGGAACGGCCGTACCAAGGTCCGGATCGGGCCGTTCCGAGGCTCCTAAAAGGCCAAAAACCCTAATTTGGAACGGCTGTTCCGAGATTGGAACGGGCCGTTCTAGATTGGAACGGGCCGTTCCAAGATTGGAACGGGCCGTTCCAAGATTGGAACAAGCCGTTCCAAACTCCTCAAAAAAGGGGTAAAAGTTTATTTTGAACGGGGCTGGAACGGCCGTTCCTAAAATGGAACGGACCGTTCCAAGGCCGTTCCAGACCAATCATGTGTGCTTAATTTGGAATCCAGAACGGGCCGTTCTGAAATCAGAACAGGCCGTTCTGGTTCCCCGAAACGGGCCGTTCCGGTTTCGAAACGGGCCGTTCCAGGGTCCAGATTAACCCACAACGGCCATATCCAGAACGGCCGTTCCGATTTTGGAACGGGCCGTTCTGGACCCCCTTCCCGAAGTCTATAAATAGACAGCTGGGGCTCATTTCTCAGGACTCCAAAATTTCGTCCAGAGCTCGAAATTTCTCTCTTCTTCTCTCTTTTTCTCTCTTTTTCTCTCTCTTGTATTTCTTGAGAGTTTGTGAGGTATTGTAGTGTGAAAAGGTCGCCACAAAGCACCTAGAATCACCATTAACAAAGCTTGATACGAGGTATTTCAGTCAATCTTCTTCTCTCTCCTTTATTTTTATCTTTGTTTCTTATTTCTGATAAACATCATTGTAATAAAAATAATCATGTAGATATTTTAGAGTCAATTGTTTAATTTAAATTTAAAGCATGTAAATAGTCATCAATAAAAGGGGATTTAATATTTATATTATTATTATTTATAATGTTAACTTCGTCATAGGGTACCGATTAAGGGCGTTGTAGGGGTGCTTAATACCTTCCCTACACGTAACCGACACCCGAACCCAATTCTGGTTATCAAGGCCATTATTGGACTTTTAAAAACCTTTCTTTTTCCAATGTTTTGAGTAAAATATTGGTGGCGACTCCATGAACCTATTTTCAAAACCATTAATTAAGGATTAGTCTGGTGTCCGGGCATTCCTTAATTGATGAGATCTTTAAAAGGATGTCTAAACCATAGGTCGCAAGATCGAAAATTTTCGGGTTGCGACACTTGCAAATAAAAATGATGCTTTTAATGCCTTTAGAAAATTTGCCAAGCTTGTTCAAAACGAAAAGAATTCAAACATTACCTCTATAAGAAGTGACCATGGAGGTGAATTCCAAAACATTTTGTTCCAAAAATTCTGTGAGGAGCATGGTATAAACCATAATTTCTCAGCACCTAGGAAACCTCAAAACAATGGGGTTGTTGAGAGGAAAAATAAGTCTCTTGAGGAACTAGCGAGGACTATGTTGAATGAGACAAAATTGCCAAAATATTTTTGTGCTGATGCTATTAACACAGCTTGTCATGTGTTGAACAAAGTTCTGATCCGGCCCATATTAAAGAAAACATCCTATGAAATTTACAATGGAAGGAAGCCTAACATTTCATACTTTAGAGTATTTGGGTGTAAGTGCTTTGTGCTAAACAATGGGAAATAGCAACTTGGAAAATTTGATGCAAAGGCAGATGAGGCAATCTTTCTAGGATATTCTACAAATAGCAAAGCCTATAGAATCTATAACAAGAGAACTCTAGTTGTTGAAGAATCAGTCCATGTTGTATTTATGAGACAAACAAACAAGAGACAAAGCAAACTGAAATAGAAGACTTGATTGATTTGCTTGATCAACCTCTATTGGAGAGTGAACCTAATGAAAAGCCTAAAGAGAGTGAATCACATGAAACCACTAAGGAAACAAGTGAACAATTGCCTAAGGAATGGAAAAATTCTAGGGACTTATCAATGGATAATATAACTGGAAATATTGGTAAGGGAGTTTCAACTAGGAGTGCCATTAAGAATATTTGCAATACTATGGCTTTTGTGTCACAAGTTGAACCTAAGAGTATTGATGAAGCACTAAAGGATGAACATTGGTTAATGGCCATGCAAGAGGAACTAAATCGATTTGAAAGAAATGAAGTATGAGATTTAGTACCATTACCAACTGATTTTCCAATTATAGGACCAAGTGGGTTTTTAGAAATAAGCTTGATGAATCAGGAATTATTATAAGAAATAAGGCAAGACTAGTGGCTAAGGGGTATAATCAAGAAGAGGGAATTAACTATGATGAGATTTTTGCCCCTATAGCAAGGACAAAAGCCATTAGATTACTTCTTGCTTATTCTTCTATAAAGAATTTCAAGCTCTATCAAATGGATGTGAAAAGTGCTTTCCTCAATGGGTTGATACAAGAGGAAGTGTATGTAGAGTAACCACCAGGTTTTGTGGATTTTAAAAATCCTAATCATGTGTACAAACTTACCAAGGGAAAGATTTAATCAATTAAGAATTGAACTAGGGATAGTCAATGAATCTTGTTTGAATTGATTGTGATTTGAAATTGATTGTGTGATTGTTTGAAATAAGTGTGAAACATTGATGCATAAAAGAGAGTGTTCAAGAAGTGAATTAGACTTGGAGTAATTTGAAAAGTTAAATTTCTGAGAAGCAAAACTTCTCTGGAATAATCGATTATCTTAAAATTTAATCGATTATTTCAAGTGAGCCCATAATATTAATTGATTATTTGGGCAATAATTGATTATCTGGTAAGGAATTCCAAGAGCCTCTGGAATAATCGATTATTTGGGGCAATAATTGATTATCTGGGAAGAAGAATATGAAAAGCCTCTGGAATAATCGATTATCTTGGAAATAATTGATTATCTGGGCAACATTGAGAAAAATAACCCTCTGGAATAATCGATTATTCTAAAAATAATCGATTATTTAGTGCAGACAGGGTTTTTAAAGGCTTTTACTGATACAAATAATCTATTATTTGTATGAATAATCGATTATCTGCGCGACGTTTAGTTTTTCTGAAGCATTTTGAACGATTTTTATGTGCGCCAAACCCTTAACTTCCCATTATTCTTCAGTTAAGTAACCTTTCCCCACTCAGAAAAGTACTAGGGAATAAGAATCTCCAAACCCTCTCATTTCTCCAAATCCTCACTTTCTTTCTCAAACCCTAACCTCTTCATCTCTCTCATTCTCTTCTTCTTCACCAAAACCCAACCATGGCTTCTTCTTCCAAAAGACCCAAGAAGCTGGAAGTGAAGGGGAGCAAGCGTCCTCTACCCTCAGGGCAACTAATTTCTAAGTGGTTTGCAGATGAGAAAACCCAGGAGTATTACTTCGAGTGGTATGCAGGTTAGAGAATCATCCCTCCCAAAACCCTGAAGTTAGAATGGTTCAAAAATGAAAGGTTTAGCTTCCCTACTCTATTGGAGCACCAAGACCTTGGGAAGTTGTTAGAGCTGGAAGGACCCTACTACCCTAAGCTAATCAGGCTATTTCTCTGCTTTGCTACCAGCCATGAAGGGATAATGCAATCAGTTGTGAAGGGCAAGCTAATAAAGCTTGACGGACCAACCTTGAAGGTGGCTGCCGGGCTGAGTGGCAATGGGAGTTCCAAACCCCAACCCTTCAACTTTGGTGATTTTGAGGAGCTGATGACCTTTAGAGATTGTCAGAGGAATCCTGAGAACACCAACTACAACAATTTCTTGGCGAGAGGTATGAAGAAAAGTTCCTATTTGATTTCTTTTATTATTGCCTGGATGATTAAACCACGTTTGCACAACCTTGCTCAAATGTCAAGGGATGACATTTTGCCGATGCATGTGATTAAAAAGAAAATTCAGATTGATTGGGTGTCAGTGGTGAATGACTGCATGTGGAAGGCGAGAAGGAAAGAGGATGGTCTCTCTCTCCCCTCTCTCTTTTGTATTTCTTGAGATCTGTGAGACACCTCTGTAGTGTGAAGGTAGCAAAAAGCACCTTCTTGATCATCATATTCGAAGATTCATCTCATTTGGTATCGTTCTTTTCTTAACTTTTTTTTTCTTTTATTTATTTGTTTATTTTATTTATTTATTTTTGTTTATTGTTTGTACATAGTGAATATGATTTTTTTACCTTTAAGATTATTATTTATAAAAATATTTAATATACGACCAATAATAATGTTAAGTGAATAACATTTTTATCTTTAATATTATTAGGTCCTAGGAGTTTAATGACTAGTCATTTGCTAGCTTAAACTCTCCTTAACAAATTTGTTCTTTTAAAAAAATAAAGATATGTTGCAAACAATAACGTTAATTAAGTAGCACTTCTATTTTTAACGTTATTGGAGGGATTTATTGATTAGCCATTTGCTAACTTAAATCCTTATGCAAAATCTATTTCTTTAGATAAAAATATAAAAATATAAACATAATTTTGCTTTACGTATACATTATTTTTATGGTTAATGATATTAATTGAGTAGCATTTCTACCCTTTAATATCATGTAAATCTTTTATTATCAACAAATAAAGATCAATAACATTTATTGATTGAATAGCAATTCTATCTTTCATGTTATTGGGAGGGTTTATTGATTAGCCATTTGCTAACCTAAATCCTTATGATATTTTTTTTTATAAAAAAATATACAAAAGAAACATCTCTCATATTTAAAAAAAAAAAGATATATATATATGTATACACCTTTTTGAGGAATAAAATAAATGTTTATAAATTTATATAATTTTGCGCAATTAATTAAAGGTACTGTTTTTACGGGCGTTGTAGGGTGCTAATACCTTCCCTACACGTAATCGACTCCCGAACCCAACTTTAATTTTAAAGATTATCTTTTAAAGGGTTTTCCAATGTTTTTCCCTTGAAATAAAATATTGGTGGCGGCTCCATTGAAAATAATTGCTAGCGTCATCCCGTCGTGATCCCGGTTACGACAGATGGCGACTTCACTGGGAAAGTTTGAGAGTCAGGCCTTGTTAAATTAATTGCGCAAAATTATGACTTTATAAATATTATTTTTTCCTTTCCTTTTATTTTATTTATTTATTTATTTGTTTGTTTTATTTATTTGTTTTATTATTTTTGTTTGCTATGCATGCTTTGTTTGGATTTAAGTTTAAATTAGAGTTTTGTTTATTTTATTTGCATGTTTGTTTGTTATCTCACACACCCATTAACACTTGTACCTCACACACTTTGGGCTCTATACCCGAGCTTGTGCGAGCCTAAGAAGAGAAGGTGGCTTGATGACTGTTATTGAGGGGCTTGATGCTCACTTGACCGTTGTTGAGTTACCGCCCAGGTTGTTACTAGTAGCATGGGTTAATCATATTGAGAGGGTATGTTCCCGACTTGTGATTAATTCATGCGCTAGGTCCTTATTTATATGATAAAGGCAACCTGGGGACCAATAAATCTTGAGGATTTTTTAGATCCACCCACAAAACCATGCACTAATAGGTGGACTTAATGATTCTCCAAAGTAGGGTGTTAACCTTAGAAATTTCCTACCCTAGGTTTACCGTAATAAGTCACATTGTACTACTCTTTATCCCTCTTCTTATATATATTCATACTAACAAAAAAAAATGTTAATACATTCATGCATCATACATTTATATCCAATATCATTTTTTTGTTAGGTTGCTTTTCTTGCCTAAAATAAATTTTTTCTTAATAAAGGATAAATGATAACAAGTCATGCATACATGCATATTAGGGGCATAGTAAGTCACATTTTAATTAAGTCTTTATCTCATTTTTTTTCCTTCTTTTCATTTAATTAAGTCTTTATCTCATTCATTTTTTAAAACCTTAAAATAATTGATAGTATTCAATATGGAGGGGATTCAAAATCATGCTAGCAATGCATCAGGGTTAAGCAAGAGTATCAGGATAAATGTGCTAAAAAATGATCTCCAAAGGGTAGGTAAGATCTGCCAGAAAATGAGTAAGGAGGTTCGTTCGAACTTTCAAAAGAAATATGGACAGATTCTGGATTTTCTATTGGTCTCAATAGAAACTAATATGCTAAGTGCATTAGCCCAATATTGGAATTCAGATTTTAGGTGCTTTGAGTTGCCTCATATGGATTTGGTTCCCACAATTGAAGAATATGAGATAATACTAAGGTTACCTCTCAAAGAAGAAGCTGATGTTTATCTATATAAAGGGAACTATGTATCAAAAGGGAAAATTGCTGGTTTAATTGGCTTGTCATCACAACAAACAGAATTGGTGAGCAAAGGCACGACCCAAGGATGGAATAAAGATCTTCTAGAAGATCATATGATATCTCTAGCTGAGAAAGGTGATTGGGAACATTTCAACAAGACTCTAGCTCTACTTATTTATGGGTTAGTTTTGTTCCCATTCACAATGGGCTTAATCGATCAAGCAACTATGGATGTGTTTTTCGCTTACGAAACACAAAAAAAGAATCTTGTTCCAGCCATTCTTGCAGATAGTCTCCTCTCTCTGGAAGTATGCCATCAAAAGAAAAGAGGAATGCTACGATGTTGTAATCATTTACTATATGTTTGGATCATGACCCATTTATATGCTTCCAATCATATGGCATATATGCCAGATCCTCTAAGAAGCTTCCATCGTATTCCAATGAAGAAATTAGAAGCATCAGAGTGGAAAAGAGATCTTTCGACATTAGAAGAAGAGCATGTTACATAGGTATGTCCTTGGTACCATCCTAGAAATACAATCTTTAATTGTGGAGATTTCTTGAATGTTCCATTAATGGGGTCGAGAGGATGTGTAGCATACACCCCAAAAATCGCTCTTAGACAACTCAAATGGACTCAATTTGTGCCTCAGAGCAAAGAGTTAGGAGGTTTGAGCTTTCAATATGCTTAAGATAATATGAGGCAACAGGCAGAAGTTAGAGCTGTTTGGGGCAAGATCAAAAAGAAAGGGGAAGCAAAGCTTGGAAAACCTCGTGTGACAGCCTCTTCAGAATATAAAGAATGGAGGAAGGCCAGAAGAATTTCCATTCCGATTCTCAAAGAAGTCCAACATGAAGAGAGTCAATCTCATGAAACTAACCAAGCATTAGCTTCTTTAACCTCTCAGTTAGAAGTCATGAAAGCTCAAATGAGATTGATGGAAGAAAAAGAAGAACGTGCTCAAACTGAAATAGAGATTCTTAAGAGGCAATGTCAAAAGAAGGACATGGAAATTGAACACTTAAAAAATGAATGTGCTGATGCATATGAAAGTTCAACCCATGTGAAAAAAGTAAAGAGAATGGCAGAAAAAGAGTCAGAAATCCTTTTGAAAAATATGGAAAGAGAGATCGAAACAATGAAAAAAGAGATGGCAAAAATCCAAGAAGAAAAAAAGCGTTCAGAAATAGGTGATCGTGAGAAAGAACAAAAAATAGAACGCATGCAAGAGGAGCTAATAGATGCACACCAAGAGGTAGAAAAATGGTGGAATGTGGCCATAGAATACACTGAGTCACTCAAGATGGTTAGTCAAAATGAAGAACAACTGTTGAGAAGAATTGACGATTTAACGTTAGAGCATGACCAGCTAAAATCTGATGTCAATGGGTTACATTTAATTGCAAAACACCATCGTGAGAAGGTGAAAGAGTGGATGAAGACGTGAAGAGACATGACTGATGCTGTCCAAAAACAAGTAGAAAGCTTGCAGATTCATGTGCGCGAAGTAAATGACGAGATCAACTCAAGTCCTGGAATAAAGCTTCCTTGGAAGATCTTCAAGCTCGTGAAATTTTGTCAAAATTTAGCTAGGAGTCTCATGTAAAATGAGATAATACAATTATTGTAACCTATTTTGATTTGGAGTATAATAATAGCACATTTGACTTGATATATTATTTGTTTCAAACATCATTTATTGAGGAGAGAATTCTCCCTTGAATGATTGTTAATCACATTTTTATCTTGAGATGATTGATCCTTGTTTGAAAATGTGTGGTTCGTACTCTTGCATTGCTAGTAAGATGACCTTACCCATTGAGGAGTGAATGCTCCCTTGAAATAAGTGTCAACTGGTGTATAACCTAAGGGGTTTTGCCTCTAGCGTTAAGATATGGGGAGTCGCTCTTTAATTTGAATACAAAATCAATATTTTCAAAAAAATAAATAAATAAATAAATAATAATAATAAAAATTTGTGTATTCTTTTTCTTTTATACTCATAAAATTTACCTTGTATTCAGAAAGTAATAAAGCAAAAAAAAACAAAGTGTTTCCTTGGCATCGCTATAGAACACGCTCTCAGGCCAAGATCATGGATGAGATGGAGGAACGCAACGAAGAAATGAGGAATGATGTCAATCAATTGAAGGAACAAATGGCCCAAATTATAGAGATGTTGCAATCTATACAAGTGAAAAACATGGAAGGGACCCCTCCAGTAGCTAGAGGAGAATCGTCAACCTCTCCTACGTATCCACCTGGCTTTACCCCAACCCCAGCACAACCATTAACTCTACATCTTAACAATCCCGGCCAACATGTTGACCCTCCAGAGGTCCAATGGCCATAATATGGCCTTCCGCCCAACTACACACCTCCAACAATCATGGATCCTCCGGATAAGCACTAACCATTGGTGAACCAGCCGCCTAAACAGATGCAACCTACCCAACCTGAGGTTTCACTCATGAATTCCACCTCTCATAAACATCAAGTTCCCTACCAAGCCCAAAATTCTAATTTCCTCAACCAAGGGAATCCTCACCAAACTTCTGGGGGATATCAACCAACCTCAGGAATTGAGCATGTTCAGTCTAGCAAAAAGTTACAAATGCTAAAAGAGAGGCTAAAGGTTATGGAAGGGGGTAATTATGATATTGGTGACGCTGTCGATCTTTGTTTGGTTCCAGATATAGAGTTCCCCCCAAAGTTCAAAGTGCTTGAATTTGATAAATATAAAGGAACAAGTTGTCCAAAGAATCACATGACCATGTACTGCAGAAAGATGGCAGCGTATGCTCGCAATGATAAGTTTGCTTATTCATTGTTTTCAGGATTCTTTAACTGGGGCAGCTTTGAATTGGTATATGCATCTTGAACGGGCCTATATTCGCTCCTGGAAGGATCTAGCTGATGCTTTCCTTAAACAATACAAATACAATATTGACATGGTTCCAGATAGATTTGAACTACACAACATGTCCAAAAAGGATGGTGAGACATTTAAGGAATATGCTCAGAGGTGGAGAGAAGTGGCAGCACAAGTGGAACCTCCTTTGTCTGATAGAGAAACGGTAGCCCTGTTCATTGATACTTTACGAGCACCGTTCTATGATAAGATGATTGGGAATATTTCATCAAATTTCTCTGATATAGTTATCATTGGGGAAAGGATTGATAATGGCATGAGGAGTGGGAAGATTGTGGTTGACCCTGTTGGAGTAGCTGGTTCAAGGAAATTTTCAAGTGGTGCAGGAAAGAAAAAGGAAGGAGATACAAACACAATGACATTCAACTCTCCTGGGATACCTAACAACAAGTCTCCTCGCTTCTATACCCCTCACATGGCCTGCCCAAATATTACCACCATCTCACAATATCCTCAATAATCGGTCCATCAAGCTCTGCAAGCTGCACCCGCAACACCTACCATACGACCATCTCAATCTACCCAACCATGGAACCAAAATCCTAGTCATACAAGGTCACAAAACACCCAAGACCGAAAACGAATTGAGTTTGACCCTATCCCTATGTCCTATACTGAGTTGTTCCCTCTCCTACTACAAAATTTCTTGGTAGTACCTTGCCTGATGAAGCCCGTAGAACCACCGTATCCCAGAGGATACGATGCTAATTCTAAATGTGACTATCATGCATGAGCTATTGGTCACTCCCTCGAGAATTATAGAGCTTTGAAATTTAAGGTGCAAAGCTTGATTAAGGCCGGATGGTTAAACTTCAAAGAGGATAATCCTAATATCGGGAACAATCCTCTACCAGGGCATGGAGGGCCTACAATTAATTCTATTGAGGAGAATAAAGATCAGCTCATGATAAGGAGATTGAAGGATGTAAAAACTCCCTTAAACCTCATTTTTGAGGAGATGTGTAAGTTCGGAATGTTGGAAGGAAGTTATGGTAAAGAGGAGGGGTGTGGATTACATCCTGGTAAGAGTCACAAGATTGATGAATGTGACGAGTTTAAACAAATTCTACAAGATTTAATGGATAAGCAACTTATACAGGTCGACTGTTTTGAAAGTTATGTGTGGGCTGTGGATTCAAATGTAGGTTGCCCAAAACCCCTGGTTGTCCATTATACCAGGGGTACGAACATTTTGAATGTTGACAGACCAAAGCCTATCACAATACAAGTACCAAGAGCTTTTCCTTACAGAGATAACAAAGCAGTGCCATGGAGATATGGTGCAAAGGTTTGCATTGATGTCTCTGAAGAGGGATTAGAAACCACCGACATTACAAATGTTGCTGGGGTTGGTGGAATGACTCGAAGCGGTCGAATTTACACTCCTGAAGAGTTGAAAATCAAACAAGCTAAAGAGGTAGAGAAGAGTCACGAGAAAGGAAAGGAAGTGGTGGATGAAAGGATAATCAAAGAGCAAGAAGAGGAGAAAAAGGAAGTCTCCGACGAAGAGGCACATGAGTTTCTAAAACTCATACGACAAAGTGAGTACATGGTGATTGATCAGTTGAATCGAATCCCTGCCAGAATATCACTTTTGTCATTGATGATGAATTCTGAATCCCATAGAAGAATATTGTTGAAGATATTGAATGAAGTGCATGTCGTTCATGACATTTCTGAGGAAAAATTTGAAGGTATTGTTGGAAACATCACTGCCAATAACTACCTTACCTTTAGTGATGATGAGATACCAAAGGAAGGAGCAGGGCACAATAAAGCTTTGCATATATCAGTAAAATGCACGGACCATATCTTGGCAAGAGTTTTGGTTGACAACGGTTCTTCGTTGAATGTGATGCCAAAAGCAACATTGGCAAAAATTCCTTTTAATGGATCATACATTAGGCCAAGCACTATGATAGTGAGAGCTTTTGATGGGTCTCGTAGAGAAGTGATCGGCGAGATAAGCTTACCTATCCAAATTGGTCCCGTTACTTTTGAGGTAGTATTTCATGTGATGGACATTGTGCCAGCTTACAGTTGCCTTTTGGGAAGACCTTGGATTCATTGTGCAAGGGCTGTACCCTCCAAACTTCACCAAAAGCTTAAATTTATTGTGGATGACAAGTTAATCATTATATTGGCTGAAGAGGACCTATTGGTTAGTAAACCTTCATCCACTTCTTATATTGAAGTTGCTGAAGAAGCTTTGGAGACTTCATTTCAAGGGCTTGAAATTGCAAATGTAAGTTATGGAAAGAACATCGTGAAGCCACAACCATTTGGTGCCTCCATGATGGTAGCTAAAACCATGTTAGGGAGTGGATATCAACATGGTTGCGGACTAGGAAGAGATGCACAAGGACCAAGCCAATTCCTTGAATTGATAGATAATAAAGATCGATTTGGTTTGGGCTACAAACCCTTAAAAGTTGATAAATGGAGGGTTGTGTATGAGAAAAGAGAAAGGAGGCTAGCCAGGCTAGAAAATAGGGAGGCAAGAATTGATGGGGTCCCTATCTGTGATCTACGAGAAAGCTTTTGGAGTGCCGGGTTCGAGTTTCCAAACTTAATAGCTATTGTTGAGCAAGACTTTCATGAGGACGAACAGGCTAGTCTGGTTCGCGCTTGTCCACCGAACATGGAGCTTAATAATTGGGAGATTGTCAAGCTGCCTGTTGTTTTTAATTCAAATTTAAAGTAATTTTCTTGTAATGCTAATCTTATTGCTCTGCCCAAGGCTTTAAGATTTATTTCATTGAATAAGGGCTCATGTATTTCCTTTCAATATTAAATAAAATGCATTCATTCTTCTTTCATTTGTTGCCTTTTCCTTTCTCATTAATCTCTTTATCAATCTTATCCTAACTTTAAATAATGCAGATTTGAGAAAAATTCGCTTGAAAGTGACAATGCTAGTGTTGAATCAAATAATTTTGATTATCCCGTTAATCAAACTTGTGAGGAAATAGAGGATGACTTAGAGCCTTCCCCTGAGTTATCAAGATTAGTGGCACAAGAGGTCAAAGAGATTCAACCACATGAAGAGCTAACTGAGACAATTAATTTGGGCGACGAAGATGAAAAGAAAGAAGTCAAGATTGGCACGCTCATGAAAGAAGCTGAACGTAATAAGCTGATAAGGCTTTTACATGATTACAAGGATGTCTTCGCTTGGTCGTATCAGGATATGCCAGGGCTTGATACTAGCATAGTGGAACACTGATGGAAGAGCATGGGCTAAAGGCCCAACCACTAGAGCTATGGCCAGGAGGTTACTTGAAGATTTGACTGCTTCAGAGCTTAGTGGGCCCAATGGGCTTGGTGGGCCTAGGGTGCTTCTTACTTGGGCTTAAATGATTATACACCATGTTTAATTGTACTTTCTTAGTTTAGGAATCTATTTTCATGTTGGTCTTGTATTTTGACCATAGATTAGGGTTTAGGCTAGTTGGGCCTAGTTTTGGGTTTCATGGGCCTTTGGGCTTTTGGTACCCAATATTGGGCTCATTATTTTCCTTGTAATATTTCCTATTGATTGTATTCATTAGACCATTGTATTTTGGTCATTAGTTTAGGGTTTAAGGAGGTTTAATAGTTCATTTGAATTAGGACAAATTAGGTTAAATTTAGGATGAATTTAAGTTGCATTTAGGTCACACTTTTGGCACCACCTTGGTTGCACAAGTGTGACACCGAAATGCAACCCTAAATTCACTCTAAATTCAACCTAATCTATCATTTAGCTCTACATGACCGATCATGAGCATGTGACACAAGGTTTGAATTCAAATTTGAATTTGTATTCAAATCTTGGCGCCAACATGTGACCAATCATGTGGCGCCAAGTGTTCTCCTCAAATTCGGATGCTATATGTTTCCCTACTCTCATCTATTGTACTCACTTTGAATATTGAATAGAAATTTGAGAGCCTTTGGCCGAGTTTCTCCCCTTCAAAGCCACCAAGATTACTCACCTCAAAACCTTAGGAGTTCATCTTCTTCTTCTCTTTGAAGTGAGTAATCCATTTCTTCTTGAGCTTGGATACTTCCCTCCATAGCTTAGGAAACCTAGATCCGATTTTCTATTGTCTTCAAGTGTTCTTCATCACGGTTTCTAATCTCCTTTGAAGAAGATCCTAGCATTGGCGGATTCAAGGAGGAGGCCTTACTTCACTTCTCCTAGTCTTCTCCATCAATTTTGGTATCAAGAGCAAGGTCTTCAAGGAGATAAGTGTTCTTCAAAATTTTGTGTCCGTTTTGTGTTTGTATGTTCTTGTCTTGTCTTGTTTGAGTTTTTCAATTTTCGGATCTATATTTTGAAGTTCTTGTGTTCATAGATCCATTGGTTGATTGTCTTGAATTTCTTCCTCAATCAACTTGTTTAGGAACTATTTGCTTGTGCTATTTTGCTTTTATTTTGAGTCTCTCCATTCTTGTATGTGTCCGTGATTGGACCTCATGCATTGCATTTAGATTTTGGTTTTGAATCTATGTTTTTTCTTAGAAGTTTGTGTTTAATCCTTACATGTTGCCAATTCCTTGAATAGCATGTTTAACCTAGTTTTATTTTGAATTTTGTATCTACATATTGCTCTCGGTTTTGCTTCTCTTTGTGCCTACCTATATGTACTTTTTCTTTACCTTTTTGTGCTCATAATTTGCTATTAGTCCTAGCAAGTTTCTTTAGAGTTAGGTTTCTATTATGTTCTTAAGTTTTCAAATCACATTCCATTGAAAATCTTATAAAAAATTTTGTGACTCAAAATTTCAAGTGTAAACCTACTTCTAGTGCACTCTTCTTGTGGATTCAAATTTTAAAAAAATTAGAGGCTGAAAACAGAGATAAAACAGAGCCTAAAGTGTTCAAAAGATCAAAAAGAAAAGAGTTCAAAAGGAATCCAAACCAAAAACCTAAAGACTAGTGCACTAGTTATTCAAGTTACTTGAAATTTGACCTAATTTTTGGCTGATTTGTATTCTCGGTTTCTATAGCTTGGAATCATTGAAAATTTTGAAACAAAAGGCAAATATACTCTCTGGACTCTTAATTTGATACTGGAAAAAGAAAGAATTAAAAAAAAAATAGAGAAAGAAAATTAAAAGGAAAAAGCCGAGAGGTATACAAGTTGAAAAACCTACTTGATTCCTTGTTATTGTTTTGGCTACTACTTTTGCTATACTTGTCCAATTGTCTTCAAATCCTTGCTCAAGGATCAAGCATTGCTCAACAAAGATTAGGAAAAGTTTGGACACTAAGACCTAAAAATTTGACCTAATTTAGTGGCCAAAACTTATCCTAAACTTCCTTCACTTGAGTGACCTTTTCCTTCACCTTGTGAGGCAGCCACCCTTAACCTCTTGTTGTGTATCTTTTGCAGGTCCATTAGCATCCATTTGAAGGATTAGTGGCGGATTAAGACACTTAAACAAGTGTTAGAAAAGTTGAACACAAAACCGCCACTAATTGGTTACCAAAGCCGCCACTTTATTGCTTTTTAAGCTAGTTTAATTTTTGTCAATTCTCTTATATTTTTAAACCAATTTGTAAAGCTTGGAGGGAGTATTAAGAAGCTGGTCAGGTATATCTACATCCTTGATAGACTTTCACGTGTAGTACTAGTGGAAGTGGCTTGGAAATTTCATATGTTTCAAGCTTCCACTTAGGATATCCGACTAGTTGCTTAACTTGCTTCTTTTAAGTTTTCTTGTACTTAATTGCTTTATTTTGTTGCCTATAAATGTCTAGAATTGTGTAGTCTTATTTGCTCACGCTTAGTTAAGTGTCAAAAACAAACAAAGTTGTAAAAAGCATACAAAAATTTTTGTGAAAAGTTTTGGGGAATTGGAAATACCACAAAGGAGTTTAGTGATTTCCACTTGAAAAGGCTTGGTTATTAAGTGGCTCTTTGTAGCTCACCTCCCTTGATAGTGTAACTTGTACACTTAGACTTCCAAGTGCTATTTTCATTCCTAGAAAATACCAAAAACATTTTATAACTTTTTGCATAGCATACAAATTTTTTTTGCTTAACCATGAGTCATCATTCTCAAGGTAGTAGTGACTTTGATACTCCTAAAAGTTTTGAAAGAATTGTCAAGGAGGTTGAAGCACTAAAACTTTGGAAAAATGATGAGATGCTTCAAAAACAAAAAGAGAAACTTGAAAAAGAAGTACAAATCATGGCTTTGGAACAAGAAATCCAAAAGATTAAGCAAAGGGAAGAAAAACTTTTAAAAAGATTAAATAAAAATAAAAGTCCAAAAGGTTCTTCTAGGAGCTCAACCAAGAGCTCCAATGATTCTCAAAGCCAAAATAATGATGGTAGTATGCATATGGATGCTTACTATCAACCAACACCTAGGAGAGTCATTAGAGGGAATCAAGGGTTGATCTCCCTTACTTTCATGGAAAAGATAATGTGGACACCTACTTAGATTGGGAGATGAAAGTGGAGCAAATCTTCACTTGTCATAAAGTAGGTGAGGAAAGAAAAGTTCCCTTAGCCACCCTAGCTTTTCAAGGACAAGCCATGTATTGGTGGACATCCTTGGAAAGAGAGAGAAGACTTCATAATGATCCTCCCATCACTTATTGGAATGAGTTAAGGAGTGCTATGAGAAGAAGGCATATACCTTCCTATTATAGTAGGGAGCTTATGGATAAGCTCCAAAGGCTCCAACAAAAGGGTATGAGTGTTGAGGAGTATAGGCAAAAGATGGAGTTATATCTCATGAGGGCTGGGATAAGGGAAGAAGAAAGATTGACCATTGCTAGATTTCTAAGTGGTCTTAATTTTGACATAAGAGATAGAGTTGAGTTACTCCCTTATAGGGACCTTGATGACTTGGTCCAACTTTGTATAAGGGTGGAACAACAAAATTTAAGAAAATCCTCTTTTAAAAGTAAAACTCAATCTAGCTCTTATGTTAAGAAAGACTACAAGAGGGAGGGTCACTTTGATTCCTCTAAGAAATTTGGCAAAGAAAAAGAAAAAGAAAAAGAAAAAGAAAAAGAAAATGAGAAAAATAAAAATATTGTCATTTCTAGTAGCAAAACTAGTGATATCAAATGCTTTAAGTGTCTTGGGAGAGGACACATAGCCTCTCAATGCCCAACTAAAAAGGTGATGATTTTGAAGGGGCAAGACATTTATAGTAGTGTTGATGAATCTAGTTCCACTACTTCAAGTGATAGTGAATCAAGTGAGGAAGACCATTCCATTGAAAGTGCATATCCTTGTGATGGTCAACTTCTCATGATTAGAAGGCTTCTAGGAAGCCAACCTCATGAGTCTCATCTTTCACAAAGGGAGAACATTTTTCACACAAGGTGTAAAATTTTAAACAATGCTTGTTCTCTCATTGTGGATAGTGGGTCTTGTTGCAACTGTTGTAGCACAAGGTTGGTGGAGAAGCTTGGTCTTACTATTATTCCTCATCCGAAACCATATCAACTTCATTGGATTAATGAAGATGGGGATATTAATGTTAATCAACAAGTGAAAGTCAAGTTCTCTATTGGTAACTATGAAGACCAAGTGGTTTGTGACATAGTTCCAATGGAAGCTTGCCATATTTTGTTGGGAAGGCCATGGCAATTTGACAAGAAACCATGCACAATGGCCTTACCAATGAAATTACTTTCACTCATAAAGAAAAGAAATTTGTACTTCATCCTTTGTCTCCTTCACAAGTGATAGAGGATCAAGTACAAATGAAAAAGAAAAGAGAAGAAGAAAAAAAAAACTTGAATAAAAAAAAAGAAAAGAAGGAAAAGAAGCATAAGTTTTCAAAGAAGGATGAAGAGAAATCTTTTCTAAAAGAAGGAATTCAACAAGAACCTTTAAAAGAAACTTTAATTGTTGAAAAACCTTCTTACATTCTTCTTTGTAAAGGTATGCTTCAGTGTCATAATTTAAGCATTGAAATTAGTTCTTTATCTCCTCAAGTTTCTCATGTATTAAAAGAATTTGATGATATATTCCCTAGTGAAGGTCCACAAAGCCTTCCTCCTTTTAGGGGTATAGAACATCAAATTGATTTTGTACCTGGGGCTAGTCTACCCAATAGACCAGCCTATAGGACAAATCCTCAAGAAACTAAGGAGATCGAGAATCAAGTCAATGAATTATTGAATAAGGGTTGGGTACAAAAGAGTTTGAGTCCCTGTGCTGTGCCTGTATTGTTAGTGCCCAAGAAAGATGGAAAATGGTGAATGTGTTGTGATTGTAGGGCCATTAACAATATCACAATCAAGTACAGGCACCCAATCCCTAGACTTGATGATATGCTTGATGAGTTACATGGTGCTTCCATATTTTCTAAAATTGATCTTAAAAGTGGTGTCGCCACCGGCCCCTTAAGGGCTTTCGGCATTCGCGAAGGATGGTTGGACTCTTTTATTTGTTTAAAAATGTAGATTGCTAGAATGACTTATTCTCAAACTGAGACCTCGTCAAACGAGCAATTTTATTAAAAGGCTCACCAATCCATGTTAATCCCAAGCGGGACCCTCCATAGATTAGCGGTTTTCATAAAAAGGAAGGGTTCATGGAGTCGCCACCAATGTTTTACTCAAAACATTGGAAAAAGGGATAAGGCAATTGATTTTATAAATCAACTTCGGCCATTACAACCAGAGTTGGGTAAGGGAGTCGGTTACGCGTGGGGAAGGTGTTAGCACCCCACAGCGCCCCTTTCGGGTTCCCTATGACAGATTATTTCTAAAATAATAGCGCAAAAATTACTAAATTACCCCTATTTATTATAAGCGATTATAAATTAACTATCTACATGATGACAGTTTAATATGCACACAGAAAGCAGTAAAAGAAGGGATTTTTAGAAAAGAAACCTCTTGAAGCGTGCTTTTTATATATCAAGTAAAACTGGGAAGCTTTTTGGCGTTCCCTCGCTCTACAAGCCCGCTCACTCCTTCCTAAAAATAATTTTTGACTTGGAAATCCAATGGATTTCCCTTCGACTTAGTTCGAGACTCAAGCAAAATGCTCAGAACTCAAAAACTTCGTCGGATCAACTCTCCGAGTGATTTCTAGGCAGAGCACTGCTCAAAAAAACCCAGAATACTCAAGAAGAGGGTTAAAACTGTGTGTAAAAGTGTCCAATGACGTCAAAATGACGCCATATTTATAGGGAACAGGCGCAATACGGGCTATGGAATCAATACGGCCGTATTGAAATTTTTGAACTTCAATACGGTCGTATTGAGTTCAATACGGCTGTATTGAAATTCAGAAATTTCAATACGCCCGTATTGAGTTCACTACGGCTGTATTGAAGCTTCAATACGGCCGTATTGATTTCAGTACAGCCGTATTGAAGTTTCAGAAACTTCAATACGCCGTATTGAGTTCACTGCGGCCGTATTGAAGCTTCAATACGGCCGTATTAAGTTTAGTACGGCCGTATTGGGCTTCATTCCCTCCACTTCCTTATTTTAAGCTACTCTAAGACCTCTAAACCTACAGATAGCCATCCTATGGTCTTCTAGGAGTCCTTCTGGCTGACTTTCCTTCGATCTTTGAGGGTCTTCGAGTTTTATTTCCGACCCGGACAATTTTAGGGGTCTACAGCTGCCCCCCCTTTACTTAGTCAAACGGCCTTTTGGTGTACCGTTTGACAAGTAAAGGAGTTGACCCAATTGTCCGGGGAATAAGCCATCCTTCCGACTTGTAGTGTCTTCAGGTGGGAAAATTGTTGAGTAGCCTCTCCAGGTTGGTGCATACCTCCGCGCTTCTAGTCACTTTGGTAGCATGAGTCTTGCCCTCTCCAGGGTGAATTTGCCCTCTCCAGGGTGGCTGAGTTTGCCCTCTCCAGGGTGAGTTTGCCCTCTCCAGGGTGGCTGAGTTTGCCCTCTCCAGGGTGGCCGAGTTTGCCCTCTCCAGGGTGAGTTTTCCCTCTCCAGGGTGGCTGAGTTTGCCCTTTCCAGGGTGAGTTTGCCCTCTCCAGGGTGGCCGAGTTTTCCCTCTCCAGGGTGAGTTTGCCCTCTCCGGGGTGGCTGAGTTTGCCCTCTCCAGGGTGAGTTTGCCCTCTCCAGGGTCTGCGGTTTGCCCTCCCCAGGGTCTGCGTACCTCCGTGCATCTGATCACTTTGGTAGCGTGAGTTTGCCCTCTCCAGGGTCTGCGGTTTGCCCTCCCCAGGGTCTGCGTACCTCCGTGCTTCTAGTCACTTTGGTAGCGTGAGTCTTGCCCTCTCCAGGGTCTGCGGTTTGCCCTCCCCAGGGTCTGCCTCCGTGTTCTTGACGACATTGGCAATGTGAGTTTGCCCTCTCCAGGGATCTGAGATGGTTTTTTGTCTCCACAGTCCACTATGCTGCTTTGACGTTTTTTCTGATTTTGTGCCACTGAGGGCTGGATAACGCAGGGATCCGTCTAGGGGATGTGCAGTTACTCATAGGTTCTTGTGTCCCAACTTTCCTTTGCGTAGTTGGTACCCATTGAGGAATTTCTGTTTCCTTGGGGTGTAGACACGAAGATGCTCTTTCTGATGTGAGCGATGCCTTATGATTGGCTGACGTCCTTTGACGTTGGTTGAGTATCCCGGTTATCCTTATTCGGGTATCTCTTTTGGATTTTCTGATTTTTGCTGCCTCTGTGTAGGCTGTTATCCGCTGGGGGATTTTGTCATTGATTTTGATTAGCCTCTTCTGTTAGGCAGATCATCTTGACGCTTGATGTTTGGCTGAAAAGCCAGATTCCGCTTGGGGAATTGTTATTGATCTTTTGGATTTTTGCTTTTTGTAGGAATGCCTCTGTGTAGGCAAATTATCTTGATGTTTGGTGTTCGGCTGAGTGCCGGATTCCGCTTGGGGAATGATTATTTGTCTTTTGTGATTTTTCTTGAGGGGGTGCCTCTGAGTAGGCGAGTGGGGATTTAAAGTTTATATATCCCAGAGTATTATTTAGAAAGCCTCTTCAGGCTTAGCTTCACTCATCGCTTGAGTTGGAAAGCTACCTTCCACTGAGGAAGTCTAAGTCCTTTGACATGGATATTTTGTTTGGATCATGCTTCCGTTGGGGAATTTTGCTGATCTCGTTTTGATAGCTTTCACTGGGGAATTTGGCCTGTGAGTGGAAGCTGAGATATCTCTGGGGAGTATTATTTCAGCGAGCCTCTCCAGGCTCAGTTATTCTGAAAGAGTATTATTTCGGCAAGCCTCTCCAGGCTTAGTTATTCTGAAAGAGTATTATTTCGGCAAGCCTCTCCAGGCTTAGTTATTCTGTACGAGTATTATTTCGGCAAGCCTCTCCAGGCTCAGTTATTTTGTACGAGTATTATTTCGGCAAGCCTCTCCAGGCTCAGTTATTCTGAGAGTATTATTTCGGTGAGCCTTTCCAGGCTCAATTATTCTGAGAGTATTATTTCGGCGAGCCTCTCCAGGCTCAGTTATTCTGAGAGTATTATTTCGGCGAGCCTCTCCAGGCTCAGTTATTCTGTATGGTGAGAGAGTATTGTTTCTGCAAGCCTCTCCAGGCTTAATTATTCTGAGGAAGTATTTTTTCAGCAAGCCTCTCCAGGCTCAATCATTCTGTACAAACTGAGGAGTATTGTTTGTATCCTTGCCTTTTTTCGTTTTCGGCTTTTGTTGACTGCTGTCATACACAAGCAATTTTCTATTTTTTCTATTTTATGCAATTGCCTCATGATGAGGTCTTTGAATGTGCAATTTAATGTGCGCGATGCACAAAATGCAAGTTTAATTATTTTATTTTTGGAAAAAATGAATGGCTCCCCCTATCCTCTTCTTCTTGGAGGAATTTTGTCATTGATGTGAGGGAGGATTTCTGTCATTGCCAATACGGCCGTTATTCATTTCAGTATGCCCGTATTGAATTGAAAATTTGTTCATAACCCTAATTTTGGTACGGGCGTACTGAACATGATACGGGCGTATTGTTTTTTCTGAAGTTTATATTTTTTGTTTTTTTTCAATAAACAGAGAATAAGTGATCTTCCATTACACCTATCATCTGTATGCATGTATGCAGTATGATGCACCTAATTCTATTTGATTTATCTTTCAAAAGAATTAACCGATGCGTTTTTGTTTGGATTTTTGCCATTCCTCTAGACGGGCTGTGTGCTGCCGATTTCTGTAACCGAGGAATGATGCATGTTATATTGAGATTTGGTGTCATCAACCAAATGATTTTCCTTTCCTTTAGAAGATGTGTCAACCCTCCTATTGACTACTATATCTCCATGTTTCCACTAGATTATTCAAAAATCGTTTGGGACAAGAGAGAAAAGAAGGAAAGGATATATTTTCAAAAGTTTGTGTTTTAGAAGGGATTATTTTATTTTCGAAAAATGGATTTTGAAAGAATGGCTGGCCAATGGTAGGCTCAAGTGTTTAGGTTAGTTTGATTAAACACTTATGAAGTTAAACACATCTTTGTTATTAATGATTGTGCTTTGACAACTTGGATAGCTTTTCTTGAGCCCCCCTTGTTGAATTCGATTGATGGTACCATCATGGATTTATTATTATTCTTTTTCTTTTTGATGGCCCTTACTTTTGCCTAAAACACCCATTTGTGGTGTCTTAGCGGGCTTTTTCTTTTTGTTTATTATTTTGTAACCCTAATTTTTGCCTAGGTCACCCTTTTGTGGGATTCCTAGCGGGTCTTTTGCTCTTATTTTGCGCAGCCCCCTTTTTGGGTTTCCTGCCGAGTTTTTTTTTTTTTTTTTTTTTTTTTTTTTTTTTTATATTTTTTAGGATTTTTTTTTATCCATGATGGCACTTATTGAAGCCAAGAAAAGGTGCTCCAAGTTGTCGTGCACACTTCCACGCAAAATGATGTGGGTTTATTTTTTTAAGACGATTTTAACCTCATTCATGTTTATTCAAACAGGGTTAAATAACGCGGTCTAGAATTTTATTGCAAGCGAGAAAAGAAGCAATAAGAAATAATAATGAATGATTTTATTATAATCATAGTGGAAACATGTGCCCTATCGAGGCTCGGGGGTCGGGCTGTCCCCGAGGAGTGATCTCTAATAGTCATCAGGTTTACACATCCCTATTAGAAGGAAAAGAACACTTGATGACGACAGCTGGCCTTGACGTTTGTGAACCAGCCTTCTTAAAGATCTGGCTTAAAGAACGTCGAGAAGGATCTTGATTCCTCTTCGTCCTTTGATCTTTGCTAGGGTTGTATCCTAACCCTTGTTTCCCTGGATTGTCCTTGATAATAGGTAGCTCCTGGATCCCTTGGGAGTCCTTGCCTAATCCTTGTCCTGGCAAGTATCCGTTCTTTGTGAGCATATGAGCTACCTTCTTCATTTCTCGGGGAAATATCTCAACATTGGCGATTTCCAATGCTTGGAAGGCGGTTTCCAAAGCTTCCTCTGCTGCATCCACATAAGGTATGTTGGATGGCTTACTGATGAGTATGTCATCTTCAGCTTGCACGGTCACCAGTTTGTCACCCACGATGAACTTGACTTTCTGGTGGAGCGTAGAGGGTACAGCTTTCGCATCATGAATCCAAGGTCGGCCGAGGAGACAGCTGTATGCAGGAGTAATGTCCATTATTTGAAATTCGACGTTAAAGATAGTGGGTCCGATTTGGATTGGAAGACTGACTTCTCCCACCACTTCTCTTTTAGAGCCGTCGAAAGCTCGAACGATCATGTTGCTTGGGCGCATTTGGACTCCCTTGATTGCCATCTGATCGAACGTTCTTTTTGGCATCACGTTCAAGGAAGATCCATTATCCACCAAGACCTTCGCGATGTGATACTCCTTGCACTTTACAGAGATGTGCAAGGGCTTGTTATGGTGCGGTCCCTCGGTGGGGATCTCTTCATCTGTGAAGGTGAGGTGATCATTAGCCGTGATGTGACTAACAATCCCCTCAAATTTGTCTTGGGATATGGTGTGTGATACATACGCCTCGTTCAAGACTTTCAACAGAGCTTGCCGATGCGGTTCGGAGCTTAGGATCAACGACAACAAAGTGATCTTCGCTGGTGTCTTGTGAAGTTGATCCACAATGGAGTACTCGCTCTGTCTGATGAATTTTAACAGCTCATCAGTCTCCTCCTCGGATTCTTTTTCCTCGGTTTTATCTTTTCCTTTTTCTTTATTCTTTGGGAGCTTTATCATGAAGATCTTCGGGAGTGTAGATCCTGCCACTCCTAGTCATGCCCCCAAGTCCAGCGATATTGGAGATATCACTGTCGACAGAAGTATGGATGTCGTATATCCATGGCACAGCCTTATTCGATTCGTAAGGGAAAGGTCTTGGAGCGACAATCCTTAACGGCGTGGGACCTTCCCCTTTTTCTGTCTTGATTACCAACAACGGCGTCGTCGTGTGTTCGCTTTGCGCAGTTGTTGGTTTGCATTTTATCACAAATGGCGTGCGATCCATTCTGAACATACGCATCGATTAATTCTTTCCTTTTATTAATCTTTATTATTAATTACCAGGAGAGATAAATGCAAAATGAATGACTAATGAGATGCAAAGGCAATAAATCTCAAAAATACGATTTTATTCATTAAAGAAAGTGTACAACTTTTATACAATGCTTTGAAGCAATTTTTTACAATAAGAGAAAAGCCGGTAAAAACCCACAGGCGGGTTCATATTTCTTTGCCATTCATCTTCGGCTTCCTCGACATGACGACCCATTGCTTCAATCTGCGTATGGACCGCTTGGCTCATATCGTCACTGATTTTCTGAGCCTCCTTCGCTTTCTGAGTATAGTAGTTGATCATGGCCTGTAGCTCATTAAGCTCGTCTTCGGCTCGATCCTTCTCCTCTTGGAGTTTGGCCATTTGTGCCAATCCTTCCCTTTCCTTTCTGCGGAAATCGGAAAGGTTTGCGGCTTGTCGTTGAGCGACTTCCCGCCATTGCTGTGCGTCGGATCGAGTTAGAAACAAATCATCTTGCATGTCCTTGATCAACTGTGCCTGCTTTGCATGCTCGGCTTCAAGGCGTGCTATCTTCACATTGACTTCTTGGAGTTGACTACTCGGTTCAACCTTTGGCATTTTGGATGCCCGAGTAGTCTCCTCGTTGAGGTTAGCACACTCATCCTTGAGCCGCTCTATCTCATGGTCCTTCTTCTTGCATTGCCTTTGAAGACCATCAATGGTGAAACTGGATTCTTCGTTTTTCTCTTCAAGAACTCTCATCTGAGCTCCCATGATTTCCAGTTTCTTGGTCAAGGCATCGACCTGTTCTTGCAACACCCTCCTTGTAGTCGTGGTTGCACAAGAGGTGGATGGTTGTGACACCTCCCTCTCATTCCTCCATTTCTCGTAATCAATGGAAACGGACACCCGAGGCTTTTCAAGCTCGAGATCTCCCTCATAGATTGGTCTCTCCCACGCTCTTATAACAGCGTGCATATCTCTCTGATGCTCGGGATCGAAAGAGAAACACAACCCTCCCAGCTCCTCTATGGTAGGAATGATTTGGGTCCTCATTAGTTGCCTCATAACCAATTTAGGTGAGTAGGTTATGCAACCTCTGAGGCCCATCAATGGTATGCTCGAATAACTGCCGCATCTTGTCAATACATGGCTCGGACGGAACCAAGGGCAAACCCACGTGAAGTGCTCGATACTCCACTGTTCCATCTCATCCTTCCACTCGGAAGCATATCGGCGGCAGACGGGGATCTTTGAGAAGCTTCTCAACGGATCGGGCAAAGTCCCCATGTGACTAGAGGCGTAGAAATGTGTGATGCCCCACACATATAACAAGGAGGTGCAGCATCGGATGATCTTCCCTTGCTTCTGTTGAGATAGATGAACAGATAGCAAGGTGTCGGCAAGAATAGCGGGCACGGGACTCTTCATATGCACGTCCTAAGCAAAGAAAGCGTCCATCGCAGCATGGTCCACTGTGTTAGCGTGAAAGGGGAATAGGATCGTCCCAAACACGGCTAACGCAAGAGTCTTGTTGAAAGCTAACCAATCTCCCTCACCAGCCAAGGAAGAAAGGTGGTCTTCGATCATAGCAAGCTTCCAACCCTTGATACTGCCGTTCCCTACTAAGGCAGCTGATCGTAGTGGTAGTTTGACCTGAGTGGCTACTCTCTCTACGGCCACATGGTTCCCCTGAAAAAGGTAGACCCCAGCTGATTTAGGCCACCGTAACATGAGCTCGTACTCCTCTAGAGTAGGAACCAGGTCAAACTGGGGGAACTCAAAACAGTGCAGATCGGGACTCCAGAAGTGAACCAATGCCCTCAGAAAAGCTGGATCCACACAAATCCTCATCAAATCGAGAACTCGCCCATAAGATTTCTCAAACTCGACGCGAGCCTCTCTTGACATCAAGGTACAGAGGTGATCCAACCTCTCAGCACGGTATAATAGGAAGTCCACTTTCTTTAATGGCCTTTGCACCTCCCTAGACCTCTCCATAATCTACAATACAATGCATGATATGAGATGATGGCGATGAATATGCATGCATAGTGTTTATTCAACTAAGCATTATCATGTTTTCGGGATATTCCTAAGATGATGCATGATATTGCTTGGTTTGGATGAATAACCCTTTTTTCTTTTTTGGGTATTTTTTATTTTATATATTTTTTTGTATTTTTGGGTGAAAAGGGAAACTACCTATATGAATGTGATGAAGGTAGATGTTAACACCATGTAATGGAAGATTCTTATTCCTATTCATTCTTATTTTAAAAGAATAGAAATGTTGTATGTTTAAATAATGCAATGTATGCTCAAACAATGTCACATAAACAATGCACACACAATTCACTCATCCATGAACAGTCACGAGCGAATCACGAGGTAGGGGTATCCTGCAGAAAAGTGCATATTCAAGGTGGATCTAACTGTTCTCACCGGTCTGAGGCCCCCAAGGTGCCCCCATTATAGGGACCCAATTCCTCTCGTCGTAAGCCGATGGAAAGCTCCAACGCACTGTCGGACTCGAGTTCATGGTTATCACCTTGAGTGATGTTTTCCGACAACGGTCTACGGGCACCTATAGACCCATTCGACAACCGGTCGTACTAACATCCACTCCCTATGGTTAATCACTCATGCCCCCGGGTATAGAGGGAACTGTTGTGTGCAAAGGTTTGTGTACAGTTTGTATTTCAAACAATTGCGGAATTTAAACATACAACAGTTATTTAAAGCCATATAATAAATCATGTTATCATACAAGCAAGGGGTAACGAAGTAATTTTTAACTATTATTTGTTAAAAACAATCTGTCACTAAATGGGACTGACTCTCGAAGCTTCCCCAGTGGAGTCGCCATCTGTCGCCACCGGCCCCTTAAGGGCTTTCGGCATTCGCGAAGGATGGTTGGACTCTTTTATTTGTTTAAAAATGTAGATTGCTAGAATCACTTATTCTCAAACTGAGACCTCGTCAAACGAGCAATTTTATTAAAAGGCTCACCAATCCATGTTAATCCCAAGCGGGACCCTCCATAGATTAGCGGTTTTCATAAAAAGGAAGGGTTCATGGAGTCGCCACCAATGTTTTACTCAAAACATTGGAAAAAGGGATAAGGCAATTGATTTTATAAATCAACTTCGGCCATTACAACCAGAGTTGGGTAAGGGAGTCGGTTACGCGTGGGGAAGGTGTTAGCACCCCACAGCGCCCCTTTCGGGTTCCCTATGACAGATTATTTCTAAAATAATAGCGCAAAAATTACTAAATTACCCCTATTTATTATAAGCGATTATAAATTAACTATCTACATGATGACAGTTTAATATGCACACAGAAAGCAGTAAAAGAAGGGATTTTTAGAAAAGAAACCTCTTGAAGCGTGCTTTTTATATATCAAGTAAAACTGGGAAGCTTTTTGGCGTTCCCTCGCTCTACAAGCCCGCTCACTCCTTCCTAAAAATAATTTTTGACTTGGAAATCCGATGGATTTCCCTTTGACTTAGTTCGAGACTCAAGCAAAATGCTCAGAACTCAAAAACTTCGTCAGATCAACTCTCCGAGTGATTTCTAGGCAGAGCACTGCTCAAAAAAACCCAGAATACTCAAGAAGAGGGTTAAAACTGTGTGTTGTCGCCACCGGCCCGAAGCGGGCTTTCGGCATTCGCGAAGGATGGTTGGACTCGTTATTTGTTTTAAAAAAATGTGGATTGCTAGTATGACTTGTTCTCAAACTGAGACCTCGTCAAACGAGCAATTTTATTAAAAGGCTCACTAATCCATATTAATCCCAAGCGGGACCCTCCATGGATTAGTGGTTTTCATAAAAGGAGGGTTCGTGGAGTCGCCACCAATGTTTTACTCAAAACATTGGAAAAAGGGATAAGGCAATTGATTTTATAAATCAACTTTGGCCATTACAACCAGAGTCGGGTAAGGGAGTCGGTTACGCGTGGGGAAGGTGTTAGCACCCCACAGCGCCCCTTTCGGGTTCCCTATGACAGATTATTTCTAAAATAATAGCGTAAAATTACTAAATTACCCCTATTTATTATAAGCGATTATAAATTAACTATCTACATGGTGATAGTTTAAATATGCACACAGAAAGCAGTAAAAGGAAGGATTTAAGAAGAAACCTCTTGAAGCGTGCTTTTATATATTGAGTAAGACTGGGAAGCTTTTTGGCGTTCCCTCGCTCTACAAGCTCGCTCGCTCCTTCCTAAAAACTTTTGACTATGGAAATCCGGAGGATTTCCCTTCGACTAGGTTCGAATCTCCAAGCTAAGTGCTCGGAATTCCGGAACTTCGTCGGATCGACTCCCAGAGAGATTTCTAGGGCAGAACACTGCTCAAAAACCCCAGAATACTCAAGGAGGGAGTCAAAACTCAGTGAAAAAGTGTGGAATGACGTCCAATTGACGTCATATTTATAGGGAATAGGCGCAATACGGCCTACAGGGGCAATACGGCCGTATTGAAATTTTTGAACTTCAATACGGTCGTATTGAAGTTCAATACGGTCGTATTGAAATTCAGAAATTTCAATACGCCCGTATTGAGTTCGCTGCGGTTGTATTGAAGTGTCAATACGGTCGTATTGACTTCAGTACGACCGTATTGAAGTGTCAATACGGTCGTATTGACTTCAGTACGGCCGTATTGAAGTTTCAGAAACTTCAATACGCCGTATTGAGTTTCGCTGCGGCCGTATTGAAGCTTCAATACGGCCGTATTAAGTTCAGTACGGCCGTATTGGGCTTTTTCCCTCCACTTCCTTATTTTGAGCTATTCTAAGACCTCTAGACCTACAGATAACCCTCCTAGGGCCTTCGAGGAGTCCTTCTGGCTGATTATCCTTCAGTCTTCGAGAGTCTTCAAGCTTTATTTCCGACCCGGACAATTTTAGGGGTCTACAGCTGCCCCCCCCTTTACTTAGTCGGTCGGCCTTTTGGTGTACCGGCTGACAAGTAAAGGAGTTGACCCAATTGTCCGGGTGATGTGCCGACCTTCTGACTTGTAATGTCTTCCGGCGGAAAATTGTTGAGTAGCCTCTCCAGGTGGGTGCATACCTCGGCGCTTCTGACATCCTCGGTAGCTGAGTTTAACACCAACGTGCTTCTGACGACGCTGATGGCTGAGTATTGTCTCTCCAGACCTTGAGTATTGTCTCTCCAGACCTTGAGTACTGTCTCTCCAGACTTTGTTTGGGTATTGTCTCTCCAGACCTTGTTTGAGTACCGTCTCTCCAGACCTTGTTTGAGTACCGTCTCTCCAGACCTTGTTTGAGTACCGTCTCTCCAGACCTTGTTTGAGTACCGTCTCTCCAGACCTTGTTTGAGTACCGTCTCTCCAGACCTTGTTTGAGTACCGTCTCTCCAGACCTTGTTTGAGTACTGTCTCTCCAGACCTTGTTTGAGTACTGTCTCTCCAGACCTTGTTTGAGTATTGTCTCTCCAGACCTTGTTTGAGTACCGTCTCTCCAGACCTTGTTTGAGTATCGTCTCTCCAGACCTCGTTCGAGTATTGTCTCTCCAGACCTTGTTTGAGTATTGTCTCTCCAGACCTTGTTTGAGTACCGTCTCTCCAGACCTTGTTTGAGTATCGTCTCTCCAGACCTTGTTTGAGTACTGTCTCTCCAGACTTTGTTTGAGTACTGTCTCTCCAGACTTTGTTTGAGTATTGTCTCTCCAGACTTTGTTTGAGTACCGTCTCTCCAGACCTTGTTTGAGTATCGTCTCTCCAGACCTTGTTTGAGTACTGTCTCTCCAGACCTTGTTTGAGTACTGTCTCTCCAGACTTTGCCTCTCAAAATGAGGTAGTTGAGTATAGTTTGTCTCCACAGTCCACAATGCTGCTTCGACGGTTTGTTTTTCTGATTTTGTGCCGCTGAGGGCTGAATAATGCAGGGATCCGTCTAGGGGATGTGCAGTCATTCATAGGTTCTTGTGTCCCAACTTGCATTGCTTAGTTGGTACCCATGGGAATTTTTGACTTCTTGGGGTGTAGACACAGATGCTCTTTCTCTCTGAGTTGAGCGATGCCTTATGTTTGGCTGACGTCCTTTGACGTTGGTGGAGTATCCCGGTTCATCCTTATTCGGGTATCGCTTTTTGATTTTCTGATTTTTGCTGCCTCTGTGTAGGCTGTTATCCGCTGGGGATTCTGTCGTTGATTTTGATTAGCCTCTTCTGTTAGGCGTATCGGCTTGACGTTCGATGTTTGGCTAAGAGCCGGATTCCGCTTGGGGAATACTTATTGATATTTTTGATTTTCTTCTCCTTTTTGCAGGGATGCCTCTTGAGTAGGCGATTGGGGATTTGGGGATCTTATCGTATCCCAGAGTATTATTTAGGAAGCCTCTACAGGCTTAGCCTCGCTCAGTGCTTTGAGTCGGAGAGCTATCTTCCACTGAGGAAGTGTTAAGTCCTTTGACTTGTATATACTGTTTGGATGATCGCACTTCCATTGGGGATTGCGTCGATTTTGCTTTGATAGCTCTCGCTGGGGATTTTTCCGTGAGCTTGAGCTGAGGTTCCCTCTGGGGAGTATTATTTCTGCGAGCCTCTCCAGGCTCAGTTATTCTGCATACTGTGGAGGATGTGGAGTATTATTTTGGTAAGCCTCTCCAGGCTTAGTTATTTGGTACAAATTGTTTGTTGGATTTTCTATATCCTTGCCTTTTTATTTTCGGCTTTTTGTGTATTTTGCCTTTTCTTCTGATTTGGCTTTTTCTGTATTTTGCCTTTTTTATGTTTTTGGCTTTTGCTATACAGAAATTAAAAGTGCTAAAGAAATTAAATTTATGAGAGAGTATTATTTCGGCAAGCCTCTCCAGGCTCAGTTATTTTGTATGAGTATTATTTCGGCAAGCCTCTCCAGGCTCAATTATTCTGAGAGAGTATTATTTCGGCGAGCCTCTCCAGGCTCAATTATTCTGTGGGAGTATTGTTTCGGCAAGCCTCTCCAGGCTCAATTATTCTGTACGAGTATTATTTCGGTAAGCCTCTCCAGGCTCAATTATTCTGTGGGAGTATTGTTTCGGCGAGCCTCTCCAGGCTCAGTTATTTTGAGAGTATTCTTTCGGCAAGCCTCTCCAGGCTCAGTTATTCTGTATGATGCTGTTGATTTTCTGAATCTTTGCATTTTGTTTGCTGCTGTCATACACAAGCAATTCTTCCTATTTTTCTATTTTATGCGGTTGCCTTCATGATAAGGTCTTTGAATGTGCAACTAATGTGTGTGTGATGCACAAATGCAATACAATTTTTTTATTTTTGTTCATTTATTTAGAAAAGTGAGTGGCTCTCCCTATCCTCTTCTTCTTGGAGGACTTTCTGTCATTGACGCGAGGGAGTATTTTTGTGAGCCTTTATGCAGGAGATTATGGATTTTACAGGAACCCCTCCAATTTTCTTTTATTGACCGATTAATAATGGAATTTCGTACAATTTTTATGAAAAACCAATTCAGAGGCATAATCACATGGTCAAGAAAGAAAAGAAACAAATGGATATTTTATTGATATTCACAAGTGTTTTTACAGAAAGATATACAGAAGGAAATTTCTGAAGAATGGCTGGCCAAGGTAGGCTATACATTTTTGGCTTAAACAATTATATCTGTAATTGTCGCTCTTCCCGTTCCCCTAATCGTTTCGGGTGAGATGCCTGAGCCAGGAGTGTAGATACTGCAAGACGCTTGCTTCTAGAAGATTATCACTTGAATCGCCTTTCGGTTTTCGATTCAAGTGATCGTTGCTTGCTTTGTTTTTATATCTTATTCTTTTGCCCCTAACTTTTGCTTAGGACGTATCCTAACGGGGTAAATTTGCCTTTGTTTTGCCTAGTACCCTTGTACTGGCAGGCTTTTTATTTTGCCCTAACTTTTGCCTAGGATGCCCTTTTTGGGTTTTCATCCTAGCGGGCCTATGCAAGCAACGTCTTCAAGCATAGTACTTCTTTACCACGTCAGCGTTGACTGGGTATCGAAGTTCTTCTCCATCCATGTCTATGAGGATTAATGCTCCTTTTGAGAAAGCTCGCTTTGCCACATACGGTCCTTCGTGATTTGGGGCACACTTTCCGATTTTGCCCTTTTTGAGTTGGTAGTAATTTCTTCATTACCAACTCTCCCTCATGGTAGACTCGAGGGTGGACTTTCTTGTCAAAAGCCTTTTTGATCTTCCTCTGATAGGCTTGACCATGGCATATGGCGTTTAGCCGTTTCTTTTTGATAGGGTTCAACTGGTCATATTGGCTTTGAACCCATTCTGCCTCGGAAAGTTTTGTTTCCATGATTACCCTTAGATAGAGTATCTCGACTTCGATGGGTAGAACTGCCTCCACCCCATAAATGAGTGAGAATGGAGTAGCTCCTGTAAATGGACGTACTGAAGTCCTATAGCCACGAGGAGCGAAGGGTAACATCTCGTGTCAGTCTTTAAATGAGACAACCATCTTTTGCACTATTTTTTGATGTTCTTATTGGTTGCCTCGACTGCCCCATTCGTCTTTGGCCGATATGGGGAAGAATTGTGGTGTTGGATCTTGAATTCTTGGCATAGTTCTTCCACCATTTTGTTGTTCAGATCAGTGATGATTTATTTCTCCATGCTTCCACTAGATTATTCTAAAATCTTTTGGGACAAGAGAGAAAAGAAGGGAAAGATATTTTTTATTCTGAAGTTTGTGTTTTAGAGGGGATTATTTTATTTTTGAAAAAATGGTTTTTGTAAGAATGGTTAGCCGAGGTAGGCTTATGTGTTTAGGCTTGTTCGATTAAACACTTTATGAAGTTAAGCACATCTTTGTTATTAATGATTGTGCTTTGACAACTTGGATAGCTTTTCTTGAGCCCCTTGTTGAATTCAATTGATGGTACCATCATGGATTTATTTTGTTTTTCTTTTGCCCTAACTTTTGCCTAAAACATCCATTTGTGGAGTTTTAGCGGGCTTTTGTTTTTGTTCATTATTTTGTAACCCTAACTTTTGCCTAGGTCACCCTTTTGTGGGATTCCTAGCGGGTCTTTTTATCTTTAGGATTTCTTTATCCATGATGGCACTTATTGAGGCCAAGAAAAGGTGCTCCAAGTTGACACACACACTTCCACATAAAAATGATGTGGGTTTATTATTATTAAGATGATTTTAACCTCATTCATGTTTATTCAAACAGGGTTAAAAAATGTGGTTTAGAATTTTATTATAAGCAAGAAAAGAAGCAATGAAGAATGATTTTATTATAATCATAGCGGAAGCATGTGTCCTTATTTCATCACTGATATGGGTCCCAATATTGACCTCTTTTATCTTTCGGCCATGCCCCAAATTCACGGTCTCCAATTTCTCTTGACAAGCTTCTTGATCTAGCAATCTTTGCAGATCCGGAGAAGTGGTTTCCTCATCACTGTCCAACTCAACCCTTTCACCTTCGGATCCCGGTCAGAGCGAACAATTACAGACATAATTATTTTATTGGTTCTGTTTAGGTTTAGAATTATTAATGTTAATGAGGAAAGAGAGAAAAGAATAAAAAGAGAATAATGTGTGAAATATGCCTCTTTATTGATATATGTATGTAAAACTGTACAAAACCCTTATTTACATGAAAAGGTTCTCATGATCTCGGGTACTGATCATGAGTCCCTTAAAAGAAAAGAAAAATATGAAGGGGCCCTATTGTGGCTTGCCATTCTCTACTCCTGCTTTGGTAGAGGATTCTTGCTCACGTCGGGCGCTGTCGAATCGAAGGTGACCCACCCAGCATCAATAAGGTTTTGGACCTTGTATTTGAGAGCTAGGCATCTCTCTGTTGAATGCCCTGGTGCCCCCGAATGGTATAAACATTTGTCTTGTGGTTTGTACCAATCGGGGTAAGGTGGGTCGATCTTCCTTGGTGGAACATGAGCTAGAAGTTTGGCTTCTACTAGCTTCGGAAGGAGATCGCTATAAGTGGTCGGAAGTTTATCAAACTTCTTCACAGGGATGAATTGCGATCTTCCTGACTTCGAAGTGGAAGAAGCCGAGGATATGGTTATAGCATTGACTCCTCCCTCATTCTTCTTCCTGAAGGTCTTCTTAGCCTCGAATGATTGGGAAGGCTTAACTAGCTTCCCACTTTTTAATCCTTGTTCCACCCTTTCCCCAATGGTGATGATGTCCGAGAAGAGTGTCGTTGTGTTCCCTATCATTTTATCGTAATAGGGACCAGTCAACGAGTTGATGAATATGGACACCGTCTCCTTATCTGACAGCGGGGGCTCTATCTGTGCCGCCAACTCCCTCCAACGTTGGGCGTACGCCTTGAAAGATTCATCATTATTCTTGCTCAAGGCTTGAAGATCTGACCTATCGGGTGTTAGGTCGATGTTGTATTTGTAGCGCTTGAGAAAGGCGTCAGCCAACTGCCTCCATGTGTGTACTAGATTTCCATCTAGCTGCATATACCAGTTGAGTGCAGTTTCAGCTAAGCTCTCTTGAAAGCAGTGGATCAAGAGCTTTTCATTTGTGGCATATGCAGCCATCTTTCGGCAGTACATGGTGAGATGACTCTTGGGGCAAGTCGATCCCACGTATCTCGGGAAATCTGGCACTTTAAATTTGGGAGGGAATTGAATATCCCTCACTAAACACATGTCGGCGGCATCTTTAATATCGAAGTCATGCCCCTCCATAGCCCTCAACCGATCCTCTAGGGCGTGGAATTGTTCTTTTGAAACCTCGGGCTCTTTAATCATGATTCCAGCCCCAAGAGGTATGGCATTTGGAGGATCTTTTTCATGCTCTTCCTCCTCTCCCTCATGATGGGACCCATGATCACTATGATGAGATTCATGGATGTTGTGATGACGCATGAGTTCCATCATTTGCGCCATTTGCTCTTTAAGCTGTGAAAGCTCGGTCGTGAGCTTCTTGTTTTGTTCCTCTAGCGCTTCCATTTTCTTGATTTTCTGCGCGCGCGTGAGGACAGAGAGATGACCAGCCACTTTCTAAAATGAATTTTTTAACCTAATTAGTTTATTCATGAATACGCTCTTGACATGAGCTTGATAACCTTTCATCTTTGAGGCGCTGCCTTTTTAAGATGAAAGTTTATCACCCTCCCTAGACTATTATCTCTCCACAACGGAGAATCTCAATAGTCACGGGTCTCTTTCACTCACATCGAGAGGGTATTAGTGAACCTATAAATGATGATGAGGATGCATGAGGTTTTATTGATAATGATGCCTATGCTCCTTACTTTTATTATATTTTCACACATTGGTCTTTCCTCTCATGTCATGGTTTTTTATGCATGGGGATTATTTTTAGACCTTATCACGAGGTTATTTATTAATGCACAAACAATTGCACATAAACATTTACACAAACAATTCACTCATCCACGAACAGTCACGAGCGAATCACGAGGTAGGGGTCTCCTGCAGAAAAGTGCATATTCAAGGAGGATCTAACTGTTCTCACTTGGTCAAAGGCCCCCAAGGTGCCCCCATTATAGGGACCCAATTCCTCTCGTCGTAGGTCGATGGAAAGTTCCAACGCACCGTCGGACTCAAGTTCATGGTTATCACCTTGAGTGATGTTTTCCGACAACGGTCTCATAGGCTCCTATAAACCCATCAACCGGCCGTACTAACATCCACTCCCTATGGATTACCACTCATGCCCCCGGGTGTAGAGGGAACTGTTGTGTGCAAGGGTTTGTGTGCAATTTTATTTCAAACAATTGCGGAAAATTAAACATACAACAGTTATTAAAGCCAAATAGATAAACATGTTATCATACAAGTGAGGGGTAATAAAGTAATTTTAACTATTATTTGTTAAAAATAATCTGTCACTAAATGGGACTGACTCTCGAGGCTTCCCCAGTGGAGTCGCCATCTGTCGCCACCGGCCCGAAGCGGGCTTTCGGCATTCGCGAAGGATGGTTGGACTCGTTATTTGTTTTAAAAAAATGTGGATTGCTAGTATGACTTGTTCTCAAACTGAGACCTCGTCAAACGAGCAATTTTATTAAAAGGCTCACTAATCCATATTAATCCCAAGCGGGACCCTCCATGGATTAGTGGTTTTCATAAAAGGAGGGTTCGTGGAGTCGCCACCAATGTTTTACTCAAAACATTGGAAAAAGGGATAAGGCAATTGATTTTATAAATCAACTTTGGCCATTACAACCAGAGTCGGGTAAGGGAGTCGGTTACGCGTGGGGAAGGTGTTAGCACCCCACAGCGCCCCTTTCGGGTTCCCTATGACAGATTATTTCTAAAATAATAGCGTAAAATTACTAAATTACCCCTATTTATTATAAGCGATTATAAATTAACTATCTACATGGTGATAGTTTAAATATGCACACAGAAAGCAGTAAAAGGAAGGATTTAAGAAGAAACCTCTTGAAGCGTGCTTTTATATATTGAGTAAGACTGGGAAGCTTTTTGGCGTTCCCTCGCTCTACAAGCTCGCTCGCTCCTTCCTAAAAACTTTTGACTATGGAAATCCGGAGGATTTCCCTTCGACTAGGTTCGAATCTCCAAGCTAAGTGCTCGGAATTCCGGAACTTCGTCGGATCGACTCCCAGAGAGATTTCTAGGGCAGAACACTGCTCAAAAACCCCAGAATACTCAAGGAGGGAGTCAAAACTCAGTGAAAAAGTGTGGAATGACGTCCAATTGACGTCATATTTATAGGGAATAGGCGCAATACGGCCTACAGGGGCAATACGGCCGTATTGAAATTTTTGAACTTCAATACGGTCGTATTGAAATTCAGAAATTTCAATACGCCCGTATTGAGTTCGCTGCGGTTGTATTGAAGTGTCAATACGGTCGTATTGACTTCAGTACGACCGTATTGAAGTGTCAATACGGTCGTATTGACTTCAGTACGGCCGTATTGAAGTTTCAGAAACTTCAATACGCCGTATTGAGTTTCGCTGCGGCCGTATTGAAGCTTCAATACGGCCGTATTAAGTTCAGTACGGCCGTATTGGGCTTTTTCCCTCCACTTCCTTATTTTGAGCTATTCTAAGACCTCTAGACCTACAGAGAACCCTCCTAGGGCCTTCGAGGAGTCCTTCTGGCTGATTATCCTTCAGTCTTCGAGAGTCTTCAAGCTTTATTTCCGACCCGGACAATTTTAGGGGTCTACATGTGTAAAAGTGTCCAATGACGTCAAAATGACGCCATATTTATAGGGAACAGGCGCAATACGGGCTATGGAATCAATACGGCCGTATTGAAATTTTTGAACTTCAATACGGTCGTATTGAGTTCAATACAGCCGTATTGAAATTCAGAAATTTCAATACGCCCGTATTGAGTTCACTGCGGCTGTATTGAAGCTTCAATACGGCCGTATTGATTTCAGTACGGCCGTATTGAAGTTTCAGAAACTTCAATACGCCGTATTGAGTTCACTGCGGCCGTATTGAAGCTTCAATACGGCCGTATTAAGTTTAGTACGGCCGTATTGGGCTTCATTCCCTCCACTTCCTTATTTTAAGCTACTCTAAGACCTCTAAACCTACAGATAGCCATCCTATGGTCTTCTAGGAGTCCTTCTGGCTGACTTTCCTTCGATCTTTGAGGGTCTTCGAGTTTTATTTCCGACCCGGACAATTTTAGGGGTCTACAAGTGGTTATCACCAAATAAGAATTAAAAAGGGTGATGAGTGGAAAACTGCTTTTAAGACTAAATTTGGATTGTATGAGTGGTTAGTTATGCCTTTTGGTTTAACTAATGCACCAAGTACCTTCATGAGGCTTATGAATCATGTCTTGAGAGAATGTATAGGAAAATTTGTTGTTGTTTATTTTGATGATATATTAATCTATAGTAGGTCTCAAGATGATCATTTAGGACATCTTAGAGAAGTTATGATGATCCTTAGGGAAAACCAATTATTTGCAAATCTTGAAAAATGTACTTTTTGTGTGGATCATGTGTTTTTCCTAGGGTTCATTGTAAGCAAAAATGGGGTTCAAGTGGATCCCGAGAAAATTAAAGCCATTCAAGAGTGGCCCAAGCCTAAAAATGTTAGTGAAGTTAGGAGTTTTCATGGTTTAGCAAGTTTTTATAGAAGATTTGTACCTAACTTCTCTAGCATTGCTTCACCCTTGAATGAGCTTGTCAAAAAAGATATTTTATTTGAATGGACTTCCAAGCATGACCAAGCATTTCAATTACTTAAGGATCAACTTACTAATGCACCCATTTTAGCTCTACCTAATTTTGAAAAGACTTTTGAGCTAGAATGTGATGCATCAGGAGTTGACATAGGAGCTGTGTTATTGCAAGGAGGACACCCCATTGCATATTTTAGTGAAAAACTAAAAGGTGCCTCCCTCAATTGCCCTACCTATGATAAGGAGTTGTATGCATTGGTTAGAGCTTTACAAACTTGGGAGCACTATCTTGTGTCCAAAGAGTTTGTCATCCATAGTGACCATGAGTCACTTAAATATTTAAGAGGTCAAGGTAAATTAAATAAGAGACATGCCAAATGGTTAGAGTTTCTTGAACAATTTCCATATATTATTAAATTCAAGAAAGGAAAATCCAATGTTGTAGCTGATGCTTTATCTAGGAGCATACCTTGCTTGTGTCCCTAGGGACTCAAATTCTTGGATTTGATAATATTAGGGAATTGTATGAAGAAGATCTTGAATTTGGTGTTAATTATAAAAAATGTCAACAAAAAGCTTTTGATGGTTTCTATATGGCTGAGGGGTATTTATACAAAGAAGGAAGATTGTGTATACCCCAAGGATCCATTAGGAAACTATTAATTAAAGAGAGTCATGAAGGTGGGCTTATGGGGCACTTTGGTGTTGATAAAACCCTTAGTTTGCTAAAAGAAAAATTTTATTGGCCCCATATGCGAAAAGATGTCCAAAGGCATTGTTTTAGATGTTTAGCTTGTTTACAAGCTAAATCTAAAGTAATGCCTCATGGAACATACACGCCTTTGCCTGTTGCTTCTTCTCCTTGGGTGGATATTAGCATGGATTTTGTGCTAGGTTTACCTAGAACCCAAAGGGGAATGAATTCTATTTTTGTGGTAGTGGACCGTTTTAGTAAAATGGCTCATTTTATTCCATGCCACAAAGTAGATGATGCAAGCAACATTGCAAAACTCTTCTTTAGAGATGTGGTTAAACTTCATGGGCTTCCTAAAACTATAGTTTCAGATAGAGATACAAAGTTTCTAAGCCATTTTTGGCGTGTCTTATGGTCAAGACTAGGAACTAAACTCCTCTTTTCAACTACTTGTCATCCTCAAACAGATGGCCAAACTGAGGTAGTGAATAGATCTCTGTCTACTATGCTTAGGGCAGTCCTAAAGGGTAATCACAAATCTTGGGATGAGTTTTTACCTCATATTGAATTTGCCTACAATAGGGTAGTTCATAAAACTACCAATATTTCTCCTTTTGAGGCTGTTTATGGGTTTAATCCTTTAACTCCTTTGGACTTGATACCTCTTCCCAATGTTGAACATTTCATTCATAAGGAAGGGGCTTCAAGGGCTGATTTTGTTAAGAAACTTCATGAAAGGATTAAAATTCATATTCAAAATCAAAATGAGAAATATGCAAAACAAGGAAGTAAAGGCAAGAAGTCTATGATCTTAGAGGAAGGTGATTGGGTTTGACTTCATTTAAGAAAAGAACGTTTTCCAAATCAAAGGAAGTCTAAACTCAGTCCTAGAGGAGATGGTCCCTTTCAGGTCTTACAGCGTATCAATGATAACGCTTATAGACTTGATTTACCCTCTGACTATGGAGTCAGCACCACTTTTAATGTCAGTGATCTTAAACCTTTTGTAGGTGCTAGTGATGATGAGGAAGAGTCTTCAGATTCGAGGACGAATCCTTCTCAAGAGGGAGGGAATGATGGAAGAGCATGGGCTAAAGGCCCAACCACTAGAGCTATGGCCAGGAGGTTACTTGAAGATTTGACTGCTTCAGAGCTTAGTGGGCCCAATGGGCTTGGTGGGCCTAGGGTGCTTCTTACTTGGGCTTAATTGATTATACACCATGTTTAATTGTACTTTCTTAGTTTAGGAATCTATTTTCATGTTGGTCTTGTATTTTGACCATAGATTAGGGTTTAGGCTAGTTGGGCCTAGTTTTGGGTTTCATGGGCCTTTGGGCTTTTGGTACCCAATATTGGGCTCATTATTTTCCTTGTAATATTTCCTATTGATTGTATTCATTAGACCATTGTATTTTGGTCATTAGTTTAGGGTTTAAGGAGGTTTAATAGTTCATTTGAATTAGGACAAATTAGGTCAAATTTAGGATGAATTTAAGTTGCATTTAGGTCACACTTTTGGCACCACCTTGGTTGCACAAGTGTGACACCGAAATGCAACCCTAAATTCACTCTAAATTCAACCTAATCTATCATTTAGCTCTACATGACCGGTCATGAGCATGTGACACAAGGTTTGAATTCAAATTTGAATTTGAATTCAAATCTTGGCGCCAACATGTGACCAATCATGTGGCGCCAAGTGTTCTCCTCAAATTCGGATGCTATATGTTTCCCTCCTCTCATCTATTGTACTCACTTTGAATATTGAATAGAAATTTGAGAGCCTTTGGCCGAGTTTCTCCCCTTCAAAGCCACCAAGATTACTCACCTCAAAACCTTAGGAGTTCATCTTCTTCTTCTCTTTGAAGTGAGTAATCCATTGCTTCTTGAGCTTGGATACTTCCCTCCATAGCTTAGGAAACCTAGATCCGATTTTCTATTGTCTTCAAGTGTTCTTCATCACGGTTTCTAATCTCCTTTGAAGAAGATCCTAGCATTGGCGGATTCAAGGAGGAGGCCTTACTTCACTTCTCCTAGTCTTCTCCATCAAACACAAGCTACCGCTGAAGCCAGAATGTCCTCCAGTCAAACAAAAGTTGAGACGAATGAAACCAGAATTATCTTTGAACATTAAAGAAGAGGTCAAAAAGCAATTTGATGCAGGATTTCTAGCTGTTTCTAAATATCCACAATGGGTTGCCAATATAGTACCAGTTCCTAAGAAAGATGGGAAAGTTCGTATGTGTGTGGATTATCGAGATTTAAATAGAGCTAGTCCGAAGGATGATTTTCCACTACCTCACATTGATGTGTTAGTAGATAACACAGCTCAACATTCATTCTTTTCTTTCATGGATGGATACTCAGGATATAACCAAATCAAGATGGCTGAGGAGGACAGGGAGAAAACGACATTTATCACACCGTGGGGCACATTTTGCTACAAGGTTATGCCATTTGGGCTAAAAAATGCTGGGGCAAAATATCAGAGGGCAATGGTGACTTTGTTTCATGACATGATACATAACAAGATTGAGGTCTATGTGGATGACATGATCGCAAAATCAAGAAAAGAAGAAGATCATGTGATCCATATGAAGAAATTGTTTGAGCGGCTAAGAAAGTTTAAGTTGAGGCTAAATCCATCGAAGTGTACTTTTGGCGTGAAATCTAGTAAATTGTTGGGATTTATAGTCAGTCAAAAAGGGATAGAAGTGGATCCCGACAAGGTTCGAGCAATTCTTGAGATGCCACCGCCTAGCACAGAATGAGAAATTTGAGGTTTCTTGGGAAGATTGAATTACATTGCCCGATTCATATCTTAATTAACAGCTACTTGTGAACCCATTTTCAAATTGTTACGTAAAAATCAACCAATGAAGTGGAATGATGATTGCCAAGCAGCCTTTGACAGAATAAAACAATATCTACAGAGGCCGCCAATTTTAGTGTTACCAGTCCCTGGAAGGCCTCTCATTATGTATCTAATAGTGCTTGATGGGTCTATGGGTTGTGTCTTAGGCCAACATGATGATTCTGGAAGAAGAGAGCAAGCTGTCTATTATTTGAGTAAGAAATTCACCGATTATGAGATCCTATATTCATTGTTGGAGCGAACCTGTTGTGCCTTGGCATGGGCAGCTCATCGTCTAAGATAATATATGCTTAGTCATACAACATTGTTGGTGTCTAAGATAATATATGCTTAGTCATACAACATTTATTGCCTCTACTGTTTTGGCCCGAGGTGATTCTGAAGGAAAGGTTCATTTGAGCGACCTTTTACTTTTATGGGCTATGATGGAAAACAGAGAGGAGCCTATTGATTCTGGCAGTCATTTGGCACGACAGTTCCAGAGTATTTCCAATACCAGCCACGGTGCGATTGTGAATGGCGGCCTCATTACCACTATAGCCAAACACCTTGGCTATCACGCTTGGCTGGACCAGTTAGAACCACTCCCTGGAAGCCGTACTATTAATTTTGCTACCTGCTCTTCTATGAACTGCATTGCGAAACATGAAGATGATAAATACTACTTTGTAGTAACCCAGTCGGGAGTGCACCACCAGTTACCAAATCCAACATACACCGTGAAGAACCGGGCTACACGGCAGTTTCCACTGGAGCCATTAGAGGACCTACCTCCAGCAGCTGAGGAAGCGGCTCCTGCAGATGAGGAAGTGTCGCCACCGGCCCGAAACAGGCTTTCGGCATTCGCGAAGGATGGTTGGACTCGCTTATTTGTTTTAAAATGTGGATTGCTAGAATGACTTATTCTCAAACTGAGACCTCGTCAAACGAGCAATTTTATTAAAATGGTTCACCAATCCATATTAATCCCAAGCGGGACCCTCCATGGATTAGTGGTTTTCGCAAAAGGAGGGTTCTTTGGAGTCGCCACCAATGTTTTACTCAAAACATTGGAAAAAGGGATAAGGCAATTGATTTTATAAATCAACTTCGGCCATTACAACCAGAGTTGGGTAAGGGAGTCGATTACGCGTGGGGAAGGTGTTAGCACCCCACAGCGCCCCTTTCGGGTTCCCTATGACAGATTATTTCTAAAATAATAGCGTAAAAATTACTAAATTACCCCTATTTATTCTAAGCATATATAGATTAACTATCTACATGATGACAGTTAAATATGCACACAGAAAGCAGTAAAAAGAAGGATTTTTGAAGAAGAAACCTTTGAAGCGTGCTTTTATATATTTCGTAAAACTGGGAAGCTTTTTGGCGTTCCCTCGCTCTACAAGCCCGCTCGCTCCCTCCTATAAAATTTTGACTACGGAAATCCGGAGGATTTCCCTTCGACTAGGTTCGATCCTCAAGCAAAATGGCTCGGGGCTCAAGAACTTCGTCGAATCAACTCTCCGAGTGATTTCTAGGGCAGAACACTGCTCAAAAACCCCAGAATACTCAAGGAGAGGGTTAAAAATATGTTTCAAAGTGTGGAATGACGTCCAATTGACGTCATATTTATAGGGAATAGGCGCAATACGGGCTACAGAATCAATACGGCCGTATTGAAGTTCAATACGGCCGTATTGAAATTCAGAAATTTCAATGCGCCCGTATTGAGTTCACTGCGGCTGTATTGAAGCTTCAATACGGCCGTATTGATTTCAGTACGGCCGTATTGAAGTTTCAGAAACTTCAATACGCCGTATTGAGTTCACTGCGGCCGTGTTGAAGCTTCAATACGGCCGTATTAAGTGTAGTACGGCCGTATTGGGCTTCATTCCCTCCACTTCCTTATTTTAAGCTACTCTAAGACCTCTAAATCTACAAATAGCCATCCTATGGTCTTCTAGGAGTCCTTCTGGCTGACTTTCCTTCGATCTTTGAGGGTCTTCGAGTTTTATTTCCGACCCGGACAATTTTAGGGGTCTACAGCTGCCCCCCCTTTACTTAGTCAAATGGTCTTTTGGTGTACCGGCTGACAAGTAAAGGAGTTGACCCAATTGTCCGGGTGATGTGCCGACCTTCTGACTTGTAGCGTCTTCTGGTGGAAAATTGTCGAGTAGCCTCTCCAGGTTTTGCTTTGCTTGCTGCCCAAGCTGGAAGCTGTGAGTACCGCCTCTCCAGGCTTAGCTTCACTCTTTGTTCGAGCCGGAAGCTAAGTACCCTTGTGACAACGGTAGCAGTGTGAGTTTCGCCTCTCCAGGCTTAGTCTCGCTCTTTGTTCGAGCCGGAAACTAAGCACCTTTGTGACGACGGTGAGCAGTGAGAGTTTCGCCTCTCCAGGCTTAGTCTCGCTCTTTGTTCGAGCCGGAAACTAAGCACCTTTGTGACGACGGTGAGCAGTGTGAGTTTCGCCTCTCCAGGCTTTGCTTTGCTTGCTGCCCAAGCTGGAAGCTGTGAGTACCGCCTCTCCAGGCTTAGCTTCACTCTTTGTTCGAGCCGGAAGCTAAGTACCTTTGTGACGACGGTGAGCAGTGTGAGTTTCGCCTCTCCAGGCTTTGCTTTGCTTGCTGCCCAAGCTGGAAGCTGTGAGTACCGCCTCTCCAGGCTTAGCTTCACTCTTTGTTCGAGCCGGAAGCTAAGTACCTTTGTGACGACGGTGAGCAGTGAGTACCTCCTTTCCAGAGATAGCTTCGCTCATTGCTCGAGCCGGAAGCTGCATACCTCCGTGTTTGTGACGACGGGGTAGCGTGAATATCTCCTTTCCAGGGATTTGTGATGATTTTGTCTCCACAGTCCACGATGCTGCTTCGACGGTTGTTTTTTGATTTTTGTGCCACTGAGGGCTGGATAACGCAGGGATCCGTCTAGGGGATGTGCAGTTACTCATAGGTTCTTGTGTCCCAACTTTCCATTGCGTAGTTGGTGCCCACTGGGGAATTTCTGATTCCTTAGGGGTGCAGACACAAAGATGCTCTTTCTGATGTGAGCAGTGCCTTATGATTGGCTGACGTCCTTTCGACGTTGGTGGAGTATCCCGGTTATCCTTGTTCGGGTGTCTCTTTTGGTTTTCTGATTTTGCTGCCTCTGTGTAGGCTGTTATCCACTGGGGGATTTTGTCGTTGATTTTGATTAGCCTCTTCTGTTAGGCATATCACCTTGATGTTCAATGATTGGCTGAGAGCCAGATTCCACTTGGGGAATGATTATTGATCTTTTTATGATTTTTCCTTTTGAAGGAGTGCCTCTTATGTAGGCGACTGGGGAATGGGGTTCAGTGTTCGGCTGAGTGCCGGATTCCGCTTGGGGAATATTTATTGATATTTTTTTTTGATTTTTCTCCTCTTGCAGGGATGCCTCTTGAGTAGGCGACTGGGGATTTGGGGATCTTATGTATCCCAGAGTATTATTTAGGAAGCCTCTGCAGGCTTAGCCTCACTCAACGCCTGAGTTGAAGAGCTATCTTCACTGAGGAAGTTTTAAAGTCCTTTGACTTGGATATTCTTCTTGGGCGATCGTGTTTCCATTAGGGACTTTGACGATCTTGCTTGATAGCTCTTGCTGGGGATTTTGAATCCAAGAGCATGAGCTGAGGTTCCCTCTGGGGAGTATTATTTCTGCGAGCCTCTCCAGGCTCAATTATTCTTTTGATGTGGAGGATGAGGAGTATTGTTTCGGCAAGCCTCTCCAGGCTCAGTTATTCTGTACAAACTGATGAGTATTGTTTCGGCAAGCCTCTCCAGGCTCGGTTATTCTGCGGGAGTATTATTTCGGCAAGCCTCTCCAGGCTCAGTTATTCTGTGCAATCTTTTTGTTGAATTTTCTATATCTTTGCCTTTTTTCATTTTCGGCTTTTTCTGTATTTTGCCTTTTCTTCTGATTTGGCTTTTTCTGTATTTTGCCTTTTTTATGTTTTTGGCTTTTGCTGTACAGAATTTAAATTGCTAGAGAATTTAAAATCAAACAGTGGAAATTTTCATTAAATAGAAAATAAGTTTGTACGAGAGAAATCAAAAGAAATCAAAAGATGGGACACAGCCCAAACAAACTAAATACATAAAAATTAAAGGAAGCAATCCGGTCTTCACTCATCGGCCGACGGATCCTGAGGAGGAGTGGGGTAGTGGCTATGGAGCCAGACTGAGAGGTTGTCGAAACCCTGCACCAAGCTGTCTAGTCGAGTATCGGTACTCTGCTGCCATGTACCGATACTATGCTGAAAAGCATCGAATCGCGTGTCGATGCTCTGCTGAAAAGCATCGAATCGCGTGTCAATGCTTTGCTGCAGTGTGTCGAAGCGGGCGTCAAAGTATCCCCTGTCCGACCGTGATGTGCTAGCCTCTGGCTGCGGGGCGTCGCCTCCCTCAAAGTCGAGGTTGTTGAGGAGGTCGTCGAAGGTCTCGAGGCCATCTACTCGCACAAACCCCCCTCCTAGCGATCTAGCGATGATCTTCATGTTAATCAGGGTGGAGGCACCAATCAGCTTCGGCGCCAATGCCCCTGGCTCTGCACCATCGGGACATCCCCATGTCTCCGCCAGCTGTGAGAGGAGTGGGGCAACCAAGATGTACCCCTGTCTGGACTCTCCTCCCTCTCGTACCCCAAGCTTCTTCACGTGCTCGAGGAAGAAATATCCAGGATTGGCCTTCCGGCCGGTGGCCATGCAATATAAGGCCAGCAGATTCGGCCGTGTAATCGACTCCGGACTCTTGGACCTGCCATGAATAGTACTAGTGAGGATCTTGTGACAGATCCTAAGAGCAGTCGGGAGCCGGGAGCCCTTCACCCCTGAATGATAATCCCGTCGGCCAGTGAGCAAACTCCACATCTCAACCGGAGTCCACTGATCAGGCCACTCGCATATGGCATCTCGGAATGCCAGCTGATCAGTGCGGCTGAAAAACCCTGCCTGGACGTTGAACTCGTCCAACGTCAGCGAGCGGTATCCTTCATTCATCCAAAAATCCACCGCGCAAACATCCTCCCCATAGCTGTTAGTCGACTCCGTGACGCCGACTGTAGCCAAGAATTCCTTCGTGGCCGTCAAATATAGCTGGGATGGTGGATTAAGGACAAATCCCCATCCTATGGCGTCGAAGTAGTTCCTGACATCATTCTCCAAGCCCACTGCTTGGAGAAGCTCAAAGTCGAGCACTCTTGACGGCTCGATGGTGAACGTCTCTATAAGCTGTAGCCGGTCCCGGTGTCGATCTGTCATTACACGTCTGGCCGGGGCTCTCTGCCTTTTGCGAGAAGATTCTGCCATTTCTGATAATCTTTGTAGGAATGCACTCACAAGCAAGGAATGTGGAGAATGAAGAAAGGTATGCAAAATGAGGGAGGGGAGGTCTTATTTATAGGCAAAATTCCGCCAATACGGCCCGTATTGGATTCAATACGGCCGTATTGGCCTTTCCGTTGATGTACAAAGTTTACAATCAATATGGACCGTATTGGATTCAATACGACCGTATTGGGGTTCAGTACGGGCGTACTGGATTTTAATACGCCCGTATTGGAGTTGAAACGTTGTATTTAACGTTAACTCCAATACGACCGTATTAATACTAATACGGGCGTATTGGATTTTTCTGATTTTTGATTTTTTTTTTTTTTTAAATATAAACAGAGAATAAGTGATCTTCTAGTACACCTATCATCTGTATGCATGTATGCAAATGAGATGCACCTAATTCTATTTGATTCAGTTTTTCAAAAGAATTAATCGACGCGTTCTTTGTTTGGATCTTGCCATTCCTCCAGACAGACTGTGCTTTGCCGATTTCTGTAACCGAGGAACGATGCGTATTTGATTTTTGGTGTTATCAACCAAATGATTCTCCCTTCCTTTAGAAGATGTGTCAACCCTCCTATTGACCACTATATCTCCATGTTTCCACTAGATTATTCAAAAATCGTTGGGGACAAGAGAGAAAAGAAGGAAAGGATATATTTTCAAAAGTTTGTGTTTTAGAGGGGATTATTTTATTTTTGAAAAATGGATTTTGTAAGAATGGCGGGCCAATGGTAGGCTTAAGTGTTTAGTGCTTGTTCGATTAAACACTTATGAAGTTAAGCACATCTTTGTTATTAATGATTGTGCTTTGACAACTTGGATAGCTTTTCTTGAGCTCCTTGTTGAATTCAATTGATGGTACCATCATGGATTTATTTTGTTTTTTTCTTTTTTTGACGGCCCTAACTTTTGCCTAAAACACCCATTTGTGATGTCTTAGCGGGCTTTTGTTTTTGTTCATTATTTTGTAACCCTAATTTTTGCCTAGGTCACCCTTTTGTGGGATTCCTAGCGGGTCTTTTGCTCTTATTTTTGTGCAGCCCCCTTTTTGGGTTTCCTGCCGAGCTTTTTGTTTTTTAGGATTTTTGTCCTGAATGGATTTCTTTTATCCATGACGGCACTTATTGAGGCCAAGAAAAGGTGCTCCAAGTTGTCACACACACTTCCACATAAAAATGATGCGGGTTTATTGTTATCAAGATGATTTTAACCTCATTTATGCTTATTCAAACAGGGTTAAAATAATGTGGTCTAGAATTTTATTGCAAGCGAGAAAAGAAGCAATAAGAAATAATAATGAATGATTTTATTATAATCATAATGGAAACATGTGCCCTATCGAGGCTCGGGGGTCGGGCTGTCCCCGAGGAGTGATCTCTAATAGTCACTGAATTTACACATCCCTATTAGAAGGAAAAGGACACTTGATGACGACAGCTGGCCTTGACGTTTGTGAACCAGCCTTCCTAAAGATCTGACTTAAAGAACGTCGAGAAGGATCTTGATTCCTCTTCGTTCTTTGATCTTTAACAGGGTTGTATCCTAACCCTTGTTTCCCCGGATTGTCCTTGATAATGGGTAGCTCCGGGATTCCTTGGGAGTACTTGCCCAATCTTTGTCCTGGCAAGTATCCATTCTTTGTGAGCATATGAGCTACCTTCTTCATTTCTCGGGGAAACGTTTCAACATTGGCAATTTCCAATGCTTGGAAAGCGGTTTCCAAAGCTTCCTCTGCTGCATCCACATAAGGTATGTTGGATGGCTTGCTGATGAGTATGTCGTCTTCAGCTTGCACGGTCACCAGTTTGTCACCCACTATGAACTTGACTTTCTGGTGGAGCGTAGAGGGTACAGCTTTCGCATCATGAATCCAAGGTCGGCCTAGGAGACAGCTGTATGCAGGAGTAATATCCATCACTTGAAATTCGACGTTGAAGATGGTGGGTCCAATTTGGATTGGAAGATTGACTTCTCCCACCACTTCTCTTTTGGAACCGTCGAAAGCTCGAACGATCATGTTGCTCGGGCGCATTTGGATTCCCTTGATTGCCACTTGCTCGAGCGCTCTTTTTGGCATTACGTTCAAGGAAGATCCATTATCTACCAAGACTTTAGCGATGTGATACTCCTTGCACTTTATAGAGATGTGCAAGGGCTTGTTGTGGTTTGATCCCTCGGCGGGGATTTCTTCATCGATGAAGGTGAGGTGATCATTAGCCTTGATGTGACTAACAATCCCCTCAAACTCGTCTTGGGAGATAGTGTACGACACGTATGCCTCGTTCAAGACTTTCAACAGAGCTTGCCGATGCGGTTCGGAGCATAGGATCAACGACAACAGCGTAATCTTTGCTGGCGTCCTATGAAGTTGATCCATGATGGAGTACTCGCTCTGTCGGATAAACTTTAACAGCTCGTCTGTCTCCTCCTCGGATTCTTTTTCCTCGGTTTTCTTTTCTTCTTTTTCTTTATTCTTGGGGGCTTTGTTATGAAGATTATCGGGAGTGTAGATCCTACCACTCCTAGTCATGCCCCCAAGTCCAGCGATGTTGGAGATATCGCTGTCGGCAGAAGAGTGGATGTCGTATATCCACGGCACAGCCTTATTTTGTAAGGGAAAGGCCTTGGAACTGTGATCCTTAATGGTGTTGGACCTTCCCCTTTGTTTGTCTTGATTACCAACAACGGAGTTGACGTGTGCTCGCTTGGCGCGGTTGTTGGCTTACACTTGATAACGAACGGCGTGTGATCCATTCTTTGAATATACGCATCGATTATTTCTTTCTTTTTATTAATGTTTATTAATGGATTACTAGGAGAGATGTATGAATGACTCCTAGATCTCTCCATGATCTATATGCATGATATGAGATGATGAGGTTGAATATGCATGCATAGTGTTTATTCAACTAAGCATTATCATGTTTTTAGGATGTTCCTAAGATGATGCATGATATTGCTTGGTTTGGATAAATAACCCTTTTTCTTTTTTGGGTATTTTTTATTATTATTATTATTTTTTGGGTGAAAAGGGAAACTACCTATATGAATGTGATGAAGGTAGATGTTAACACCATGCAATGGAAGATTCTTATTCCTATTTATTTTTATTTTTAAAAGAATAGGAATGTTGTATGTTTAAAGAAATGCAATGTATGCTCAAACAATTTCACATAAACAATGCACAAACAATTCACTCATCCACGAACAGTCACGAGCGAATCACGAGGTAGGGGTATCCTGCAGAAATGGTGCATATTCAAGGTAGGTTCTAACTGTTCTCACCAGTCCAAGGCCCCCAAGGTGCCCCCATTATAGGGACCCAATTCCTCTCATCGTAGGTCGATGGAAAGCTCAAACGCACCGTCGGACTCAAGTTCATGGTTATCACCTTGAGTGATGTTTTCCGACAACGGTCTACGGGCACCTATAGACCCATTCGACAACCGGCCGTACTAACATCCACTCCCTATGGTTAATCACTCATGCCCCCGGGTATAGAGGGAACTGTTGTGTGCAAAGGTTTGTGTACAGTTTGTATTTCAAACAATTGCGGAATTTAAACATACAACAGTTATTTAAAGCCATATAATAAATCATGTTATCATACAAGCAAGGGGTAACGAAGTAATTTTTAACTATTATTTGTTAAAAACAATCTGTCACTAAATGGGACTGACTCTCGAGGCTTCCCCAGTGGAGTCGCCATCTGTCGCCACCGGCCCGAAACAGGCTTTCGGCATTCGCGAAGGATGGTTGGACTCGCTTATTTGTTTTAAAATGTGGATTGCTAGAATGACTTATTCTCAAACTGAGACCTCGTCAAACGAGCAATTTTATTAAAATGGTTCACCAATCCATATTAATCCCAAGCGGGACCCTCCATGGATTAGTGGTTTTCGCAAAAGGAGGGTTCTTTGGAGTCGCCACCAATGTTTTACTCAAAACATTGGAAAAAGGGATAAGGCAATTGATTTTATAAATCAACTTCGGCCATTACAACCAGAGTTGGGTAAGGGAGTCGGTTACGCGTGGGGAAGGTGTTAGCACCCCACAGCGCCCCTTTCGGGTTCCCTATGACAGATTATTTCTAAAATAATAGCGTAAAAATTACTAAATTACCCCTATTTATTCTAAGCAATTATAGATTAACTATCTACATGATGACAGTTAAATATGCACACAGAAAGCAGTAAAAAGAAGGATTTTTGAAGAAGAAACCTTTGAAGCGTGCTTTTATATATTTCGTAAAACTGGGAAGCTTTTTGGCGTTCCCTCGCTCTACAAGCCCGCTCGCTCCCTCCTATAAAATTTTGACTACGGAAATCCGGAGGATTTCCCTTCGACTAGGTTCGATCCTCAAGCAAAATGGCTCGGGGCTCAAGAACTTCGTCGGATCAACTCTCCGAGTGATTTCTAGGGCAGAACACTGCTCAAAAACCCCAGAATACTCAAGGAGAGGGTTAAAACTATGTTTCAAAGTGTGGAATGACGTCCAATTGACGTCATATTTATAGGGAATAGGCGCAATACGGGCTACAGAATCAATACGGCCGTATTGAAATTTCTGAACTTCAATACGGTCGTATTGAAGTTCAATACGGCCGTATTGAAATTCAGAAATTTCAATGCGCCCGTATTGAGTTCACTGCGGCTGTATTGAAGCTTCAATACGGCCGTATTGATTTCAGTACGGCCGTATTGAAGTTTCAGAAACTTCAATACGCCGTATTGAGTTCACTGCGGCCGTGTTGAAGCTTCAATACGGCCGTATTAAGTGTAGTACGGCCGTATTGGGCTTCATTCCCTCCACTTCCTTATTTTAAGCTACTCTAAGACCTCTAAATCTACAGATAGCCATCCTATGGTCTTCTAGGAGTCCTTCTGGCTGACTTTCCTTCGATCTTTGAGGGTCTTCGAGTTTTATTTCCGACCCGGACAATTTTAGGGGTCTACAGGAAGCAGCTCCTGAACAACCCCCTCTACATCCTGGACCTGAGGTGGACAATGCCGCTATCCTAGCAGCTATTCAATCAATGGATAACCGGCTGAAACAAATGGATGAACGCCAGCAGCATTATAATTACATGGTTGATCAAATGTATCAATGGCACATTCAACGGTATCCAGATGATTTTCCACCACAGTGAGATCTTTCTTATTCCTTATTTTACTCTGATGCTTAGGGACAAGCATTCCTTTCTGTTGTGGGTTGGTTGCATATTCATGCATTTTATAATTTTGTCAAAATAATCTATCATGCATTCATTAGCTCTTTGCTTCGGGACAAGCAAATCTTTAAGTTTGGGGTTAGGAGGATGTACGCATTTCATTCATTCATGCAAAAAAAAAAAAAAAAAAAAAAAATCATCCATATATACATATTCAGTTAATCCCAGCTTGAATTTGTGTTTGAAAAGTAAATATTTTTAATGAAATTGTTCGTCTTTGAAAACACTGAATGTGATGAATTGAATCTTTAAGTCTCAGAACAAAAGGTTGAAAAATTAGCTGGTTTTGTGGCTAGCACTTGGTTCTTAGTATTGAGGCTTGAAATGATCGAGAATTATAAAAATAGTCTCTTGAAGATAAATTCTTTTTAATTCGTGCTTAAAAGCTTTTGGGGGGTAATAAAAAAAAAAAAAAAAAAAAAAAAATCACCTAGCACCCCTTTGAGGTCATAGGTTAGAGGGAGAATATTCTTAACCTTAGAAAACTAAGGGAACTAATTAGCTACTGAGAAATTGTTTAGTAAAATAGCTAGACCCCCTTTGAGGCTACGTGTTCTTGAAATTATCATCCTCTCTACACTGATTGGCTACTGGGGAAATGTTTTAGGTGAGACAAAAACAAAAATAAAAATATTACCCCTATTTGTGTCACAAGCATTGAAAAATTATTTCTGTTAAATTATCTTCGTTTGACTAATGAGCTTTACAAGATTTGACATCATGAAACTCTTAGAAACTAAGAGTTGGCGCTAGTAATGAAAGATTAAGATTCTAATTGGACCTTGTGAGACTAAGAGTGAAGATTTTAAATGTTCAGTTAATTCTTGATGATTTTTTTTTCAAAGTGCTAATTATTGTTTGAGGACAAACAAAAGTTCAAGTTTGGGGTTATTTGATGTTGTGTATTTTACTCGTATTTTAGCACTTTAATTCACAAGAATTCATAGCATAATCATGCATATCTTTCATGTTTTTAATAAATTTTTATATCATTTTCCTATTTTATGCTTTTCTTGGTATGTGTTGTGTTTTCTCTGAGCAGGATCAAGATTTAAGAATTAAAGAGGAAATGCTGAGCTACAGGGAAAATCACGGCCGTGATTCTAAATCACGCCCGTGATTCACCAGAGAAAATCACGGCCGTGACTCCCAATCACACCCGTGAACGCCACTGACCCTTCATAGATGTGCTCCAGAGAAGATCACGGTCGTGATTCTCAGTCACGGCCGTGATTCACTTCGCGTCCCAGCTTTTTAAGTTTTATGTTTTATTTTTATTTTATCTTTGTAATTTTTATCTTGGTAGTTTTACCTTTTTACCCTTTTAGGTTATAAATTAGATGAGGTTAGCCTAGAACGGGGATTTTTGTTTCGGAGACAATTTTTTTTAGTTTTTGACACTTGGAGAAGGTTGGGCGCCTGTGCCATCGACTCTAAGGTTTGCTTTTCTTTTATTCTTCTTTTCTTGGAGAACTACTATGAACTCCTGTGAGTAGTTTCCCTTTTTCTGGGATCAGGGCTTAGCCTCTGAGAACCTCTTTATTAATGCATTATTCAGTTTCTTAATTTTATTCCAATTCTTGATTTGTTCTTTTATATTTTATATATGAACTTTAATATTATTGTTTTCATAATAACATTAATTAAGGATGAACTGAGAGGAGAACTTGATTATAATTATGATAAACAATTAATCTTAATTTTCATAATCATAGATAATTAGGGATGAACTGAGAGGAGAACCTAATTATCGGAACCTAAAGGAACAGACTTGAGTGTTAAATCACGAGAGTTGATTTAAGCTTTCGAGGAGCAATAGATTAACAAAGATCTTAATGGGTTTAATTGAACGTAATTACCACGAGAGTAGAGATTAATTTTAATTAAACACGTCCTCGTAGCCTGAGAAGGTGCAAGGATTAAATTAGGTTAAGACTACCTTCAAGATGGAATAGAATTAATTAATGAAAATAATAATTCAATATTGTTGGAACTCTTTGTGCGAACCCTAGATTCCCGGAAATCTCCTTATCTTATCTTAAAGTTTTATCTTATTCATTAATTGCATTACTATCTCTTTTACCATCAAATCTGATCTTATCATCTCAAAACAAAAATTCAATCTGTTTTAAAATTCAAATTAAAATACTAGTAATTCTAGGTCAAACACGTAGTCCCTGTGATTCGATATTTATTACTTGACGACAACCGTACACTTGCGGTTTTCCATACATCAAGTTTTTGGCGCCGTTGCCGGGGACTACGTCTCTTGATTTAAATTACAATTATTTTAATTCGAATTTTTTTTTAAAAAAAAAAAAAAAAATTAAATAAATAAATAATTTTTTTTTTGTTTGTTAGTATTTACTTCTCCAATTCAGATTTCACGGGTCACTTTCTTTTTTTTTGCAGTGCCTTAGGGTTAATGCAAAAGAGATCTCTACGTCTTGGGAAACCAACACCACTTGATCCTGAGATTGAAAGAACTCTCCTGAGAAGGAAAAGAAACCTTTCTAGAGAATTTGACATGGCTGCACAACGAGATAATTTACCGCTTCGGGATTACTCTGCACCCGTAGCTCGTGGGATACCTGGAGGGGAGATGCAAACTGGAGCTACTGTACCAGCTTCTCTGGTGAATATGCTCAAACAGAACACCTTTGGAGGACTACCATCAGAAGATCCTAATGACCACTTAGAGGGGTTCTTGGAAATCTGTGAGACCCAGCAATTTGATGATGAAGTTTCTGATGGAATGCGACTCCGCTTATTCTCACTCACCTTGAGAGATAAGGCAAAGGTGTGGCTAAGAACAGTGCCTAGAGAAAAGATAGCAACTTGGGAATTATGTGAAAGAGCTTTTCTAGAGAAATTCTTTCCTCCTTCTAAAACTAAAGAATTGAGGAAGAAAATCACTAATTTCCAACAAGGCACTGGAGAGACTATTTATGAAGCATGGGAGCGGTTCAAAGGATATCTTCAAGCATGCCCACAACATGGCTTCAACCGTTGGCTTACCATCCAATTTTTCTTTGAAGGATTGGACCAACAAAGCACCATGATATTAGACTCAGCAGCTGGAGGATCTTTCATGGGGAAACCTATTAATGACTGCATGATTATTTTGGAAAATGTAGCCTCAAATCACAGCCAATACAGTGAAAGAGAAGTCACAGCAAGGAAAGGAACTCCGGGGCGATATGAAGTGAACAATATTGAGTTACTCTTAGCAAAATTTGATACTCTTAATCAAAGATTAGACAAGATGGAAAAAGCTAAGGTTAATTCAGTGGCTACAAATCAAGTATGTGACCTTTGTAGGGAACAAGGGCACACTGCAGTAGATTGTACCTCAATTTTTACTGGAGAAAAAGAAGATACTACTGAACAGGTGGCAGCTTCTCATAATTTCTATGACACTCCTCGAAGAGAGAAGAGTAATCCATATTCCAACACATACAACCCTGGTTGGAAGAATCATCCTAACTTTTCTTGGAAGAATAACCCAGTTCAAGGAACTAGCAATCAGCAACCTAATTTCCGTCCGTCCAATCACTTCATTAATGGGGAAGGAAATCCAGTACAGACACCCTCAATTCAACAAAGTGTTTCAAGATTAGAAAACCTTATGGAGAATTTTGTCACTAATCAAAAACAGACCAATGATTCAATGGCAAATTCTATTCAAAACCTTGCTGTCAAGGTTGAGAATATTACTCTCCACAACAAGATGCTGGAAAATCAAATTGCACAGTTGATGCCTAGTTCAAACAATTCTCCAGGTAAGTTCCCAGGTAAAACAGTTGCAAACCCAGCTGAAAATGTTAATGCTGTTACTTTAAGGAGTGGGAAGAAATTAGACAGACCTGTGTCTAATCAAAATGATAATATTGAGATCGATGAAGACGCTTCTCCTATGGTTGAAAAACCTGAAAAAGAGAGATTAGAAAAAGAAAAAGTATCTTCATCAAAGCCTCAAACTGTTTATCACCCTCCAATTCCTTTTCCTCAAAGGTTAGCAAGGACTAAACTTGATAGACAATTTGAAAAATTTTTAAATATGATCAAACAAGTGTATGTAAACATTCCATTTGTAGAAGCTCTACAACAGATGCCTACATATGCTAAATTTCTTAAGGATATTTTAGCTAACCGAAGGAAATTGGATGATAGAGAGACTGTTACATTGATCCATCATAATTTGCCCAAAAAACTTAAGGATCCTGGTAGTTTCTCTATACCTTGTCTCATTGGAAATCTAAGGTTTGAAAAAGCCTTATGTGACCTTGGGGCAAGTATCAGTTTAATGCCTTTATCAATTTGCAAGAAATTAGATATGGGAGAATTAAAGCCTACAGCAATGTCAATCCAGTTAGCAGATAGATCTATAAAATATCCCATAGGAATTTTAGAAGATGTTCCAGTTAAGATAGGTAAATATTTAATTCCGGGAGATTTTGTTGTTTTAGAAATGGAAGAGGACAAACAAATACCAATCATACTAGGTAGACCATTTTTGGCTACAGCAGGCGTGATAGTAGATGTCAAACATGGAAAATTGTCCTTATCCATTAATGATGAAACAATGGAATTTAATATTGCTAAATCTGTTAGACAACCTTCTCTTGAAAATATTTGCTGCAGGGTTGATATATTGCCTAAAGACATGGAGGAAGAAGTCATGAGATCTATTTTGAGGGATCCCTTGGAGAATTTTCTAGTTGGAGGAAAGCACATAGATCTTGAGGGGATTCAACCTAATTATGCTTGCTTGATCGATTCAAGTCCCCCGTGTAAAGAAAAAGATCCTCTAGTAGAAAGTCTTCTTGAGTCTTCAACAGATTGGCAAGAAGAAAACTCTCCAAAGTTAGAACTTAAACCACTTCCTTCATCTTTAAGGTATGAGTTTTTGGGGGCTAATTCCACTTATCCAGTCATAGTAAATTCAGCTTTAAATGAAAAAGAAACTGAAAAACTTCTCAATGAGTTGAGAAAATTTAGAAAAGTTATTGGATATACTATGGCTGATATAAAGGGAATTAGTTCTTCATTTTGTATGCATCGCATCTTCTTGGAGGAAGGATCCAAACCTTCTGTTGAAGCTCAAAGAAGACTAAATCCCAAGATGAAAGAAGAGGTAAAGAAAGAAATTTTGAAATTATTGGATGCTAAGGTAATTTATGCTATATCTGATAGTCCTTGGGTAAGTCCAGTTCATGTGGTTCCTAAGAAAGGTGGGATGACAGTAGTTAAAAATGATAATAATGAATTAATTCCCACAAGAACTGTGACTGGGTGGCGTATGTGTGTTGATTATAGAAAATTAAATAATGCCACTAGAAAGGATCACTTTCCCTTACCTTTTATTGATCAAATGCTTGAAAGGTTAGCAATGCATTCATACTTTTGTTATTTGGACGGATACTCCGGTTTTCATCAAATCCCTATTCATCCATTAGACCAAGAGAAAACTACTTTTACATGTCCCTATGGTACTTTTGCTTATAGGAGAATGCCTTTTGGCCTATGTAATGCACCTGCTACCTTTCAAAGATGTATGACTGCAATCTTTAGTGATTTATTAGAAAAAGAGATGGAAGTTTTCATGGATGACTTTTCAGTTTATGGTATTTCCTTTGATGACTGTCTATTAAATCTAACTAAAGTATTGCAGCGTTGCTCTGAAGTGAATTTAGTCTTAAATTGGGAAAAATGTCATTTTATGGTACAAGAAGGAATTGTCTTAGGACACCTAATATCTGGGAGAGGAATTGAGGTAGATAGAGCAAAAATAGAAGTAATTGATAAATTGCCTCTTCCAATTGATGTTAAAGGTGTTAGAAGTTTCTTAGGGCATGCCGGTTTCTACCGAAGGTTTATTAAAGATTTTTCAAAAATCTCTAAACCATTATCTAATCTACTTGTGAAAGAGGTACCTTTTAACTTTGATGTTTCTTGTAAGAATGCATTCTACAGGTTGAAAGAAGCTCTCACTACAGCTCCTATTCTGCAAACTCCTGACTGGAGCCTTCCTTTTGAAATCATGTGTGATGCAAGTGACTATGCTATAGGAGCTGTATTGGGACAAAGAAAGGACAAGAAGGTTCATGCTATATACTATGCCAGCAAGACTCTTGATGAAGCCCAAGCCAATTATGCAACAACAGAAAAAGAATTGTTAGCAGTCGTCTATGCTTTTGAAAAGTTCAGATCTTATCTTGTGGGGTCTAAGGTTATTGTTTACACAGATCACTCTGCCCTAAAGTATCTTTTTAATAAAAAGGATGCTAAACCTAGGCTCCTCAGATGGATTCTCCTTTTACAAGAATTTGATTTAGAGATTGTGGACAGAAAGGGAGTAGAAAATGTAGTAGCTGATCATCTCTCTCGACTTCCACAAGACCAAGCAACAAAGGAGGAACTCCCTATTAATGACAGCTTCCCAGACGAAAAGCTTTTAGCAGTTGTTGTGAAAAACAGTCCCTGGTATGCAGATTATGCGAATTACTTAGCATGTGGAGTCCTTCCTGAAGACTTTAATTATCAACAAAAGAAGAAATTCTTTAGTGACCTTAACAGCTTTATTTGGGATGAACCTTACCTATATAAGAGGTGTAGAGATGGTATCTACAGAAGGTGTATCTCAGAAGAAGCAGCTCCTCACATCATTCACTCATGTCATTCTTCCGCATATGGAGGGCATGCTAGTACGTCAAAAACTGCAGCTAAAATTCTACAATCTGGTTTTTACTGGCCAAACTTATTTAAGGATACTTGGAAGATGGTAAATTCTTGTGACCAATGCCAAAGATCAGGGAATATATCCAGGAAACATGAAATGCCATTAAATGGGATTTTAGAAGTAGAAATTTTTGATGTATGGGGAGTAGATTACATGGGACCATTCCCAAGTTCTAAAGGTTACAAGTTCATATTAGTTGCAGTTGATTATGTGTCCAAGTGGGTAGAAGCGATTCCCGCTCAAACGAGTGATTCAAATACTGTCATTAAACTCTTCAAAAGAATTATATTTCCAAGATTTGGGGTCCCAAGAGCTGTGATCAGTGATGGAGGCTCACATTTTATTGAAAGAAAGTTTGAATCTCTCTTAAAAAAGTATGGAGTCACTCAAAAGGTTGGTACACCTTATCACCCTCAAACAAGTGGACAGGTAGAAATCTCCAACAGAGAAATCAAAAAGATTCTTGAGAAGACTGTATCTACAACAAGAAAGGACTGGTCTTTAAGATTAGATGAAGCTCTTTGGGCCTACAGGACTGCTTACAAAACACCTATTGGCATGTCTCCATTTAGGCTGATTTATGGCAAATCTTGCCATCTTCCTGTAGAGCTAGAACACAAGGCTTTGTGGGCAATAAAATACTTCAACTATGACCTAAAGGATGCTGGAGAAAAAAGGAAATTGGAACTCAATGAGCTTGATGAAATCAGATTAGACTCATATGAAAATGCTAAGATTTACAAAGAAAGAACAAAGAGGTGGCATGACAAGCATATACATAGAAGAGAATTCAAGCAAGGGGACTCGGTGCTATTATTTAATTCCAGACTCAGATTGTTTCCTGGAAAATTGAAGTCAAGATGGTCAGGGCCTTTTACAGTTCAAAAAGTATATCCCTATGGAGCTGTAGAAATCAGAAACGATAAAGGCGACATATTCAAGGTCAATGCACAGAGATTGAAGTTATATTTCCATGGGGAACACTTAGAAAAATTATACTCTATGGTTCTTCAGGAACCTACTCAAGTTTCTTAAAAAAAAAAAATAATAGTAATAATAATAATAATAATAAAATAAAATTTCAGAGTTCCAGAGAGAATCACGACCGTGATTCTAAATCACGGGCGTGATCTTCTCTGGAAAATTTTTGGAAAACCCTAGAGAGAATCACGACCGTGATTATAAATCACGGGCGTGATCTCCTCTGTTTGAATTTTTGAAAACTCACAAAGAGAATCACGGCCGTGATTTCCAATCACGCCCGTGATTCCCTGCTGACGCTCAACAGATACAACCCGTGATTTTTGAAATTCCCCTTTCCCTTATATATTTTTCCCCCTCCTTTTACATTCTCACTTCTCTCAAACTTACGAACTCTGCCCATTCTCTCTTTTCTTCTCTCCCAAACCCTAGCTTCTCACTTCTTCTTCCTCTTCTTCCCTCTTCCTCCCACATTCACTCCTTCCGTTCATCCATGGCTCCCAAGCGCACCCGTACCGTTGGTTCGTCCTCCACCGCTTCCGATACCCACAGTTACGAGGAAGAAGCAAGTGAAATTCCGCACCTTCCTCTGAGGTTCTATCGGAACGATGAACAGCGTGAGCGGAACGAGGTATTACGCTTCCGCACTATCCATCCTACCAGGTATCTCGACTTCCCATTTATTCGTAAGTTGGGTTTACGTGCTGATATCAATTTCATGTTAACTAACATTGGGTGGGCAACCTTTGCTACCATGCATAATGATGTTGTTTATCCTCGACTAGTTCTTGAGTTCTTGAGCTCTCTCCACACGAAAATATTATCTGGGCCAAATTGTTCTGAAGGTTTGATTTCTTTCCGTATGTTTAACCAAGAACACGAATTAACCCTGGCTCAGTTCAATAATATTTTTGGATTTCCCACTGGAGGGAGCACGAGAACCCCAAGTTCTTTCAACCCTGGTTCTTTTTGGTATAATTTGACAGGTACAAGTAATTGGGTCGCTGGAAAATGTAATTCCTCTGCTTTCCGCCATCCCGCCATCCGTATTATGCACCGCTTTATTGCCTCTACTGTTTTGGCCCGAGGTGATTCTGAAGGAAAGGTTCGTTTGAGCGACCTTTTACTTTTATGGGCTATGATGGAAAACAGAGAGGAGCCTATTGATTCTGGCAGTCATTTGGCACGACAGTTCCAGAGTATTTCCAATACCAGCCACGGTGCGATTGTGAATGGCGGCCTCATTACCACTATAGCCAAACACCTTGGCTATCACGCTTGGCTGGACCAGTTAGAACCACTCCCTGGAAGCCGTACTATTAATTTTGCTACCTGCTCTTCTATGAACTGCATTGCGAAACATGAAGATGATAAATACTACTTTGTAGTAACCCAGTCGGGAGTGCACCACCAGTTACCAAATCCAACATACACCGTGAAGAACCGGGCTACACGGCAGTTTCCACTGGAGCCATTAGAGGACCTACCTCCAGCAGCTGAGGAAGCGGCTCCTGCAGATGAGGAAGCAGCTCCTGAACAACCCCCTCTACATCCTGGACCTGAGGTGGACAATGCTGCTATCCTAGCAGCTATTCAATCAATGGATAACCGGCTAAAACAAATGGATGAACGCCAACAGCATTATAATTACATGGTTGATCAAATGTATCAATGGCACATTCAACGGTATCCAGATGATTTTCCACCACAGTGAGATCTTTCTTATTCCTTATTTTACTCTGATGCTTAGGGACAAGCATTCCTTTCTGTTGTGGGTTGGTTGCATATTCATGCATTTTATAATTTTGTCAAAATAATCTATCATGCATTCATTAGCTCTTTGCTTCGGGACAAGCAAATCTTTAAGTTTGGGGTTAGGAGGATGTACGCATTTCATTCATTCATGCAAAAAAAAAAAAAAAAAAAAAATCATGCATATATACATATTCAGTTAATCCCAGCTTGAATTTGTGTTTGAAAAGTAAATATTTTTAATGAAATTGTTCGTCTTTGAAAACACTGAATGTGATGAATTGAATCTTGAAGTCTCAGAACAAAAGGTTGAAAAATTAGCTGGTTTTGTGGCTAGCACTTGGTTCTTAGTATTGAGGCTTGAAATGATCGAGAATTATAAAAATAGTCTCTTGAAGATAAATTCTTTTTAATTCGTGCTTAAAAGCTTTTGGGGGGTAATAAAAAAAAAAAAAAAATCACCTAGCACCCCTTTCAGGTCATAGGTTAGAGGGAGAATATTCTTAACCTTAGAAAACTAAGGGAACTAATTAGCTACTGAGGAATTGTTTAGTAAAATAGCTAGACCCCCTTTGAGGCTACGTGTTCTTGAAATTATCATCCTCTCTACACTGATTGGCTACTGGGGAAATGTTTTAGGTGAGACAAAAACAAAAATAAAAATATTACCCCTATTTGTGTCACAAGCATTGAAAAATTATTTCTGTTAAATTATCTTCGTTTGACTAATGAGCTTTACAAGATTTGACATCATGAAACTCTTAGAAACTAAGAGTTGGCGCTAGTAATGAAAGATTAAGATTCTAATTGGACCTTGTGAGACTAAGAGTGAAGATTCTAATTGGACCTTGTGACTCTAAGGTTTGCTTTTCTTTTATTCTTCTTTTCTTGGAGAACTACTATGAACTCCTGTGAGTAGCTTCCCTTTTTCTGGGATCAGGGCTTAGCCTCTGAGAACCTCTTTATTAATGCATTATTCAGTTTCTTAATTTTATTCCAATTCTTGATCTGTTCTTTTATATTTTATATATGAACTTTAATATTATTGTTTTCATAATAACATTAATTAAGGATGAACTGAGAGAAGAACTTGATTATAATTATGATAAACAATTAATCTTAATTTTCATAATCATAGATAATTAGGGATGAACTGAGAGGAGAACCTAATTATCGGAACCTAAAGGAACAGACTTGAGTGTTAAATCACGAGAGTTGATTTAAGCTTTCGAGGAGCAATAGATTAACAAAGATCTTAATGGGTTTAATTGAACGTAATTACCACGAGAGTAGAGATTAATTTTAATTAAACACGTCCTCGTAGCCTGAGAAGGTGCAAGGATTAAATTAGGTTAAGACTACCTTCAAGATGGAATAGAATTAATTAATGAAAATAATAATTCAATATTGTTGGAACTCTTTGTGCGAACCCTAGATTCCCGGAAATCTCCTTATCTTATCTTAAAGTTTTATCTTATTCATTAATTGCATTACTATCTCTTTTACCATCAAATCTGATCTTATCATCTCAAAACAAAAATTCAATCTGTTTTAAAATTCAAATTAAAATACTAGTAATTCTAGGTCAAACACGTAGTCCCTGTGATTCGATATTTATTACTTGACGACAACCGTACACTTGCGGTTTTCCATACATCAGCAAGCTAGAGAGTGTTACTAGCAATTGGACCAAGAGATGGACCTAGGCTAAATTTTTGATATTAGACTCATTTTACTCCTAATTTTTCATAGATTTGATCTAGGTAGGTTCCATTCACATTGGATGAACCTAACTAAACCAAATCAACATTTTTCAAAATCGGTTGGAGTAAAATAAAGTCCATGAGCCACCCACCTTGATTTGTGTTCACATTGCTTGTTCACACTCAAGCTTAGAAGCTTGAAGAACAAGCTTCTCCTTAGCTTGCTTACTAAGCAAGCTAAGTGAGTAGCTTGCTCTCCAAGCCTCTAGACCATGGATGGTTAGCTAGACCTTACCATGGTTCCTAGTGAACCATGGTTAAGGCTAGCTTGCTCTCCAAGCTTCCTACTCCTATATTTTCATTTTTTCTTCATTGTAAAACACTTTTGGATATATTGAGATTTCATTTCTGAATAATTTTTCAGATTTCTCTCTTCTAAAAGTCCCTAAACCTCTTTGATATTCATCCAATTCTCTTATCCCTTCACTAGAAGAGTGTGGTGAGAATTGAAGAGACTTATCTCTTCATCAAGGAGTGGCGTCTCTTGGGAGATTTCTCCACCAAACCGTGGTGGTTCTAAGGTCTCCTCCTCCATTGGATACCTTAGCAAAGCTTAGGAAGAATCAAGGAGCCAAAGATCTAGGGAGGAACTTGAAGAGGATTCACATCAATCCGGATTCTCCATCAAGTTTTCCATCATTTGGTATCAGAGCTAGGTCTCCTTGGTAAATTCGTTCCTAAGCTTCTTGTCTTGTTTTTGTTCGGTTCAAATCATCTTGTATTGTGTCTAAACTGTTCCTATATGTGTTTGCTTTTATTGTCTTGAGTTTGTGTGCCTTGAGTGGTTCTTGTGTCACATCTATAAATCTATAGAGCACACTCACTTTGTCTTGCTTGTTTTTGGTTCATCTTCTAAATTCTTGTGAATCAATCCTTGTGTGTGTCTTAGGTATTCTTTGTATGTCTTTTTAAATTTTTTAGGATTGATTTTATCTTCCTTTGGACTCCTAAAAATTTCGGACAAAAAGAAACAAGAATACAAGTATTTTTCATTTCTTAATCTTCTAGTTTTGTCTTAGAGTCATGTGTAGTTGTTTTACTTGTCATTAAATCCTTGTGCCTTTTTATTTTTGAATCTATATGAATTGATCTCTGTTCTTATATGGTGTCATTGCTGGTTGAACATTATTAAATCTTAGTGTGCTCATAAAATGATTCCAATGCATGTTATTAGATCTAACATGTTCTAGAGTCAATTTTTTGTGAACTTCAATTGCTATTTGTTTCTTAGCAATTTGTGACCAGCAATTCCTTGTGTGTCTTGTGCTTGTTTTGAAAAAAAAATAGAGTTAGAAGTGAATTAAAAACAAAAATCAAAGTGTACAAAAAATAAGAACAAACTAGTATCAAAACTAGTAACATTTTTGTGTTGAAAATTTTGACTAGTACACTTACACTTCTACTCTTCTTACTTCTCTTTTCTCCACCACTTGGAAACCTCTTTATTACTTGTGTGGCCTCTGTTTTAAGTGCTTACTCTCTGTATTCAAAGAAAAGAAAGAAAGAAAAGAGACAAAAATACAAGAAAAAGAAAAGAAAACAAAAGAGAAAAACCTAGAAAAAGCAAAGTGAAAACAAAACATTATTAGTAGCACTTGGCCTTGAAATTTTGTGTAATTTTTCTTGAGGTTTGCTTGCTGTCCAGTGGTTGGAAAAATACTTTGAAACACTCAAAACAATAGCACAAATTTTGTTTTGGTTTTTGTAATCCATTCTAGTGCCATTCCTAGGACTAATCTTTTGTGTGCTAGCTTTTGAAATTAGCCTTTAATTGTTGCTTTGTGTCTTCTTGGCTCTCTTTGTTTTGTCACATAAATTCCTATAAGAGTGTAGCCTATTCTAATTGTGCTTTTCAGTTTTAATTTCTTGGCCTCTACTCTCTCTTGATTGATTGTTAAGCCTTGGTGAGATATAATTCTTTTTCAAGCCATTACACTTGGAAGGAAGGGTTAATTGAGACACATTGGATTAATCTCAAAGGGGTCAACACTTGAAGAAGATTGAGGTATAGATTACTTGAGTGAAAACACCTTGGAAAGGCTCACTTGTTTGTTCATTTTGCAGCCAAGACATTTTTCTTATTTTAGGTTGAAGGTTGTGACGGATTTGTGGAGTTCCTCATTTTCCTACATTTTGGTCACTAAACTTGTTGCAAAAGCTGTTCCAAATTCAGCCCTCAAGACCTTTGAAGAGACTCTCCAATTTCTTTTGAGTTGTATTAATTTCTTGTTGTAATTCCTTAACCATACCCTTGGGTTAGTTTTTAACTTTCTTTTGTTGAAAACGAACTTACATTTATGAGTGGTTGTTTGGGAAAACTTTTGCTTAAGTCCCACCACTTTCTAAATAGTCTTAAATAAAGATTCCTAGGCACGTTTAGTACTTGTGGAAGGGTCCCCAAAGGCTTTAAGTGCCATTTGGGCTTCCACTAGGACACGCCTAGTTTTACTAGCTTTCATACTACGTATAGAACTTGTGGAAGTGTCCCAAAAAGCTTCAAGTGCCACTTGGACTTCCACCCTAGGACAATTCGACTAGTGTATGCTTTACTTGCTTTCCTTTATTTTTTTAATTTCTAAGTTCGTTTAGAAGGCTTCCTTTGCCTACTAGGGGTTTCGTGCACACACACACAACTACTTTACTTGCTTGTGTGAAAAATTTGTTTTGTAAGAAAGGTATAAGGGGGTTTAGTAATTTCCACTTGAAAAGGCTTGGTTATTAAGTGGCTCCTTGTAGCTCGCCTCCCTTGATAGTGCAACTTGTATACTTAGACTTCCAAGTACTTAGTATTGCATCAAAAAGAGAAAATCTTTTGTGAAAAATCTTTATCACTCACTTTGCAAAATTCTTTAAGATTTGTGAAAACCTTTCTCTTGCAAAAATGAGTGATCATTCTCATGAAAGTATGTGTGTAGACCCCTAAAATTGTCCGGGTCGGAAATAAGACTCGAAGACTATCAAAGATCAATGGAAAGTCAGCCAGAAGGACTCCCAGAAGATCATAGGATGACTATCTGTAGGTTTAGAGGTCTTAGAGTAGCTAAAAATAAGAAAGTGAGAGGAGTGGAGCTCAATACGGCCTCTTTGGAGCTCAGTACGGCCCGTATTGCATTTTTGAACTGCAATACGGCCGTACTGAAACCAATACGGCCGTATTGATGTTTTTGAAATTCAATACGGCCGTATTGGATTCAATACGGCCATATTGAAGTTCAAAACTTCAATACGGGCCGTATTGACACCAGGGGTCGTACTGCGCCTCACCCCTATAAATAAGACGTCATTTGGACGTCATTGGACACTTTTTCACACTTCTTGGACTCTCTCCTTGAGTATTCTGGGGTTTTTGAGCAGTGTTCTGCCCTAGGAATCTCTCCGAGAGCCGATCCGACGAAGTTCTTGAGTTCTGAGCATTTAGCTTGAGAATTCGAACTAGTCGAAGGGAAATCTTTTTGATTTCCATAGTAAAGATTAATTTTTAGGGAAGGAGCGAGCGAGCGTGTAGTGGGAGGGAGCGCCAAAAAGCCTCCTAGACTTCATTGAAATATATAAAAGCACGCTTCAAAGGTTTCTTTTCTAAAATCCCTTCTTTTACTGCTTTCTGATTGTTGCATATTTTAAATTGTCATCATGTAGATATTTAATTTATAATCGCTTATAATAAATAAGGGTAATTTAGTAATTTTACACTGTTATTTATAAAATAATCCATCATAGGGAACCCTAATGGGGCGTTGTGGGGTGCTAACACCTTCCCCGCACGTAACCGACTCCCTTACCCAACTCTGGTTGTAATGGCCAAGGTTGATTTATAAAATCAATTGCCTTAAATCTTTTTCCAATGTTTTGAGTAAAACATTGGTGGCGACTCCAAGAACCCTACCTTTTGCGAAAACCACTAATCCATGGAGGGTCTCGCTTGAGATTAACATGGATTGGTGAATCATTTAATAAAATTGTTAGCTCGACAAGGTCTCAGTTTGAGAATAAGTCGTTCTAGCAATCCACCATTTTCAAAACTTAAAAAGAGTCCGACCATCGTCGCGAATGCCAAGGTCCGTTTCGGCGGGTGGCGACAGATGGCGACTTCACTGGGGAAGCCTCGAGAGTCAATCCCATTTAGTGATAGATTCTTTTCAAAATAATAGTTTAAAATTACTTTATTACCCCTTACTTGTATGATAACATGCTTTATCTATTTAGCTTTAATAACTGTTGTATTTTTAAATTCTCGCAATTGTTTGAAATACAAACTGCACACGAACCTTTGCACACAACAGTTCCCTCTATACCCGGGGGCATGAGTGGTAAGCCATAGGGAGTGGATGTTAGTACGGCCGGTTGTCGAATGGGCCTAGGTGCCCGTAGACCGTTGTCGAAAAGCATCACTCAAGGTGATAACCATGAACTCGAGTTCGACAGTGCGTTGGAACTTTCCATCGACTTACGACGAGAGGGATTGGGTCCCTATAATGGGGGCACCTTGGGTGATGGAAGGTGGCTTCGTTCCATGCACGCCCTTGATCTTGGTTCAACAAGGAGACTCCAAAGAAGATGGAAAGATGGTGGTGATGTTGGCGGAAGCACAAAGTGAGGATGGTTTGCTCAAGGTTGTTTCATCCAAGTGTAGGATGAAACCTATTTAGGGTTTTGCTCTCTTAGGGTGGAGATGGGAGGAGGTTAGCCAAAGGCAACCTAGAAACTAAGGGAGAGTTGGTGTTTAGGGTGGTGGTGGTCACGCTCAAAGGGGAGGAAGGTGTTTGGTGGGGTGTTGCTCCTTTTGGCTAGCTCACTTCACTAAGGTAGGTGAAGGCCAACCTAGGAAGGCCAAGCTCAACTCACTCATGGTGGTTTAGGGAGGAGGAGAAGGGAGGGGCCGTGGAGTACCTAGAGACTATGGAAGAGAAGTTGAGGCAAAAAAATGCACACTCAAATTCAATATATCCAAAGTATGTACAAGGTGATAGGCTAGGGTATAAATAGGAGTGCTAGCATCTAGGGTTTCATTTGGTGTTGCATTGGGCGAAATTCATCAAGCCAAATGCATACTAAATGAGATGCAAATTAACCCTAGATGCTACTTGGTGGCCAAGTTTGGCATCTAAGGGTTTAGGTTGGCTACAACAAGGTGCATGATAAGTCTATGCACCTTGGCCCTCCAATTGGGCCTAAGCCTACCTAACACCAAAAATGTCCAAACAATTCCACTAAGTGTGCGTCACCCTCCTAATGGACACGCCTAGCCCAAATTGAAATTAACCTAAGCATCTAAACACCCCAAAATACAAGGGCAAAATGGGAAATACAAAATAAACCCTAGGACTAAAATACCCCAAAATACAAGGGTAAAATTGGAATAAACCAAATAAATCCTACACTACTCAAAATTAGTCATAGCATTGGACCATGTGATGGGTTTCACATGAAGTACCATGGATGGTCCTCCATCATTGGGGGCCTCAGACCAGTGAGAACAGTTAGAACCACCTTGAATATGCACTTTTCTGCAGGATACCCCTACCTCGTGATTCGCTCGTGACTGTTCGTGGATGAGTGAATTGTTTGTGCATTGTTTATGTGACATTGTTTGAGCATACATTGCATTCTTTAAACATACAACATTCCCTTTTAAAATAAAAATAAATAGGAATAAGAATCTTCCATTACATGGTGTTAACATCTACCTTCATCACATCCATATAGGTAGTTTCCCTTTTCACCCAAAAAATACAAAAAACAAAATACTCAAAGAAAAATATCCAAAAAAAAGATATTTATCCAAACCAAGCAATATCATGCATCATCTTAGGAGCATCCCGAAAACATGATAATGCTTAGTTGAATAAACACAATGCATGCATATTCAACGTCATCATCTCATGTCATGCATTCTTATCAAAAATCATGGAGGGATCTAGGTTTGCATTTCATACATCCCTCCCAATAAATCATTAATAAACATTAATAAAAAGAAAGGATCAATCGATGCGTATGTTCAAAGAATGGATCGCACGCCGTTCGTTATCAAGTGTAAGCCAACAACCGTGCCAAGCGAACACACGTCAACTCCGTTGTTGGTAATCAAGACGAACAAAGGGGAAGGTCCAACACCGTTAAGGATCACTGCTCCAAGGCCTTTTCCCTACGAATCAAATAAGGCTGTGCCATGGATATACGACATCCATTCTTCTACCGACAGTGATATCTCTAACATCGCTGGACTTGGGGGCATGACTAGGAGTGGCAGGATCTACACTCCCGAAGATCTTCATGACAAAGCTCCCAAGAATAAAGGGAAAGAAAAAGAAGAGAAAACCGAGGAAAATAAAGAATCCGAGGAGGAGACTGATGAGCTGTTAAAATTTATCCGACAGAGCGAGTACTCCATCGTGGATCAACTTCATAGGACGCCAGCAAAGATTACTCTGTTGTCGTTGATCCTAAGCTCCGAACCGCATCGGCAAGCTCTGTTGAAAGTCTTGAACGAGGCATATGTGTCGCATACTATCTCCCAAGACAAATTTGAGGGGATTGTTAGTCACATCACGGCTAATGATCACCTCACTTTCACCGATGAAGAGATCCCCGCTGAGGGACCGAATCACAACAAGCCCTTGCACATCTCTGTCAAGTGCAAGGAATATCACATCGCTAAAGTCTTGGTGGATAATGGATCTTCCTTGAATGTGATGCCAAAAAGAACGTTCGATCAAATGGCAATCAAGGGAGTCCAAATGCGCCCGAGCAACATGATCGTTCGAGCTTTCGACGGTTCTAAAAGAGAAGTGGTGGGAGAAGTCAATCTCCCAATCCAAATTGGACCCACCATCTTCAACGTCGAATTTCAAGTGATGGACATTACTCCCGCATACAGCTGTCTCCTCGGCCGACCTTGGATTCATGATGCGAAAGTTGTTCCCTCTACGCTCCACCAGAAAGTCAAATTCATAGTGGGTGACAAGCTGGTGACTGTACAAGCTGAAGATGACATACTCATCAGCAAGCCATCTGCCATACCTTATGTGGATGCAGCAGAGGAAGCTCTAGAAACCGCCTTCCAAGCATTGGAGATTGCCAATGTTGAAACGTTTCCCCGAGAAATGAAGAAGGTAGCCTACATGCTCACCAAGAACGGATACTTGCCTGGACAAGGACTTGGCAAGGATTCCCAAGGAATTCCCGAGCTACCCATTATTAAGGATAATCCGGGGAAACAAGGGTTAGGATACAACCCTAATAAAGATCAAAGGACGAAGAGGAACCAAGATCCTTCTCGATGTTCTTTAAGCCAGATCTTTAGGAAGGCCGGTTCACAAGCGTCAAGGCCGGTCGTCGTCATCAAGTGCTCTTCTCCTTCCGATAGGGATGTATAGACCTGATGACTGTTAGAGATTACTCCTCGGGGACAGCCCGACCCCCGAGCCTCGATAGGGCACATGTTTCCATTATGATTATAATAAAATCATTCTTCATTAATTCTTACTGCTTCTTTTCTTGCTTGCAATAAATTTCTAGACCACATTATTTTAACCCTGTTTGAATAAGCATGAATGAGGTTAAAATTTTCTTAATAACAATAAACCCGCATCATTTTTATGTGGAAGTGTGTATGACAACTTGGAGCACCTTTCCTTGGCCTCGACAAGTGCCATCATGGATAAAAAAAGAAATCCTAAAAACAAAAAGCTCGGCAGGAAACCCAAAAAGGGGGCTGCGCAAAAATAAGAGCAAAGAACCCGCTAGGAATCCCACAAAAGGGTGACCTAGGCAAAAATTAGGGTTGCAAAAATAAACAAAAATAAAGGTCCGCTAAGACACCACAAAAGGGTGTTTTAGGCAAAAATAAGGACAATCAAAAAGCGAAAAGAAATCCATGATGGTACCATGAGCCGAATTCAAAAAAGGTTCAAGGGAAGCTATCTAAGTTGTCAAAATCACAACGTCAATAACAAGATTTTCTTAACTTCATAAGTGTTGAATCAAACAAGCCTAAACACATAAGCCTACCTTGGCCAGCCATTCTTACAAAAACCATTTTCGAAAAAAATAATCCCCTCTAAAACACAAACTTCAGAACAAAAATATCTTTCCTTTCTTTTCTCTCTTGTCCCAAACGATTTTAGAATAATCTAGTGGAAACATGGAGATATAGTGGTCAATAGGAGGGTTGACATGTCTTCTAAAGGAAGGGAAGGATCACTTGGGTGATGACACCAATCTAACACGCATCATTCCTCGGTTATATAAATCGGCAGCGCACAGTCCGTCTAGAGGAATGGCAAAAATTCAAACAAAAACGCATCGGTTAATTCTTTTGAAAAATGAATCAAATAGAATTAGGTGCATCATACCGCATACATGCATACAGATGATAGGTGTACTGGAAGATCACTTATCCTCTGTTTATTCAAAAAAAAAATATAAAAAAAATAAAAAAATAAAAAAAAATCAATACGCCCGTACCAGTCTCAATACGCCCGTATTGAGACTAGGGTTACAGGCAACCCTTCAGCTTCAATACGGGCGTACTGAACCCAATACGCCCGTATTGACTCCAACGGACACACCAATACGGGCGTATTGAATTCAATACGGCCCGTATTGGTTCCCAATTTTACTCAATAACGGCCATGTCAGTACGGCCGTATTGAATTCAATACGGGCCGTACTGACGTGAAATTTTCTATAAATAGCCCATTTTCCCTCTCATTTCTGCATAGCATTCTTCACTCCTTTGCATACCTTCTTTGTGAGTGTGTCTGAAATCTTCCCGAACTCTGAGAAATGGCCGAGTCATCGAGAAAGAGACAGAGGGTTCCCGCCCAACGCGAAATGACCGCGCGGCATCTAGAGAGGCTGGAGCTTCTTGAGTCGTTTGTCTTCAAGCCATCAAGGGTGCTCGACTTTAGCATCCTCCAAGCGATGGAGTGGGAGGACGAGGTCCGTGGCTACATTGCCGCCATAGGATGGGGGTTCCTCCTTGACCCCCACCCTAAGATCTTCCCGACTGCGACAAAGGAGTTCTTGGCCACCGTCGGCGTCACTGAGTCGACGAACAGCTTTGGAGAGGCGGTCTACTCGGTGGACTTCTGGATGAATGGAGGATACCGCTCCTTGTCATTGGACGAGTTCAACGTCCAAGCCGGTTTCTTTTCACGAGCCGATCAGCTAGAGTATCGGGACGCCATCTGCGAGTACCCTGATAGTCCGACCCAGATTGAGATGTGGAGAGAGATCACGGGTCAGACGGATTACCATGCTGGAGTGAAGGGTACTCGGCTCCCGACTGCACTCCGGATCTGCCGTAAGCTGATCACTGGCTCTGTCCATGCCAGATCAAAGAGCCCAGAGTCAGTGACACGACAGGATCTACTGGCTCTTTACTGCATGGTCACTGGACAGAGGGCCAACCCCGGATTCTTCTTCCTCGAGCACATAAAGAATCTGGGGGCACGAGAGGGTAGCGTAGCTCGGCAGGGATACATCATGGTCTCCACGCTTCTTTCACGGCTTGCCGAGAACTGGGGGTGTCCCGATGGTGTAGAGGCGGAGGAGTTGGCGCCCAAGCCCATCAACGCTGCCACCCTGCTCAACATGAGGATCATTGCCAAGGCAGGGAGGCAATACGTACGGGCGACCACCGACGACACCTTCAGCGAGCTCTTCGCAGATATTGAGCTCCCGGGTGACGAGTGTAGACCCCTAAAATTGTCCGGGTCGGAAATAAAACTCGAAGACTCTCGAAGATCAAAGGAAAGTCAGCCGGAATGACTCCTGGAAGACCCTGGAAGACCCTAGGATGACAATCTGTAGGTTTAGAGGTCTTAGAGTAGCTTAAAATAAGGAAGTGGAGGGAATGAAGCCCAATACGGCCGTACTAAACTTAATACGGTCGTATTGAAGCTTCAATACGGCCGCAGTGAACTCAATACGGCGTATTGAAGTTTCTGAAACTTCAATACGACCGTACTGAAATCAATACGGCCGTATTGAAGCTTCAATACAGCCGCAGTGAACTCAATACGGGCGTATTGAAATTTCTGAATTTCAATACGGTCGTATTGAACTCAATACGGCCGTATTGAAGTTCAAAAATTTCAATACGGCCGTATTGATTCCATAGCCCGTATTGCGTCTGTTCCCTATAAATATGGCGTCATTTTGACGTCATGGGACACGAAAAAACAGAGTTTTAACCCTCTCCTTGAGTATTCTGGGGTTTTGGAGCAGTGTTCTGCCCTAGAAATCACTCGGAGAGTTGATCCGACGAAGTTCTTGAGCCCCGAGCCATTTTGCTTGAGGATCGAACCTAGTCGAAGGGAAATCCTCCGGATTTCCGTAGTCCAAATTTTATAGGAGGGAGCGAGCGGGCTTGTAGAGCGAGGGAACGCCAAAAAGCTTCCCAGTTTTACGAAAAATATAAAAGCACGCTTCAAAGGTTTCTTCTTCAAAATCCTTCCTTTTACTGCTTTCTGATTGTTGCATCGCATATCTAATTTATTCGCCATGTAGATATCTTGTTCATAATCGTTTATAATAAATAGGGGTAATTTAGTAATTTTACATTGTTATTTATAAAATAATCTGTCATAGGGAACCCGAAAGGGGCGCTGTGGGGTGCTAACACCTTCCCCACGCGTAACCGACTCCCTTACCCGACTCTGGTTGTAATGGCCGAAGTCGATTTTTAAATCGATTGCCTTAAACTTCTTTTTCCAATGTTTTGAGTAAAACATTGGTGGCGACTCCATGAACCCTACTTTTGCGAAAACCACTAATCCATGGAGGGTCCCGCTTGGGATTAACATGGATTGGTGAGCCTTTTAGTAAAATTGCTCGTTTGACGAGGTCTCAGTTTGAGAATAAGTCATTCTAGCAATCCACATTTTTAAACAAATAAACGAGTCCAACCATCCTTCGCGAATGCCGAAAGCCCGTTTCGGGCCGGTGGCGACAGATGGCGACTCTGCTGGGGAAGTCTAGAGAGTCAGTCCCATTTAGTGACAGATTATTTTTAACAAATAATAGTTAAAATTACTTCATTACCCCTTTGCTTGTATGATAATATGTTTTATCTAGTTGGCTTTAAATAATTGTTGTTTGTTTAATTTTCTGCAATTGTTTGAAATATAAATTGCACACAAACCTTTGCACACAACAGTTCCCTCTATACCCGGGGGCATGAGTGGAAAGCCATAGGGAGTGGATGTTAGTACGGCCGGTTGTCGAATGGGTCTATAGGTGCCCGTAGACCGTTGTCGGAAAGCATCACTCAAGGTGATAACCATGAACTCAAGTCCGACAGTGCGTTGGAACTTTCCATCGACTTACGACGAGAGGAATTGGGTCCCTATAATGGGGGCACCTTGGGGGCCTCAGACCGGTGAGAACAGTTAGAACCACCTTGAATATGCACTTTTCTGCAGGATACCCCTACCTCGTGATTCGCTCGTGACTGTTCGTGGATGAGTGAATTGTTTGTGTAAATGCTTATGTGCAAATTGTTTGTGCATTAATAAATAACCTCGTGATAAGGTCTAAAGAATAATCCCCATGCATGAAAAAACCATGACACGAGAGGAAAAACCATGTGTGAAAATATAATAAAAGTGAGGAGCATGTGCATCATTACCAATAAGATATCATGCATCCTCATAAACCATGCATTCTAGGTTCACCAATACCTCTTGACATGAGTAAAAGAGACCCATAATTATCGAGATTCTCCGTTGAGGAGAGATCATAAGTCAAGGAGGGTGGTAACACTCTGTTTTAAAAAGGCAGCGCCTTAAAAATGGAGGGTTATCAAGCTCATGTCAAGAGCGTATTCATTCCATAAATTAATTAAATTAAATATTCATTTTTAGAAAGTGGCTGGTCATCTCTCTGTCCTCACGCGCGCGCAGAAAATCAAGAAGATGGACGCGTTGGAGGAACAAATTAAGAAGCTCACAACCGAGCTCTCTCAGCTCAAAGAACAGATGGCGCAAATGATGGAGCTCATGCGTCACCACAATATCCATGGATCACACCACAGTGACCATGAGTCCCATCATGTTGGAGGAAGAGTGGAACAAGAGCTGAAAAGTGGGAAGCTAGCTGAACATTCCCAATCATTTAAAGCTAAGAAGACCTTTGGGAAGAAGAAGGAGAGAAGAGTCAGCGCCATAACCATTTCCTCATCTTCTTCCACTTCGAAGTCAGGAAAGTCGCAATTCAACCCTGTGAAGAAGTTTGATAAACTTCCGACCACATATAGCGACCTCCTGCCGAAGCTAGTGGAAGCACGTCTTCTAGCTTACGTTCCACTAAAGAAGGTTGACCCACCTCATCCCTATTGGTACAAACCGCAAGACAAATGTTTATACCATTCGGGGGCACCAGGGCATTCAACAGAGAAATGCCTAGCTCTCAAATACAAGGTCCAAGACCTTATTGATGCCGGATGGGTCACCTTCGATTCGACAGCGCCCGACGTGAGCAAGAATCCTCGGCCAAAGCAGGATTAGAGAGAAGAACAAGCCACGATAGGGCCCCTTCATATTTTTCTTTTAGGGACTCATGATCAGTACCCGAGATCATGAGAACCTTTTCATGTAAATAAGGGTTTTTGTACAGTTTTAATACATATCAATAAAGAGGCATTTTTCACATTTCTCTCTTTTTTGTTCTTTTCTCTCTTTCCCCATTAACATTAATAATTCTAAACCTAAACAGAACCAATAAAATAATTGTGTCTGTAATTGTTCGCTCTGACCGGGATCCAAAAGTTGAGGATAAATGGGTTGAGTTGGACAGTGATGAGGAGACCATTTCTCCGGATCTGCAAAGATTGCTACATTAAGAAGCTCGTCAAGAGAAATTAGAGACTGTGAATTTGGGGCATGGCCGAAAGATATAAGAGGTCAACATTGGGACCCATATCAGTGATGAAATAAGGACACATGTTTCCGCTATGATTATAATAAAATCATTCTTCATTGCTTCTTTTCTTGCTTATAATAAAATTCTAAACCGCATCATTTTTAACCCTGTTTGAATAAACATGAATGAGGTTAAAATCATCTTAATAATAATAAACCCACATCATTTTCATGTGGAGGTGTGTGTGACAACTTGGAGCACCTTCCCTTGGCCTTGACAAGTGCCATGATGGATAAAAATAAATCCTTTAAAATAAAAGAAGCTCGGCAGAAAACTCAAAAAGGGGACTGCGCAAAAATAAGAGCAAAAGACCCGCTAGTAATCCCACGAAAGGGTGACCTAGGCAAAAGTTAGGGTTACAAAAATAAACAAAAACAAAGGTCCGCTAAAACGCCACAAAAGGGTGTTTTAGGCAAAAAATAAGGACAATCAAAAAACAAAAGAAATCCATGATGGTACCATGAACCGAATTAAAAAAGAAAGGTTCAAGGGAAGCTATCCAAGTTGTCGAATCACAACACGACTTTTTAACTTCATAAATGTTTAATCAAACAAGCCTAAACACATAAGCCTACCTTGGCCATCCATTCTTACAAAAACCATTTTTGAAAAATAAATCCCCTCTAAAACACAAACTTCAGAACAAAAAATATCTTTCCTTTCTTTTCTCTCTTGTCCCAAATAATTTTAGAATAATCTAGTGGAAGCATGGAGAAATAAATCATCACTGATAATGGATCTAATCTGAACAACAAAATGGTGGAAGAACTGTGCCAAGAATTCGAGATCCAACACCATAATTCTTCCCCATATCGGCCAAAGATGAATGGGGCAGTCGAGGCAACCAATAAGAACACCAAGAAAATAGGGCAAATGATGGTTGCCTCATTTAAAGACTGGCACGAGATGTTACCCTTCGCTCTTCATGGTTATAGGACTTCAGTACGCACATCTACAGGAGCTACTCCATTCTCCCTCGTCTATGGGATGAAGGCAGTTCTACCCGTCGAAGTCGAAATACCTTCCCTAAGGGTAATCATGGAAGCAAAACTTTTCGAAGCAGAATGGGTTCAAGGCCGGTATGACCAGTTGAACCTCATTGAAGAAAAACGGCTGAACGCCATATGCCATGGTCAAGCCTATCAGAAGAAGATCAAAAAAGGCTTTTGACAAGAAAGTCCACCCTCGAGTCTACCATGAGGGAGAGTTGGTAATGAAGAAATTGCTACCAACTCAAAAGGACAAAATCGGAAAGTATGCCCCAAATCACGGAGGACCATACGTGGAAAAACGAGCCTTCTCAGGAGGAGCATTGATCCTCACAGACATGGATGGAGAAGAACTTCGATACCCAGTCAACACTGACGTGGTAAAGAAGTACTATGCTTCAAGATGTTGCTTGCATAGGCCCGCTAGGATGAAAACCCAAGAAGGGCGTCCTAGGCAAAAGTTAGGGCAAAATAAAAAGCCCGCCAGTACAAGGGTACTAGGCAAAATAAAGGCAAAATTATCCCCGCTAGGACACGTCCTAGGCAAAAGTTAGGGGCAAAAGAATAAGATGTATAAGATAAGCAAGCAACGGTCACTTGAATCGAAAACCGAAAGGCGGTTCAAGTGATTATCTTCTAGAAGCGAGCGTCTTGCAGCATCTACACTCCTGGCTCAGGCATCTCACCCGAAGCGATTAAGGGAACGGGAAGAGCGACAATTACAGATATAATTGTTTAAGCCAAAAATGTATATAGCCTACCCTGGCCAGCCATTCTTCAGAAATTCCTTCTGTATATCTTTCTGTAAAAACACTTGTGAATATTAATAAAATATCTATTCATTTCTTTCCTCTCTTGACCATGTGATTATGCCTCTAAATTGGTATTTCTAAAAAATTGTATGAAATTCCTTAATAATCGGTCAATAAAGAAAATTGGAGGGGTTCCTATAAAATCCATAATCTTCTGCATAAAAGGCTCACAAAAATCCTCCCTCGCGTCGATGACAGAAACTCCTCCAAAGAAGAAGAGGATAGGGAGAGCCATTCACTTTTCTAAATAAAAGAACAAAAATAAAAACTTGCATCGCGTGCATCACACACATTAGTTGCACATTTAAAGACCTTACCATGAGGCAATTACATAAAATAGAAAATAGGAAAAATTGCTTGTGTATGACAGCAGCAAACAAAATGAAGAAATTCAGAAAATCAACAGCATCATACAGAATAATTGAGCCTGGAGAGGCTCGCCGAAATAATACTCTCAGAATAATTGAGCCTGGAGAGGCTCGCCAAAATAATACTCCTCAGTGTAGACCCCTAAAATTGTCCGGGTCGGAAATAAAGCTTGAAGACTCTCGAAGACTGAAGGAAAATCAGCCAGAAGGACTCCTGGAAGGCCCTAGGAGGGTTCTCTGTAGGTCTAGAGGTCTTAGAATAGCTCAAAATAAGGAAGTGGAGGGAATGAAGCCCAATACGGCCGTACTGAACCTAATACGGCCGTATTGAAGCTTCAATACGGCCGCAGTGAACTCAATACGGCGTATTGAAGTTTCTGAAACTTCAATACGGCCGTACTGAAGTCAATACGCCCGTATTGACACTTCAATACACCCGCAGTGAACTCAATACGGGCGCATTGAAATTTCTGAATTTCAATACGGCCGTATTGAACTCAATACGACCGTATTGAAGTTCAAAAATTTCAATACGGCCGTACTGCTCCTGTAGGCCGTATTGCGCCTATTCCCTATAAATATGACGTCAATTGGACGTCATTCCACACTTTTTCACTGAGTTTTGACTCCCTCCTTGAGTATTCTGGGGTTTTTGAGCAGTGTTCTGCCCTAGAAATCTCTCTGGGAGTCGATCCGACGAAGTTCTTGAGCCCCGAGCCATTTTGCTTGAGGATCGAACCTAGTCGAGGGGAAATCTTTTGATTCCCTTAGTTAAAATTTTGTTCTAGGAGAGCGAGGAGCGGGCTTGTAGAGCGAGGGAACGCCAAAACGCTTCCCAGTTCATTTTTTATAAAAAGCACGCTTCAAGAGGTTTCCCTTCAATCCTTCCTTTTACTGCTTTCTGTGTGCATATATAAACTGTCATCATGTAGATAGTCAATTTATAATTGCTTAGAATAAATAGGGGTAATTTAGTAATTTTATACTGTTCTTTTAAAAATAATCTGTCATAGGGAACCCGAAAGGGGCGCCGTGGGGTGCTAACACCTTCCCCACGCGTAACCGACTCCCTTACCCAACTCTGGTTGTAATGGCCAAAGTTGATTTTTAAATCAATTGCCTTATCCCTTTTTCCAATGTTTTGAGTAAAACATTGGTGGCGACTCCACGAACCCTCCTTTTACGAAAACCACTAATCCATGGAGGGTCCCGCTTGGGATTAATATGGATTGGTGAGCCTTTTAATAAAATTGCTCGTTTGACGAGGTCTCAGTTTGAGAATAAGTCATTCTAGCAATCCACATTTTCAAACAAATAAAACGAGTCCAACCATCCTTCGCGAATGCCGAAAGCCCGTTTCGGGCCGGTGGCGACAGATGGCGACTCCACTGGGGAAGCCTCGAGAGTCAGTCCCATTTAGTGACAGATTATTTTTAACAAATAATAGTTAAAATTACTTCATTACCCCTTGCTTGTATGATAACATGCTTTATATATTTGGCTTTAAATAACTGTTGTTTGTTTAAATTTCCGCAATTGTTTGAAATAAAAATTGCACACAAACCTTTGCACACAACAGTTCCCTCTATACCCGGGGGCATGAGTGGTAATCCATAGGGAGTGGATGTTAGTACGGCCGGTTGATGGGTTTATAGGAGCCTATGAGACCGTTGTCGGAAAACATCACTCAAGGTGATAACCATGAACTTGAGTCCGACGGTGCGTTGGAGCTTTCCATCGACCTACGACGAGAGGAATTGGGTCCCTATAATGGGGGCACCTTGGGGGCCTTTGACCAAGTGAGAACAGTTAGATCCTCCTTGAATATGCACTTTTCTGCAGGAGACCCCTACCTCGTGATTCGCTCGTGACTGTTCGTGGATGAGTGAATTGTTTGTGCATTCGTTATGTGACATTGTATGAGCATACATTTGCATTCTTTAAACAAACAACATTCCTATTCTATTAAAATAAGAATAAATAGAAATAAGGATCTTCTAGTACATGGTGTTAACATCTACCTTCATTGCATTCATATAGGTAGTTTCCCTTTTCACCCAAAAAATACAAAAAAAGATACAAAATATTCAAAAGAAAAAATATGTATTTACCCAAACCAAGCAATATCATGCATCATCTTAGGAAAATCCTAAAAACATGATAATGCTTAGTTCAATAAACACAATGCATGCATATTCAACATCATCATCTCATGCATATAGATCATGGAGGGATCTAGGAATCATTCATTTCATACATCCCTCCTAGTAATTCAGTAATAAACATAAATAAAAAGAAAGGATTAAATCGATGCGTATTTTCAAAAATGGATCGCACGCCGTTCGTCATCAAGTGTAAACCAACAACCGCGCCAAGCAAGCGCACATCAACTCCGTTGTTGGTAATCAAGACGAATAAAGGGGAAGGTCCGACACCATTAAGGATCACCGCTCCAAGACCTTTCCCTTACGAATCAAATAAGGCTGTGCCGTGGATATACGACATCCACTCTTCTGCCGACAGTGATATCTCCAATATCGCTGGACTTGGGGGCATGACTAGGAGTGGCAGGATCTACACTCCCAAAGATCTTCATGATAAAGCTCCCAAGAATAAAGAAAAAGGAAAAGATAAAACCGAGGAAAAAGAATCCGAGGAGGAGACTGACGAGCTGTTAAAGTTTATCCGACAGAGCGAGTACTCCATCGTGGATCAACTTCATAGGACGCCAGCAAAGATTACGCTGTTGTCGTTGATCCTAAGTTCCGAACCGCATCGGCAAGCTCTGTCGAAAGTCTTGAACGAGGCATACGTGTCGCACACTATCTCCCAAGACGAGTTTGAGGGGATTGTTAGTCACATCAAGGCTAATGATCACCTCACCTTCATCGATGAAGAAATCCCCGCCGAGGGATCAAACCACAACAAGCCCTTGCACATCTCTACAAAGTGCAAGGAGTAGCACATCGTTAAAGTCTTGGTAGGTAATGGATCTTCCTTGAAAGTGATGCCAAAAAGAACGCTCAAGCAATTGGCAATCAAGGGAGTCCAAACGCGCCCGAGCAACATGATCGTTCGAGCTTTCGACGGTTCTAAAAGAGAAGTAGTGGGAGAAATCAATCTTCCAATCCAAATTGGACCCACTATCTTCAACGTCGAATTTCAAGTGATGGATATCACTCCCGCATACAGCTGTCTCCTCGGCCGACCTTGGATTCATGATGCGAAAGCTATTCCTTCTACGCTCCACCAGAAAGTCAAGTTCATAGTGGGTGACAAACTGGTGACCGAACAAGCTAAAAATGACATACTCATCAGCAAGCCATCCAACATACTTTATGTGGATGCAGCAGAGGAAGCTTTAGAAACCGCCTTCCAAGCATTGGAAATCGCCAATGTCGAAACGTTTCCCCGAGAAATGAAGAAGGTAGCCTCCATGCTCACCAAGAACGGATACTTGCCAGGACAAGGATTAGGCAAGGACTCCCAAGGAATCCCGGAGCTACCCATTATCAAGGACAATCCGGGGAAACAAGGGTTAGGATACAACCCTGTTAAAGATCAAAGAACGAAGAGGAATCAAGATCCTTCTCGACGTTCTTTAAGCCAGATCTTTAGGAAGGCCGGTTCACAAGCGTCAAGGCCGGTCGTCGTCGTCAAATGTTTTTCTCCTTCCGATAGGGATGTATAGACTCAGTGACTATTAGAGATCACTCCTCGGGGACAGCCCGACCCCCGAGCCTCGATAGGGCACATGTTTCCATTATGATTATAATAAAATCATTCTTCATTAATTCTTTATTGCTTCTTTTCTCGCTTGCAATAAAATTCTAGACCACATTATTTTAACCCTGTTTGAATAAACATGAATGAGGTTAAAATCATCTTAATAATAATAAACCCACATCATTTTTATGTGGAAGTGTGTGTGTCAACTTGGAGCACCTTTTCTTGGCCTCAATAAGTGCCATCATGGATAAAGAAATCCTAAAGAGCAAAAGACCCGCTAGGAATCCCACAAAAGGGTTACCTAGGCAAAAGTTAGGGTTACAAAATAAGACCAAAAGACCCGCTAGGAATCCCACAAAAGGGTGACCTAGGCAAAAATTAGGGTTACAAAATAATGAATAAAAACAAAAGCCCGCTAAGACACCACAAATGGGTGTTTTAGGCAAAAGTAAGAGCCGTCAAAAAAGAAAAACAAAATAAATCCATGATGGTACCATCAATTGAATTCAACAAAGGGGCTCAAGAAAAGCTATCCAAGTTGTCAAAGCACAATCATTAATAACAAAGATGTGCTTAACCTCATAAGTGTTTAAACAAACAAACCTAAACACAATAAGCCTACCTTGGCCATCCATGCTTACAAAAACAATTTTTCAAAAATAAAATAATCCCCTCTAAAACACAAACTTTTGAAAATATATCCTTTCCTTCTTTTCTCTCTTGTCCCAACGATTTTTGAATAATCTAGTGGAAACATGGAGATATAGTGGTCAATAGGAGGGTTGACACATCTTCTAAAGAAAGGGAAGGATCATTTGGTTGATGACACCAAATCTCAAATATAATACGCATCATTCCTCGGTTACAGAAGTCGGCAGCGCACAGTCCGTCTGGAGGAATGGCAAAATCCAAACACAAAAACGCATCGGTTAATTCTTTTGAAAAAAGAATCAAATAGAATTAGGTGCATCATACTGCATACATGCATACAGTTGATAGGTGTACTGGAAGATCACTTATTCTCTGTTTATTGAAAAAACAAAAAAAATATATAAATAATATAAATTTCAGAAAAAACAATGCGCCTGTACCATGTTCAGTACACCCGTACTAAAATCAGGGTTATGAACAAAATTTCAACTCAATACGGGCGTACTGAAATGGATGCGGCCGTATTGGCCATAAAGAAATTTTCAAAGACCTCGTCATGAGGCAACTACATAAAATAGAAAAAATAGAAAAATTGCTTGTGTATGACAGCAGCAAACAAAATGCAAAGATTCAGAAAATCAACAGCGTCATACAGAATAACTGAGCCTGGAGAGGCTTGCCGAAAGAATACTCTCAGAATAACTGAGCCTGGAGAGGCTTGCCGAAACAATACTCCCATAGAATAACTGAGCCTGGAGAGGCTCGCCGAAATAATACTCTCAAAATAACTGAGCCTGGAGAGGCTCGCTGAAATAATACTCTCAAAATAACTGAGCCTGGAGAGGCTTGCCGAAATAATACTCTTTAAGAATAACTGAGCCTGGAGAGGCTCGCCAAAATAATACTCTCAAAATAATTGAGCCTGGAGAGGCTCGCCGAAATAATACTCTCTCATAATAACTGAGACATTTCTATACAGAAAAAGCCAAAACCAATAAAGAAAAGGCAAAAACGAAAAAAAAGCCGTAACCAATAAAAAGGCAAAACATAGAAAAAGCCGAAAATGAAAAAGGCAAAAATACAGAAAATCCAACAAACAGCTTGTACAGAATAATCGAGCCTGGAGAGGCTCGCAGAAATAATACTCCCCAAAGGGAACCTCAGCTCATGAAGCCAATATCCAACAAGAGCTTTCAAAGCAAGATTGTCAAAATCTCCCAAAGGAAGTACGATCATCCAAGTAATATATCCAAGTCAAAGGACTTCAGACTTCCTCAGTGGAAAGTAGCTCTCCGACTCAGGCATTGAGTGAGGCTAAGCCTGTAGAGGCTTCCTAAATAATACTCTCCCGATCAGACAGAATAATTGAGCCTGGAGAGGCTCGTAGAAATAATACTCCTTCAGAATAATCGAGCCTGGAGAGGCTCGCAGAAAGAATACTCCCTTCAGAATAATTGAGCCTGGAGAGGCTCGCCAAAATAATACTCCACATCACAGAATAATTGAGCCTGGAGAGGCTTGCTGAAATAATACTCTTACAGAATAACTGAGCCTGGAGAGGCTAGCCGAAATAATACTCTTTCATCATAACTAAAGCCTGGAGAGGCTTGCAGAAATAATACTCTCTCAGAATAATTGAGCCTGGAGAGGCTCGCAGAAATAATACTCCCTAGAGGGAACCTCAGCTCAAGCTCACGAGAAAATCCCCAGCGAGAGCTATCAAAGCAAGATCGACGCAATCCCCAATAGAAGTGCGATCATCCAAACAGTATATACAAGTCAAAGGACTTAACACTTCCTCAGTGGAAGATAGCTCTCCGACTCAAAGCGCTGAGCGAGGCTAAGCCTGTAGAGGCTTCCTAAATAATACTCTGGGATACAATAAGATCCCCAAATCCCCAATCGCCTACTCAAGAGGCATCCCTGCAAAAAGGAGAAGAAAATAAAAAATATCAATAATTATTCCCCAAGCGGAATCTGGCACTCAGCCGAACACCGAACATCAAGATAATTCGCCTACTCAGAGGCACTTCTTCAAAAAGAAAAGATCCAAAAGATCAATAACAAATCCCCAAGCTGAATTTGGCTTTTCAGCCAATCATTGAACATCAAGATGATATGCCTAACAGAAGAGGCTAATCAAAATCAACGACAAAATCCCCCAGCGGGTAACAGCCTACACAGAGGCATTCCTTCAAAGAAGAGAAAAATCGGAAAAATCAACAACAATTCCCCAAGCGGAATTCGGCTTTTCAGCCAATCATTGAACGTCAAGCTGATACGCCTAACAGAAGAGGCCAATCACAACTAATGACAAAATCCCCTAGCGGATAACAGCCTACACAGAGGCAACAAAATCCAAAAATTAAAAAGAGTTACCCGAATAAGGATAAACCGGGATACTCCACCAAGGTCAAAGGACGTCAGCCAAACATAAGACATCGCTCAACTCAGAGAGAAAGAGCATCTGTGTCTATACCCCAAGGAGTCAGAAATTCCCCAAGGGTACCAACAATGCAATGCAAGTTGGGGCACAGGAACCTGTGAATGACTGCACATCCTCTAGACGGATCCCTGCGTTATCCAGCCCTCAGTGGCACAAAAATCAAAAACAATCGTCGAAGCAGCATCGTGGACTGTGAAGACAAAATCAACATCCAGAATCCCCAGCGGATAACAGCCTACACAGAGGCAGCAAAATCAGAAAACCAAAAGAGACACCCGAACAAGGATAACCGGGATACTCCACCAACGTCGAAAGGACGTCAGCCAATCATAAGGCACCGCTCACATCAGAAAGAGCATCTTTGTGTCTGCACCCCAAAGGAATCAGAAATTCCCCAGTGGGCACCAACTACGCAATGGAAAGTTGGGACACAAGAACCTATGAGTAACTGCACATCCCCTAGACGGATCCCTGCGTTATCCAGCCCCTAGTGGCACAAAATCAGAAACAACCGTCGAAGCAGCACCGTGGACTGTGGAGACAAAATCATCACAAATCCCTGGAAAGGAGATATTCACGCTACCCCCGTCGTCACAAACACGGAGGTATGCAGCTTCCGGCTCGGGCAATGAGCGAAGCTATCTCTGGAAAAGGGGTACTCACCGCTTACCGTTGTCACAAAGGTACTTAGCTTCCGGCTCGAACAAAGAGTGAAGCTAAGCCTGGAGAGACGGTACTTACAGCTTCCAGCTTGGGCAACAAGCAAAGCAAGGCCTGGAGAGGCAAAACTCACACTACTCACCGTCGTCACAAAGGTGCTTGGTTTCCGGCTCGAACAAAGAGCGAGACTAAGCCTGGAGAGGCGAAACTCACACTGCTACCGTCATCACAAGGGTACTTAGCTTCCGGCTCGAACAAAGAGTGAAGCTAAGCCTAGAGAGGCGGTACTCACAGCTTCCAGCTTGGGCAGCAAGCATAGCAAAACCTGGAGAGGCTACTCGACAATTTTCCACCGGAAGACGCTACAAGTCAGAAGGTCGGCGCATCACCCGGACAATTGGGTCAACTCCTTTACTTGTCGGCCGGTATACCAAAAGGCCGTCCGACTAAGTAAAAGGGGGGCAGCTGTAGACCCCTAAAATTGTCCGGGTCGGAAATAAAGCTTGAAGACTCTCGAAGACTGAAGGAAAATCAGCCAGAAGGACTCCTGGAAGGCCCTAGGAGGGTTCTCTGTAGGTCTAGAGGTCTTAGAATAGCTCAAAATAAGGAAGTGGAGGGAATGAAGCCCAATACGGCCGTACTGAACCTAATACGGCCGTATTGAAGCTTCAATACGGCCGCAGTGAACTCAATACGGCGTATTGAAGTTTCTGAAACTTCAATACGGCCGTACTGAAGTCAATACGCCCGTATTGACACTTCAATACACCCGCAGTGAACTCAATACGGGCGCATTGAAATTTCTGAATTTCAATACGGCCGTATTGAACTCAATACGACCGTATTGAAGTTCAAAAATTTCAATACGGCCGTACTGCTCCTGTAGGCCGTATTGCGCCTATTCCCTATAAATATGACGTCAATTGGACGTCATTCCACACTTTTTCACTGAGTTTTGACTCCCTCCTTGAGTATTCTGGGGTTTTTGAGCAGTGTTCTGCCCTAGAAATCTCTCTGGGAGTCGATCCGACGAAGTTCTTGAGCCCCGAGCCATTTTGCTTGAGGATCGAACCTAGTCGAGGGGAAATCTTTTGATTCCCTTAGTTAAAATTTTGTTCTAGGAGAGCGAGGAGCGGGCTTGTAGAGCGAGGGAACGCCAAAACGCTTCCCAGTTCATTTTTTATAAAAAGCACGCTTCAAGAGGTTTCCCTTCAATCCTTCCTTTTACTGCTTTCTGTGTGCATATATAAACTGTCATCATGTAGATAGTCAATTTATAATTGCTTAGAATAAATAGGGGTAATTTAGTAATTTTATACTGTTCTTTTAAAAATAATCTGTCATAGGGAACCCGAAAGGGGCGCCGTGGGGTGCTAACACCTTCCCCACGCGTAACCGACTCCCTTACCCAACTCTGGTTGTAATGGCCAAAGTTGATTTTTAAATCAATTGCCTTATCCCTTTTTCCAATGTTTTGAGTAAAACATTGGTGGCGACTCCACGAACCCTCCTTTTACGAAAACCACTAATCCATGGAGGGTCCCGCTTGGGATTAATATGGATTGGTGAGCCTTTTAATAAAATTGCTCGTTTGACGAGGTCTCAGTTTGAGAATAAGTCATTCTAGCAATCCACATTTTCAAACAAATAAAACGAGTCCAACCATCCTTCGCGAATGCCGAAAGCCCGTTTCGGGCCGGTGGCGACACTCAGAGACATTTCTGTACAGAAAAAGCCAAAACCAACAAAAAGGCAAAAATACAGAAAAAGCCAAAATCAACAAAAAAAATACAGAAAAAGCCGAAACCAGCAAAAAAGGCAAAAACACAGAAAAAGCCAACAAAAAGGCAAAATACAGAAAATCCAACAAAACTGAGCCTGGAGAGGCTTGCCAAAATAATACTCACCAAAGGACATCTCAGCTTGCATTCTTAGGCTGAACAAGAAAAGCAACTCATCGTACAGAATAATTGAGCCTGGAGAGGCTCGCCGAAATAATACTCTCAGAATAATTGAGCCTGGAGAGGCTCGCCGAAATAATACTCTCTCAGAATAACTGAGCCTGGAGAGGCTCGCCTAAATAATACTCTATCAGAATAATTGAGCCTGGAGAGGCTCGCCGAAATAATACTCCCCAGAGATATCTCAGCTTCCACTCACGGGCCAAATTCCCCAGTGAAAGCTATCAAAGCAAGATCGACAAAATTCCCAATGGAAGCACGATCACCCAAGCAGTATATCTAGTCAAAGGACTTAGACTTCCTCAGTGGAAGGTAGCTTTCCAACTCAAGCGATGAGTGAAGCTAAGCCTGAAGAGGCTTTCTAAATAATACTCTGGGATATATAAACTTTAAATCCCCACTCGCCTACTCAGAGGCATTCCTACAAAAAGCAAAAATCCAAAAGATCAATAACAATTCCCCAAGCGGAATCTGGCTTTTCAGCCAAACATCAAGCGTCAAGATGATCTGCCTAACAGAAGAGGCTAATCAAAATCAATGACAAAATCCCCAGCGGATAATAGCCTACACAGAGGCAACAAAACCAGGAAAACAAAAAGAGTCGCCCGAATAAGGACAACCGGGATACTCCACCTACGTCAAAAGGACGTCAGCCAAACATAAGGCATCGCTCAACTCAGAGAGAGAGCATCTGTGTCTACACCCCAAGGAGTCAGAAATTCCCCATGGGTACCAACAATGCAATGCAAGTTGGGGCACAGGAACCTATGAATGACTGCACATCCCCTAGACGGATCCCTGCGTTATCCAGCCCTCAGTGGCACAAAATCAGAAAAACCGTCGAAGCAGCATCGTGGACTGTGGAGACAAAAAATCATCTCAAATCCCTGGAAAGGGTAAACTTACATTGCCGAAGTGATCAGAAGACACGGACGCAGGCCCTGGAGAGGGTAAACTCAACTGCCGAATGTTAAGACGCAGACCCTGGAGAAGGTAAACTCAACTGCCGAATGTTAAGACGCAGACCCTGGAGAGGGTAAACTCAACTGCCGAATGTTAAGACGCAGACCCTGGAGAGGGTAAAACTCAACTGCCGAATGTTAAGACGCAGACCCTGGAGAGGGTAAACTCAACTGCCGAATGTTAAGACGCAGACCCTGGAGAGGGTAAACTCAACTGCCGAATGTTAAGAGGCAGGGCCTGGAGAGGCGATACTCAACTGCCGAATGTTAAGAGGCAGGGCCTGGAGAGGCGGTACTCAACTGCTGAATGTTAAGAGGTAGGGCCTGGAGAGGCAATACTCAACTGCTGAATGTTAAGAGGCAGGGCCTGGAGAGGCGATACTCAACTACCTCATGTTGAGAGGCAGGGCCTGGAGAGGTGGTACTCAATCATCAGCGTTGTCAAAGGCACGTTGGTGTTCAACTTCCGGCTCGGGCGTCGAGTGAAGTTGACCCTGGAGAGGGTAAACTTAGCTGCCTAGGTCGTCAGAAACAACCGAAGCAGAGCCTGGAGAGGCAGTACTCAATCATCAGTGATGTTAACACTGGTGTCTAGCTTCCGGCTCGGGCGTCGAGTGAGGCTAGGCCTGGAGAGGCGGTACTCAACCATCAGCGTCGTTAGAGGCACGTTGGTGTTCAACTTCCAGCTCGGGCGTCGAGTGAAGTTGACCCTGGAGAGGGTAAACTTAGCTGCCTAGGTCGTCAGAAACAACCGAAGCAGAGCCTGGAGAGGCAGTACTCAATCATCGGTGATGTTAACACTGGTGTCTAGCTTCCGGCTCGGGCGTCGAGTGAGGCTAGGCCTGGAGAGGCGGTACTCAACCATCAGCGTCGTCAGAGGCACGTTGGTGTTCAACTTCCGGCTCGGGCGTCGAGTGAAGTTGACCCTGGAGAGGGTAAACTTAGCTACCGAGGTTGTCAGAAGCGCCGAGGTATGCAACAACCTGGAGAGGCTACTCAACAATTTTCCACCGGAAGACGCTACAAGTCAGAAGGTTGGCACATCACCCGGACAATTGGGTCAACTCCTTTACTTGTCAGCCGGTACACCAAAAGGCCGTCCGACTAAGTAAAGGGGGGGCAGCTGTAGACCCCTAAAATTGTCCGGGTCGGAAATAAAACTCGAAGACTCTCGAAGATCAAAGGAAAGTCAGCCGGAAGGACTCCTGGAAGACCCTGGAAGACCCTAGGATGACAATCTGTAGGTTTAGAGGTCTTAGAGTAGCTTAAAATAAGGAAGTGGAGGGAATGAAGCCCAATACGGCCGTACTAAACTTAATACGGCCGTATTGAAGCTTCAATACGGCCGCAGTGAACTCAATACGGCGTATTGAAGTTTCTGAAACTTCAATACGGCCGTACTGAAATCAATACGGCCGTATTGAAGCTTCAATACAGCCGCAGTGAACTCAATACGGGCGTATTGAAATTTCTGAATTTCAATACGGCCGTATTGAACTCAATACGGCCGTATTGAAGTTCAAAAATTTCAATACGGCCGTATTGATTCCATAGCCCGTATTGCGCCTGTTCCCTATAAATATGGCGTCATTTTGACGTCATGGGACACGTAAAAACAGAGTTTTAACCCTCTCCTTGAGTATTCTGGGGTTTTGGAGCAGTGTTCTGCCCTAGAAATCACTCGGAGAGTTGATCCGACGAAGTTCTTGAGCCTCGAGCCATTTTGCTTGAGGATCGAACCTAGTCGAAGGGAAATCCTCCGGATTTCCGTAGTCCAAATTTTATAGGAGGGAGCGAGCGGGCTTGTAGGGCGAGGGAACGCCAAAAAGCTTCCTAGTTTTACGAAAAATATAAAAGCACGCTTCAAAGGTTTCTTCTTCAAAATCCTTCCTTTTACTGCTTTCTGATTGTTGCATCGCATATCTAATTTATTCGCCATGTAGATATCTTGTTCATAATCGTTTATAATAAATAGGGGTAATTTAGTAATTTTACATTGTTATTTATAAAATAATCTGTCATAGGGAACCCGAAAGGGGCGCTGTGGGGTGCTAACACCTTCCCCACGCGTAACCGACTCCCTTACCCGACTCTGGTTGTAATGGCCGAAGTCAATTTTTAAATCGATTGCCTTAAACTTCTTTTTCCAATGTTTTGAGTAAAACATTGGTGGCGACTCCATGAACCCTCCTTTTGCGAAAACCACTAATCCATGGAGGGTCCCGCTTGGGATTAACATGGATTGGTGAGCCTTTTAGTAAAATTGCTCGTTTGACGAGGTCTCAGTTTGAGAATAAGTCATTCTAGCAATCCACATTTTTAAACAAATAAACGAGTCCAACCATCCTTCGCGAATGCCGAAAGCCCGTTTCGGGCCGGTGGCGACAACGAGGACCCGCAGCCAAAGGCCGACACCTCGCAGCAGGACAGGGCCTACTTCGATGCTCGCTTCGACGCCTTGCAGCGGAGCATCGATACTCGATTTGGTACCGCTCAGCACAGCATCGGCGCATTACAGCAGAGCATCGACACTCGATTCGATGCTGCTCAGCACGGTATCGACGCCCTCAGACAGGAGTTTGACAGCCTGTCGGTCTGGCTGCATCGTCGCTTCCCAGACCCTCCACAGGACCCGCCGGCAGAGGAGTGAAGACCGGCTATTTTTCTTGCTTTTTGTGTATTTGTTTGATTGGGCTGTGTCCCACTTTCTTCATTTCCATTGTACAAATTTCATTCTACTTAATAAATGAAATATTTCACTTTTGAATCCAAATTCTTTAGCACTTTAAATTCTGTACAGAAAAAGCCAAAATCAACAAAAAAGGCAAAAATACAGAAAAAACCAAAATCAACAAAAAAGGCAAAAATACAGAAAAAGCCGAAATCAACAAAAAGGCAAAAATACAGAAAAAACTGAAATCAACAAAAAAGACAGAGATTCAGAAAATCAACCGCATTGTACAGAATAACTAAGCCTGGAGAGGCTTGCCGAAATAATACTCCCCAATCATACAGAATAACTGAGCCTGGAGAGGCTTGCCGAAATAATACTCCCCAGAGACTTCTCAGCTCGCACTCTTGGGTCGAATCCCCAGTAAGAGCTATCAAAGCAAGATCAGCAAAATTCCCCAATGGAAGCATGATCATCCAAACAGAATATCCGAGTCAAAGGACTCTGACTTCCTCAGTGGAAGATAGCTTTCCAACTCAAGCGAAGAGTGAAGCTAAGCCTGCAGAGGCTTTCTAAATAATACTCTGGGATACATAAAATCCTCAATTCACATTCGCCTACTCAGAGGCACTCCTCCAAAAAAGGAAAATCCAAAAGATCAATACCCATTCCCCAAGCGGAATTTGGTATTCAACCATACACCGAACGCCAAGATGATCTGCCTAACAAAAGAGGCTAATCAAAATCATACGACAGAATCCCCCAGTGGATAACAGCCTACAAGAGGCAATAAAACCAGAAAATCAAAAAGAGTCACCCGAATAAAGATAACCGGGATACTCCACCAACGTCGAAAGGACGTCAGCCAATCATAAGGCATCGCTCACATCAGAACGAGCATCTTCGTGTCTGCATCCCCAAGGAATCAGAAATTCCCCAGTGGGTACCAACTACGCAATGGAAAGTTGGGACACAAAAACTTATGAAATAACTGCACATCCCCTAGACGGATCCCTGCATTATCCAGCCCTCAGTGGCATCAAAATCAAAAAACAATCGTCGAAACAGCATCGTGGACTGTGGAGACAAAATCATCGCAAATCCCTGGAGAGGGCAAACTCACACTACCACAGTGACCAGAATCACAGAGGTACGCAGCTTCTGGCTCGGGCGTCGAGTGAACCTGACCCTGGAGAGGGCAAACTCATGCTATCGAGGTTGTCAGAAACACCGAGGTATGCAACGAGCCTGGAGAGGCGACGACTAATACTCACAATACCCCGTCGTCAGAAACACGGAGGTATACAACTTCCAGCTCGGGCGTCGAGTGAAGTTGACCCTGGAGAGGGCAAACTCACGCTACCAAAGTGATCAGAAGCACGAAGGTATGCAACCCTGGGGAGGGCAAACCGCAGACCCTGGAGAGGGCAAACTCACGCTACCAAAGTGATCAGAAGCACGGAGGTATGCAACCCTGGGGAGGGCAAACCGCAGACCCTGGAGAGGGCAAACTCACGCTACCAAAGTGATCAAAAGCACGGAGGTATGCAACCCTGGGGAGGGCAAACCGCAGACCTTGGAGAGGGCAAACTCACGCTACCAAAGTGACTAGAAGCACGGAGGTATGCAGCTTTCGGCTCGGGCGACGAGCGAAGCAAAGCCTGGAGAGGCGGTACTCAACCTGGAGAGGCTACTCAGCAATTTTCCACCGGAAGACACTACAAGTCGGAAGGATGGCCTTTTCCCCGGACAATTGGGTCAACTCCTTTACTTGTCAACCGGTACACTAAAAAGCCGCTTGACTAAGTAAAGGGGGGGGCAGCTGTAGACCCCTAAAATTGTCCGGGTCGGAAATAAGACTCGAAGACTATCAAAGATCAATGGAAAGTCAGCCAGAAGGACTCCCAGAAGACCATATGATGACTATCTGTAGGTTTAGAGGTCTTAGAGTAGCTAAAAATAAGAAAGTGAGAGGAGTGGAGCTCAATACGGCCTCTTTGGAGCTCAGTACGGCCGTACTGAATTCAATACGGCCGTATTGAAGTTCAAAACTTCAATACGGGCCGTATTGACACCAGGGGCCGTACTGCGCCTCACCCCTATAAATAAGACGTCATTTGGACGTCATTGGACACTTTTTCACACTTCTTGGACTCTCTCCTTGAGTATTCTGGGGTTTTTGAGCAGTGTTCTGCCCTAGGAATCTCTCCGAGAGCCGATCCGACAAAGTTCTTGAGTTCTGAGCATTTAGCTTGAGAATTCGAACTAGTCGAAGGGAAATCTTTTTGATTTCCATAGTAAAGATTAATTTTTAGGGAAGGAGCGAGCGAGCGTGTAGTGGGAGGGAGCGCCAAAAAGCCTCCTAGACTTCATTGAAATATATAAAAGCACGCTTCAAAGGTTTCTTTTCTAAAATCCCTTCTTTTACTGCTTTCTGATTGTTGCATATTTTAAATTGTCATCATGTAGATATTTAATTTATAATCGCTTATAATAAATAGGGGTAATTTAGTAATTTTACACTGTTATTTATAAAATAATCCGTCATAGGGAACCCTAATGGGGCGTTGTGGGGTGCTAACACCTTCCCCGCACGTAACCGACTCCCTTACCCAACTCTGGTTGTAATGGCCAAGGTTGATTTATAAAATCAATTGCCTTAAATCTTTTTCCAATGTTTTGAGTAAAACATTGGTGGCGACTCCAAGAACCCTACCTTTTGCGAAAACCACTAATCCATGGAGGGTCTCGCTTGAGATTAACATGGATTGGTGAATCATTTAATAAAATTGTTAGCTCGACAAGGTCTCAGTTTGAGAATAAGTCGTTCTAGCAATCCACCATTTTCAAAACTTAAAAAGAGTCCGACCATCGTCGCGAATGCCAAGGTCCGTTTCGGCGGGTGGCGACAATGTGCATGATCATCATTCTCCTAGGAGTCATAAAAGAACTAAAGATGAACTTAGAGAACTTAGGAATTATATTAGGAAAAAAGAGATAGAAAATGAAAAAAATAATGAGACAATAAGAGAGTTGTTGAGTAAGCTTGTGGTGGGGGGTGAGTCTAACAAACCCCATGCCAATGAGGGTCATGGGCCTTCTAGGCCCAAGAGACATGATGGTGAAGGGCCTTCTAGGTCCCATAGACATAAACATGAAGAAGAACCATCTAGGTCCAATAGTCACCATTCACACACTCACTTATCCTCAAGTGAAGGGTTTTATAGTAGTCACCATGATGATGGCTACTATCAAAGACCCCCTAGGCAACATAGGCCTAGGCATGAAACAACTACTCTTAGAGAACCTAGGTTTGACCTTCCTCCCTTCCATGGAAAAGACAATGTTGATGATTACTTAGATTGGGAGATGAAGGTTGAACAACTCTTCACTTGCCACAATGTGAGTGAAGAGAAAAGAGTTCCTATGGCCACCCTTAGTTTTCAAGGGAGTGTCATGCATTGGTGGACTTCCCTAATGAGAGAAAAACAAATTATGAGAGAGCCCTCCATTAAATATTGGAATGAACTTAGGAGTGCCTTAAGGAGAAGGCACATTCCTCCTTATTTTGAGAGGGAGTTAATGGACAAGCTCCAAAGACTCCAACAAAGGAACCTTAGTGTGGAGGAATATAGGCAAAAAATGGAGTTGCTTATGCTAAGGGCTGGAATTAGGGAAGAAGAGAGAACCACCATTGCTAGGTTCCAAAGTGGTCTTAACCTAGAAATTAGGGACAAGGTTGAACTATTACCCTATAAAGACCTTAATGAATTAGTTCAACTTTGTGTGAGGGTAGAACAACAACTTAGGAGAAATCCTAGCCTTAGGAAGGAATCTACCTCATACCCTAGAAAGGACTTCAAGAAGGAGGGCCAATCCTCCTATTCAAAGGATAGACCACTAGAAAAAGAAAAACAAAATCAAAAACCTTCCGATGAGCTTAGAACTAGTTCAATTAAGTGCTTTAGGTGCTTAGGGAGGGGACACATAGCTTCCCAATGCCCCACAAAAAAGACCATGATCATTAGGGGCACTAAGATCCTAAGTGAGGAAAACACTTCATCTTCTTCATCACCCTCAAGTGAAGAAGATGTTAGTCTTAGTTCTAGTGAGGAAGCACCATGTGAAGGTGACCTATTGGTTGTCCAAAGGTTACTTACCAACCAACCCAATGAGCAAGACCAATCACAAAGAGAAAACCTTTTCCATTATAGATTCAAAATTTTTAAGAAAACTTGTTCTCTCATTATTGATAGTGGATCTTGTAACAATTTTGTAAGTCAAAGGTTGGTTGATAAGCTTCACTTAACTACTATAGCCCATCCTAAATCTTATAAACTTCAATGGCTTAATGAGGATGGACCTATAGAAGTTAAGGATCAAGTAAGTGTGCCTTTCTCCATTGGAAAATACAAGGATGAAGTTTTATGTGATATAATTCCAATGGATGCAAGCCACATTTTACTTGGAAGGCCTTGGCAACATGATAGGAAGGCCATTCATGATGGTGTTACAAACAAAATTCGCCTAGTCCACCTAGGCAAGAAACACACCTTGACTCCTCTTTCACCTTCACAAGTGTTAGAGGATCAAGTATTTATGAAATCAAAAAAAAGAAAAGAGGAGAAAAAGAAGGTTCTAGAGTTGGAGGGTAGTGTCTCCTCCAAGGAAGTTGTTCCTAGAAGTCAATTTTTAATAGAACATTCTATTAAAAAATGTATTTTAGTTGAACAACCTCTTTACCTTCTCAATGCTAAAAAGACACTACTCTTGGAAAAGAGTAAGGAGGATAGTGTCTCCTCCAAAAATCTTGTGCTAAAGGAAAGTCACTTTTCTATTAAAAATGATTGTAAAAAGACTTTTCTTCTTCACAAAGATTTTAGCTCTTTTTCTATTGCTGCCACAGACTTAGAGCTTAAGATCCACAACCTAAATAGTTTTGAAAAGAAAGGATCTCAAGTTCTTAGTCTAGTGAAGAAGAAGTGGACTTCACCTAGTTCTACTTCTTATGCTACTACTTTGGTGGTGCCCAAAGTAGACAGTCATTGTCTATTTAGGACATCTCTTACTTTAGTTGTTCTAATAAAGCACCCAACCTTTGGTTTATATTGTTTATTAGATACATCTCATGGTGTCTTATTTTCTATTTTTGATCTTAAGGGAAGTTCAAACTTCTTTGAACTTAACTTAACTACTTCCCTTCAAGACCAAATTGGATTCTATGACTTTTCTAAACTCTTTACACCCTCTTACATGATGTATCTAACATATAATATGATCAAGGGTTGTCTAGGTAGTTTCCTTATTATATTCACTTTATTTTCTTATAGAAGCCTAGGTTACTACATAGGGTACTTTAGGCAAGATATCTTAGTATGTAGGACTACTTCATTAGCTTCTTATAGTTTTATCACTTTCACATTTTTAGTATTTAGTTTTACACTTAGAGTACACTATAGTGAGGATCCTATTCTTATACTTAGAGAACCCATCCTTCCTAGTTTAAGAACCCTTGTTAGGACTATAGAAGGGATTCCTTATAGGGTGCACTTTCCACATGTATTATATGCATATATCATTACTAAAACTTTGTTTCTTATTTTTGTAGGTGATGCTATCCTTGTGGAAGGACCACGGGATTTGAGGACAAATCCTTTCGAAGGGGGAGGGTATGATGGAAATCTAATCCCCAAGGATCCCTTTGGAAGAGGTAAGACCAAGAAGGGTGAAGGTTGATCCAAGGAGGCTCACACTTGAAGACCATTGGGCCTTTAACTAGGTCCATGGTTAGGAGGCTAGAGGAGGCTTCTAGAGAGGAGGTGCTTCTTAGACCTATGCTTAATATGAGTATTGAGTATGGTTCCTCTTTTTAGTCTCATAGTCTCTATTGTACATACATTGTATAGTTTGATTTCTTGTACCTTGTATATAGTAGATACTTGTATAGGTGTATTTTTGCCTTTGTATTTGTGAGGCACTTTATTTCCTTTTATTAGCTATTGTATATTGTTTCTAGGGTAGGTTACTTGGGAACTTTGACTCCATTTAACCTAATTTAGAAATATACTCTTTTCTTATTTTTCTAGTAGTAGGATTGGGAGTGGCATTAGTAAGCTAGAGAGTGTGACTAGCAAGCTAGAGAATGTTACTAGCAATTGGACCAAGAGATGGACCTAGGCTAAATTTTTGATATTAGACTCATTTTACTCCTAATTTTTCATAGATTTGATCTAGGTAGGTTCCATTCACATTGGATGAACCTAACTAAACCAAATCAACATTTTTCAAAATCGGTTGGAGTAAAATAAAGTCCATGAGTCACCCACCTTGATTTGTGTTCACATTGCTTGTTCACACTCAAGCTTAGAAGCTTGAAGTACAAGCTTCTCCTTAGCTTTCTTACTAAGCAAGCTAAGTGAGTAGCTTGCTCTCCAAGCCTCTAGACCATGGATGGTTAGCTAGACCTTACCATGGTTCCTAGTGAACCATGGTTAAGGCTAGCTTGCTCTCCAAGCTTCCTACTCCTATATTTTCACTTTTTCTTCATTGTAAAACACTTTTGGATATATTGAGATTTCATTTCTGAAGAATTTTTCATATTTCTCTCTTCTAAAATTCCCTAAACCTCTTTAATATTCATCCAATTCTCTTATCCCTTCACTAGAAGAGTGTGGTGAGAATTGAAGAGACTTATCTCTTCATCAAGGAGTGGCGTCTCTTGGGAGATTTCTCCACCAAACCGTGGTGGTTCTAAGGTCTCCTCCTCCATTGGAGACCTTAGCAAAGCTTAGGAAGAATCAAGGAGCCAAAGATCTAGGGAGGAACTTGAAGAGGATTCACTTCAATCCGGATTCTCCAACAAGTTTTCCATCACAAGTTCTCTTATCAGAATATGACATCACTTACATGACCCAGAAGGCAATTAAAGGAAGTGCTTTGGCAGATTATCTAGCACATCAGCCTATAGACGACTATCAATCATTGCAGTGTGAATTCCCAGATGAGAACATAATGGCACTATTTAATGGAGAAAGGTCACCACAAGAAGATAAATGGATCATGTTGTTCGACGGTGCTTCCAACATGTTGGGGCATGGAATTGGAGCTATACTCATCTCCCCAGAAAAACAATATACTCCTATCACGGCTAGGTTGTGTTTTTATTGCACCAATAATATAGCAGAATATGAAGCATGTACTCTGGGGATACAAGCAACTATAGAAGTAAAAGCCAAAATACTTGAGGTATACGGTGATTTAGCCTTGGTTATTCATCAGTTAAAAGAGGAGTGGGAAACCCGAGACACAAAATTAATTCCTTACAAGGCTTACATTAAGGAATTGATAAGGCAATTTGAGAAAATCACTTTTAATCACATCCCTCGAGAGGATAATCAATTGGCAGATGCACTAGCCACCCTGTCGTCTATGTTCACGTTGAGTAATGATGAAGATATGCCACTTATAAAGATTCAATGTCGTGACCAACCTGCATATTGTCAGTCAGTGGAAGAAGAGCCAGATGGAAATCCTTGGTACTATGATATTAAGGAGTATATCAAAAGTAGACAATATCCACCAAATGCTTCAGAGAATGACAAGAGAACTTTGAGAAGACTAGCCATGAGTTTCTTTCTTAATGGAGAGGTGTTGTATAAGAGAAATCATGATATGGTTTTGCTTAGATGTGTAGATGCAGTTGAAGCTCAACATATTATCAAAGAAGTTCATGAAGGCTCTTTTGGCACTCATACCAACGAGCATGCCATGGCAAGGAAAATTTTAAGGGCTGGTTATTATTGGTTAACCATGGAGAATGATTGCTTTAAATACGTGAAGAAATGTCATAAGTGCCAGACATATGCTGATAACATCAATGCTCCGCCAACTTCCCTTAATGTTTTATCATCACCTTGGCCATTTTCGATGTGGGGAATGGATGTTATTGGCCCTATTGAGCCGAAAGCGTCAAATGGACATCGCTTCATTCTGGTTGCGATTGACTATTTCACCAAATGGGTTGAAGCCGCTTCATATGCCCATGTGACTCGAAATGTGGTTGTGAAGTTCATCAAAAGGGAATTAATTTGTCGTTACGGTGTGCCAAGAAGAATCATTACTGATAATGGAACCAACTTGAACAACAGGATGATGACGGAGTTATGTGTTGACTTCAAAATTCAGCACCATAATTCTTCCCCATACCGCCCAAAGATGAACGGGGCAGTTGAAGAAGCAAACAAGAACATCAAGAAGATCATTCAGAAAATGGTGGTGACATACAAAGATTGGCATGAGATGCTTCCTTTTGCCTTACATGGATATCGTACCTCAGTTCGAACCTACACTAGGGCAATCCCATTTTCCTTAGTTTATGGATGTAGACCCCTAAAATTGTCCGGGTCGGAAATAAAGCTTGAAGACTCTCGAAGACTGAAGGATAATCAGCCAGAAGGACTCCTCGAAGGCCCTAGGAGGGTTCTCTGTAGGTCTAGAGGTCTTAGAATAGCTCAAAATAAGGAAGTGGAGGGAAAAAGCCCAATACGGCCGTACTGAGCTTAATACGGCCGTATTGAAGCTTCAATACGGCCACAGCGAAACTCAATACGGGCGTATTGAAGTTTCTGAAACTTCAATACGGCCGTACTGAAGTCAATACGACCGTATTGACACTTCAATACAACTGCAGCGAACTCAATACGGTCGTATTGAAATTTCTGAATTTCAATACGACCGTATTGAACTTCAATACGACCGTATTGAAGTTCAAAAATTTCAATACGGCCGTATTGCCCCTGTAGGCCGTATTGCGCCTATTCCCTATAAATATGACGTCATTTGGACGTCATTCCACACTTTTTTAGATAGTTTCAACCCTCTCCTTGAGTATTCTGGGGTTTTTGAGCAGTGTTCTGCCCTAGAAATCACTCGGAGAGTTGATCCGACGAAGTTCTTGAGCCCCGAGCCATTTTGCTTGAGGATCGAACCTAGTCGAGGGGAAATCTTTTTGATTCCCTTAGTCAAAATTTTGTTCTAGGAGAGCGAGGAGCGGGCTTGTAGAGAGAGGGAACGCCAAAACGCTTCCCAGTTCTTTGCAATATATAAAAGCACGCTTCAAGAGGTTTCCCTTCAATCCTTCCTTTTACTGCTTTCTGTGTGAATATTTAAACTGTCATCATGTAGATAGTCAATTTATAATTGCTTAGAATAAATAGGGGTAATTTAGTAATTTTATACTGTTCTTTTAAAAATAATCTGTCATAGGGAACCCGAAAGGGGCGTCGTGGGGTGCTAACACCTTCCCCACGCGTAACCGACTCCCTTACCCAACTCTGGTTGTAGTGGCCAAAGTTGATTTTTAAATCAATTGCCTTATCCCTTTTTCCAATGTTTTGAGTAAAACATTGGTGGCGACTCCACGAACCCTCCTTTTATGAAAACCACTAATCCATGAAGGGTCCCGCTTGGGATTAATATGGATTAGTGAGCCTTTTAATAAAATTGCTCGTTTGACGAGGCCTCAGTTTGAGAATAAGTCATTCTAGCAATCCACATTTTTAAAACAAATAACGAGTCCAACCATCCTTCGCGAATGCCGAAAGCCCGTTTCGGGCCGGTGGCGACAGATGGCGACTCCGCTGGGGAAACCTCGAGAGTCAGTCCCATTTAGTGACAGATTATTTTTTAACAAATAATAGTTAAAATTACTTTATTACCCCTCACTTGTATGATAACATGTTTATCTATTTGGCTTTAATAACTGTTGTATGTTTAATTTTCCGCAATTGTTTGAAATAAAATTGCACACAAACCTTTGCACACAACAGTTCCCTCTATACCCAGGGGGCATGAGTGGTAATCCATAGGGAGTGGATGTTAGTACGGCCGGTTGATGGGTTTATAGGAGCCTATGAGACCGTTGTCGGAAAACATCACTCAAGGTGATAACCATGAACTTGAGTCCGACGGTGCGTTGGAGCTTTCCATCGACCTACGACAAGAGGAATTGGGTCCCTATAATGGGGGCACCTTGGGGGCCTTTGACCAAGTGAGAACAGTTAGATCCTCCTTGAATATGCACTTTTCTGCAGGAGACCCCTACCTCGTAATTTGCTCGTGACTGTTCGTGGATGAGTGAATTGTTTGTGCATTGACTATGTGACATTGTATGAGCATACATTTGCATTTGTTAAACAAACAACATCCCTATTCTATTTAAATAAAAAGAATAAATAGAAATAAAGATCTTCTAGTACATGGTGTTAACATCTACCTTCATTTGCATTCATATAGGTAGTTTCCCTTTTCACCCAAAAAAATACAAAAATATACAAAATATTCAAAAGAAAAATATATATTTATCCCAAACCAAGCAATATCATGCATCATATTAGGAAAATCCCGAAAACATGATAATGCTTAGTTCAAATAAACACTATGCATGCATATTCATCTTCATCATCTCATATCATGCATTGTATTGTAGATTATGGAGAGATCTAGGGAGGTGCATGGGCAGTTGAAGAAAGTGGACTTCTTATTGTACCGTGCCGAGAGGTTGGATCACCTCTGTACCTTGATGCCACGAGAGGCTCGTTTGGAATTTGAGAAATCCTATGGACGAGTTCTCGACTTGATGAAGATCTGTGTGGATCCAGCCTTTCTGAGAGCCTTGGTCCATTTTTGGTGTCTCGAGCTGCACTGTTTCGAGTTCCCCCAGTTTGACCTAGTTCCTACTCTCGAGGAGTACGAGCTCATGCTACGATGGCCCAAATCAGCTGGGGTCTATATCTTTCATGATAACCATGTGGCCGTGGAGAGAGTTGCCACTCAGGTCAAATTACCATCACGATCAGCTGCCTTAGTGGGGAACGGCAGTATTAAAGGTTGGAAGCTTGCTATGATTGAAGACCACCTTTCTTCCTTGGCTGGTGAGGGAGATTGGTTAGCTTTCAACAAGACTCTAGCGTTAGCTGTATTTGGGATGATCCTTTTCCCCTTTTACGCTAACACAGTGGACCATGCTGCAATGGACGCTTTTTTCGCTTGGGACGTGCACATGAAGAGTCCCGTGCCTGCCATTCTTGCCGACACCTTGCTGTCTGTTCATCTATCACAACAGAAGCAAGGAAAAATCATCCGATGTTGCACCTCCTTGCTGTATGTATGGGGCATTACGCACTTCTATGCCTCTAGTCATATGGGGACCTTGCCCGACCCATTGAGGAGTTTCTCCAAGATCCCCGTACGCCGCCGATATGCTTCCGAATGGAAGGAAGAGATGGAACAGTGGAGCATTAATCACTTCACATGGGTTTGCCCTTGGTTCCATCCGAGCCATGTATTGACGAGATGCGGCAGTTATCCAAGCATACCATTGATGGGCCTCAGAGGTTGCATAGCCTACTCGCCTAAATTGGTTATGAGACAACTAATGAGGACCCAAATTGTTCCTACTAAAGAGGAGCTTGGAGGGTTGTGTTTCTCCTATGATTCCGAGCATCAAAGGGATATGCACGCTGTCATAAAAGCGTGGGAGAGACCAACCTATGAGGGAGATCTCGAGCTTGGAAAACCTCGGGTATCCGTCTCCATTGATTATGAGGAATGGAGGAGCAAGAGGGGGGTGCCTCAACCATCCACTTCTTGTGCAACCACAGCAACAAGGAAGGCATTGCAAGAACAAGTTGACGCCTTGACCAAGAAACTGGAAATCCAAGGAGCTCAAATGAGAGCTCTCGAGGAGAAAAACGAAGCATCTAGTTTCCTCATTGATGGTCTTCAAAGGCAATGCAAGAAGAAAGACCACGAGATAGAGCGGCTCAAGGATGAGTGTGCTAACCTCAACGAGGAAACTACTCGGGCATCTAAAATACCAAAGGTTGAACCGGGTAGTCAACTCCAAGAAGTCAATGTTAAGATAGCACGCCTTGAAGCCGAGCATGCAAAGCAGGCACAGTTGATCAGGGACATGCAAGAGGACTTGCTATCGACTCGATCCGACGCACAGAAATGGCGGGAAGTCGCTCAACGACAAGCCGCAAACCTTTCCGACTTCCGCAAAAAGGAAAGGGAAGGATTGGCACGAATGGCCAAACTCCAAGAGGAGAAGGATCGAGCCGAAGACGAGCTTAACGAGCTGCAGGCCATGATCAACTATCACATTCAGAAAGCGAAGGAGGCTCAGAAGACTTGTGATGATATGAGCCAAGCCATCCACTCGCAAGTTGAAGCAATGGCACGCAATGTTGAGGAAGCCGAAGAAGAATGGCAACGACGTATGAACCCGCCTGTGGGTTTCTACCGGCTTTTCTCTTTTTGTAAAAAATTGCTTCAAAGCATTGTATAAAAAGTTGTACACTTTCTTCAATGAATAAAATCAAATTCTTGAGATTTATCGCCTTTGCATCTCATAGTCATTCATTTGCATTTATCTCTCCCGGTAATTTAATAATAAATGTTAATAAAAAGAAAGAAATAATCGATGCGTATGTTCAGAATGGATCGCACGCCATTGGTCATTAAATGCAAACCAACAACTGCGCAAAGCGAACACACGACGACGCCGTTGTTGGTAATCAAAACAGACGAAAAGGAGGGTCCGACGCCGTTAAGGATTGTCGCTCCAAGGCCTTTCCCCTACAAAACAAATAAGGCTGTGCCATGGATATACGACATCCGTTCTTCTGCCAACAGCGATATCTCTAACATCGCTGGACTTGGGGGCATGACTAGGAGTGGCAGGATCTACACTCCCGAAGATCTGCACGATAAAGCTCCCAAGAATAAAGGAAAAGAAAAGGAAAAAACCGAGGAAGATAGAGAATCCGAGGAGGAGACTGATGAGTTGTTAAAATTCATCAAACAAAGCGAGTACTCCATCGTGGATCAACTTCACAAGACACCAGCAAAGATCACTTTGTTGTCGTTGATCCTAAGCTCCGAACCGCATCGGCAAGCTCTGTTGAAGGTCTTGAACGAAGCATATGTGTCGCATACCATCTCCCAAGACAAGTTTGAGGGAATTGTTAGCCACATCACGGCTAATGATCACCTCACCTTCACCGATGAAGAAATCCCCGCCGAGGGACCTAATCACAACAAACCCTTGCACATCTCTGTGAAGTGCAAGGAGTACCACATCGCAAAAGTCTTGGTGGATAACGGATCTTCCTTGAATGTGATGCCCAAAAGAACTCTTGATCAAGTGGCAATCAAGGGAGTCCAAATGCGCCCGAGTAACATGATCGTTCGAGCTTTCGACGGTTCTAAAAGAGAAGTGGTGGGAGAAGTCAATCTTCCAATCCAAATTGGACCTACCATCTTCAACGTCGAATTCCAAGTGATGGATATTACTCCTGCATACAGCTGTCTCCTAGGCCGACCTTGGATTCATGATGCGAAAGTTGTACCCTCTACGCTCCACCAAAAAGTCAAATTCATTGTGGGTGACAAACTGGTGACTGTACAAGCTGAAGATGACATACTCATCAGCAAGCCATCCAACATACCTTATGTGGATGCAGCAGAGGAAGCTTTGGAAACCGCCTTCCAAGCATTGGAAATTGCCAATGTTGAAACGTTTCCCCGAGAAATGAAGAAGATAGCCCATATGCTCACAAAGAATGGATACTTGCCAGGACAAGGATTGGGCAAGTACTCCCAAGGAATCCCGGAGCTACCTATTATCAAGGACAATCCGGGGAAACAAGGGTTAGGATACAACCCTGTTAAAGATCAAAGAACAAAGAGGAATCAAGATCCTTCTCAACGTTCTTTAAGCCAGATCTTTAAGAAGGCTGGTTCACAAACATCAAGGCCAGTTGTCGTCATCAAGTGTCCTTTTCCTTCTAATAGGGATGTGTAAATTCAGTGACTATTAGAGATCACTCCTCGGGGACAGCCCGACCCCCGAGCCTCGATAGGGCACATGTTTCCATCATGATTATAATAAAATCATTCTTCATTAATTTCTTATTGATTCTTTTCTTGCTTACAATAAAGTTCTAGACCACATTATTTAACCCTGTTTGAACGAACATAAGTGAGGTTAAAATCGTCTTAATAATCAA